>NC_141756.1:58045147-58674756 GCF_982258835.1 Parasteatoda tepidariorum
TGTATTTTCTACTATCTTTATTTACATCGACATGTAGGAATCCGTTCTTAAGATCAATTGTACTGAAAATTTTCGAGTCTTGTAGTCTATCTAAAATGTCTTCAATTAATGGGAGAGGAAATCTATCTTTGACAATTATCTTATTTAATTTTCTATAATCTATGCAAATACGAGGAGATCCGTCTTTTTTCTTAACTATTACAACGGGACTACAATATTCGGAAGAACTAGGCTCCACTATTCCTTGTTTTAACCATTCAACGACTTGAGCTTCAACAGTCTTCTTTTCAGAAAACGGCAATCTACGTGGCTGGTGAAATATCGGTTCCTGACTTTTAACCAAAATGTTCATTTCCACATTAGTTGTCTTAAGTTTATCTGGCGCATAATCTAAAACTAATTGTTGTAACTTATTTTTTAAAACATTAGGAACACAAGGATCTATGTTAATTTCAAGCTCATCAGATATAGTAAGATCGATTGGTAAAATAGACAAATAGTTTACTTCATCAAAACACGGAATTTTATTTTTAATTGTGATACCCTTTTCATTTATTATTGTTTCACCGTGCATTAAGACATTAAGGCCTATAATAGCGTCATACGGCATCATATCATTTTCTACAACACATATTTCAGCCAAATATTTGAAATCGTCAATTTTAATACTTTCTTTAAAATAACCTAACGGAGTCACTTTTGATTTACCAAATCCGTTTAGAGTACAATTAAATGGAAATAGTTCTTTGGAGTTTAAATTATTAAAAATTGATCTTTTGATTAAAGTGGCTTGACTTCCTGTATCAATCAAAGACTTCACAGTTAAGTTATCAATTATTACCATTTTAAACAACTTTGGCTGTACGCTAACATTTAAAGTAGCAACTTCCGTTTTTGCATTTGATTTTGGACATTGCGAAGCTTTGTGTCCAAACGCTTCACATTTAAAACACTTTAAACCCTTATCTTTATGTATGCAATATTTTGAAATATGATTTCTTGAACCACAATTGTAACACAATTTATTATTAAAAGTTTCAACATCATTATTATACCTTATCTTTTCATTATTATTTTCATATTTATTTTTATTCCTATTTGAAACATCTTTTTTTACATTATACCTATCATCATATTTTGCTTTTGTTCTATCATAATAATTATATTTACTATCAAAGTCATGTTTTGTTCTGATTTTATCGAAAGCATTTTTACTCTTTGCGGAATCACTTTTTATTATTTCATAAACTTTAAGTTTCTCTTTAAATTCGGACAAATTTTTGCAGCCGTACAAAACAATTTTGTTTTCATGCTTATCGTTAATCCCCTTAATTACATAATGCATAAAAGCAGCATCGTCTATTTTTCCGAAATTACAGATCTCTTTCATCTTTAAATAATATTCTTGAGCCGATTCACAATCCTTCATTTTTCGTCTACTTAAAAGATCATGCAAATTGGCAGAATTAATTTCAAAAGAAAATTCGTCAATCAAAGCTTCTTTTAATTTTCGCCATGAATTTATTTCCGGTACAGTCCTGACAAATAAAGAGGCGTTACCACCAAGAGATCTTTTGGCAAAAATAAATTTTTGTAAATCTGACAAATTAAACAATTTTGAAATATTTTCGAAATGTTCGATCCAATGAACAATATTTTCATGCGATCTTGCATTATACTTAGAAATAGTACTTTCGATATCAGAATAATTAATAGCAACATTTTGAAATTCGAAATTTCTACAGGAATTATTTTTATCTTTTAAACACGAATTACTGTTTTTATTTTCATCATTTCTCTGCACTGGAAAATTGTGTTCCTTCTCTTTAATCAAAGGTTCAGTTTCACTTTGAGGATTGCTTATGTCGTCGTCCGACTCTGAACTAGACGCGTTTGCGCTGTTGGCGAACTCTGCCAGTTTATTCAAATCCATTAATAACGTCAACATGTTTATTGCAATTTCGGTTTCATTGCCTTCGTACGAAATATTTAGAATATTAGAAAGAGTTATAAGTTGGTTAAGAGTGAATTCTTTTTCAATATTTTTTAATTTATTTTGAAATTCTTCGCTGTCTAAAGTAAAATTGAAACCAGTAAAATTTCTTAATCGTTTTCTGTTTGAACGATCGCCTTCTACATCGAAAATAAATTTATGTAAAAGTCCTATTTTGTCTTTTTTAAAATTTTTCAATGCTTTGCTTACTTGCTTAATATCGTTAAGAATCATTTTTGATTAATGAATAAAAGTCTAATAATAAATGTAGATGTCACAAATGTACGATACGTACCCCAATTGTAGTTGCAGAGATGAAATAAAAAAAATGAAAGTTTCATCACAACGCCATTCCGTTACTAACTCTCACAAGAATGAAACCATTCGGCATCCAATTTTCTTCGCCAATAATTTTCTTTTTACTAGCAATTTTTTCTCAATCTAATTTCTTCACCATCAATTTGTTCTTGAAACCACTTCTGATTTTGTGGGGACGGCATGAGTGGTCTTCTTTGAAAATAAGAGGCACTGTACTTTAACAAAACATATATTAAACGCTAAATTTACATAAAGATGGACGATAAACAAACACAGGAATAACACAAAATAAATGAGTTCGTCATCGTGAAGTTAAAAGAAAATCGTCATCGCTAATCCTCTTTGGAATTCATCAGCGTCTCCTTTTTTGTTAGTTCCATTACGCGCTCCCGTGTCTCTCGTATCTTTGGGAAATTCGCACGGGGTCTAACTTGCAGCTTACATAATCTGTCATAATCTGGTTAGATCTCTAGCTAGATCAGCTTACAGCACAGGAACTGGTACTATAGATTGGAACTGGCACTACAGATAGGAACTGGCACTACAGAATCGGCACCACATATATATATATATATATATATATATATATATATATATATATATATATATATATATATATATATATATATATATATATATATATATATATATATATATATATATATATATATATATATATATCATACCTGCCAACTTTTAATCCCTTCCATTATCATTTTTCCCAGTGGTATTAAAATGGAATTAAAACTTCAATTTTAAGCAAACAAATACATTGTATAAGAGCAAACTTAAGTTGACAACCATGATAGTAACGCATATTAATATATGTGCTTAATTTTTGTAAGAATAGTGGTGATCAATATCATTTAAAAATTAAGATTATAAAAGAAAAAATAGTATATAATTACTACCACTTTAAATATGAAAATAAAATCTTCCGGAAAATCCGGAAGAGTTGGCAGGTATGATATATGTATGTATATGTGCATGTATATGTATATATATGTATATATATATATATATATATATGTGTGTGTGTGTGTGTGTGCGCGCGTGTGCGTGCGTGTGTGTGTGTGCGCGTGCGTACATACGTACGTGCGTACACTTAGGTAACTTACTTTTAGTACGCACAGTCTTCATTAATGGTTATACTAACTGTTAATATCTAAGCTAAATTTCATTATGTCTGCTTTGATTTGCTTATGATATTACTATATACCTTGCTTATAAGGAAACAAGATTTTCTGAATAAAAACTTATGAAATATATTTATTATTTTTTTATCCAAATTTTACCCAGTCCGCTTGCAAAATTTTTATCATTTATGGTGTTTTTTTCTTTCGTTTCTCTGAAAAATTCCAAAACTAAGTTTACTGTTTTTAAATCACAGATCGAATTGAGTGAAAGTGCGTAATTAATCAGCTCAATCTAAGCATTGCACTAAAATTAGATATTAAAGGGCTGTTTTCACAATTTACACTCAATTGCAATATTATCTCTCAGCGCATTGTTTTTTTCCCCTCACGATAGTCAGAGCGTACTCTTCAAATATGAGAGCCGCATTTCATTTCTTTCCTAACTCATTCCTTCCATCATCTTCATGACTATCTTGTCCCTTTTGGCTCTGTTACTAAGGGGGAGGATGTAGTTCAGCACCATTTGACTTTGCATTTTCAAGAACGCATAGTTATAAACACAGCTGATTAAACAACACAATCATAAATAATTATAACGCTAATTATTATTGAGCTTTAATTAAATGACACAGTTTTCCACGTGTTGAAAATTATTATAGTTTTGAGAACTGATTAATGTTATTTTTAGTGCTGATTCTGAAAATGTAATCTATCTATTTCTACCACATCAGGATTTTTAACGGAGTGCTGACTCAACTTGTATAAAATCATACATGAGAAAATTTATAGAAGGGGTTTAAAAATAGAATAGTGTAGTTATCCATTTCTAAGTTAAAAATAACACTGACTGTTATATCGTCTAGTTTTCGCATTTTTAAGAAAAAACGTTCTGACAGTACTCTTTATTTATCTATTTTTTTTGTCAATTATTTATCTACAAATTACTAACTTAAATTACAAAGCGTACTTCTTGCTTTGCTACCATCCTGTTTATTATAAAATATTTGTCTTTTTTTTTAAATAAATTCAAAAGTTATAAGAATCGTATTCATCATTAAATCTCATTTCATCAAATCAAATAATTACAATTGTGTTGAACAGTCATTATTTAACTTTATGAAATTAACCACATAAAAAATATTTTAATGAAGCTAAGTTTCAATTTTTCACTCAAACTTCACTTTAGATAATTTTTATTTAAGAAATATTTTATTTAAATAGGAGGATATAAATAAATAAAAAGAAAATCAGGCTTCTTTTTCTTCTTTTGTTGATAGTCTAAAAGTGAAGATATTGATTGAATCTTACAGGAATAAATTAGATGAGTAAATACGCGATCTGTCACTATTAATAACAAATCAAATTTAATGTCTTAATCTAAAATCAGGTAAATTTAGAAATTATGTAACTTAAATAAATTTCAGTTTTATTAGCTGTCTGATTTTTCCTATCAAAATGATCGCCGTTATTATTTGCTCAGAAATGAGTTAATTTGGTTTCTTCTTTCTGAATATTTTCCTGATTTGTAATCCTCGAACTATGAAAGTTGTTGAAATTGTCATTCATAAATTTTTAGTGGGTAAAATTTAGACGTTAATACTTTTTCCTACTGAGATTGCGAGCGTTTGCGTCAGAGCTAGATTTCGTTAATTTTTAGACGTGAATTTTTCACTTAGTATCGCTCATCGTGCTTTGATCATCTTATTATGCGAAAAATAACTAAACGTACCATCTCTTTCTTAATAATATATTCATTTATCCTATTTTAGCATGTCTTTTTTTTTCTTTCTAAATTGCAGTTCAGTCTTTTGATAGCAATTATTTCTGAGATAAAGAAACAATAGCAGTAGTAAATGCATTGGTATACCAGACGCGTAATATAATGTATATGTCGTTAGCTTAAATCCGACTTTCAAATGTTGCCGCCATCTTGTAAAGCGCCTGGTTAGTTGCGAAAGTTTCTAAAATTTACTAATCAGCTTGACTCTCTTAAGGATTATTGAAATGAACCCATATGCCCTATATAACTCATGACAGCAATGACTAATATTTATAAACATGCCAGTCATTTTTGAATTAGCCTGATTCATTTTAGATAGTTTGCAATACACACTGAGTAATGAAAACTTATTCTAAATGCTTTATTAAAGATTATTCCAATAAGTCTAAGCAAATTCATCTGGAGAAATTATTTGCACGCGTCTTAATTAAATTAAAAGCATGTAGGCTAATAATAAGCCTAAAAAATATCAAGCAGATTAAAAAATACTCAAGACTTTTTCCAATAAAAAAAAAACTTAGCGAAAATGTCACCGACCTATGCAACGGAGCAGAATTTTTCAATTAACTTAGATATACGATATGATATGAGAATGTTAAAGATAAATGTCGCTTGTTACTTGTGATCGAAAATTTTACTTTTTTTGTTTGAGCTACATTTATTTGATGAAGGGTATTGATAAGATCTTATAACTATATTTTCTTAAGAACTGTGTAAAAATTATCTTTCTAACTTTACAAAACTTGTAAACTAATGCTCTCTTGCTCAAAAAAATTACGGTAAAGTGTATTTAGTTGAAATATATTGTGAGCAAGGGAAACTATCGCAGTTAAGCAAAAATACAGTTAGAAATAGTAACAAACAGTGCGGAATATCATGTTTAGGTAAAATCAGCTTGTTACTGCTAATAATGAAATTTAAACTTTTCTTATGCCTAATGCCTAGTCTATTTTCCTTTAGA
Organism: Parasteatoda tepidariorum; assembly: GCF_982258835.1. NCBI lineage: Eukaryota > Metazoa > Arthropoda > Arachnida > Araneae > Theridiidae > Parasteatoda > Parasteatoda tepidariorum. The sequence goes on from NC_141756.1 coordinate 58,051,336, forward strand.
GTTAAAGTAAGGCAAATTTTTGTAGGAGTTTGTTTTCACAATTTACACAACTTACAACGATGTTTTTATTTTTGATATAAATTTCGACAATATGTAATTTTTACATTATTTGATAACATACGCATAATATTTGCATGATTCGGTAATTTGAATGTTATTTTTAGATGTTAGCGCAATTTAAAAAAAAAAATACTGGTTGAATATCATAGAGGACATTTCGTTTTATGTTAACGCATTTAATAGTGAGGAAATATAAGTGAATTTATGCATTTTTAAATGGTAATTTTTGAAAACATAATTTTTCATACTCGCAGACATGAAAACTTCAAATATCATCGAACTTCAGATTTCAGAACATGTTTTATCGCTAGTTTAACCCTGACTAGGCCATGTTGTCCAATGTACCATCAATTTGTTATAATAAATTTAAATATAAATAAGCAAATTAAAATAAATAATAAATAATTTGAAAAAACTCTGCTCTTGTCGAAAACTACGTCAATTTATTGAGATCCTCATTTTTAGAGGTTTTTTAAACAAATATTTTGCATTATCAATCGCAAAAGCGCTCAGTTTCCTATAGTTTATTTTTTAATACTATTTTAAATATAGTTTTAAACTTGAAGAAGAATAAAAATATGTGTTTTCATTTATAAGGCGATCAAAAAATCCATTTAGAAAAACATACGTTTTTTGAGAAAATCTATTAGTGTTCTATTGGTCTACAAATAGTTCCAAACAATGTAAGCATCTGAGGTCATTAACACTAGATTGCCTAAGGAAGTCATTTTGACTGTTTTTAATTTCAATTAGAAAAACAATGATGTATATAATGACACAGTTTCTTAGAATTTTGTACGACATATAATTTTTTTATTGTTAATATTTTCTACTAACTTGTTATCTGACTGTAAATAATATAAAAAATATTAAAAATTAATTTTTAACGAATTTCTTTTCACATTATTTATTCTTTTACAATCCAGTCATTTTAACTGATTTTGGGCAATATAGGTATATACTAATTTTCAGTCTTTCTAGTGTTAAGCATTTGTAAAATTTTAATTGCTTTTTATGAATTAAAAAATAAGTTTAATAAAATTTGTATCGATAACACTTATTATTGTGTTTAGTGAACTGTATATCTAATGATAATATTTGTCTTATTAGTTTGTTTGAACAAAAATAAATAGGTTAAAAAATTTTTCCCTGATTACATCATCAACTAATTAGTTAGGTTTTTTTTTTTTATTATAGATTAACTTCCTATTTTTTTTCACTTTACGAATGCTATTTTTATTTGGTTGATCAGCTATAACTAACAATAATTCTGTTCATTAGTATATTCTTATGTCAAAACTATTCCATTTAACTTGTTCCGCTTTTTTTTTCAAAGCTTGATGACTTTAAAACGATGACTAAGGCTGTCGTTTTAACTTTGCTCGATCTGTTTCTCTGATAATAGCTTCTACGTTTACAGACGTTAGTGCAGCAAATATTTTTTTTCTTTGGCGCATTGACTCAAATTCGTCCCTCACTTATCAGAAGAATCAGATAAATTTTTTTCAAGAATATTTGGCTCTAAAATAAATGTTACATTTTGCAATTGTATATTTTTGGAGGATTTGTCAATAGGGATTGTTGTAATAGCAAACATTGGAAATTGTTTTTGTTTAAAAGAAAGAAATAAAATTAGCTAGTTAGCTTGAAAAAACGTACTGTACTTGCTGTTTCTGTTTTGTAACATTTTTTTAGGGTCTATTTATTGTATTTTATGTAAGCGAGGTTTTTTTCCCCGAATTTTAAAGAATTTGGATAAAGAACCAAAATATTAAATTTTAGGAATTTTGATAAAAAAAATTTTTTTAAAAAAGAATTAAAAATTTGAGAAATTTAAAGAGTGTATCATTACTATCGTAACAAAACAAAAACAGAGACCTAAAAGTTTATGAAAATCTGTGTATTACAAATTGAATAAAATTATTTTTTTTAAATAACTGTCGTTGAACAGCCGACCCAATTTTACGGGTTTACGACTATTAATGTTCAACTCCCTAGCCTTGTAATTTTGAACCCAATCCAGAAGACAAGGGAACTCCTGGATCGAGTATTGGGAGAAATTTGCCTTCGTGACGGACTTTTTGATGGAGCTGACCCACATGTGCGTTAAATGGAGAGGAAAACCTCCCACGGTTAGCCTGATGGCAAGGGGACTCTAACCCATGAACCGTCAACCATTGAGGATATTTTACGCCAGCACTGTGGTCGGTGTTAGCCGGATGCGGAATTCGTATCGACTGGGATTCGAACCCGGTTCGCCTCATTGGAAGGCGAACGCTCTATCGCCTGAGCCATCGCGGCTGAAATTACATTTTGTAGGAATTTTTTTTTTTTTTTTTTTTAGAAAATACATTTAAAGTTTTGTAAAGAGGTGATCTTACTTACTTACTTACTTATCCTCTACGTGCCTTGGGCACTTAAGGCCTCCAGCATATCCCTCCAACGCCCCCTGTCTTTAGCAATAGATCTTGCTTCCTCCCAGCCAGATATTCCACATTCTTTTAATTCGCCCAAAAACATTCGCTGGATGGTAAGTCTGGGTCTTCCTCTTGTTCTCTTACCATCAGGGGCCCATGTAAGCGCAACAGATGAAATGATCTTAGTGCACAAAAATCACTCGACCAACTAAAACGCCCATCAGAAATAATTAAATTTGGTATTTAGTTTGATCGTAAGGTGAATAAAATAATAATTACGAAAACGATAGTTGCAAATTTTGATCCAAATGATTCAGACACACTGTTTGCTATAACTGCAGTATAATCTATTATTACTTTTACGAATGAATAATAATATATTATTTTAATTAAATGTTTTAGATCAAAAGAGCTTATACAAAGAGCAATTCTTGAAAATGATTTCATGAAAAACCTGGAAAACTACCAAATTCGTGAGATCACAGAGTGTATGTACCCTATAGAATATGGGCAAGACACTGTTATCATCAAGGAAGGGGAAGTTGGCAGTATCGTCTATGTCATGGAAGGTAATATTGATTGAATTAATTGATGAATTTTTCACTCTTGAATGTTTCTTTTAAGTTTTCAAGCTTTGTTTATTTTAAGCAATGTAGAAAATTAATAATTTAAGAATACATTAATGACTGAAATTTTACTGAATATATTGTAAAAATTGAGCTTTTACTAACAAAGATTTTTCGTTACCCAGTATTATCTTTTTTTTTGTACAAATATTGCTCTGTGAAAAAATTTAAAGTTTCAGCTTAAATTTATAGTTGAAAAATGTGTAAATAAATAATTAGATTTTTCAGGAAGAATTGGTTATGAAAAAAATAATAATTATTAGAATGCAGCAAATGTTTTGGGAAGTATATGATATAGGAAAAAACCAACAGTAATGCATGGGGGGGGGGAAGGGGAAGCGAATGTAAAAATTAATATTTTTATTTTGAATAACAAAGAGCATGAAAATATCTGAGGCAATACCTCGAAACATGTACATAAATGAAACTTCCATGTGTTCTGTAACTACAAGCAAGATAATTCACTTATCTTATTTATTTTAAGGGTCATTATGTGTCAAAGTTGGACAAATAAATCTCATTTACCCTACACTTGCTTCAATTGCGCTATAAAACTGCTTGCATTCAAAAAAAAAATTTTCTTAGTTCATAAAAGGAAATTTCCATGCATTTTTTTAAGCATGTCTAATAATTTTCAATATTAGTTTTGAGCTGTTATTTTTTTTTTTAAATTTATTTTATTGCTTTAAGAAATATATTTAAATTATGCATGAATGCTATATAAAACATTCTAATTATTTATATACTTTTTTTTATATCCAGAGGGTAAAATTGAAGTTTCAAAAGGTAACCAATATTTATGCACTCTTGGCCCTGGAAAGGTCTTTGGAGAACTAGCTATCCTATATAATGGCACAAGGACCGCTACAATCACAGGTACTATCCTTATTCAAAATCCTATTCCAAATAAAAATATACTTTTCATATGCTCTGTAACTATTTCCATAATTTTTCATTGTTGTAACTGTGTCTGTAACATTACAGCTCTCACTGACTGTAGACTATGGGCGATAGAGAGGCAGTGTTTTCAGACCATCATGATGAGGTCTGGTTTAGTGAGACAAGCACAATACACAGACTTCTTAAAAAGGTATGTGTTGTAGCTACAGTATGTAATACATTTTTATTTAGTTAAAAATTGAAACTTCATTTTATCTTCAGTTTACAAGCATTAATTGCCAAAATTTTATATTATTCATAAATATTTTCAAACATATTGAATCATTAGAAATATTCAGTATTGAAGTCCAATAACAATGAAATTATTTTTATGGAATTTCAAGTAAATTTAGTTTTTAGTATATTTAAATTCTATGTGATTCCATGTAAACATTCTTATAGCTATACAAAATCAATTACCCAAGAAATTTTAAACATAAGTTTTTTTGCCGATATTGTAATTACAATTATTTTCCGATACTATAACTGAAATGTTATCCCTGTATATATATTTTTTTGCAATATAAAAAGTTAGAAATTAAATGTTTAGTTCGTACAAAAAACATTTTTACATTTATGTAATATTCTTCCTTTAATTCTCATCAAAATGATATAAAATATGCTCAGAGAAAGAATGAATGCCAAAAGGAAAGAAGTTAAAAGAGGTAAATGCTCTTTAAATTGTGCATTAAGTTGTACTTAGCAAAAAAGCTTTATTAGACTTTCCTCGAATAATCTTTAGTATGTATTTTTGCTTCTACTCAAATGGAAAATATGTTTCTAATTGATAAATTATTTCGTTACAAATTGCCTAAGTGTTATTTTTATACTCATTATTATTAGTAACAATTAATGCATCAGTTATTACCTTGAAAAACTTAATACTCAACACTAGCTCTTATTTTTCTTCTAAAAATTATCCTTATTAAGAGGATTATGTGAAATCATTTTCACTTCACGGATTAGTGATTTCTTGCAACATTCTCCGTAGTTCTTTAGACAAAATTTATTTTCCGAGATCAAATAAACGTTATCAGCGGTGGCGTTACTTCAACAATGAATCGAATGTATGTATGATTTTTTTTTTGTATATACTTTAGCTGCTTAGTTACAAATTCTTGTCAAAAATGGAAACTCAATTTTTAAAAGCAGTAACATTTACTTTTTGCCCATCTTGATTTTTAGCCAAGCAGTATTTTGTTTCCGTCTGAAAATCTAGTTGGAAAAAAATCGGTATTTCATAATTGGTATATCTCATAGAATTTTTTTATTCAAATAACTATAGCTCTTCACCAAGGGTTCATTGAAAATTCATTTTTCACAAAATCTTTAAAAAAATTATATGCGTAGGTTGATATGGTGTGCAAGTCGACCGCTATTTTCACACTCAAAGTGTTGGAGTATAAATCGAATCTTTAATCCACACTTATTAAAAACAAATTTCTTATGAACTCTATAGTTCTGTTTTCTGAAGATTTAAGTTAAATATACGAAAAATTATTTTTAATGATAGTTTAAACAAATAATTCAAAAGATTTTAGCTGCATCTTTTACCATACGACATAGTTTATGCGTGGAGTAATATGAAAAGCTCGAAACGTGAATCAATTTTTGCTCTTTTAATCTCAATTAATGATAATATTCGGTCTACTGATATTCTGATTCAAATGATTTGTTCTGAGTAAAAAAAAATCAACTTTAAAACTAACTGTGTAACAATTTTAATACTTTTCTCATGTTAGTATTCATCTTATAGATTAGTTTAAATTTTTTGTCCTAAGCGGCCGATGTTGAAAAAAAAAAAGAAGAAAGAAAAACTTTATGTTTAAATGTGTCACTGTAGAATGAGTCAACCCAAATATTTTCTTTCTATTTATAAGTTCAAATAATCTAATTATGGACAAAAATATAGTTACTTTTAAAATGTATTTGTCAAAGATTAAATATGCTTATAACTGGGTTAAAATAAGAAATAACCAATGTGCATATTGGCATAGATGTTCAATTCTAATTATCACCAGATCCTTGTATTTATTTAAAATAAATTTTTTCTTAATGTGTTACATTTTTGGAGTGATTGAAAAATTATGCAACCATATATTGACTATGCATAGTTTTGAGAGTCAAAATTAAAGTACCTAATAACTGTTCTAGTACTGATGAATTATAATTTCATTTAAGGATTATATCATTTTTTTGTTTTGATTTTAGTGTTCCAACATTCAGGAAACTTAAAGAAGAAATTCTACTCAAAATTTCTGATGTCTTATATGAGGTTAGTAAAAAAAAATATATTTTTGATTTTGAAATGCTTAAAACTTATTAAATTTTTGGATGCAAAAAATTTTGGTTAACTCATTTTTACAAAAGTTTTTATAGTTTAAACTAGTTTTAAATATCTTTGCTCTTTCTTGTTGCTTGAAATTTATTTCTTTGTTTGGTTTAATTTCATGTAAATTTTAATTACACAGTTATAAGCCCTTTAATTTTCTATTTATAATCTGATTTTAATGTTTGATTATAATTTTTTAGCATAGTTTTAAAATGGGAGAATACATTATTCGACAAGGTGCCGGTGGAGATACGTTTTACATCATTAGTCGGGGAAAGGTAAGTCTCTCTCTTTTTATAAAATATAATGTATATGTTTATTATTAAATACGAATATAAATTTATGATATTTATATTTAGGTGAAGGTTACTTTAAATGACCCAGACGAATGCAAAGAGAAGTTTGTGAGGACATTAGGCTGTGGCGACTTTTTTGGTGAAAAAGCTTTACAAAGGTTCAGTTTTATTTTTTTTAAAAACTAACTATGCTGTTGTATGTATTGTAGAGGAGTAACGTTTTTTATTTGTGCTTTAAATATTACTAACATAATTCAATTTGTATTCAGTGATTTATATTGCAAATACATCACATTTTTTATCTTTACATTTCGTGCTGCTTAAAGACCAAGTAAATTAGAAGTTATCCCATGCCAAATAAATAAATAATTAAATTTGAAAAAATATGAGACTGATAAAAAGTATAAACTAAAGCTACGTTTGTTGGCATTATGCATTTTTATTTTAAAAAAAATTAAAGTAATATTTTCTGAGAAATGCTTATTTAAAAATAATAAATTAAAATAACTTTCTCAATTTTAGCATTCATTCAATTTTAGCATTTAGCTAACTTTTCAATTAAAATAACTTTCTCAATTTTAGCATTCATTCATTTATCTATATTTCAACATTAAACTTTTTATATCTTGCAAATAAAACATATCACTGCTTCAAAACTAAAAGGACACATCTGCAGGCATAATATGTTTGCAGATGTGTCGTTTTAGTTTTGAACCAGCGATATCAACAATAAAATAATTGCTTGTAAAAATATAAATTATTTAATTTTGTATCATCTTTCATAAAATAATTGCTAGATAAAAAATTTTGTTATCTTAAATGTTTTAAAATGTGCTGTGAAATAAAAAAGATCTGAAGTTTAAGTATGATGCTAAAAAATATTCATGTTATTATTAAATATTCATATTATTATTAATCACATTATTAAAAAAAATTTTTTTACGGAAAGTATATTTTCTCTTTAATTTTTTACATAACAGACACTGCACTCTTAAGAATTAAGGCAAATTCAATACTATATAAAAATTACTATTTGATAAAAAATTGTTCAGAATGTTTTGTTTAGTGACATATCCATATAACTTCAATTAATTTTTCAGTTAAGATTAATTACTTTACAATTATGTTTTTTTAAAACTAATTTTTGTTTTCGTAATAAAATTAATCATATTTCAAATTATTTTAGCAGCAAAGATGTGAGGACTGCCAATATAATTGCAGATGATCCTGAAGAAACCACATGTTTAGTCATTGAAAGAGAGTAGGTTCAGTTTAATGATATTTTTTATTTTAAAAATTATGTTTCATTTTGTTTGGCTTTTGAAAATATTTAGAGAGCTATAATTTTATAATGATTTGTTTATTGTTTTTCAGTCATGATGTTTAATAGAAATTTTACTGAGCATATTTAATGCATTTATTAGGCAAGGTTTACTTGCATAAAATTAATTTTTAGCAGTCACAACTAAGGAAAAGGTACATTTTTAATTGTGATAGCTAAAAATTAATTTTATGTATATGAACTACTTAGCCTTTGAAACAGTGTTTTTTCATACTTATATACTTAACATGTTTTCAAAGCTGTTCAACTGGATACAATATGGATTTATATCTGTTAAAAAATTATGATTTAATCTTATTCTTGTATATATTTTATGTATTTAAAGCATTAAGTTCAAAATCATTTAAAGTCTGTAACAAATTAGATTTAAATATGAATTTAAAAAATAAACTCCTTTATAAGGTTAAAACACCAATTAATATTTTTTACAAAATAATTGCAAATAAAAAAAATGAAAATTGCTTATAAAGTTTTTCATTTAAACAAGTGAATGTTGCTTGTAAAATGTTCTGCATTATTTATTTATTATTGTTTTTTTAATATTAACCATTCAACTCTAAAAACAAACTGAGTTCAGAATAGAGCCTGGTTGCTTTCCAGTACATTTAACTGCTTTTCTTTAAAGAAGAAATGCTGTTATCTGAGAAATCTTTGTACTAGGTTGCTTAAATAACTTGTTAGATAAAGAGGCAAGTACTGGAAATGCATAATGTTCTATGTTTTTAATACTTTTAAAAGAAATAAATATAATGCAAAGATAGTATTTTTTTATAATATTAAAAGCCTTCCATCGATTAGTTTAGTCATACAAATGAAATCTATAATACTTTATATGCTATTATAAAGTCCTAAAATAATTTATGCTAGATGAATCTAATTAGATTAATGTTAGTTTAGATAATGGCATTTATTTATAATATTTTGTAAGTAAATTTAATCATTTTTATAACATTTTATAAACATTTCATTTTTACAAACATTTCATTTACTTTCTAATTCAGTTAAGTGATTTTCTTCAGATAAAATCTTATTATGCTGAGAAATATATGTACTAGGTTGTTTAAATAGCTTGTTTGTTAAAGAGTAAATTTCTTGAGTTAAGAAATCTGTAATATTCTACGTTTTCACTACTTTTAAATACAATATCATCATGTCATTAAAATATATTATTTTCTAATTTAGAGCTTTCCATCAATTAATTAGTCATATTGATGAAATCAAAACGAAGAGATATGATGAAGATGCTAATTCCAGGAAGAAGTAAGTAAATTTCTATGTTTCAAGTTTTTGTAAAAATTTTATTTCCTATTTTTTCATATGCATATAAAATAAACTTTTTTAAGTGTTATTTATACTGATATAGTTTAACAAGGCTAAGGAGATTGTAAATAATTGATTTTATCTAATTAAAATCTTTTCAACCAATAATAATAAGTTGTGGGTATCAAATGCTGTATGACTAGTACTAGATTTATGATTTTTTTTTAATTTAATTATAAACAGATTAGCTTATTCACTTATATGCTGTTTCATTTATTCAAAATGCCACTAGATTGATTGACTTACCTTTTTTTTCTTTTTTCTTAGCCACTCTCTAAACCAAGAATAATTCACCATAAAATTTTCTAAGAATGAACAGATCACGTCTGATTTTAATATTAATAAAATTTTTTGTTTAGAATAACATTAATTCAACAAATTCTTCGAAAAAATTTAATCTTGTTTAAAATACAAAAAGAAATAAAATTGAATGTTGTTAAAATATTAAGTCACATTATTAGACTGACTTTTAAATTCTGGTTGATATTTAATGTTATTGGAGTTTAAATAGAACTAATATTTAAGTTTTGTTGTTAATATAACATTATTAACAACAAATAATATTAATAGAAATGTATATTAGATATATTTTGACTCAAATAAGATAAATATAGGTTTGTAAACCTATTAAAAAAGTTTAGATAGAATTTCTAATATTTAGTTTGAGTTATTATTGTGTATTTATACAAAGTGTCTCATTTTACCAATTTCTTTGTCATTTGTTAGAAATTGTATTTAAAATGATTGTAAAAGAAAAAATTCAGAAATTTGTAGTATGTATTTAAATATTAATTAATCCTAAGAAATGAGCGATAATTATTTATCTTATTCTGTCTATTAAGTTTTTCTTAGAATATGCCAAGTTTTTGAAAATGCTTAGGCATTACTTTTATTTTTTTATGATCTTGTACTCTATTTTTGTGACCTCATCACCTGATTAAAGGTCATATGCCAATGAGAAGTACTGATAATGCAGTTTTTATATTATTCGAATTGTGTGAGTCAAATACTTCATTACAATCTAAACATATTAGTGTAAATTTTTCATTGTCCACTAATTGCAATATATTTTGTTTACAAAGCTGGCATAAGGTGAGATTTTAGGTAAGAATTACATGTATTTTTGTAAAAATATACATTATTATAAGTTTATTGCACATACATTAATTTTTTTCATTCTTGACATCAAATCATTAATAACAAAAATTCATTTTTAGAGCCAATGAAGTATTTTCTGACCTTAAATTGAGAGATTTACGATTTATAAAAACTCTTGGTGTTGGAGGATTTGGAAGAGTAGAACTTGTAAGAATTTTATTTATTTGTTTTTGACAATTACATTTTGTCTTGCTAAATATATAATGTTCTTTTCTGTATATATAAAATCATTTTATCGCTTTTTTTTAAAATATAATTTCAAATTTTCATAAGAATACTTTCGATAGATTCTCAATACATATCTTACTTCCTACATATCATTTGACTGGCATGTTTATGTACCTAACAATAATTAATGAAAGACAGAAATCTTTTAAGATTCGATTATTTTGCAGAACTTCAAAATTAAAAAGAAGCAATTTTGTTTTCATTTTTTGTGATCTTTCTAGTACTAAATGTTTATATTTCCAAGGTAATATTTTTAAAAAAAATTATTACAAATGATAATAAATGTATAATTATTATTTATAAATAAAACTGTTGTCCTTCATTCAGACATTCCTTAATTTAAAATTGAATATTATATAATTTATTTATCATGAATTGTTTTAGTATTTCATATTTGATATATAATAAAAGTTGAAAACAATTCCTTAAATCTGTTTTCTAGAAGATATTTTTTTTCTTCAAAATAATAAAAAATTAAAAAGGATCTTTTTGTTTTACAAGTCATAACATGCTTGTAAGCCATAAGTATAGTCATTGTACAATTTTTTTTAAAATAGTGTTTATGTTATCAATATCCTTAGAATTGCCAGAAAAAGAAATTAATGAAAAATGTATATTACTCTAAATTAAATAAATCACCTTGGTATTTTACATTAGTCTTATCCATTCTTCAATTTTTACCAATAATTTGTTATCCATTTTTGAGAACAATCAGAACCAAATTTTGTATAGATTGTTAAACTTTTTCCGTAAAATAAATAATAAAAGTTGTTATAGTTTCAGAATGCAAAATCTTTTTTTTTTCGAACCCATTTTTTGAAAACTTATTTACTTGATTAAATTATGTACTGATTCAAATCAAAATGTGTTCTTTCTGTGACTTACTAATGGTTTCTAAATTCCCTTATGGTTTCTTATAAGTATTGTAATCTTTAAAAAACTAATTTTTGTAAAAAAATTTACACTGTTTTTTTTTAAAATTTGCATTGCCTCAAAATATATTTAAAAAAGTAATAAATGAGACAAGTCTTTGAGAAATGGACATTCTGGTTTTTGAGATTAATGAACAAAAAGATAAATAATAATTGCAGTTTCTGCATGAATTTAAATTTTTTAATTTATGCCCAGTCAAAAGCAAAATAAAATCCTCATTATTAGTTATTTTAAAATTTTATGTGTTTACTTTTTAAAAAAATGAAATTCTCATAATTTAAATAGATTAAGTTTTACTATGTAAATCTATATATGTTTACATCAATGCTATGTTATATTACTATTTTTTTATTATTTTATGTTCAATTTATAGTTCTAACAAATTGTAATTACTCAATTTTTCTCCAAAAGAAAAAAAAAATTAGATTTTCTTATCAAACTTTTAATTGTAATTTGCTGAGTTTTTTCCTTTCAAGTTTAATTGATAGCTAAAAAATTTCTGTTTGTAATAAACTTTTTTTTTTAACTTTAAGTTGTGTTTAGATCTTTTGCCAAACCATAGACTTATTAAAAGATAAATATGAACATTAAAAGATAAATGTGAACTTTAATAAATGTTTTCATAATTTTAATAACGAATATGCTTTTTATTTATTTTGCAATATTTTGGTAATTACAATAATATAATTTTATTATAATGTAGTGAAAAGTTGTATTGTTCTACCAGATTTCTTGTATAATTTGTAGATTTTTTTTTAATTTTCAACAATTAGTATTTTGGAAGGCTGAAATGTTATTTTTCTTCTTGATATTTAATTTAAATTTACTTCATAGCTTATAGATTTATATTACTCAACACATGATCTAATTATAAATAAAAATAAAATAGTAAAGTAATAGAATTTTTAAATGTTAAATGCAAGCTTTAGTTTTTTTTTATCAATATAATAAATTAATGTTTTTTTATGTTCATAAAGTAATTAACATCATTCAAGTGTTTAAAATATTTAATATTTAAACATAATTAAACATAATAAAACTTTATTTTAAAGGTTCAAATTCAAGGTGATTCCACTTGTTCCTATGCTCTTAAAGTCATGAAAAAAGCTCAAATTGTAGAAACTCATCAACAAGATCATATTTTATCTGAAAAAGTCATAATGGAAGAATCTAACTGTGATTTTATAGTCAAGTAAGTTGCTTTATAAATGTTACTTAAGAATGCAGGCCAATTCCTGTGTCACATTATATTCCTTTGTTAAAAGGCTCTATATTTTATAAAAAAATGTGCTATAGTTTTTTAATTAAAATTGAGAGTTGCTAGAAATTGCTTTCTATTTGTAATACACTTAATATATATAGCTAAACTTAATCCTTTTTTAAAAAAAGCCTAGTTTTATCTATACTTTTACACATAATTTTTAGCAATAATTTTATTGATAGAATTTCAATGTATTTTCTGGTATTTCATATTTACCATATGAAATCTTAATTTTTTTTGAAGTTAAAAAACTTTAGGTATAAATTAAAATGCAAAGTAATTCTCTTTTATATTTCTTTTTTTAATTCTTTTTTTCTCTTTTTCCTTTAGATTATATCGCACATTCAAGGATCAAAGGTACCTTTATATGTTAATGGAAGCTTGTTTGGGTGGAGAGCTATGGACATTACTTAGAGATAGGTAAATTAACAATAGTTATTTTCTTATTTTTCTTTTGGTACTATTCCTGAAATATTTTTTTTATTTATCCTCCTCTTGTATAACATATACTATGTATTAAAATATGCTACGCGTTGTTTAATTATTGTTTTTCTTTTAATTGGCCTAAGAAATTACATTTTCTAATGAATTGCTTTATAGTTGGAAAAAAATTAGCTGTCAATAAATAACCTGTTTTGCCTTTTGTCTCAAATAAATATTTTTTTCTAACTTTTCCTGAAAAACTGTTTTAGTAGTTTTTTTGTACTATTTCAGAGGGCGATTTGATGATGCGACTACACGTTTTTATTGTGCTTGTGTGATTGAAGCTTTTGATTATCTGCACTCTAAAAATATAATTTATAGAGATCTGAAGCCTGAAAATATGTTGTTGGACTCAGATGGATATGTTAAATTGGTAAATATGACTTAAATTTAGAAAATGAAGAGATTTTATTTTATCACAAAAAATTTTGTACATTGAATTCACCTTTTATTCTATTTCTATATCATCTACTAATTCAATTCCATCTCAAAACAAAATAATTTTAGTATTTGAGAACACTAATAAAAGTTTTTTTTTTTAAACTATGCATTTGGATTCTATCACATGTCTTTATTTTTAAATATATCTTTCTAAATTTTTAAATATAAAAATTATATATTCATTCACTATACTATTTACATAATTTAATACTTAATTTGTTAGATGTTCTTTTTTCATCGGTATCAATGTTATTAAAGCATTATAGAAAAAATATGAAGAAAACTATTTTAGCCTGGTAATTTGTTTTACCAACTGTTAATTTTAATTATGTGCCATTTGTTAGGAAAAATAACAACAAATTTAAAGATTAATTAATCTTAAAATGTGTTCCTAAAGTAAATAAAATTTAAAATTTGTTCTGTTATTAAATAATTAATCAAGATTAAAATTTAATCCTTGTATCAAATAATTAATCAAGATTAAAATTTAATTCTTGTGCTCAAAATTTTGCCACAGTAGTAATAATTTTTTGTTATTTGTATTATTAGGTAACTAGTTAATTAAATTTTACTATTAGATTATTGGAAAATTAATAGAATTCATATTACAGAAATATATTAAAAATAACCTCTTATTTATTCCATTAAATATTTTTGCATCTATCTAATTAAAAAATTTTAATATTATTAAAAGTAAGCTTTTAAATACAATGTAGTAAAAATAAGGCTAACACCTGTTGTGCTTGCCTTAAATAATATAATATACTTAGTAAATTTTGTTTAAGTTTTATGAAATTCAAATTTTGTTAATTATTCCTCTTAGAAAGAGGAAATTTATAGAAACATTCATCTTCACAGGTTATTAAGGATTTGTTTCGAAAATAATTTTTTATTCTTAACGTTCTTACATTATTCAAATATTTTGGCAATTGACAGACCATCTTTACATTATTTGTGAGATGCTTTTTATACTTTAGTTTATATGAAATAATATGATTCTGCTACTTTGTTTACTAAACAGTATGAAAAAAATGAACATTGATGAAATGAAAAATGACATTAGAAATTTAAAAAGTAATGGAAAAGCTACATTCACGATCATTTATTTCAGACTGACTTTGGTTTTGCCAAAAAACTGCCCAATGGTCGTAAGACTTACACCTTTTGTGGCACTCCAGAATATGTTGCACCAGAAGTGATAATGAATAAGGGTCATGATACATCTTGTGATTTCTGGTCTCTTGGTGTTCTCATGTATGAGTTGCTAACTGGAGCGTAAGAATCCTTTTTAATTTTGTTAGAAGTTAATATATGACGATTGCAACATTTTGTAAAATGTATTTAATAACTTGATTGAATACATATATATAGATATATCTAGCAAGATAAAAATAGAATCTTAAATCTTTTATGTGTAGTGTGAAAAGTTGTCAAGAATCATTTTTATGAAGTTTGTTCTGATCTAACTCTGATGTCAGTTGACAATGGTTGTGAAAATTAAAACAATATCAGAAATCGCAGAGTTTGGGTTTTGACTTCTGGTATCCTTTAAATGTTACCATTTTTGCAACAATATGTGTACAAAATTTTAATTAAGTTAATATCTTCTACCACCTCAACACAAATGTTAGATTTTAATTATTATATTTGGAGTGCACTAAAGGAGTGTAAGAATAATATATTATTTTAAAATATGTGTTTTATATCCAAAAATTTCTACTATTGAGATGGTAAAAGATATTAACTTATAATTCTAAAATTTTCACGGATATTGTTGCTAAAATATGGTAACTTTTAACTGCTACTGCAAGCCGATTAACAAATTTGTGATTTTTTAATATTTCAATCTTTTTTAGTCTAGTTTTTATAACTATTGGTCCTTTGAATGGGGCTGTGTAATTAGATTAAACATGCTTTTTCAGGATGGAATTAGGTAACTTTTCTGCTTAAGATTTTTCTATATTAAAATATTTAAGAAATTTAGACTTTTTTGGCTCACCCTAATAAAACCCAAATTTATTTTATTTGTAAATTTAATCTTTGATTTATCTTTCTCATCACTTATGTCTTTGGAAAGAGCAAAACTTAATTGTTACATAATCTCTATCTAAATTTGAACTGTTTTTTTTCCTTCCTAAAAATGGTTGTCTATTAAGGCTAAGCACCCTAAACGTATGCTACAAACACATCAATTCCAATATGAGTTTCTCAATTTGTGCACTCCCTTTGTTAGACATTTGCGTCACAGATAAGCCAAAAACTTTTCAGTCAGTCAAAACATAATTCAACACTAATAATTTCTATACACCTTTAATAATTCTGACTGG
The DNA here is from genome assembly GCF_982258835.1 of Parasteatoda tepidariorum. NCBI lineage: Eukaryota > Metazoa > Arthropoda > Arachnida > Araneae > Theridiidae > Parasteatoda > Parasteatoda tepidariorum. The sequence goes on from NC_141756.1 coordinate 58,067,499, forward strand.
ACAAAAAATTAGTCACCCCTAAGAGAATCATGAAAAGTATAATTTTTCATAATTTACATTTGGAACTTTTTATGGATACAACCTATTTATGGATACAACCTATTCTGACATGAACCAGCATATTTATTTTAACATTTTGGATTATCTGGTTATTACTTTTAGTCAATGCCTTATGAGTATGCTATCGATACCCATATTTATCAAGATGTCTGCTACAAGGCTCATCAGGCTGGAAAAATATGTGACTGAATTTAAAAAAATTCTCATACCCTCTTACACCTAGCTGCAAAACTACCCGATTTGAATGCCCATAGAAAATGTTTGAGACATGTTAGAAAATTTGGTAAAATCAGTATCTCCATAATTTGACAGATTTGTGTTAGCCAAATTCTCACTGAGAAGCTAAAGCTAGATGAGGTATACCTGCAAAGCCTTGTAGCTATTTAATCAAATTCATGTGGTTATAAAGTCTAGAGGCAGAGTTACATGATATTAAATTATGCCTTTCCTGAATTCTTTAGGAGTGACTTATTTGTCTGGTAAGTGAGTATATTTTTTAATCTTACTCATATGCTTTATTAAAATTATTATTTTTTATTTCAGTCCTCCTTTCTCTGGAAATGATCCTATTAACACATATTCCATTATAATGAAGGGCATTGAGCATGTCAAGTTTCCCATATCTATATCGAAGAACGCTAGTACTTTAATAAAAAGGCTATGCAAGTAAGTAAAGTTATAAATTCAAAATTAATAATTGTTTGAAGAAACTCTCTCTCTTTCTGATAATTTCTTTGTACTTTATTTTACTAAGCATCATAAATATCTCAAGAGCATGATATATTTTAGTTAAAGTTTTGTATATTATATTATTAGAATTTTGTCAAACAGAAATTTCTGTCTTATTAGTTACTATCTAAGAAAAAAAAACATTTGATATAAGTAAATCTTACTTTATCATAACAATTATGATAGATTTAAAAATATTTTTCTTTAGAGTAAAAATTTATTATTTTTTTTTGCAATTGTGGGAAAGCTTAAATCTGATTTATAATTATTTGAATTATCACGAAGTCACTTAGATTTGCTATGGTTTGTTATAATTTTGAAACCATTTCAATATTTAGTTTTGTTCAATCGTTTATCTAAATTTATTCTATAGATTATGTCAAATATGAATTTGACATAAATACTAAATTTGACATAAATACTAAATACTAGAATTTGACTAAAATTTATTAAAAAAATAATTTGTAGAATATGTGTTTAATATCTTTTATGCCAGTTTCTTCTGTAAATTTTTTTTTATTTTTAAGAAAAGTCATTCGTTTAGTAAATAGAAATAAAATTACCTTATAACTGTTGATAAATAATAGTTGTAATTTTAATTCTAGGGAAAATGTGAATGAAAGAATTGGTTACCAAAAAGGTGGTATTAAAGAACTCAGAAAACATCCGTAAGTATTTATTTTGTTAAAATTTCATTTTTGTGACTTGACATTAGTCCTTTTCACACCTAAGTTTAGATTCTAAAAAGCACAATGGATTTCCTGAATTCTGTTTTTGATAAAGTAACTAACTTATCAATACTGCTTTTCTGTAAAACTATCATTTTTTAGAAATCGTGATTTGATTAATAATTGTAAATGGTAGTTTTTTCTTTCTTTTTTAGCACATTTTTCATTTTTATTTTCTTATGCACAAATTAAATGAAATGGTAATTAGAAAGGAAAGTAGAAGAAAAGTCGTATTAAGATATTTTTTTTATCTTGTTTTTGATCCAAGCAAATGTGTTTTGTGAATTTAGGTGTGGAAAGGTTAATAAGCTATTTTTTATTTTTATTAAGCTTAAACATTTGAAGGAAAACTGTAAAAAGTTATCATTTGTTTTTTAATGAAAGTATTAAAAGTCAACATGACGTCTTTGCGAAAATTTTATTTGTAGACAGTTTATATAAAATTATTATAAATGTGTATTCATTGACTTGTTAAAATAGGGTAAGACTATGTTCATGACCTAAATATATCCCGGAAAAAATTGTGCCATTTATCGATAATTTTAATTCATCACAGGAAAATTTGTACAATTAATTAAAACTTATTTTGAGAGCCATGTAACAGATACTAATGTAAATGGATCAACACAGATCCTTTTGCTTGTTATTGATTTGATTTACAGTTTACTAAACTTTAAGTACATTAACTTTTTTTAAGAGCAACTTAATCCTGAAACAATATGTGCAGTGAACAAAAAAATAAATGAACCACCCTGAAAAACTTTTAATCTTAGTTATGGTAACCTGTAAATCTGGTTTGATTTACAGGTTTGTTTAAACAAACCGGATAATATAAAGCTTTAAGACTGCTTTGTGAAAAGTACATTTAATTCCTTTTTAATTTGTAAATATCTGATAGTTTCATTGGGGATAAATAAATCTATCTAGTCTGCTAGGCAATTTTTTTTAACCATGATGTTAAACTCAGAGTGTCTTAAGTGAAATGTGAGAAGATGTTTGGGATGCAAGGCATAAATACATTCCATCTATATATTCATTATTTAACAGTAGAAGAACTGCATTCGCTTATTCTGAACCACTGTTGTTTTTGAACTGAATGTAATATTATGTGTTTCTTATCTTGAGTATGGCATAGTTGGTTCATGTGGTATTTGTACCTGTGGCAGAAAAGAATACAGCCATCACCATATTTATTCACAAGCCTGTCAACAACTACACGTTTTGCAAAATATTTTATAGAGTGTCAGGCAATTAGTGTCACCACAAGAGAACTGGAACAAAGTGGCATTTCATAAGAACTTTTGAATCATTCACATGTAGTTGTGTGGAAACTGACTTTAAATGAAATTTACAAAACAAAGAATAATGCGTTATAACATAACTACCACTAGAAGAAGTTTTTCCAAAAAGCCTAAATATTTTGCAGCTATATTATCAGGGTATACATTTATAGATTTTCATTAAAAAAACCTGACATTATTTTTTCAGTGGTAGTTATGTTTTAATGCATTATTCTTTGTTTTGTAATTTTCATTTAAAGTTATTTTCTACACCACTACATATGAATGATTCAAAAATTCTTATGAAATGCCACTTGGTTCAAGTTTTCATGTGGTGTGGTTGGCACCAAATTACCAAAGATTCTGCAAGTCTACATTTTTAATTGTCTACCACTCTAAAAATCGTAGCAGTTGGTAGCATTGTGAATAATGAGGTGGTTACTGTTCAATACCATATGAACCAACTGTACCAAACTCAGGATTAGAACCACATATTACATTCTGAAGTTTAAAAATTAACAGTGGTTCAGAATATCCAATTATAGTTACAACTTCAGCTGTTAAAATCAATGTATTAGTGAAATGTATTTATGTCCTGCATCCCAAATGTCTGCTTTTGTTTCTCTAACGACACAATGAGTACAGCATCACAATAAGAAATTTGCATGGCACAATAGATAAATTAATTTATTAATAATGAAACTACCAGATAATAACTATCAGGCGATTAATAATGAGACTATTCAAATTAAAAAGTTAATAGCCATAAAACTTACTTTCCACAGGTCAATTTTAAAGCTTTAAACTAAAAAAGAATTTATCCAAAGATACTCTAGTAACCTGAAAATTGAAATACATTTACAGGTGACTAAGTATTAATCATGACGAAGATCAATAGTTATTCAGGGTCACAACCATGACACTGCCGAGTAAGCTTTGCTTACTCTTCTTTATTTCTCCCTTTTCATTTTTGCATTAAAATTAGTTTGCAAAATTTATTTTTAACCTAATTATTGTTACCTTGAGAAGGTTTCATTTGATTCAAGCTCTGAATAGTTTAAGCTTTAATTTAAGTACTCAATTTTAATTTACAGGTGGTTTGAAGGTTTCAACTGGGATGGATTAGTCAATCGAAATTTAGTTGCACCTATTTTGCCAAGAGTAAGTTACAAGATTCTTGAATTCATAAATTTGAAATATACCATAATGTTTGATATTTCTTATTACTACATATGAGTTATTTTTTATGTTATATTAATGTTTAAATATACAATTAACTATTATATTTGTATTTGTAGTTTTCTTTATATAACTTTACTACAGGTTAAATATAATTAATCCGATTTTTAATATGACATTTTGAAAGTTTAATTAAAATTTAACCAATTAATTTAGCATTGTTTTAATTTAATTATATGTAATTCATGTGATCAATTTGTAAGTAATTATTTTTTTTTAGTTTTAATTTAATTTTTAAGTATCTCATTTATTTTATACAGTATAATGTTTATTATTTCTCTGATTAATTATTACTGCTATTTATTTAAACAATTTTATTTATTTTAAACGGTGAATATTATTTAATTAATACTTTGTTAATTAAATTAGTTTTCAACTATTTTTTAATTTTCGCTTTTTTTATCTGCAAATTTTATTTTCTCCATTACATTTTCCCCAGTCTTTGGAATTCTTTCTACCCTGGGAACTTACCATGCACCAATAATTTAAACAGCCAATATTGATTTATGAAGAAAGGAAACCAATCAAGCTAGGGGACTAGGGCTTATGTGGTGTTAGGTAAAAAAATGGAATCTTCTATAATATTCGAATGATATCCACCCAACTGTGGTTACAGAATGTCATTGCCAACAGGTGTTAGTCCAAGGTGTCACAAAGCAAGTAGCAAAGTTAATAAGCATAATTTTTTGGCTGCAGTGTAACCAAAGAAAGCATAGAAGAACCATGGGTTGAAAGAATTCTCGGAACTGGGGGAAACAACAGCAACAATTCTCGGAACAAAAAAGCAGAAATAATAAAGTTGTTATAATTTAAAAAAAAGTTGAAATTTAAACAATTAAAATTAGAGTAATAATAAATCCAAGTGAATATCAGTAGTTTAAAATAAATGCACTTAAATAATAGAAATAAGTATTCAAGGAAATTAATGGACATTGTACAGTATAAATAAATAAGACACTTGAGAATAATTATAATTGCTAACATGTATTACATATAAAGTAGTAATTAAATTAAAACAATGCTAATCAATTAATTTGTAGATAAACTTGCAATAATGTTATATTAAAAGTAGTTTAATTAAATCAATGCAATTTGTCCCCAATTAATTTAAACCTGAACTCAAGTTATATGCAAAAATGGCTAATGCAATGTCACAGCATCGTACTTAGTACATTTAAATATTAATAGACAAAATATTACATTATCTGGTAAAGAGTACTATACTACCACTAAAGAACACAGGGAAAGAAATTATAAGATTTATAAACCATATGAAACATATTGTATTTTGGAATTCGAATTCAACTTAATTAAACTACTTACAAGTTTTAATGAAGGAGAAATAAGTTAGTTGTACTGATAGAATTTTGTTTTCTGAGAGTGAGAACTATCATTACTAATAATTATGCTTAATTTGAATTTTTTTTTAAAAATGGAATTGAATTTTAATTGTTTAACCAATATAGATTTACAAAATTTTTTTAAACTTTATTTTTTTTCTGTTATACTATCATTGCAGTAGGTTTATAATTTATTTTCTGTTTGTTCAAACATTAGTTCATATCTCAAGAACATGTATATTAAGTTTACTTATTTATAGTTTAGAAATAAAATCATGCGACAACTGTGTGAATTAAAAAAAGTTACTTTATAGTTTAAAATTTCACATACATGTTTCTTTTTTATAGGTGCGAAATTGCATAGATACCAGTAATTTTGACACTTTTCCTCCAGATATGAGCGGTCTGCCTGCTGATGATATTTCTGGATGGGACAAGGATTTCTAAACAAGACTTTGTTTCTGCATTTTGATTAAATTAATTTTTTTATTTGTTTAACTAGCACTGAAATTTGTATCAGTGTGATACACTCAACATTGACAATCATATGCGTAATTGTCAAGATGACAATCACATACTAAGTGTAGAAATTTAAATACTTATTTTTTGAAATATAAAATAATCATAATATATTTTACAGAGTGACTTAAAAAAATATTTAATTTATTTTAAGATTGGTCAAATATTTTTTTACCTACTATGAAATTGACACTCTCTTGAAATCATTAATGACCAACACAATTTTTAAAATATATAATTATCCATATTATTATTGTATAATCTATCTCTCTATTAGGTTTTACACTTTAAAAAAATAGATTTCTCGAAGACTGTGATAATCTAAAAATGTTTTTGTAAATTTTGAATTAAAGTAATGCTTTTACATTTTTATTAAATCCAGAGACTTTTGAATTCACAACCTAAAGTACACCAATGAGCTTATGGGAGATAATGATGTACTATGTTGATGATTCAAATATTTATGATGTATTATTCTTGTATGAATGAGAATATGAACTTTTTTGTTGTGTATAGGACCTTATGTCATGTTAATTGTATAAATGTACATATTTGTATGTATTATGAGCTCAATCTGATCAATAAAGATTATTAAGTTATAAATTCTATTTATTGCATACAATTTTAAAAGAGTAAATATTAATTTTTCACTGAATTTTAGTTTAGAAGTGTTAATGCGTTTAACATTAAAACTCTATCATCTGGTTTGAGTTCAAAATTACTAAGAAATTAATATCTTACATTCCCTACACAATTACATGTCAATAAAATATATTAGCGGGACCGGAATGTAATGTCGTTTCGGCGCATTAAATATTCGTTAGTCTTAAAAACCAATTTTTTTTCCCGATCCGGTATTAAAAGGTTGTTGCTAACGAGGGTGTGAATACATTATTGATTAAAAATAAAGACTATGATCTTTAAAATTACTCGTTATATTTAAGTAATATATTTAATAAATCATTAAAGAATTATTATTTACTTAATATCTAGTCTAATCTATCTTGCTGTTATTATTTTCTTAATATCTAAATTATTTGATTTAGTTCCTTAAAAATGTGCGCTAAGTCAATGAATTACTGAATATTAGGCTAATGAATATGATTAATGAATGGATATATGATTAATTAATGTATATTAGACTAATTAATGAAAATTCTGCATTAATTAATTGAACTTATTAGTCATCAGGATTTGCTAATCTTTTAACAATACAAACTTATCAGATTTTTACTCTTACAGTACAAAATTTCATGTTAAGTATATGTGGGTCAGTTTCTAAATCATAGTACTAAGTCGTCAATACGGAAATAATGAGGGGAAAACTGGAAATTGTTTTACACACTGTGGTTAAGCCCTAATATGAATATAGCCCCCCTTTTCATTATGTGAGCTTAACCTCCCATCTTGAATTTACTGAGGGGGGAGGGTTAACTTTACTATCATGATAAGTGAGGTCTTGTTCCTGACGATTTTCTTTATGCTGAGTGGAATGATACTGAAATCAAGTCGATAGGATTAATAGTTCAGATGAGATAATGGATTTAATCAGTATGAGGTAAGTAAAATATTTGAGTATAGAGTGCAACCTGTCAAGTTAACCTCTATTATCACGAACCAATTTATCTTATTCTATAAAAGACGGCAAAACCTTTGTAATCTGGCCACCTGTCTATTTGTATGTTGACCAATGTAATAAATCTTAATTATTTCAGAATTGTTATGAAACATATTATCAAAAGTTGACCAGAAAAAAAAATTAGGAAATTTTCCATGATATGCCTTGTTTTAGAATTTCAATGAATACGTTAAATAGCATTACAATTTGGCCTGAACCCTTTTGTGAATGGACTACACTAAACTATTAAGGAAGGAAAACTATGAAAGGGCTTTTGTCACAAATTTTAAAAGGTTGAAATGTTAAGTTTTTTTTATTACATATGAGGCTCTTGTGAACAGATATTTAAAGAAATTATTTACAATAAATACCCTAGATACATCATTATCAAAATATTCATATTTATAATTTTTTTTTTTAAACTTACCAGTTTATTAAATTTATGTAACGAATTATAATTAATCCTGCTAACTTAATCTCATAATCTAACTTATTACATAGAGTATTTTATAATATTCAATTTTAAAGCCAGGTTAAAAAAAATTAATTACATTTATCTTCATTATGATTGGTAACGAAATATATGAACGACGTGAAAAACACGATTGCATAAGAAAAAATAGGGATTAAAAAGGAATGACTCATCCAATTAAGTAAATTGGCAATTGATCTTAAGTGGACAACTAAAGCGATGCGCCACAGGTGGTCAACTTACGCAGGTTTAAATGTAGGTACTGATTTTCAGATTATATTTATCTACACAAATGGAGCCGCCGTGGTTCAAGGAATATAGCTTTCGCCTCACAATAAGGTTCCCCAGGTTCAAATCCCAGTGGTGGCTGGTTGATATGAATTCTGCCTCCCCGACCACAAGACTGACATAAAACTCAGTGTTCGATGGATCATGGGTTAGAACCTCGTTGCTCTCGGGCTAACAGTGTGAGGTTTTTGTGGTTTTCCTCTCCATATAGCGCAAACGCGGGTTAATTCCAACAAAAATTCTTCCACGAAGGCTAGTTTGGCACAATGCTTAATTCAGGAGTTCTCTTGTCTTCTGGGCTGGGCTCAAAATTACAAGGCTACAGAATTGAGCATTGGTAGTCGCAAACTCAGAATTGGGTCGGCTGTTCAACGTCCTACCTACACAAATGAGGTATTTTCTAAGCCTCTTCCCAAGCAACAATTTTACCTTGGTCCCAGTTGGGCTAAAAATGGACTCGATATGGGTCCTATATTGGGATATCTAGAATTTTTAATATTGGTCTTAGAATTGCTGAATTGGGTGAACAGGACAATTCTATATATGACTAATTTCTGAAAAATAACAGTTCTTTGAACCCATATTTAGCCAAGATTCGTGAATATTAGTCCAATGACGGTTCAAGTTGTTTTGCTGCTAGGATTTTTACGCTCAATCGAACACGATTTGAAACAAAATCGATGGAACTAAAAGTTCAAAAATAAATGTATTTTTTATGTATAAAAAGTACAGTTTTGTACTTATATCTATCTACACCTCTGACATAGCTATAAAGACAAGTGAAGTATTGGATCGAAGGAATTTTTATGCTAAATCGAATGTGATCAAAATTAAGTTGATAGGACTAACAGTTAAGAAGTTTCAAATGTTTAAAGTAATGACAATTTTATTTTCTCACGTTTTTACGCATAAAACAGTAACTTCAGAATTATAGCTCTAGCGACTTATTTTGAATTTATTGTAATTGACTTAAAAAAACATGTATATGAAACAATGTTTCACCCGACTATATAACAATGTAAGACACATAAATTAATTGGTATAAGTACAAAAAGTGTAATTTTTAGACGTGAAATTTTTAGAATTCTAAACCGTACGTAGTATCGACTCGGTTTTAGGTTCAATTAATTTACCCCAGGATCTAATATTTTAATTGTTTATATAGCAATGTCAAAGGCGTAGATAGGTATAAATACAAAACCGTACTTTCTTATACACAAACAATTTAATAACTTCTTAACTAATAATATTATCGACATTGTTTTAAGTCCATTTGATTCTGCGTATAGAGGGAATAATATTTTATTTGTCTAGATAAGCGTAAGACTTCATAGGCGTAAATAGGTATAATAAAAAATAGTATCTTTTTAATGCTTCATAATTATCGAACTATTTTTTCTGAACCTTTAGTAGTACCATCTTGATCGAGGTGTGATTCGATTCAGATCAAAAGAATACATAGGGGGCACTATAGTTTGTCTAAAGTAAGAACTCCCCATGCCATTCCTCTGGACCCGTAGCGGTGACTATGGTAACGAGGTACAACTATTTCAAGTAGGGGTGTAGGGTCATTGTTTAAGCGAGTTTTTGGCTCGGTCTTGTCGGCGATGGAAAGGGAATTTTTTTCTTCGATCTATAGTGTTAGACCTAGAGTGAAGAGAGGCTACCCTCCCCGAAATCCGCTATTCTTGTTTCCATAGCAGCAGTCGGCCTCAGACTTTATGGCAGGGGGAGTTCTCCCATTAGACAAACTATACCTCATTTAGATAGTAATGTTTAAGTTTCCTCGGTTTTGATTTCCTTTCCTCGCAAGTAAATTCAAGGTGGTGGTTTCAGCTCATTGCAGGGTTCGGAACCAAACTACAGATTTTAAAACTATTTCCAGCTTTCCCCTAATTATTTTCGTATCGAGCCTTTTTGTGTCTCGGGAATGACTAATAAAAAAAAATCACCTGGAAAAATGTAGGTTTTATAGTTATTGAACATTTTTAAAAGATTCAAGCAGTCAGGTAATGTAAAAAATAAAAATGAATAACTAGAAGCATTTAATTCTAAATATTAAATAAGTTTAAGATAATAGTTAGTGTAGTTTTCGAATTATTTGATTTTGCATTACCGAGTTATCTTTATTAGGATTTTTCCTTGATAATACGATGTTTAACCCATTAACGTAGACTTTTTATTAAACGTATTTTTCATTCTATTTTCATTATTTTGTATCAATTTAGATAAAAAAAAGTGATAAACACATTTAGCATTTTAATAATATATAGTTATGATATAGAGCATGAAACACCGGCGTCTTTTTCTGCGTTAAAGGTAAAATCTTCCAAACAATAATTTTTCAAATTTTCATTTATTAGCTGTTATTTAGATCTAACAGAAACATTTTATTCCTCATTGAAATTTCTTTAATTTATAAAATCAATAAATCATAAATTTTTGAATATGAATTTAAAAAAAAAATCAAACTACTTTTTTTTAATTTTATATTTTAGTAATTTTATATTTTAGTTCTGATAAACTAATAGATTTTTTCGTAACTATTAGATTGTTTTTATCATTAAAAAAATACCAAAATATAGTTCAATTAGAGCGTCAGAAATATATATATATAAATGAAAGAGACACCGGTGTTCCATCTGCGTCAGTGGGTTAAGGTACAGAGTCATAAGCTGTTAAAGGTCGAGTAATAAAATGCTTAAGGTACATATCAAGTAATCTTAAACGATATTTTGATTATATTATTTTTTAAATTTTTATTTTTTTGTCCTCGTGTGTTACTATTAAAAGTCCATATTGTGGATAGTCTGTCGCGGGTTGTCCATTCATGTTCGAAGAGATTTACAAGCTATGAAGATTGCAACTTAGCATGTGAAAATTCAACGAATCGACCAGATATTAGAAGTTTTGTTCACTTATTTATATACTATTTAAAATTTACTTCATATGCTTATTTATAGACATTTATATGCATGCTTCAGTAAAAACATGAAAAACCATTTACTTTTGATAAGTTCCATGAATTAAATAAAAAGCTATAACTTAACGTTATTAATTACCGAGATAAAAATATTTCCATTACATTATTTAGTCTTTGCTTAGATTGTTCCGACATGTTTGGGTTGATGCATTTTTGGAACTAATTTTTGAGGTTTTTAATTATTCATTCCCTTATTTAATTAAAACACTCAAAATAGTTAACTTATGTGTTGACAAGTTTGACGTTTAAGAGGCCAACAGTTTTGAAATAGTTTCGTTAATTATTGTTAGTTTCCTGAGAGTTAACAACTTTAGCCACATCTAACACTTTTCTAATATTTTTTTTCCTCCCTTTTGTTTGATATTCGAACTTTATTACAAAAAAAAAATCAATTTGTAGAAAGTATTTCTCTTTTGCAAAATGAGTTATAATGAGATTATTTTTGTATTTTAATTGAGTTGTAATGGAAGAAGTATTTTCATTCTTAATTAAATTATATCGCTAACCCAAATAGTTTAAATTAATATTCTGTAAATGTTAGATATTTAAATGAATATTCTGTTTTAGATTAAGTTTTTAAAGGTTTTTTATTCATATTTTTTTCATGATGAAAGCAAAACACAACTATAATTGATTTTAAAAAGGTTATAATAAAGATTTTAACTAATAATTGCCGCTTTTTATGTGGCATCTACGATAAGATTACTTCAACCCATTAACACTTCGAAAGTATTTCAAGTTTACTTCTAACCAAGTTATTAACGGTATTTTTATATTAAGTACAGAAAAGAAAATATTTATATTTCAATTAAAATTTCTTAATATATTATTAATATATGTAATTATAATTAGTTATATTTATAACTGGTTATATTGAATCTAATTAATTACTTATAATCATTATAAATTTCATATTAAGTATAGATAAGAAAATATTCATATTTTAGTGAAAATCTATTAATATACAGGGTTATTCATAATTCTCTCCGGGGTTTCGAAGCGTTATAGTAAAAAAACGAAAACGAATATGGCAAAAAAGAACATATGAAATTATTCCGAATGTATTCAAGTTTTAATTTAAGCAGTTTCCGGTAGATGGCAGTAACATGCACCACTGAAGCCAGTTGTAGTAAACATAAGGTTGTAGTAAACAGAGGGAATTATGAATAACCCTGTACTATTAACTAATTATTAATATAATTATCAATTATAATTTGAATTAAGTGATTATTTATAATTAAATAAATTTTATGTAAAAAAATAATAAGAGGGAGAAAAATACCTCTTATATGCTGACATTGATTCTTTATGGGGTAAATACTGGATTTTGCATCTACTCTATAGTATTAAGTCTTCTGGACTTCAAATCAAGTCAAACTTTGACTTTCAACGAAAGGTTAACCACGGTTTATTCTGAAATTAAAATTTTTTTTATACAATGGTGAGTAACTAAGATTGGCAAGATCAGTTGTAAAAAAGTGCTATACATTAATTTGCTTCCAGAGGTTCGTGATTTAATCCGGAAATATTTAAATCAAAAAATTATGTATAGCTGTTACGGTGAAACACCGAAATCTGGAGAATGTCGACATTCACCGGTGAATGTCAACATTCACGTAGTCGCTTTGGTGAATGTCCGAAATATTTGTTATATCCAATTTTATATTAAATTATTCGTTAATATTATTATATTTATTTAATATATTTATATTTATTCTATATTTTAATACTTACTGACGATAGATTAGAAGAAACATCAGTGTTTGGAGTATCGGGCAAATATATACCGGGCAATGGCACTTGACCTTAAAAAAAGCATCAGTGTAGGTTATACCGGGCAGTGGCACTTAACCTTAAAAAAACATCAGTGTAGGGCATACCGGGCAAATGTATGCCGGGCAGTGGCACTTAACCTTAAAAAAACATCAGTGTAGGGCTAAAATATCGAATAAATGTAATTATATCCACGAATAAATTCATATCAAATCGAATGTAATAAATATTTCGGACATTCACCAAAGCATATCTGTGACTGTCGACATACACCGGGGTCCGAATGTACAAGAATGTAATGAAATATTCGATCTTTCACCGACGTATTTGGTGTTTGTCGACATTCACCGGCGAAAGTCAACAACCACCGATTTCGGTCTTTCGCCGTGACATAGCTACTGCAATGTACATTTTATTTATAACGTTATACATTGTTTTTTTAAAAGACGTTTAAGAGCTATTAAATAACACCGCTATTAAAAATTCATAAGACACTTCACTTGTGGTTTTAGAACTTTGTTACATTAATTCGTCAAATGATTAAGGATTTAAGTCCTCTAGGACCATGATGGCGTGATTCTCTATTCATGTATGAAACAAGTATGATACGGTGTCAAGTATGAAACAAGCCTTTCTGGCGCTAGCTGCCTGAAATCTCACGCGCGTGATCTCAGATCCGTAGTCTCGTATTTCACTTCGTATTATTACGTATGCGTACTCTTTAGTATGTATACTCTTAAAGTATGAGAACCTCAGGAAGCTTTACTATCCCATTCTGCGGTTCTGTAGGGATTAACTCTGGCTTAATAACTTAAATACAATTTCTTTAGGTAGATAAGTATTTTTTTGAATAATTATTTTGGCCAAATGCAGTTACATCTACAATTACCAAAGCTGGTTCTAAATAATTGTGCACTATCTATGTCAAATGAAACTAGTAAATAACAGTTCATTTCTACGTTCCATCAAAGTAAAATATTTGTAATTGATTATTTAGATTTTTTTGAAAGTAATAAATTGTTATTACCCAAATACACCGACATCTTCAACTTTAATATTTTCGGCGAAAATTATTGGTCCGTTTGAAAAAAAGAGAAAGAAAACAGCATCTTTTTTGCGCACGAGATTTATAATTATGGTATACACTTTTTTTTAATTCGAAGAGTTGTAGTTCATTTACATCGCACTAGAGCTGCGCAATGGGCTATTGGCGACGGTCTGGGAAACATTCCTGAGGATGATCCGAAGACATGCCATCACAATTTTGATCCTCTGCAGAGGGGATGGCACCCCCGCTTCGGTAGCCCAACGACCTGCACGCGAAGTCGAGCACTTCACGGTAGAACAGTTTAACGAGGACCAATACCGCACATCCTCGGTCCCTACGCAGGATGATCCAAGTGGTCACCCACCCGCACACTGACCGCAGCCAGTGATGCTTGACTTCGGTGATCTGCTGGGAACCGTGTCTTAACGATCAGTCCACTGCGGGACTTTTAATTCGAAGAAATTATTCAGATAAGTATTAGATTGCTGATTGCAAATATGAAGGGTAAACATTGAAGGAAGACATTATATCTGTGAATTGAATATAAGTACAGAAACAGCTAGTAATCTGAGCTATATAATTTTTAATGTTCATCTTCATAAAAACATGCATATTTCACTATGCCTGTTTTTACACGTCTTTTAAATATTTATTTCAAAACTATTTCTTTAACGGAAAAATAAATCAAATAGCCATCATTTACTTAGAAACAAATCCGAATACAATTGTTATTTTTATTGTTAATATGTAAGGTGTCTGACAATTGCAATTATTACCCTACAAGTAATTACAGAGGTGACTATAAACTTGAGAAAATTGCATTGATACCATTTTTGTTGATTTTTATGTAAATAAATAACCATCTAAACTTCAATATTACACCCTTTCCCTTCATAATCCATCATTTTCTATTCACTCCCCCTATATTTAGCACTTTTCGATAATTTTATTATGGCCACGAAAGTTATTTCCATGGAAGGAAAAGGATTATTTCAACTGTTAAGTTTCTTCTGAAGACCTAGAGAGTTAAATAAATACACTAAAATATGAATATTTGTAACAATATTTGTGGAATTTTGATTCCTTAAATTATTCTTTACTTTTTTTCGACACGTTCCAATCGTCTGCTTTTTCGTTCCGAAGCTTTAGCAAGAAAATTCGGAAGATTCCATGAACAACGGTGGTAACTAGCTATTTATTATACATTCCATTTTTTAATAACATACTACAATAATTTTTTATATTTATACGTTAAAATAATTCTTTAAACTGCCCCCCCCCCTATCCGGAAAATCTAATTCCTGGTCATAAAAATACCAAAAATTATAAATATAGTGTGGGAAGTATCCACGGAAAATGGTGGCTAACAGGGGCAAATTCGGATTCAAGAGATAATTTTAAGCAAGAATCAGTGGGAATGGTATCAGCGATTAGATTATTATTTTAATCATGTAAAGATAGTCAAGCGGGGATCCATTTGTATAATAAAGCAATAGAGAGTAAATAGGTCACCATTGCGCAATTTCAAACTGATTAAAATAATAATCTGATTGCTCACTATTCCGGTTGACGTATTAATTATAGAATAAAAAAGAAACAAATACGGCGTAAATAAACAAAGGAAAGAAATAATGTTGCCAAAAGTCCTAATAAACTTTAACTTTAAAATTTGATTAAAAAATATATATTACTTATGAATAATTCTGCATAATTATTACTTTATGATTAAGTTGTGTTCTTATTCGTTACATGTAAGATAGATTTAAAAGTATAAATTTGGATTTTAGAGTGAATGAAATGGAATAATTAGGATTCATACGGTGTTTTAAGGAAAAGGATAGCATGCTAAATGCTCATTTATGTTATAAATAAAACAATTGTAATCCCAAAAAGTGCTAACTTACATAGGAAATGTATAAGATCCTTCTTTAATAATTTCTTCGTGCAACCTAATTCAGCACAGTAAACTATTATATTTCAGGATTTTTAACTTTAAAATTCCTGCATCAATGTTTTCCCAATGAAATAACGAGGAGAAACAGAGGGTAGAAAATTTTCCTCTCGATTTGCTCTGCAGTCACGTAATTCCATTATGAGGGCAAAAATTATCAAGTTTTTTATGCTTAACTTTTTCTTGCTGCATTTCAATAAAAATAATGTAAGAAATATAGGATTTCGTAAATTTATTCTAGTGTTTAAATTTTTTTTACATATTTTGAATTTTTATGGAAAAATAAAATTTTTATAATCAGTTATGAATCTTTTATTTCACATTTTAGTACGATGATACGTAAAATGTATTTTTGAAATATTTTTATTTACTGTTGCTTATTTCAATCTCTCTAATAATAAATTCTACTATAAACAGATAAAATAAAATAAGAAAAATCTACAATAATTACGCTTTTCGCAATTTATTCTTTAATTCAAAAGGAGTAATATGGTATATTTCATTCATATAAATATTTACTTTATTCAACATTGGAATAAATTTAAGAAAACGTTGAGAAATTAAAATTTTAAAGATAAATCATAATTTACTTTGCAAAATGTATTTTTGACTTCATTAATAAACTGCATGTTTAGCAAATTAGCATCTAAGCATTTTATAGAACTAAAATAAAACAAATGATCAAATTTTAATAAAGAACCAAAGAGGATAAAGAACTTAATAAATTCAGTTAAAAAATGAAAGGATAAACTCATCAATCTAACTGGTAGTTAAGCTTTTTACCAAAGAGTGGTGCTAAAAATGTCATGACCAGAGTGCTGACATTTTGGCACGCACTGAGAAAAAAAAAGCGTCGTTTTTTTTATGTGTTCTAGCATTCGAGTGGAAATTCTTAATTTATTTCTCTGTGGTTAAAAGTAATAAAAGAAAACGATTTATACATCAATTTAACACGTAGTTCAGCTTTTCACCGTAGCGAGGTGCTGAAACCATTTCGGTGAGAGCGTCACTATTAGGTTTTAGCCCTAGAGTAAAATGCATTTTTCTTGGTATATAATTGCACATAGTAAACAAACACGTGACAGAGACGTTAAAGTGGGTTTCAGCAAATAGAGACGAAGAATACGTGATTAGGTCCATCCATATGATTTAAATCAGATTTAATTGGACACCTGTAAGCAACGTCACGCGTGTGTGCCGAACCTGATTGAATTCTGAACTGATGAATGCCATGATTTACCCACGATGACGTCACTTCCAGGTATCCAATTATGGAGTGCAAAGCGTTAACTATTTAAATAAACGAAATATTTCCTTTTAATGTTGTTAGAGGGCATTGCGGTCCGTTGATCGAAAAGATACGTCAAGAAAAAGAGTTGTAAAAACGTCGAGTGGGTTTAAGTATCGTTCATGAATCCGATATAAAGTTCTTTTTCCTTTTTTTTAAAATTCAAATAAAAAAAAGAACAAATAATCGATAATTTTTTTGTAACCAGTCTTTTTTAAGTTATAAGCTCAAATATCAGTTATTACCCGATCAATAAAAGAAAATAGGACAATTCATCATTTTAAATATCTTTTCAGAGTTTTATGAATAATATTTGAGATTACTTGAAATTAACGCTTGAATAGAGTAATATTAGCACATTAATGGACGAATTTCCATTTCATGCATTGTATTATTTGAAAAATATTATCTAAAAAAAGAATGAAGTTTTAGTGGAGAGAAGAAAAAAAACATCTTATAAGATTACTTTTAACAAACAAAGTATCTAAAATGCTATTATGTTAATATTGTAAGCATCATCAGTAATGATGTACTCTTCAGTTAAAGTAAGCCTTTCAAATTGATCGTTTGCATTTTACGAAAACGATTCTCTGTTGGTCTTTCCAACAACTAATCTTTTATTGAAAATAAAACAACAAAAAGACATTTCATAACAAAAAAAAAAAAGCTTCCGATAAAGTCAACTTTTTGAAATAAATAACCATATTACGTCAAGAGAACGAAAAAGAAAAAAAAATCTTTTTCACGGAAGAATGAGAAAATTCGAAAAATAGATATGAAATATTCATCTACGAAAAAAGTGCATTTTAATAAAGATATATATTTATTCGGCTTGGGAATTTGGGTCGTCTGAGATAGTGAGTAATGTTACAAATACATTAATTTTTCTTTGTATTCTTATTTGAAAGGCACCGAAGTAGAATTATTTCAATTACTGTTGTTCCGACTTCTGTTTGAACGACAAATTATGGGAAAAAACCTTGCTCTCTTTTCTTATTGTCCCTTTTGCTTGATGTTTATTTCATATTCAACTTAATTTTATTCTATTTTTTTTCCCTTCTTGTTTACATGAGAGCATCGATCTTTTTTCGCTTCTATTAATTAAATTCTTTGTTTAGTTTTCAAGAATTTTAGATAAAATTGTATGCAAGAAAATCTGATTCGAGAATTTTCATAACAGTTATTTTATTGCATTTTTAAACTTTTAAATTTTTTTTTAGCTTTCTTATAGTTAAAACTATTTAATGACTCAAATATATTTTATAGGATTCCGACGAAATGAAGTTTTGTTGTAAGTTAGAGATAAAAATTAGGAAATGAAAATAAACATTTTAAAATAAATTATAGAATTTATTTTATCGTTATTTGTGATTGACGTGATTTGAACAAAATAAGTTTAATAATGGATGCAATTAGATATGATCACCTGATTGTATAGGACAGAATTCGGGAATTTTGCTACAGGTCAGTGACTAGTTGTAGCATTTTAACAGTGGTCTCTTTTTAAAACATGTGGTCACTTTTCAAAAAATTTGAAATTTTAAACGATTAAAATTAATATTAATAATGTAAGGCATTTCTTTTAAAGAATTTTCTCAAAATATGGTGAATATTACAAACCTCATTCCTAAAATGAAGAAAAATTTTAAGAATTAAGAGTGAAATAATGTAACTTTCAGATTATTATATAATATTCATAATAATTCTAAATTTATTTTATTTTATAACCGCCGTTGAGCAGCCGACCCAGCTTGGTCTTTACGATTACCAATGTTCAACACCGTAGCCTTGTAATTTTGAACCCGATCCAAAAGACAAGGGAACTTCTAGATCAAGTATTGAAAGAAACTTGGTTTCGTGGAGGAAATTTTGCTGGGACTAACGCGCATTTGCGTTACATGGAGAGGAATACCACGAAAACTTCCTATAGTTAGTCTGATGGCAAGGGGACAAGAGCTGACATAGCCGGAAAAAAATGTGGAACCGATGTTGTAAAGGCTCTAGAGTGAAAATGGATACTAGGATAAACTATCTTAAGTAGGAGTATGGGAGACATTCAGGTATCAGAGAAAATAATTCTCTTTGAGATGCACTTGGTCTTGTTTTCATAGTGGCAGATAACTCCAGACTATGTAGTCTTGTTTTCACAGTGGCAGATAACTCCAAACTATGTAGTCTTGTTTTCATAGTGGCCGATTACTCCAGACTATGTAGCGTTGTTTTCATAGTGACCGATTACTCCAGACTATGTAGCGTTGTTTTCATAGAAGCAGATAACTCCAGACTATGTAGGGTGGAGAGTTCTTTGGCTAGACATACAGTAAACTAAATTTGAAAATCTGAAATTTATTCAAGTAAATTTTGAAGTATAAGATGAAATGGAGCGTTTTCGGAAAGTTTAAACGGTATAAACTTTTTTAACGAATGTTTAGAACTTAAATTTTTAATTTTGGTTAGTATTGCACGCCTTCCCGCATGTCGCACTCCTTCATCAACCAGTTGTCAGCCAAGAGTTTCATAGAGGATAAAGCTGATACAATTCAACAAAGATATGTTGCAGGGAATGCGCTAAGCATCGCGCACCGGCTGCCTTTAATTCCCAAACAAGCTGGAACAAGCCTGGACTATGGTGATTTAGAGTTGGGTGAACTTCTATGCGCCATCGGTATTGGAATTGTTTATGAAGCTGTTTTAATGAAAAACAGATTTCCATCTACGCAATAATTAGTTTCTGTGTATAGTGCTGTTATATAGTGGAAATAATTAATCTTGTAAAGTATGTCTCTGGATATAATGTTAAGGAACAGATTCTAGTAACAATTTAACCTATGGAAAAAGTGTAATTTTTCAATAGATAGGCCTCCATATAATATGTTAATCATAGGACCTATATAGTCATAAAATAAAAACAATAAAAATATGAACACCAGATTTACCTTACAATTTCCTTATTATTTCATAACTTTCACTACCCATAAGGCTTATAAGCTTATTTAAGAATACCGACCACCAGTTTCAACGAACCAATACCTTTTGAATTTAGTTGAATGTTTAATTATAACTATGTGCAATTCAGTTTAACACTAACTATTAGAGATTTTCATAATCGTATTCTCCTGTAAACTTGTAACTCAGATATTCATTTTTTTTTTGGAAATTTTTCAGACTTATTTCCTTTATTTAAACTTTTCAGCGTAAATTAAATAATAAATATGGCAGGTCCTTCTAATTCAATTAATCTTCATGATTAAAAATTAAGTAAAAATATTTAAACCACACTTAGTTTTTGGTGACATGTCCAAAAATTTCCTATATTGACTACAATTATTTTTTAACAATTATTTAACAATTTACTATTAATTTTTAACAATTTAATTTTTTAAAATAATTTTGTTTTGGGTTACTTATTTTTTTAGATTTTAGAACGCGCAGTGCAACCGCATATTTTTAATTGCACACTTTCTGATTTGAGAAGAAAAAATTCTTGAAATTTTAAAACTTTCAATTTTTCTTTGCTACGGGACACTTTATGTCTAATTATCTAATACAATATAAAACTTACGTTTTACTGTTGGCTTATTTAAAATACAATCTTCAAAATAGATAATAATCACAAATTACAAAAAAACCAGATTAAATAACAAATAACAGATTTTCACGTACTAATTTGCTATTTTATGGCGAACTAGAACGATTTTAGGATATGTTAAATTACTGTACTAAAGCTAATAATCAATTTGACAGTATTTTCTAAACTGCACTTTTAACTTCGAATTAAAAAAAAAAATTTCGTGTGAATTAATGGGAAAAGGGTTATCTGCAATCTAGGGTAAAGTGAGCAAATTAATCAAAAGAGCTATTAAAAAAAAATTGTCCCACTTTAGTTTTTTTCCAGTTTGCATGTTTTTAGTAAAATAAACGCGTTTTTGGTCAACTTCTATTAAATTTAAAAATGTTGGAAAAGTGGCACATAAAATGATTTACATTATATACTATAGAAAATGTAAAGGTTGAAATCAAAAATCTATATATATAAAAGAAAGTCGTGTTAGTTACTTCACTTATAACTCAAGAACGGCTGAACCGATTTAGCTGAAAATTGGCAGGGAGGTAGTTTAGAGCCAGGAGAAGGACATAGGATACTTTTTATCCCGTGCGATAAACCGTTCCAGCGATATCAGTGAAAGTCGAAATGGAATTTTCTGATTGGTTAAAAGCTAGCCATTGTTTTAAATTTTGCTATAAACGATTCAATTTTCAAATATCTTGAAGATAACAACAGTGATATTTTCTATCTTATAACTCTATTCATTTAGAAAAGTAAATTAAAGTAAATTGCATATACTTTAATTTTTAATTCGCGCTTTTCTTTATGTCAGGTGAGCACAAGCAAGTAAAATCAACGAGAATAGATTTCTTAATTGTTGGTCGTATCACGGATTCAGTACTGTGAAAACTGTTTAATAAATATAAAGACAAAAGCAAATTTCATTCAAATTGCACGTTTTCAGAAATATTTATATTTAGTACGTAATTTTAGGTTAGCAAAATTAAATATACTTTTCGAAGATTTCAGTGCTGTGACAGTTGTCATTTGAAAACTATTAGTTTGTTTGTTTATTTATGCAAAGTTTTCGAATTCATCCATTTTATTTCTTTCATTTATAAAATTGATTTTTGTTTTAAATCTTATAATTTTCATATTTCTTATTCATCTCATTTTTATTGCTCTTTTTATTATTTAAAATATGTATGTGATATTTCGATTTAGCAAATTTGCGACCACTGCCAACTTTTACATTTCTTTTTCGTTGTCAGAAAGAATATTTGCAAAAATATGCCGCCTAAGCAAATCGCTCTTAGTCGGTCGACATCTCAAGCGCGCAAAAAGAGAACTACCCGTGTTTCAGAAACATCGGAGCAACGGGAAAAAGACTTGAAACTAATCGAGAACAGAATGCTTTTGCCCGTTCCTTAGAAACGTCTGAGCAACAGGAAAGAAGACTGTCAACAAATCAACTACGAACTACACAAGCCCGTTCGTCGGAAACATCAGAGCAACGGGAAGCAAGAATGAAAACCGACCGAGAACGCATTTCGCTATTCAGACGCTGCCAATACTCTGATTTGAATTTCAGTGCATTTCACTATGATCCGACAACAAACTATAGTCTTCCCCCAAGTGTCATCATCGGAGAAATATATCAGTTATGTATGTTTTGTAATGCTCTCAAATTTAAAAATGAAACAGCTGAAATTTGCTGTTCTAGAAGCATACAGAAACTACAAGATTTTACGTCGCCTGCCGAGACATTATCAACCTTCGTATCAGGTCAAACAAACCAATCGAAACATTTTTTGGCGCATATACGCCGGTACAATTCGTGTTTCTAAATGACTTTATTCGGTGCTACACGTATCCTGAACGAGAATTACATCCCAACATTCAAAGTGCAAGGCCAAATTTATCATCGTGCAAGGATCACTTCTTTCAATGCCTAACGCAGATCATAAATTTCTACAAATTTATTTCATGGATAACACAAATGATCAAGTCAATCAACGTTGTCAGGTAAACAATGGCACTAAACGAAAAATTGTTACCGTATTACAAAAATTTTTCGATCAACATAATCAGTTAATTAGGCTGTTCACAATTGCCCTAGACTAAATGTCATCCGATATTTACAAAGTTGCTATTAGGCCACCACAAAGAAAAATACAATGCGCCAACATTGGATGAAGTGGCTATTGTTATAGTTGGCGAAGAATTTACCTCCCGCGATACAGTTCTTCATCGCAGAAATCGTGACGTTCAAAGAGTTCTCAGAAACGTATCGATCATATGATGCATTGCAATATCCTATTTTATTTTGGTGAGGAGAGGAGGGATATTATTTTAACATAAAATTAAGAAGTCCGCAAACAGGCGAGAAAACCAATAAGAAAGCAAGTGCAATAAGTTTTTATGCATATAGATTAATGATTGCCAAAACGCTGATAATCATACTTTAAAATGTCGACAATTAGTTCATCAATACATTGTCGATATGTATGCGAAAATTGAAACTGAACGCCTACTGTATATTAAATTAAATCAAACCAAATTACGTTCAGAAGAATGCATTCATTTACGGGATGCAATAATTAATGATGGTAACGTTAATCCTAATGATGTGGGGAAAATGATTATATTGCCGACCAGGGCTAAAGAGAATAGAAGGGCTGGTTCACTCCTTTGAAGTATCTCTTGCCGCGCCGATCCTCCTACGTCACTCTAGTGACGTCACTTTGGCGCAAAGCTCGCACTTTTACTTCAAGAACGGAGCGTTTGGCCTTACTAGCTCTAACTAATATTGGATCATTTCTTCTTGCGAGATATTCTAAGACATTTGTTATTTTCTATAATGACTTTCCTCAGTTTTTGCAGTGAATTTACAAGAATTTAAAACTATTATCGAAATGCCAGTTTGTGCGATTGCAACTTGCAAAAATTCTGATAAAAAAACAAAAGGAAAAAGTATAATTTTTCGCGTGTTCCCTAAAGTAAATAAACAACTATGTAAAGAATGGATTCCGAAAT
Organism: Parasteatoda tepidariorum; assembly: GCF_982258835.1. Classification (NCBI taxonomy): domain Eukaryota; kingdom Metazoa; phylum Arthropoda; class Arachnida; order Araneae; family Theridiidae; genus Parasteatoda; species Parasteatoda tepidariorum. The sequence continues at coordinate 58,091,398 of NC_141756.1, forward strand.
GACACAGTTAATATAAAACAGCAATACGTTTATTCTGTCGTAAAGAACTTTTATAAAAATTCATTATCTAAATAGAAACCGCCTCGTTACTTCATGAAGAAAGGCAGGTGAAAAGAATTAAAAAATAGATAAAGTCAAAGAAAATTAAAATGTAAGTAAAAAGTATAAATAAAATATATAGTATATAGTTGAAATTCTCCTAATTTCATAACATATTTTTTAATGTAGTTATTCTAAATATTTGATTTTTTTTTAAAAATTATATTCTCTTCTATTTAAATATCTATAAATTATATCATCGTAATTTTAAATGTCTATAAACAATTGTAAAATTTCTAATGTCATTATGAACCTAAACTATTATTTTGTTTCAGTAATTAGCGTTTAAGGCTGATGTTTCCTAATGATGAAGTATGAACAAATTGCTATTAACGACATATTTTAAAATCAGGGATTCTAAATTTAACTTAACTTATCTTTATAAAAGAATATGTAGATAAAAAAAGTGTCGATATATGCCTTCATTTTTCTTAATAGTTAAAGTTAAAACTGAACTTTTTAAAATAAAGTATTCATCGTGTCATTTTCACCAACTAGCAAAACATTTTTATAAGTTTAAAATGGTATTTTTTTAATATAATAACCAAGAAAGTTTTTTTTGAGCTATGTTTATGAACGGAAATAATGTGTTAATTACGTAAAGTTTGAAGGCTAATAACCAGAAAAAGTCTAACTTATTTTTACAAAGAGAAAGATGCAAAGTTATCATATCTTTGCTTGCGATCTCCGAGATCTGTGGACACAGTGACGTCATGAGGAGGGAAATCGTAGCTTCAGCTCTAAGAGCGGAGTGAACTAGCCCTTCTATTCTCTTTAGCCCTGATTGCCGACTACATTTGCAGGGAGAAAAACTTGGACTCCCTGCAAATGTAGTATTCATACATGTCTGAGTATTCATACATGTGCCTTGGACTCCAAGGCACATGTATGAATACTCACAGGATGCAATGACATATGTTCTCGCATATGGGCTCCTAGATTTATTTATTACATTTACGTGCAATTCTGCTTGGGTTGAAATTAGAGATATTTTGTTACCAGGACAATCATCATCGGATCGTCATGATATTGCAGCACGTGTGTTCAAACAAAAATGATAATCTTTACTTGATTTCATTGTGAAGCGTCATGTTTTTAGAGAGACACGGTGTTGGGTGTACTCTATTGAATGGCAAAAACGAGGATTGCCTCAGGCACACATTCTAATTTGGCTTATTGAAAAAAAACCACCTTCTAAAACTGATCAGATATCAGCAGAAATTCTTGATGTCACCATAGATCCAGTCTTATTTCAGATCATTGTCCAAAATATGTTTCATGCTCCGTGTGCATCACCATACATGTCTGTTTGAAAATGCACTAATGATATCCTAGAGAATTAACTGCTTTTTTTCACCATTAAATAAAATTTGCATTTCAAATCATAATCGCAAATGTCATTTACACACTTAAATACAAAATTCAAATTCAAATTGAAAGCGTTGCAACGCACGCAGGGTACAGCTAGTATGAGATAAATAGACTAAACTGTTTCAGAGAAAAACTTTAATTATTAGTTTTTCTAAGGAATTATTCAACCGATTTATTTCCAAATTTTAAATCTTGCCCCTCGTAGTTATTTAGTTTAACAAGATGTAAAAAATCTTGTTTTTTGTAATTAGAGTATTTCTGAAAAAATTAAAATTATTTTTCGATCGAAATGATCTTAGATTTAGCCATTTTTTCAAGTTGCGAACAAGCATGTTTCGTTCCTACAGTTAGATGCAGAAAGTATGATGATAAATGGAAAAAAAACCAATATAAATTCAACATTTGAAATTACCTTATCTTGTTTGTGTCACGTATCTATTATTAGAGTTAATCACCAATTACAGCCATATAAAATCAGACCTTAAAATGCTACGTAATGCAATATTTTTTTATTATTGTACAGTCATGTAAAATGATTATTCTACCTTTTACAGTAACATTAACAAAGTTAATAGCTTTTTAAAATCATTCACAATCTACAATCACACAATTTGTAGTCACTTAAAATGAGGTACTCTTTGGTGCAAAACTACAGTTTAGTTTTTAGGCTTGCATAAATTCTGATATAATGTCTATCAAGGTTTACATTAGAAAAACGTAGTTTAATTACTAGGTGTTTAAAACAGTTAAACTAAAAACACTTTTGTGGACTGTAATTTATTACGCATAACATTCTCAACAAATATCTATTCTATCGAATCAAAAATAAAGTTAAATTCAAAAAACATATTAAAGAATGTTTAAACCAAGTTCTATTTAGTAACCTCTATTTATATTTGATTAGTTTGCTTAGAAACAAAAATAGATTTTAAATTGATTTAGTTTGAAAATACAGATTTATACCTTTTTAGCAGTAATATATTTTTATCATTTCTTCTTAATGTTATTCTCAGTCATTAGTTTTGAGTTTTTACTATTGTTCAAAACTAAAAGCATAAACTAAAAAGTGTTGTTTTTTTATATTATAAAGTAATTGCAGGATGATGCCTTTCTTTGCAACATTTTATGATAAATCTATTCAACTATCAATTTTCTATTAATGAACTATAAATAGCTTTTATTTGCTTTTTAACAAGCTATAATTACTTTCATAATAAACTTTGTGTAAAGCTGTGTTAGCCGTACATATGAAAAATACACAAAATACAAAATAACTATTTAATATTAAAAAGTCATTTTAAAATTAAACTACTCAAATTATTACTAAATAATCTTATTGGTGAAGAATGTTTATTTCGGTTTTATAGCAATCAAAAAATATATAAGAATTATAAAAATAATAAGTTTGTATATTAAGTTGCAGTGATAAAGGAGCAAAATTCTTAGGTTTAAATTTTATCCCAATAGAGTTCGCAATTGAATCTGAGTTAATGAAATACAAGGAAATATTTGGATTTTTAAACTGATTTTTTTTAAGTTTTGATGTAACAATCTATAACAGTCTACCGTCAAGAAACATGATGATCCAGAAGCAATTGTGGGGGTCGCTGAGCGAAGCGAGAGCGTTGGAAAACATTAGCAATTTTTATCTTTAAAAACAATAGCATCGAATGATAACTGTTATAAACCTAAACAAAATAGTTAACAAGGAATAAAAATGCTTAAAATTTTTTATATTGTCATAAAATTTGTAAGAAAGCTTAATGATTATATTAGTATGATAAAATAATGTCTGATAGTCCAGAAATCAGTTCTCACAATAAACAAACAAAAAATGATTGAGTTATGAGAATTCCAAAATAGTTTTCATTGGGTACACGATGAACCACAAAAATGAAATCTACAATCACTAGAATTAAAACATACGGAGATTTAAAAAAATAAATAATAAAAAGCAAAACGTACCAATGAGAAGCCATGATGTTTCCTTTGGTTATAAGTTTATACAACACTTGCTTTTTTTTTAACGAGAGAGTAGAGGATATTAACTTTTTTAAATAATGATTTTAATCAATTGAGTTTAATTAAACCGTTAACTGATGAGTTCAACTGGTTGATATTATATATTTAATACATAAATCTGAAATTTTGTACTCTTGATAAACATGTATTTGTAAGCCTTCACAAATTTTATTTATTTTGATTTGATTTATTGAGATTACATACATTTGCTGACTTGTGTGCTCAATATAGGCTTATAAGTCATTGTCAAGTAGAAAATACAGATAGAACAATTCAGAGAAAGACATCACAAAGAATACATCCAGGGTTACGGCGGGATTCGAACCCGCTACCTCAACGCTTAACAGAGCGTTTGGACCGACGATACCGCTCGGCCAGGGAGGCCCCTTTATTTTGATTGTAGAACAGTGTGACGAGCTCTTTGAAAAAGCTTGCAGCTCTCTATTTCATTTATTTATTGGTATACATACGTGCGTACATAACTGAGAGTTCTCAATTACATAAGTATGGCTTATAAGCCTTTGTCAAGTAGAAAAACAGATAGCACGATTCAGAGAAGATACATCTAGGGTTATGGCGGAACTTACTACTTAATTCGAACTTACTACCTCCACGTTACAGAGCGTTTGTTGAGCGATACCGCAAGACCGAGGAAGCCAGGCCCCCTCTAAATTTGAAAGACAACATAGAAGAACAGTTTATGTCACTGCGAAGGTTGGTAGGAAGGTACTTTATTTATGTTGCTCTAGAGTTGCACAATAGGCTATTGGCGACAGTCTTGGAAACATCTCTGAGGATGATCTGAAGACATGTCATCACAATTTTGATCCTCTGCCAAGGGGTTTGCGAGGTCACTCAATTTAGACATAGATCTGAAGGGGAAGGAATTTTTCTCCAAATTCCTGTTACTGTTCAGCGACCGATCACAGGACTTATGATTCCACAGATTTTACGGGCACGTATGTCGTATGTACTTGGAGAGTCTTAGCAGAATCGGGAATCAAAGCCTGGACCCTACAGACCGGAGTCTGATTCTCTATCCACCGGGCTGTCACTGCGAAGAGACACATTCAAGATTGCGTTAAGATTCGAACCCAAAATACTTTACACTTTAAGAAGAAAACGCCGACAGCGACGTCAGTGAAACGTCACCTCTTGTGAAGCTTCTCAAATTCTTTCAGTATTTTCTATTCAAGTTTCTGTTTTTCTCATGGTGACTTAGAAATTAAGGACTCGTGCTATAAGGTCACGTGTTCGTGTCAGATAACCATTATTAATATCGAAACCATTATTAGTATCGAAATATTTAGTTTATCAAATCATTTAACCATAAAATAGTGATAAAATCATGGAATCAGACTAAGTTTGGAAGCTGAAACAGAAAACGTCACTTGTTCGGGCGTCAAAGAACAGCATAGTGATTAAAGGCATGATGAAATCTTTAAATGAAAGCTTGTGCCACACATATCATTTTTAAAAGAGAAATCTGAACGAGTCGTGGGCATAACTTCTCTCAGCTGCAGAGTTTAATTCGTTCTTTTTTAAATAGTTGTTGTTGTAGTCCATTTACGTCGCACTAGAGCTGCACAATGGGATATTGGCGACGGTCTGGGAAACATCCCTGAGGATGATCCGAAGACATGCCATCACAATTTTGATCCTCTGCCGGGGAGATGGCACCCCCGCTTCGGTAGCCCAACGACCTGCACGCGAAGTCGAGCACTTTACGGTAGCACAGTTTAACGAGGACCAATACCGCACACCATCGGTCCCTACACAGACTGATCCAAGTGGTCACCCACCCGCACACTGACCGCAACCAGTGATGCTTGACTTCGGTGATCTGCTGGAAACCGTGTCTTAACGATCAGTCCACTGCGGGACAAATAGTTGAAGCCCTCATAAATTTGAAAGACAACACAGAAGAGCAGTTAAAAGCACAGAAAAAAGATTTTGAAGAAATGCGTCCATGATTGCAGCTGTAAGAATCGAACCCACTATACTTCACGCTTTCAAACGAAAGGGTAAACTCCAAAGTAGTCAGAACCCGAAACACTATTTTTCGTGCAAGTGATAAGCTTTTCCAGTCATTTGAATAACCAAGCTGCAACAAGTTGCAAACTTCTGTGTATCTATCTGCTTGTGATGCTTATAAATTAAAAACTGGGAAATATAAATTCACAGGTTCGTGCCAGAAAGTCACCAGTATTAATATCAAATAATAAAAACTGATAATATAGTAGACTTGGCTAGAGTGTGATGTAATCAATATCCGAAACTGAGATAGAAAAATGTCGCAAATTCGCACCCAGCATGATGCTTACAAGCAAATGCTGTTCAACTGTACACGTAACATTTGAGCTGTATGATTAAAATTGTCAGCTAGGAAGAAATTCTCTAGTAACTCAGTCTGTAATAGAGAAAAATCTAAGCTCGTAACATATAATCACTCAGCTAGGAGTCTGCAAGTGCTAAATTACATATTGCTACAAAGATTACCCATACTTTTGATATTCAAGGAATAGTTGATGACAGTTGGAAAACAATCGCGAGAAATAAATAATGATACCCTAGACACAAAGAAATTCAGAGTTCATAAGCATTTTAACTATGTCTATCTGACTAGGGAAAAGATTGGAGAATTAAAATAGATCACGCAGATATGGTTAAATTGAGGACGGGAAAAGGTCTCATTATTCAATACAAAGAAATTCCGAGTCTATAGGCATATTAACTATACATATCTGAATAGAGAATAGATTGGAGAATCAAAAATAGAATATGCAGAAAGGGTTGAATTGAGGTGATAAGGTCTCATAATTCCTCGATTGGATTTAATAGTTCAACAATTAAGAACATACACGCTTATCATTTAAATAAGTGGATTTCAGGGTATAGAACCATAACTTTTTACGTCACATATTTATTTTATTTAATCACCACCAATAGCCTGTCGACTATCAGGAATTTAGTTTTGATTATCCAGAGAGATTATTATTACCGAGAAAATAATAGATCTTCCTGTCGAGAAGTATTAACTCTTTGTTTAAAATTCATGAGCCTAGTTCTTGTTGTTATGATGAGAGCCTGATCTAGTTAAGCAGAGAAGGGTGCGCTAAATCTCTTAAGAGCGAAATATATGAAAACCATATTTACTGTTTATAAGATAGACAAAAGCTGCCTTTTCAAAATGATTGAACAAATTAAAACATCTTTAAGTGCATAGAATATTGTAAATTAATTTTTGTCATCAAAAATATCAGAAAACTAATTTAAACATTAAAAAAAAAATTGTTTTCACTGTTCCAATCAGTAAAGCACAATTAATAAATAAAATTATGAAGAGTTTTTTATCAGCTTAAAGGATCATTAATTATGACATTTTCATATTGAATGATAAATTCTAATTGTCTTAGCTTAGTACGGCAGGCCGAAGACTTGGAAAAAAAGAAGATACAATTTCGAATAAGATTATCATTTTTACAATTCTAAATCTTCTAATTATGCATAATTTAATCATAACTCTAATGGTCCGAAATCGTATGAAATAAATTTTTCTCAAATGGAACGGATTATTAATTTTTTTGTTAATTCTAAATATAATTACAGCTGAGCGCGCTTCTCCGATTTCTACAAGATTCCTAATTACTCAGTAAAGAAATTCAATATTTTGCTCAAAAAAAAAAAAAAAAATAAAACCTAAATATCTGAGAGAGAAGTACGTAAAAAGGGGAAAAAAATTTAAAAAAAAGAACATTTTGAGGCTTAAGAAAAGCAGCAATTAAAACTTAAGAGCTCACTGAAGTGAAAAAAAAAGTTCAGTAACAAGTTCAAACATTTAAAGAGTTCGATTAATTATTCCACATCATTAAACTTTTAAATTGGGTCTAGGAACGCGCTGGCTAATACAAATTCTTTGCCAACAGATGGCACTATACATTAATTATAGGACTAGTAACTTCTTCTATAAGTTAAGTGAAGCTATTTTTGCGTTAATTTTAATCGCTTAATCTATTTACCTCGGACCCAGCTTAATGCGAGAATAACTTCAGGTAAATAGTTGGAAAGACAGAAAATGGAATTTGAAGATAAAGCGTAATTTTCGATTTATTTGGTACTCAAACATTTAAACAACGTTTTCCTGAAATAGATTCCAAAGAAGTTTTGCATTTATTTCTTTTAGTGGTCTCTTTTCAAAGGGAGAATTGAAAATTTTAAACATTTTGCCGTTATTTAGTTAATTGAATGTTTATAGAGTTTAAATTAAACTGTTTTAAAATACTCAAAAATGTTCAAAGATAAGTTGTTTTTATTTAATCTAAGTCGTCATAGTTTAATTTAACAAAGTGTTTAAGGTTGCTGTAAATTTGTAAGAAATCGAACTTAATCGCGAAATGGTAGGAAGAATTTGTGATTTGCTTATTTTTGCAGGAAGTTGTTGGAGTTGTTGTGGTTCATTTGCGTCGCACTAGAGTTGCACAATGGGCTATCTGCGACGGTCTGGGAAACATCCCTGAGGATGATTCGAAGAAATGCCATCACAATATTGATCTCCTGCAGTGGGGATGGCACCCCCGCTTTTATAGCCCGACGACCTGCACGCGAAATCGAGCACTTTACGGTAGAACAGTTTAACGAGGACTCATACCGCACACCCTCGGCCCCTATCAACACCTCCTAGAAAAGAGTAGGCCTCTGCACGGGTTACCATAAATATCCTTTAGTAGTCCAAACGTAATGACTTATTTCGTATTTTCAACCACTGCGCAGCTTAGTACCCCGAACGTAATGACATCTTTCTTATTTTTCATCAACTGCGCAGTTAACTTCGTCACATCGGACTACTAATTTGATCCGTGCTGAGGCCTTCCTTATTCTAGGAGGTGTTGCCCCTATGCAGATTGATCCAAGTGGTCACCCACCCGCACATTGACCGCAGTCAGTGATGCTTGACTTCGGTGATCTGCTTTGAATCGTGTTTTAACGATGAGTCCACTGCGGGACTATTTTTGCTGGCAAAGGGGAGGAGGGTTATGAGATATGCTTATATAAGAGATTGAAAATGTTAGTTATTAGACTCTTAATAACTTAGTGGCGATTTTTTCCTCAAATCTTCTGAGCCGGTGACCGATATCGATTGGTATTTTTTGTTTAATAGTCACTTTCGTAAAGTTTTTTTTTCACTTGAATTAAATTATATATTTTAAAAAAAGTTTATATTAAAAATAATTTACTGTTATAAAAAGTTAACTTAACAGTAAAAACAACGTAAATATATGACAAAATTTAGTCAAACATGCTGAATTTAAAGAACTTTATTTAAAAATATATTTTTTTGAGGGGGGAGGGCAAAATGCATTTAACGAATCTATTACAATTTGAAATATGTGGATTGTTAAAGAACCCGCCTTCTACACGAATCTTTCCATCACAAATTGATGAATTTTAAAGGATCAGAATTTTGAATTTAGTTATTGGACATTTCAATAAAAATTCTGTTTTTCAGTCTTTCTGTATTTTTTTAAAATTTTATAATAGTCGTTGAACAGCCGACCCAATTTTTGGGTTTAAGACTACTAATGCTCAACTCCGTAGCCTTGTAATTTTGTACCCAATTTAGAAGACAAGGGAACTCCTTGATCAACTATTGGGAGAAATTTTTCCTACGTGGGGACAGTTTTTCTGTCTTAATGTACTTCTATCATTAAACGGGAAAAAAAGCGACCGGTTGCTTATTTAGTTTTTGTCGCCACTTTTTTTCGTTCACTCGCAATGTGGTTTTAGATCTATAGTGACGTTAAATGGAATTAAAAATTTTTCATACGTTTAAAAATGTTGACACGATAGATCAAAAAGAGACACAGAAAAAAGTTACATATGTTTTACTAATATTAATACGAAATACTGATTTTACAAATGGCACTAATGTGTTTTTATCACTATAATAAATAAAACATACAAATAAAACTGCAAGATTTCCGTGTTCTACTAAATAACAAAGTAGAAACTCATATTATTTTGAATTTATGAATACGTGATTTAAGAATGTATGTTTTAAAATGTATTTATATATTTCTAAAAAGAAATGTTTTTTTTAAAGGAAAACCCCAAAAGAATATTTATTAAAAACAAATTTACACTTCTTCTGAAACTTAAATTAGTTTTCCATTTGATGGGGGAAAAACAGAGCTTTAAGTTAGGGATAAAAAAGAGGAACATGCTCGCGAATTGAAAAGAAGATTATGTAAAAACAAATAGCACCGAGGGAAAAATCCATTCAATGTATTGCCATCATTTATAATAACGGATGGAGAAAATTCAACTAAAATAAGTAAAGTGAGGGAAATTCTACGTTTTAAATTATGTGGATTGAATTAAATTATTGTCTTAAACATCTTCCACAGCGAGTTTTTCGCGAGCCAAGACCCCAGCGAAATGTTTTTATTTATCTTCGCTTTACTTTCTGTTTTGCATAAGTAATTCATGATAAATCATTTTGCCAGTTTGTATTACCATATCGATTAAGTTTGTGTAAATGGGAGTAGAGAAATAATGAAATGGTTCGTAATCTTATATATTTCTGCCGGGGTTTCAATGCAAAAGAAATGAAAGTAAGTCAACTTTTTCAACTCATCTCTGATAAAGAATATTTACAAGGCCACTATAGAAGCGCAAGATGTAAATGAACAGGGCATAAACAACGTTTATTGCTAAGATTTACTTGATGGTTTTGATAATGCAGATCAAAGTTGAGAGTAGATGCAATTTAAGTCACAAATTAACATAAGATATCCATAAAGTGCTATAGTTAAATGCTGTCCATTTATCAAAAATGCATTTACTGTTCACAAACATAGGAAAAAGAATGCAAATTTGTATTTTAGATAAGAATAACCGTTTTAGCAATCAAATACTGTTTAGACATTTTTATAAGTATTTAAGGATATTAGTGATATTGTCTTGAATAACATTATAACAAAATTGAATAAAAAAATTTAATAATATTTTTTAGAAACTGTAAATTCTAGAATACTTTCGATATTTTGTAAACAAAAACATTAATTTAAAAAACTATAATTATATAATTAAAGATGAAGGCTATATTAAAGGGAAACCAGAACTGCAAGAGAAAGAAAAAATAAACAAAATATTCTTTACTATATGAGTTCTATTTACTTATTCTATTTAGGTCCTATCTACCAAAATATATTTTATTGTATAATCGGTTTTAAACAGCCAATCCAATACTACTTAGTTTATTACTTTCAATGCTTAACTCTGTAGTTTTGTACATTTGAATTCAAATTCAGAAGACAAGAAACTCAGGGATCAAGCATTGAGACAAACTAGTCTTCGTGGAGGACTTCTTGATGGATCTAAACCGCATTTGCGTTACAAGACGAGGAAAACCACAAAAATTATTCCCACGGTTAGTCTGACGGCAAGGAGATTCTAACTCTAACCTAATTGTGATAAATGAAAAAGAAGCATAAAAAGTTAATTTGTTACAAAAGTTTTATCTGATTAACAAAAACGCGTAGAACGAACTTGATTTCAAATTAGACATTTGTATCAATAAATATTATAATATTATTGCAAATTGGATGTTTGTTTAGCTAATAAATATCAGATTTGTAAAAACAGATGAATGGCTTTTGATATGGTAAAAAACAAATTTTAATTATTAAAATAATCAATAAAGCAAACCAACCATAAAACTACAATTTTCAGATTATCAATTTAAGTTCAACTTAAAATTTCGAGTTTGATGATTAAATTTATTAAAACGTAAAAATTTTCCGAAAATTATTTTAAATATAAATTAAAGTTGGAACTCTTAGTATTAAAATATGTATTGAAAACATTAAAAGATGTTTTTGGATCTTTCACAAAATACAATAGCATTAAAAGTTAAAGATGAAACTCAAAACAGTTTTAGTAAAATTTAGCAGCCCAATTTTTCCTAGCAAAATGCTTTAGCCCAGTTGAGGAAAGGCGGTACATAAAAATGCGGAGACAAACGACAGTGATTTGCATTAAACCCTTTATTTGGAAATACATGATTAGTGACAAAAACCAATAAAAAATTTAGCAGCTTGATACTTGCCCAGAATAATGTTTAGCAGAAAATATTTTTATTTTTCTTAGATTTTGAAGTTAATTTGAATCTCACAGACGTTTAATGAAATTTTTTAATAATGAATTTCGAAGTTTTCAAAAGCCAGTTTTCACAGAAGCCATTATTTAATTATAAATTTCACAATTTCAAAAAAACAATGCGCCGTATGTAAGAAAATAGTTACATTGTAACTTGTAAACAATATCAATAACTTGAAAGAATGTCATTTTTATCACTTTTCATAAAAAAGAATAATCGAAATTTAATATGGAAGTTAATGAATGCGTACGAAGAAGAAAAGGTATTTAAAATGACTAAGCTGTTATTTAAAGATTGCTAAACCATTTCGAAATAAGTAACAAGGAAGTGGATATTTTTAGCATTTTGAGTTATTGATGAACGCGAATTTGAATCTATTCATTGTTAAAAAGTGAGAACTTTTCAAGCAAATAATATTAGCATAAAATGAATACTTAAGATTCTTTCTTCACACAAAAGATTACTTGTTAAGCAAACATTACGTGCACTTATTTTTCGGAAAATGTTTCTTTAAGATTATTTTTGATGTTATTGATACTGAAACATTGTTAATTGAATGCTAACTGAACTGATTAAGTGAAATTATTTTAAAAATTGATTTAAATTACTTTTCCTCAAAAATTTGCTTACTTAAAAAAAAACTAATTATTAAAAGAATCAATCTATAATTTTTTAAGTTAAAAAGTATAGTACAGTGTGCATTTTTTATTACTAACAATTGCAGATTAATTATAAAATAACGCTTTTATTATCGTAAGAGACATTTAAAAAGCTATGTTTTCAATTCAGTTAAGTGTGTATTTTATTTTTTGATACATTGAATGTAAACTTAAATAAGAATGTTATAAAAACAAGTGTTACAAATTTTAAAATAGAGATTTACAAGATTAAATTAATTAAGTTTCAGGGGCTATTTAAATATTACGTAAGTATGTCTGTTTCTAAAATAATTGGGCCCCACCTCCCCTGTCATAAAAATTTGCAAATCACAGAATTCTCCTCACGTTTACGTCCTCTTGTTTTTGCTTCTCGCATTCTTTTTAAAATGTAATTTTGTGCTTAAATTCAAACAAGAAATATAATTTTGCGAAAGACAAGATTTACATTTTAATTCCCTTATAAAATTTTGAATAGAAAATTCTTTATGTATTTTTTGGGTTTTCCTTCAGTGTTAAAACTTTTGACCTCAAAAAGTAATTGAAGATATTTTTTTCCAACTTTCTATTTCCCCAAATTTAACTTTCATTTTAAATTTAGATTTTTTTTAAAGTCAAATTTTTTTCTCAAAACTCTTTGCACAGTATACGGAAAATAGACGGATTTTAATTATACATTGTTCAAACCACTCCGCTAATAAGGTACTATAAGGGATTTCTTTGGGGAGCTCTATAGTCACATAAGATACTTTTTAGCAAATAATATGCAGTTCTTATAACTGTTGAGAATTTACAACAGCTATTCATGACTGTTAGGTTAAGTTTTGCCAGTATCCTTCAAGGTAATTATGATGAAATAGAAAATTTTAATATTCGAAAAGTAATTAACTGCGTTGTCGGGATCATTACGGTTTTCAAATATGGAGAATTATTAATTAATTTTAAGGATTTTCATCCAGATGAAAAAATTTTGGCAAATTGGCGATTTTTTTAAAAAATTAATAATTATATGTAAACTATTTATTCGTTCCAAAGCTCAGATAATTCTTTAATACAAGATGATATACATGTAAAGTGAGCTGCTGTGACTGAGAAGATAGAGCATTCGTCTCCAAATGTGATGACCCAGGTTCGAATCCCAGTGGTGGGTAGTTGATACGAATTCTCCTTCCTACCCACACCGACCACACTGATGACGTAAAATATTCTCAGTGATAGACGGATCATGGGTTAGAAACACCTTGCTGTCGGGCTAACCGTGGAAGTTTTTCGTGGTTTTCCCCACCGTGTAACGCAAATACGCGTCAGTTCTATTAAAAAGTCCCTCATGAAGGCTAGTTTGTCTCAAGCGTGGTGATCCCAGAGTTCTCTTGTCTTCTGGGTAGGATTCAAACATTCAAAACCACCGAGTTGAACATTGAAAGTCATGAACTTAGAATTGTGTCGGCTGTTTAAAGCCGGTTATAAAATAAAATATATTTTGGTAGATAGGACCTAAATAAGATAGGTTGGATAGTAGGTAGATAGGACTCTTATAGTAGTGAAAATCATTTGTTCTTTATTCCTTCTCAACAACTTTTAAAAAATTTTCCTTTTCGTGGTCTCCCTATCATATAGCCCTTATCTTTAGTTGTTTAAATATAGTTTCTGAAATTTATGCTTTTGTTTTCAAAATTATTCTAAGAATTTATAGTTCTAAAAAAATATCATGATTTGAAATTTTTAATCTTTTTTGTTACATTATTATTCAAGACAATATCATTAATAACCTTAAATACTCTTAAAAATATCTGGAATGCTTTAAAAACTGTGGGAAATATTCGTGGTTTTCCTCTCCATGTAACGCAACTGCGGGTTAGCTTCATTAAGAAGTCCTCAACGATGGCTGTCACAATTCTTGATCCAGAAGTTTCCATGTCTTCTGAGTTGTGTTCAAAATTACAAGGCTGCGGAGTTTGCTGATTAACGTCGGTCATAAATAAAATACATAAAGGTTTAAAATTACAACTTTCTTTCGACTTTTTTTTTTAAAATTTCTCTAGGAGAAAAAAACTTGAAAAAACAACCCTAAGCGTGGTGATTACTGAAAGACCCGCATTTCGCGAGATAAAAACAGATGCTTAGATCAAGAGTTAATCAAATTGAATGAAAAACTTACCGATGGAAGCACCACGAGTTGAAATAAAAAACTTCACCCCCACACCTGAAATTTTGCTCAACCTCATTTGAAAATTTCAGGTAGAGACAATGTTTCAGGCGGAAGGGTGAAAAAGTCCTCTTGTAGTTGTCTGGAGTCGTCTTGAACCTTAAGTTGGAATGTGTAGCTGAAAATTGAAGCATTTCCTCATATCCAAAAAATGGATCATGCAACATGATCCCAAAAATTTGTATTTAGCAGCAAAAAGGAAAAAAAATGGGTAAGGGAAATAAGACGTTCTTTAATACCAAAAATTGATTTTGTTACTTTTATTTACTCAAAGAAAAAGTAGTTTCCCTTTAATAAATTCACGGAGAATGACATATCGAGTTAAAAATAATCCCACAATTCTGGTTAATAAAACAAAAATATTCGGGTATCGATTATAAATCTCTTTGAAAAATTTAAAAAAAAAATCTATTTCTAAAATTTATTTTAATCTTAGATTTTAATTCCTATTTTAACATCAACTACGTTTAAAAAAAATAAACGACCTACATTTTTGAAAAATTAATCTAAAACACTTGAATATCAAGTACGGGATTACTGATCGTTTCCAAAACTTTTCAGTAAGTTTATAAAAGGTTTTTTCTTTCTATTTTTTACTTTATTTAATAACAAAAAAAAGAATTAACGATACATAAAAACTAAAATTAATACGATTATCTTTCGGTTTTCTTTATTATAGAAATTTTTATTCTAAGAGTTTTCCCGTTTTTATATAACAGAAAAATTATTTTTAAAACTTTAAAGAAAATAAGCTTAAAGTCGAAAATTATTTTGATTAAATTGCTTATTTATTTTTAAATTTAAAGTAATTATTTATTTTTAAGTAATAAAAGTTATTTATAAAAAGTGCTCGAAAACTTTAAACAAATAAAATAATAAGTATGCAGATAAATAAATATTTAATATTTTTCACAGTTTCTTCTGTTAACTGTTTTTAAAGAGCTTCTTAATGGACTAAAAATATTTAAAAAATTGCACTGTAAAAGAATAAATTTTTCGAAAATTAATTCAAACTATGTATATATACTTTAACAAAAAGTTCTGAGAAATTTAGAATAAAATATCATTTCACCAAACGGTAAATTTTTCCTTGTTTCACTTACTTATTTTTCAAATACAAACTGTTTAAATAAAGACTATTAAATGAAAAAGTAAGATAAAGATTGTTTTTAAATCGATCTTAAAAATTTTTTTTAGTATATTTTAGAAAAATATCGAAAGACATCATGTTCCGATTAAAAGAAAAGTACCTTAATTTGTTTTTCGGAACTTTAACTATGTACTTTTATACAAAAATGAATTGGATTAGAATTCAGCAGATATTCATTAGATCTTGATAGAGTTTTTGTTTCATCCTTCGCTTAAATTTAATATGCTTTTCCTAAAGTGTATCCCTTTTCTAATTAAAAAAACTGACATTAAAGGCGGTCGTTAAGGAACACCCTTTTATTTATAAATTCCTTTCTAATCTTTTTTTTTCATTTCCAAGGAACACTCTTTTATACATATTTCTAAAAATTGGTCACTCTTTAAATTACTAAATAACCTATTTATGTAATTAACTTATTTCCATGTAATTAGCCTATTTTTATATTAAGAATAAATTAAGAAACAAAAATTTTAATTTGATTATACCCAATTAAGTAGTTTCATTCTCAATATCTTTAACTGAAGGCTTGTAGAACTGCGTTAGATAAAAAGTTTAATTTGTTCATACCCAAATAAGTAGTCTCATTCTCAATATCTTTAACTGAAGGCTTGTAGAACTGCGTTAGATAAAAAGTTTAATTTGATCATACCTAAATAAGTAGTCTCATTCTCAATATCTTTAGCTGAAGGCTTGTAGAACTGCGTTAGATAAAATGTTTAATTTGATCATACCCAAATAAGTAGTCTCATTCTCAATATCTTTAGCTGAAGGCTTGTAGAACTGCGTTAGATAAAAAGTTTAATTTGTTCATACCCAAATAAGTAGTCTCATTCTCAATATCTTTAACTGAAGGCTTGTAGAACTGCGTTAGATAAAAATTTTAATTGATCATACCCAATTAAGTAGTCTCATTCTCAATATCTTTAGCTGAAGGTTCGTAGAACTGCGTTAGATAAAAAGTTTAATTTGATCATACCCAAATAAGTAGTCTCATTCTCAATATCTTTAGCTGAAGGCTTGTAGAACTGCGTTAGATAAAATGTTTAATTTGATCATACCCAAATAAGTAGTCTCATTCTCAATATCTTTAGCTGAAGGCTTGTAGAACTGCGTTAGATAAAAAGTTTAATTTGATCATACCCAAATAAGTAGTCTCATTCTCAATATCTTTAGCTGAAGGCTTGTAGAACTGCGTTAGATAAAATGTTTAATTTGATCATACCCAAATAAGTAGTCTCATTCTCAATATCTTTAGCTGAAGGCTTGTAGAACTGCGTTAGATAAAAAGTTTAATTTGTTCATACCCAAATAAGTAGTCTCATTCTCAATATCTTTAACTGAAGGCTTGTAGAACTGCGTTAGATAAAAATTTTAATTGATCATACCCAATTAAGTAGTCTCATTCTCAATATCTTTAGCTGAAGGCTCGTAGAACTGCGTTAGATAAAAAGTTTAATTTGATCATACCCAAATAAGTAGTCTCATTCTCAATATCTTTAGCTGAAGGCTTGTAGAACTGCGTTAGATAAAATGTTTAATTTGATCATACCCAAATAAGTAGTCTCATTCTCAATATCTTTAGCTGAAGGCTTGTAGAACTGCGTTAGATAAAAAGTTTAATTTGATCATACCCAAATAAGTAGTCTCATTCTCAATATCTTTAGCTGAAGGCTTGTAGAACTGCGTTAGATAAAATGTTTAATTTGATCATACCCAAATAAGTAGTCTCATTCTCAATATCTTTAGCTGAAGGCTTGTAGAACTGCGTTAGATAAAAAGTTTAATTTGTTCATACCCAAATAAGTAGTCTCATTCTCAATATCTTTAACTGAAGGCTTGTAGAACTGCGTTAGATAAAAATTTTAATTGATCATACCCAATTAAGTAGTCTCATTCTCAATATCTTTAGCTGAAGGCTTGTAGAACTGCGTTAGATAAAATGTTTAATTTGATCATACCCAAATAAGTAGTCTCATTCTCAATATCTTTAGCTGAAGGCTTGTAGAACTGCGTTAGATAAAAAGTTTAATTTGTTCATACCCAAATAAGTAGTCTCATTCTCAATATCTTTAACTGAAGGCTTGTAGAACTGCGTTAGATAAAAATTTTAATTGATCATACCCAATTAAGTAGTCTCATTCTCAATATCTTTAGCTGAAGGCTTGTAGAACTGCGTTAGATAAAATGTTTAATTTGATCATACCCAAATAAGTAGTCTCATTCTCAATATCTTTAGCTGAAGGCTTGTAGAACTGCGTTAGATAAAATGTTTAATTTGATCATACCCAAATAAGTAGTCTCATTCTCAATATCTTTAGCTGAAGGCTTGTAGAACTGCGTTAGATAAAATGTTTAATTTGTTCATACCCAAATAAGTAGTCTCATTCTCAATATCTTTAACTGAAGGCTTGTAGAACTGCGTTAGATAAAAATTTTAATTGATCATACCCAATTAAGTAGTCTCATTCTCAATATCTTTAGCTGAAGGCTTGTAGAACTGCGTTAGATAAAAAGTTTAATTTGTTCATACCCAAATAAGTAGTCTCATTCTCAATATCTTTAACTGAAGGCTTGTAGAACTGCGTTAGATAAAAATTTTAATTGATCATACCCAATTAAGTAGTCTCATTCTCAATATCTTTAGCTGAAGGCTTGTAGAACTGCGTTAGATAAAAAGTTTAATTTGATCATACCCAAATAAGTAGTCTCATTCTCAATATCTTTAGCTGAAGGCTTGTAGAACTGCGTTAGATAAAATGTTTAATTTGATCATACCCAAATAAGTAGTCTCATTCTCAATATCTTTAGCTGAAGGCTTGTAGAACTGCGTTAGATAAAAAGTTTAATTTGTTCATACCCAAATAAGTAGTCTCATTCTCAATATCTTTAACTGAAGGCTTGTAGAACTGCGTTAGATAAAAATTTTAATTGATCATACCCAATTAAGTAGTCTCATTCTCAATATCTTTAGCTGAAGGCTTGTAGAACTGCGTTAGATAAAATGTTTAATTTGATCATACCCAAATAAGTAGTCTCATTCTCAATATCTTTAACTGAAGGCTTGTAGAACTGCGTTAGATAAAAATTTTAATTTGATCATACCCAAATAAGTAGTCTCATTCTCAATATCTTTAGCTGAAGGCTTGTAGAACTGCGTTAGATAAAATGTTTAATTTGTTCATACCCAAATAAGTAGTCTCATTCTCAATATCTTTAACTGAAGGCTTGTAGAACTGCGTTAGATAAAAATTTTAATTTGATCATACCCAAATAAGTAGTCTCATTCTCAATATCTTTAGCTGAAGGCTTGTAGAACTGCGTTAGATAAAAAGTTTAATTTGTTCATACCCAAATAAGTAGTCTCATTCTCAATATCTTTAACTGAAGGCTTGTAGAACTGCGTTAGATAAAAATTTTAATTGATCATACCCAATTAAGTAGTCTCATTCTCAATATCTTTAGCTGAAGGCTTGTAGAACTGCGTTAGATAAAAAGTTTAATTTGATCATACCCAAATAAGTAGTCTCATTCTCAATATATTTAGCTGAAGGCTTGTAGAACTGCGTTAGATAAAATGTTTAATTTGATCATACCCAAATAAGTAGTCTCATTCTCAATATCTTTAGCTGAAGGCTTGTAGAACTGCGTTAGATAAAAAGTTTAATTTGTTCATACCCAAATAAGTAGTCTCATTCTCAATATCTTTAACTGAAGGCTTGTAGAACTGCGTTAGATAAAAATTTTAATTGATCATACCCAATTAAGTAGTCTCATTCTCAATATCTTTAGCTGAAGGCTTGTAGAACTGCGTTAGATAAAATGTTTAATTTGATCATACCCAAATAAGTAGTCTCATTCTCAATATCTTTAGCTGAAGGCTTGTAGAACTGCGTTAGATAAAAAGTTTAATTTGTTCATACCCAAATAAGTAGTCTCATTCTCAATATCTTTAACTGAAGGCTTGTAGAACTGCGTTAGATAAAAATTTTAATTGATCATACCCAATTAAGTAGTCTCATTCTCAATATCTTTAGCTGAAGGCTCGTAGAACTGCGTTAGATAAAAAGTTTAATTTGATCATACCCAAATAAGTAGTCTCATTCTCAATATCTTTAACTGAAGGCTTGTAGAACTGCGTTAGATAAAAATTTTAATTGATCATACCCAATTAAGTAGTCTCATTCTCAATATCTTTAGCTGAAGGCTCGTAGAACTGCGTTAGATAAAAAGTTTAATTTGTTCATACCCAAATAAGTAGTCTCATTCTCAATATCTTTAACTGAAGGCTTGTAGAACTGCGTTAGATAAAAATTTTAATTGATCATACCCAATTAAGTAGTCTCATTCTCAATATCTTTAGCTGAAGGCTTGTAGAACTGCGTTAGATAAAATGTTTAATTTGATCATACCCAAATAAGTAGTCTCATTCTCAATATCTTTAGCTGAAGGCTTGTAGAACTGCGTTAGATAAAAAGTTTAATTTGTTCATACCCAAATAAGTAGTCTCATTCTCAATATCTTTAACTGAAGGCTTGTAGAACTGCGTTAGATAAAAATTTTAATTGATCATACCCAATTAAGTAGTCTCATTCTCAATATCTTTAGCTGAAGGCTTGTAGAACTGCGTTAGATAAAATGTTTAATTTGATCATACCCAAATAAGTAGTCTCATTCTCAATATCTTTAGCTGAAGGCTTGTAGAACTGCGTTAGATAAAAAGTTTAATTTGTTCATACCCAAATAAGTAGTCTCATTCTCAATATCTTTAACTGAAGGCTTGTAGAACTGCGTTAGATAAAAATTTTAATTGATCATACCCAATTAAGTAGTCTCATTCTCAATATCTTTAGCTGAAGGCTCGTAGAACTGCGTTAGATAAAAAGTTTAATTTGATCATACCCAAATAAGTAGTCTCATTCTCAATATCTTTAGCTGAAGGCTTGTAGAACTGCGTTAGATAAAATGTTTAATTTGATCATACCCAAATAAGTAGTCTCATTCTCAATATCTTTAGCTGAAGGCTTGTAGAACTGCGTTAGATAAAAAGTTTAATTTGTTCATACCCAAATAAGTAGTCTCATTCTCAATATCTTTAACTGAAGGCTTGTAGAACTGCGTTAGATAAAAATTTTAATTGATCATACCCAATTAAGTAGTCTCATTCTCAATATCTTTAGCTGAAGGCTTGTAGAACTGCGTTAGATAAAATGTTTAATTTGATCATACCCAAATAAGTAGTCTCATTCTCAATATCTTTAGCTGAAGGCTTGTAGAACTGCGTTAGATAAAAAGTTTAATTTGTTCATACCCAAATAAGTAGTCTCATTCTCAATATCTTTAACTGAAGGCTTGTAGAACTGCGTTAGATAAAAATTTTAATTGATCATACCCAATTAAGTAGTCTCATTCTCAATATCTTTAGCTGAAGGTTCGTAGAACTGCGTTAGATAAAAAGTTTAATTTGATCATACCCAAATAAGTAGTCTCATTCTCAATATCTTTAGCTGAAGGCTTGTAGAACTGCGTTAGATAAAATGTTTAATTTGATCATACCCAAATAAGTAGTCTCATTCTCAATATCTTTAGCTGAAGGCTTGTAGAACTGCGTTAGATAAAAAGTTTAATTTGATCATACCCAAATAAGTAGTCTCATTCTCAATATCTTTAGCTGAAGGCTTGTAGAACTGCGTTAGATAAAATGTTTAATTTGATCATACCCAAATAAGTAGCCTCATTCTCAATATCTTTAGCTGAAGGCTTGTAGAACTGCGTTAGATAAAAAGTTTAATTTGATCATACCCAAATAAGTAGTCTCATTCTCAATATCTTTAGCTGTAGACTTGTAGAACTGCGTTAGATGCCAATACACCTGAAACTTTGCTCAACAGTTTAAAATATCCGGCTGAGACAAAATTTCAGGTTCATCGGATCAAACAAAACGGGACACCTCGTCTCTTGACGATCCTGAAAAATATTTGATTTAAATACGAGTAAAAGTAATTCATTCATTTAATGAACAAAACTTCTTTCAAAATACGATATTCCAAGAAAAGAATTCTGGTAAAATTACAGTACTGTTATGATGCCTCTAACTTTTATTTTTTATTATTAAATGATAAAAATTAATTTAGTTAGTTTACTTGTCAAGGCGGCGCAAATCCTCTGCCATTATAATAATAAGTATAATTTTTGGAGCATAAACAGCTATTGTTCTCTTTCTTATAATGTTTTCGAAAGTATAAATAAATAAATAAAGTTGTAAAAAAGAAGTAAATAAACAAAATAAGTTAATTGTAAAAAAAGTTTCGTTTTCTACGAAAGAACGTCACGATAACTTCTCTTTATTCACAATTTCTCAATTCTTCACTCACAATTTCAACAACATGTATTACACAAATTTATTCCTTTGGTTGCGCTAGTTTTTGTCACAAATTTAGTTAATTAATGATAAAATATACTTCAGATAAGAAGTGTGAGGTTAATATTCATTTTATCAAAAGTTGTAAATGCATTTGAAAAACGTCGTAATTGTAATAGAAACTTCATTTAAAATGTTTCAGATTGATATTCATTTCACCAAAAACTGTTAATGCAATAGAAAAAAGTCATAATTGCAATAGATACTTTATTTAAAATGTTTTAGGTTGATATTCATTTCACCAAAAACTGAGGCAATAGAAGAAAGTCGCAACTGCAATAGAAATGACACATTATAAAAAATTAAGGCGTATGATTTTTTTTATTTTCTTACCTGCAACCTGCGCTGTTTTGAGAAAACGCTATTTAAGCTTACTTCACACGTAATTATGCAGAAAGTGCTTTTCTTATTATTAATATCAGCTTCATCTTATATTTTAGGTAACGTTTAATGCTAAAATATGCAAAAATAAAATAAGAATATTTAGATACTTATTTTTGTTTGAAAATTTCTTTTTATTTTGTTCGAAAATTTAAATTTTTCTCACAATGCTGTGCTGTTTTTGCAAAAAATAAACCCTGCTTCAAATTTTCTGAAAGAAATATAACGAAATTGGATATGAAACCATGAAAATTTTATTCAAACTTTTACAGTTAAATTTTGCAAGCTTTATTTTTTAATTTAAAATAAATAAGTTTTTTCTTTAGTAAACTCAACTTTTTGACCCATTTTCTGCAGTTTATAGCCCAGTTTGTTTCAGCTTTTTGTTGCCCACACGAGAAAGCTCAAATTTGAAAGGCATATTACATACTGGTTACTTTTTCATGCTTATGACTCCTGACTAGCTTGATATTTCAATTCTTTGTTTTCAACGTGAAGAAAACTATCGGAATGGTGACAATATGCATGCGCAGTAGTGTTTTCTATAATAGTAAGGGCCTCACGCCCTGCTCGCTGAGTTTCACTCCCCTCGAAACTGCTTTTGCTGTTCGTCATTCATTGAATGCTCAGCTCATATGCTGTGCACATTTGCTGAATACTTTTATAATATATTGGTATGTATTTTTTTAAAAGAAGTTCTAAGAATATGGTAGATATGCACCTGCAGTACATAGAAATATTTAATTTATATAGATTTTAATTTTTAACTTTCATTGCTGAATTAGATGGGGTCCATTAAAGTATTTTTTTTGTGAAAGTAATTATTCTAGAAGCTAGAGTAATAGTTAAGTTGGGTGAAAGTTGGAACCTGATAGTAACATAATTTTTCATATAAAAATGTGTACACATTTAAGTAATAATTTATTTCTTAATCCAACAAGAAGACAAAAATAGTCTGTTACGGCATAAATAAAATATAACAATATAAAATAATTACCTACAATTTCTCCTCAAAAAGAGAAAATTCTCTTAAAATCACTTTTAAAATTTTTAATGTTCTTTAATTTTATACGCTGCATCTTTAGTTTAATAGCGTCACTTTTAAAGCACAAATTCAAATAAACTAGTTAAAAAAAATCCAATATTTGCTAAGTATGTAAAATAAAGTCGACTTAAATAAAATATTAAATGTAATTTCGGCAGAAATGATACATTTAAATGTACTTACAAATGAAACTATAGAAGCTGAAAGAAGTTTTTACGATGCAAAACACAATTCTTATCTTTTATTTTGTTTTATTTCTAATAAGTATTTTTCTTAATGATTTAAAAACAAATGTTTTTTCTAGAATAACACTTAAAATAAATCCGTTTAGGGAAGCGTTAAAAATTAACTTTCAACACCTTAAACTTAAAGCAGCAACCAGTTAACGGATTTAGAAAATTTTTTAATAACTCTAGAAGAAAAATTCGCATAACGTTTTTCGTCAGAACATTAGGCGATATTTTTAAATGATCTTTTCTCCGTATTTTGTCACTAAAACATTTTTTGGAGTAGAAAAAAAATGTGCATAATTCCTTAGAAAAGTCTTAAAAATGAAACAAATTCATTTTAAAACGCATTCAGTAAATTGCCTCTGTCTCAAAAACGGCTTACATGAGCCATTTAACATCAGAACTACGCAACTCCATTTCAGAGAAAACGATTTTGCAAGTTTTTTTTTCCACGTTCATAAAAGCAAGAAAAAGTTTTAATTACCGGATATAAAGCTTTTTTTTTCAATTTTGTTTTTTAATCAGTGTTATTCCAGGATTTTGCAAATATCCCGGTAATTTAATAAAACAGCCGATGGGAGTAAAAAGGATAAAATAAAAAATAAAATCTGGATATGCGAAGGAAAAATTAAACATTTTTAGTTCTTAAAAAAAGAAAAATGTATTTCGACGTTCTTTCTTTTCTTTTTTTTTCTCCCAAAATTAATATTACAAGTGATCTTTGTCTTACGCACTTAAAGAAATTAATAAAATAATTTTAACGTCCATTAAAGTTTAAGTAAAGAACAGTCCCTTCCTTTTTGATATCTCTAATGAAATGAAATTTTTAAAAAAAAAATGAATTATAATCATTAGAATATAGATTTTTTTCTAACTAAAGCATTAAAAAATTGAGACAGTACTTATGCTGATGAAAGAAAACAAAAGCTTGGCACAATTCTTATAAATGGATAATTATCAATAAGTTTAAATGCCAAATAAAAATCTCCGGCTAACTTTAGATCCTATGACTGGATTTTCACGTATTAACATTCAACTTTAGATATTATGACTGGATTTTCACGTATTAACATTCAACTTTAGATCTTATGACTGGATTTTCACGTATTAACATTCAACTTTAGATCTTATGACTGGATTTTCACGTATGAACATTCAATCTTAATAAATATACTGAAATGTTTGTGAGGGTGATAGTTAAGAAAATCAGCCATAAAAAAAGTATTTTTGCTGTTTAAGTTAAATTTTTTTTTGACGGATTCTTTTTTTGACCCTCGAAATATAGGGTGGCCACAGTCGGCAAAATATTGTCGTAATAATTTAAGCAGCAAATTATTCGAAATAAATTAATTCCTTTTAACATTAATTTCACTTTTTGTATATTTCTCTATAGCTCTGAATCTATATATGAAAATGGAAAAAAAATTGCACACATTTAAAAATTCGTTTACCTATTCATAATTCTACAAAGAAATAAATTTCATTATTATTTACCTCAATAAAGGTATATTTTTTATAATTTTAATATATAAAGTATTCAGATAAACGATATTAAGATAACAACGAAATTAAGATAAACGATAACAGAAAACGTTTTCTAGCTCAGTGGTTCCCTATTTTTTTTACGGCTATGGTACCAAAAAATGTCCAAAACGTTCATGTACTATACTGTAAAAAATTCTTGATCAAATTAAATTAAAAAGTACTGGTATCCAGGATGCCAGTACTTTTTACTGCATTAGTCATTTTTTCCGGATCACGTTACTGAATAGTGAAGAAATCTGATATACCGTAATTTTTACAGTAATAATTACCGTAAAAATTGGGGTATAATATTTTTAAGTAAAATTGGATTTCATTTTAAAATGGATTTTATGGATGACGCACCCAAAGTGTTGGTACTTTATATTTAATTTTAATGCAGAATTTTTTACTGTGTAAAAATGTGAACATATAAGAGGCAAGAATATTCACTGATAAATTATTCTTATAAACTGGCTATACGATTTTATATTTTGAGGCATTATAACTAAATATATTCGAACTATTTAAATGCAGTAAGAATATTTTTTAAGATGAAATGTTAAATCACAAATTTTTCAACCATTTTAAAAATTTGAAAAAAATATTTCCGTTTATTTGTCGGAGAAGATGGCAAATCTGATATACACGTAAAAAAATGAATGATGTTTTAGTAGCAAAAAATAGATTTTTATTATTTTTCTCAAAACCAATTATAATATTCGACGTTGCTTTTAAATATTCATTTTTTCACCTGAAAATATAAGTACATTTAACCAATTTAAGGTATACTAACTAATCTTAAAGCAACAGTTGGCAGTTCAATTTATTTCAGCATTTGTCATATTAAAACTAGATAAAAAGAAAAATGATTTAATACACACTATTGATTATTACAGAGATTGAACAAAAATTTATTAAAAAGTAGTATTTAACTGAAATTAAAAAAAATATTCAATTTCATTTCAAAAGGTCTGTGGGATAGATATAAAAAAAAACAGAGATAAAAAAAATGAATAAGCTCTTTTTTTCAAAAAATTTTCCTTTAATTCTAAAGGAATAATAGCCATAAAGTAAATTACGTAAAATTCAAAAATCTCCTAAGCACTTCAACAAAATTTTCATCGTTAATTCAAAACAACTCGACCATGTTTGAGTTTTTAATAGGATGAGAGTTCGCATTCAAACGGATAACTAAGCTTCTTCTGGAAAAAAAGAGAGATTTCCTGAAGGTGCTTGTTGATTTATTCAATTACTGGAGCAGATTAAAAATTTCCCGAAATCGAAATTACTTCTTTTTTTTTTAAAATAAAAAAGCACGAGTTTGTTCTATTCAAGTTCTACGAACTTAATTTCTAAGTTTACTAGAGCTTTAGAAAAGATGACAAGGTGAGTTTAAAGAGTTTTTAATTGGAGAATTAAATATATAAATAGAGTAAAGAAAACAGATTTTAAAGGTTAAATAATGAGAAGTTGGTAATAAGTTTATTTGTTGTGTTTGCTAAAAAAAATAAATTACATAAAATTTGGGTTAAAATACAATAATTATAAAATTTTCCATTTATTCAAAATTCTGCTATTTAGAATTATAATTAACAACTTCCGGAAAAATCATCCAAACAAGAAATTTTGCCTTTTCAAGGCAAAAACCACAATAGTAAGTTTTTTTTCAATATTACATTAAGTTAAGTAAATAAAGTTCCAACAAAATTTGTTAAACTAAAGTTTAAATGAAAAAATGTTTTAATAGTTCCATTTACAATTTGCATTTATTGAATAGGCTTGGAGCATTCTAATGATAAGCCACATTTTCAAACTGCTCAGTAGGGGAGAGTGGGGTCAATTGTAACAGGGTACGATTGTAACAGAGCAAAAATTTCGAGTGTCGGGTTCTAGATTTGGTTCCTAGGTGGCGCACAAGGTGTATTTAATAAATCTACATGTACACCCCTGATGGCAACCATTTTTATGTACTTTTGAAAGAGTTACATCACAAAAGATATTTTCACGCCACGCAAGTACTTTTTTTGGTATTAGAATATTATATTGTAACAAAGTAATTTTGTTTAAACAAATAAAAATTAGTAACCGAATATATAAGTGGACACTTTAATTAACATTTCAATAAAAAAAAAGATTAGTTTTGCTAATTAACTAGCATTGTTTTTAACAAATGAAGCTGAAATGGCGTCTTGGGGACAATTGTAACAATAGGTAAAGGGACGATTGTAACAGCTGAAAATAAATAATCTTATGTTTACAAACCATTACTTAACTCTTTAAGAACCACCAATAGTTTCCTATATCATTTATATTATGTTGCATGTGCATTATTTTATTTGTCACCTTTTACAGCATAAATTAAAATTTTTAACCCCTTAAAGTTAAAAGTTCAACCCTTTAGGTTTCTGCTCATTATTATTTTTACTCCTAAAATATCACTACTATTTTGATCAATAAAAAAATATATCACAACTATGATAATATGTATAATTAACTATGTTAGTTGAATTTATGAACTGTTACAATTGACCCCGTAAGTGGGGACAATTGTAACAACTGCACGACTGTCAAAAATTGTTAATAACTAATATAATAATATTTAAAATCAGGTATTTATTTTTTATTCTAGTAGAGGATAGTCTACTTTACTCGTCTGTCAATTAATACTAATAATATATTGGATTTTTTGTTAGTTAAAAATAGTTAAGTAAAAAATGTTACAATTGACCCCACTCTCCCCTAGAGTCTTTTTGATGAAAAATACTACTACTTTCATATAGGCACTAAAATATTCCCCTCTATTGTGGTGTTATCTAGGGGAAATAGCAGAAACTTGTAAAATATATATCTGGAAACAATAATGAGGGAGTTTTTGGATTACCAGTCTTTTGGATTACCAGTATATTAAACCAAATATTTCAAATGTAAATCTAAACATGAATTTAAAAAAAAAAATGAAAAGAAAAAAAAAGTGAAAAGAAAAAATCATAAAGAAAAATGTCAGTTATAGATCTTGTTATGTTTAATAACAATCAGTACAAAAACTTTTTCGTTTCACTTTTGACAATAATTAAATTTTCTGAACTACTCTACTTCAAATTAATTAAATATAAAAAATTGTTTAATTTATTATGATGACTGGTAAGTCCAAAAACGGAAAATCAAGATAAATAACAAGCTCAAAACGAGAACACAAAAGCTTGCAACTCTTCATAAAAGCAATTCTTAAAATTTCAAACATGTGTAAAATTCTTTTGATTTACAATTTCTTGAAACGGAAATACAAATTTATGAAATGCAAATAAAAACTTCAAATGAATTTGGTCCGTTTTTAAGGCAATTCATACATGTGATAAACAGCAAATAACATATTTCAATATTAATTTCAATTTAATTGAGTTTCAATTCATTTTTGTCCGATTATAGCTATCTGGAAACCTATAGTTAGGAGAGAGAGTAATAGAATATCACAATTTTATGTAAAAGCGTATTTCCTTCACGAGCAGTATAAATAAATGTTTTGACTAAACGAATTTGTTAATTGGGAATATAAATATTTTCAAGTTAAATCCCAAACTATCCTAAGATTTTTCAGAAACAATAAATATAGTAAATAGTATAGTATATTCTTAGATAAGTATTAGATATTAATCCCGATAGTTTTAGAAACGTCAAATATAGTATGTCTACAAAAGTATTAGGCATTAATCTTGATGGTTTACAAACGACAAATATAGTAAATAGAATAATATAATAATATAGCATAGTTTATTCAACAAATACAGTATAATATATCCTTATATAAGTATTAGATTTTAATCCCGATGGTTTAGAAACGACAAATATAGTAAGCCTAAATGAGTATTAGGTATTAATCCTGATAGTTTACAAACGACAAATATAGTAAATAGTATAGTATAATAATATAGCATATTCGACAAATATAGTATAGTATCTTCGAAAATATAGTATAGAATATTCGACAAATGTAGTATGCCTACATAAGTATTAATCATGATGGTTTACAAACGACAAATATAGCAAATAATATAGTATAATAATATATATAGTAAATAGTATAGTATAAGTATTAGATATTAATCCCGATAGTTTAGAAACGACAAACATAGTATTAGGTATTCAAAACATAGTATTAGTTCTACAAAAGTATTAGGTATTAATCTTGATGGTTTAGAAACGACAAATATTGTAAGCCTAAATAAGTATTATGTATTAATCCTGATGGCTTACAAACGACAAATATAGTAAATAGTATAGTACAATAATATAGCATATTCGACAAAGATAGTATAGTATCTTCGAAAATATAGTATAGAATATTCGACAAATATAGTATGCCTACATAAGTATTAAGTATAAATCCTGATGGTTTACAAACAACAAATATAGTAAATAATATAGTATAATAATATATATAGTAAATAGTACAGTATAAGTATTAGATATTAATCCCGATAGTTAAGAAACGTCAAATATAGTATGTCTACAAAAGTATTAGGTTATTATCTTGATGGTTTACAAATGACAAATAAAATAGAATAATATAATAATAAAGTATAGTGCATTCTTACATAAGTATTAGATTTTAATCCCGATGGCTTAGAAATGACAAATATAGTAAGCCTAAATAAGTAATAGATATTAATCGATGGTTTACAAACGACAAATATAGTAAATAGTATAGTATAATAATAAAGCATATTCGACAAATATAGAATAGTATCTTCGAAAATATAGTATAGAATATTCGACAAACATAGTATGCCTACATAAATATTGCATATGTATTAGTATTAGATAAGATTCTATTTGTTTTTTTCCTGTCGAGTTTTAATTTTGTCAAGCAGAGAAGGTCTACTTTTTTTTTCATTATAAGTCTTATATTTATGCCTTACTTAATGAATAAATATTGTCAAGCAATATCCGATTTATAATAATAAAAAAAAAGAATAAATAATCCAAAGATATTTTTATACCAAAAGAAACATCGGTTATTATTTTTGTTCTCGGATTTTCCCCTCTTTACAAATATAGCGATGATGCAGAATGAAAAACAACACTACAGAAGGCGGAAAAAGCATCTTAAAGTTTCGCATGATTCAAGCAAAGCAAAATCTCTTTCTGTTGGAGAAAAGACATTTGCATTCATTACAAAAGAACAAGAAAAGACAAGGGGGAAAAAAATTCAGCCATCAGAAGAGATAGCTTAGGATGCCGAAAAAAAAGGGAAGTTTAATGGTAAAAAAGGGAAAAAATAGGGCAGTAAATAAAAGAACAAAAAAAAACTTTTTTTTTTCATTTGTTGAAAAGGAAGGGAAGCAAAAAGCAACAGTTTCCTTATTCATTGTGAATTAAAGCAAAGACATATACGTATATAACAGGGAGGGAAAAAACCAGTATCGTGGTTCCTTTGAATAAGGTTTTTCGTTTGGTTGACCGTCGACAGCCATTTTTTTTTTCTAGTTTTTGTCTTTGAAAAGAACGAAATTGAAGGGAGTGTAAAAAATGCCATCGTTGCTATTGTTTACACGAAACCATGTATAACGACGCAGTCGGGTTGGCGTATGGGGTTAAGTTGGAAAAACATGCAAAAACAGCGGGTGGAAGTGAGTTTTAGATACAAAGTTAAAATGTTGAAAAGAATTTTTATTCGGGTGCATCAGCTTTGATAAAAATATTTCATGAAAAATGTCAGTTTCCTTTATTTCTTTTTTATTCTCTCCTACTTCAGCTCTATTTTCTTTCCATTTTAGAGTTAGGGAAGGTAAATTTAACGTCCAGGAATAGGTTATCTTTTGCGAGGCATAAAAGTGGCACGTTTTGCTTTGTTTGCACTTTATGCTGAAAATAAAGCCACGGATGCGTGCATAATATAAATGTCTTTCCACAGTAGTTTTAACATCAAAATGTTTGAAGACAGTACATTTTTAGTAAAAGGGTTTAATGAGCCAAGAAATAAATAAATAAACAAATAAAATAAATGGATTAAAGAATTAAACACAAGTATTATAGTTACGAAAAATACTAGTTTACCCATTAATAAACTATTTTATTAGAAACAGCTTTAAAAATACAGCAAAAGTTAAACTATTTCATATAAATAAATTATTTGAAGCATTATTTTCTTTTAAATTTTATCAATGGCAATAAGTACCAAGCTTTCGGTTGATGATGCATACAGACAAATTTTTAGTCATAGATTGGAAGCTGGGTGGGCTTCCAGTTGCCATCAGGTATAAAGGCAAAGTCCTTCACTCTTTCAGGCCGGTGCCTTAAAATTTTTTGTTATTTTTTTTATTTTATCATCTTATATGGATGGGTGATAGTGTAAAGCTAAGGGTGGTGGAGCTAGTGGTAAAATTGCTCTTTCAAGACTTCCGGGTTACTGCTTCCGATATATTTTTACGCCGCAGATTGAAAAAACGCGCCATCATATTATTGCATCATATCTTTTGCAGTATTTCACATGTACCGAGTTCTTTCCTTCAGCCTTTAAACTTCAGCATTATCATATTAATATTATAATCATTAGAAAATTTTCTAATTAGGCTATCTTAAAAGGATATTTTTAAAGATATTTTTGGCGACATTTTATTCAAATGTAGCCAAATAAGGGATAAAATACAAAATATGGCAAACTTTAAGAATTATTCACAATGAGATATTAACTTTCAAAAAATTTTTTTGGCCTTACGACCTCTGAGAATCAATACATTTCTGAAAGCTCTTATGAATGGTACAATTATGTTTAGATTTGAACTCAAATTACAATAACAAAACTGCATAGAATATTAGGCTTGTTCACACATCGCCTCGTAGTCATAACATAAGCGTAGGGATACACCGGAAATTTTCTAAATTTCTTCCGGTTTAAGGACGCTTGTTATTGTTTACATTAGACCACCCATCCATATTCTTCTGTTTTCGAACCTAATAAAATATTGTTAACATATTATCTATCTATATATAAAAGCGAAAGTTTATCTGGATGTATAATTGCAAAGAACTCGAGAACGGCAGAACTGATTTGGATCGTGTGTTTTCAAGTTTGTTCACAATCATCTCGATTCGGCTTTATGTGGTTCGTGCATAATATCAAATGAACAAAATTTAATATATGAAAACCATTGTTATAGATTTAAACGTGTACTGTTACGGAAACAGAATTTTTATAAAATACCTGCATTTATATTTAGGTCTAATTATCAATCTATTATTTACTTAATGTTTTGATTGTTTTTACGAAACTATTTAAAGTAAAATGCCAATGAAGAAGTGGTACTATTTTTTTAAATATAGTTCTTTAACAAATTTTATATTAAATAAATTAAAAAAAAGGACAGACATTTATAAAAATTTATATTAGTATTTCCCATAATGCTTTTCAAATCAAAATGAGAAAGTTGAAATTGGTAATAAAGAAATATGCTTCTCTCATAACTATTTTCAGTTTTTTTTAAAGTTCAGATTTTATCAAAATCCAAAATTCGGTTTATTTCTTATCAGCTAATGCATATACAACAAAAACGGACCCATACAGCTAGACTAGAGATTCAGCTCTAGAATTGCGAATTCAACGATCGGATATAAAATATAATTTAAGAATATTTTTGGAAAAAAATTCATTCTTCGTGTTAAATATTTTCAAAATGAATATTAAATATTTTCACAACCATTTTTATATACTTTGGTAACAAGATTGGGGTTTCCACCAAAAAAAAAAAAGGTAGATTATTTAGAGTTCCATGACCCAAAAAAATTGGAATCCCACTGGCATATTCCAGTATATTAACAATCGAACATACGTAAGTAATAATAAAAAAAACTAAAGAATAAAAACTAAGTGCAAAATTATTTTTTAATTTTAATTCAAAATAAGGTTGAGTTAAAAATAAATGCTTTCGAAAATAGAGGATAATTTCCAAAACTATCTATAAGTTCTATCAAAGCTACAAAACAGATAACTTGGTGCGAAACATTTATAGCCCCTCCCCTCCATAAGAACAAGTGATCCATTTGTATTATGGAGCTAAGTATCTTTTAGAAAGTACAATTTTCTCAAGTATTATAGGAGTTATTTGCAATATCTTTCCAACTATACGGACATATTTTTCATACACAAAATGACACACTATAAGAAGTATTTTTGCATTTCTCTAGCAAGTATAATATTTCTATGATAATAGTTTCATTCACTAAATAGTCCCTTAAAGAAGTGTTGAAAAAATATGATTCTGAATAAATTTTCTAGAAATAATACTGATAAAAAAAATGAATGCTTTTCATTCAAATTGCAAAATTCTATACGCTTTGGAAAAAACTACACACTGAAAATCACAAATAAAAAAGGTACTTTTAAATTAAATTTAAATGCATTTTCAAATTAAAAAAATAAAAAGGGGTGGTAAAAAAATGAAACTTATCATTGAGCAAAGTTTCAGGTGCGGAATATAGGGAGTTTCTCTTTCATGGCACTTTTTAAAATCTGTTTCGATTTTAATTTATTGCAAGAAAACTCTATAATACCATCGCAGTCCGGAAAACCGTGGAAGATTTTCATGGTTTTCCTCATCATGTTACGATACAGACATATATATATATATATATATATATATATTATATATATATATATATATATATATATATATATATATATATATATATATATATATATATATATATATTATTATATATATATATATATATATATATATATATATATATATATATATATATATATTATTATATATATATATATATATATATATATATATATATATATATATATATACATACTGAAAAATGGATGCTCGAATCTCACGAAACTTTCCTCGTTTTTGACGATACCATTATATGCACCGAGCAAAAATGTCGTCAAAATGACGAAAAAAATATCGTCACATCTTCGAAGAGACAAATTTTGTCAAAATGAAAGAAATATTTCGTCATTCTATTTTCTCCCGAAAAAATAAATAAATAAAAACTCATAGCGATCCTCGTCACTTTATTTTTGATCGTCTAGTTTTCCTTCTAGTTTGCGATGAGGTTTCGAGTTGAGGAAACGTATTTGTTATATATTTGAGAGTTCGCGTTTTTTTCACAAATCACGTGATTTCATGACGAAATGATTCTCAAAATTGACAAAATATAACTCAGAGATTGCTAAATCGTCAAAAGTGAGAGTTCGATTTCAGAGAGTTTGTATATATACATACATCTAACTTTCCCCTTTAAATGTCTTCTTTTTTCTTTGAAATTCACTTGTTTTCTGAATTGGTTCAAAATGATAAGATTACTGATTTGGATATTAAGAGACATCTCTGGGTAGTCTGTTCATCGCCTCGAATAATATAAAATAAAATAATAACTCATCAAATTGCTAAACGTTACTTTTTCCTCTGAATTTCACTTTAAATGACTTCTTTGAAGACGAGTATATTTAGGTACTTGTCTGAAATTTACTTGCTTTCTGATTTGAGTTCAAAGTGATAAGATTTCGATTCTGGATATTAAGACACTTGGTAGTTTATTTTTTTGACAGTAATAATATACAGAAATAAGAACTTATAAAATATTGAAAGGTTTCCATTTCCTCTAATTTTCTTTAAAACTTAAAACCCTCTATGAAGGAGTATTATACTTAAAAATCCTCCATAAAAGATCATATATTTAAATACTTGTCTTGGAATTAAATTCAAAATTATTGCATAATGAGGAATAGGGCAGGAAAATCTTCGCATCTGCCAAGAGAAAAATACATTCTTAGACAAAAATAATAAAAAAAATTAAAAACTAATGATAAGTTTTTCATACAAAACCTGATAACTGTCATACCTAAGAAAGATACTGTCCAATCACTACAAGTCTGATTTATCATTCCAGACAGGTAAGATTTTTATGATTTTAGTTCTTCACAAAATGTACGGAGAAAAATGATGCTTCAGTACATGATACTAAAATCATTATTATAAATACGTATTTACAGCGGACGCGGGTCACCCAGGGTAAGGCACTTCAATATAAATTTCGTCACATTAATTTTAAATTCGAATACTAAAAGACAATTGAATATGAAGGAATATTGGTCAATATGAGTGATTTCCTTCGTTTGACGTATGGAGGTCTGAAAAGCCGTATTAAAAAAATATTATGACAATTAAAAATTAAAGAAACACATTTCCTACAAAATCTGATAGATTTTAACCAAAGGATATCTGATAATTAGAATCTAAGGGCATCTGATAGATTTGAATCTGATAATTCGAATCTAAGGATATCTGATAGATTTGAATCTGATAATTAGAATTTAAGGATATCTGATAGATTTGAATCTGATAATTAGAATCTAAGGATATCTGATAGATTTGAATCTGATAATTAGAATTTAAGGATATCTGATAGATTTGAATCTGATAATTAGAATCTAAGGGCATCTGATAGATTTGAATCTGATAATTCGAATCTAAGGATATCTGATAGATTTGAATCTGATAATTCGAATCTAAGGATATCTGATAGATTTGAATCTGATAATTAGAATCTAAGGATATCTGATAGATTTGAATCTGATAATTATAATCTAAGGAAGTGACTGTCCAATCACTGCAAGTCTGATATATCATTCCACACAGAAATGTTGATGATTTAAGTTCTTGTAAATAAAAGGTACAGAGAAAAATGATTATTCAGCGTCAGTAAAAAATACCAGAAAGGATCATAATAAATATGTATTTACAATGAATATCGATGATTCAGTATAAGGCACTCCAATATAATTAGAATCTAAGGATATCTGATAGATTTGAGTCTTATAATTAGAATCTAAGGAAGTGACTGTCCAATCACTGCAAGCCTGATATATCATTCCACACAGAAATGTTGATGATTTAAGTTCTTGGTTCTTGTAAATAAAAGGTAGGGAGAAAATTGATTATTCAGCGCCAGTAAAAGATACCGAAACGATCATAATAAATATGTATTTACAACGAATACCGATGATTCAGTATAAGGCACTCCAATATAATTAGAATCTAAGGATATCTGATAGATTTGAATCTGATAATTAGAATCTAAGGAAAAGACAGTCCAATCACTGCAAGTCTGATATATCATTCCACACAGAAATGTTGATGATTTCAGTTCTTGTAAATAAAAGGTACGGATAAAAATGATTATTCAGCGTCAGTAAAAGATACCGAAACGATCATAATAAATATGTATTTACAACGAATACCGATGATTCAGGATAAGGCACTCCAATATAAATTTCGCCTCAGTATTAATTTTAAATTTGAATATCTAAAGGCATTTGATTTATTCCAAGAAATATTCACGCAATGTTATGAGTGATTTCCATCATTTGAAGCATAGAGGTGTGAAAAGCCGGATTCAAGACTTGAGAAATGAGTTGGGAGGGAGGGATAAGTTGAAGTGATCCCCACAGACAAATAAAGGGGAACACCTCGAAATCTGTCACAAGAGTCATCAAAAAAAGTTCAAGAATCCCAACACTTGCTTCGCTGGTGGTCCGAAATTGTCTCTAACATATATCTTGAATATTTTTTATAGCCTTCAATTGAAGGAGAAGAATTATTAAATGGAGAAATTAAATGGTTTATTTAGTGGTTTGTTCTTCGAAGAGATAATTAATAGTTTGAAATGCTCATGTATTATTAAACGATAGATTTGAAACACATTGTAATGATACTAACAAATAACTTATGAAAAACGAGTTATATTTCAAAGAATAAAAATGTAGCTTTGTGTTTTTTTTTTCCTCTTTGATATTTCTTATTCAAAAATTACTCTATCGTTAATATAATTTATGTTCAGATGTCAGTAATGGCCCATGAAATGCTGATCTCTATGCATTGCTTTTTAAAATGGTCATTACACGTATTACCTTCACAAAATGAAACTAAAATGAATCCGATTAGACTTTTTGCACCTGATTACAATTTTAATCTAATTCAGTTCTTTTTAAAATTATTTTTAATTTTAAAATTAAGTTTTTTTTAAATTAACAATACTTGCAACTATAATACATTTGATTTGTCCGATTTTCCTTTGCTTTTTGAGAAAAACTTGTACACAGAAAAAATAAAATAAACCCACAATTTTTGCAATACGAAACAAATTAAAATACTATGTTTATTATGATTATAAAACAAAAATAGAAATATTTATATAGATAAATTCGCTAATTGAAAGACTGAAAACGTAACGGTATGGACGTGCACGTTTTAATTAATTAGCACTTTTTTTATATACAGCATTAGTTCGATTTTATAGAACACGCGTACTACAGCATTCAGAGCATGTTAATGGAACGTTATTTTTATACGCTAAGAAATTTATTTACTACTGCGTATAACTCCCCTCCCCCTGCTACTGTAAGTAAAACAACAATTTCATTAAGCAATTACAGTTATTAAACTATACCAGATTGTAAAATTTTGTATCACCTGAACGTTCTGTAATCATACTTCTAAAACTTTCAGAGAACATATATTCCTCACAAGAATAGATATATCCGTCACTTTTCATTTTTTTCTGAAAATAAAATATTTTTATATTAGATTGATGAAAGTATAAAACAGTTGTAAAACAGACAAGTGAGAAAAAAAATTTCATTGATGAAGTCTAAAAAACAAAATACTAGATACACATATAGCTATGGTAGTTATAAAAACTATTAGCAATTATTAGTTTTATTAATATTAAGTTTCGTCTTAGTTTAATTGTTTTAGAGGAAGATTTCATTTAAGACCGGTTTTATTCAATTTTTGGGTTTAGTTATTTAATAATATAATGTACTTAAAGAGCAAGTTACAATTTTTAAATCTTACAATTCATAATGTTTTTAGCCATAATTAAACTAAATAGTAATGGATTATTTAAAATAATTTTTTGCAGAAAAATATACATACTTATGAGCACGTAATAAATATACACAAATAAGGTTAACGATTGCGTGCACTTTCATTTATTCTTTGAATTCGCGCAGTTTGCTCCAGACAAAGTGAAACACGCAACGAGTAAAAATAATAGCTAAAAGGGGCAAAATTACGGGCCTCTCTAGAGTAAACTACACTGGTTATCATAAATTAAGGAAAATTCACAAAAATCGCGATAACTCAAGAAATTACACATGGAATTTTATGAAACTTACCCACAATATACAACACATAGTAAGGTATTAAACAACATAAAAAGAAATTATCAGACATTAATA
Source organism: Parasteatoda tepidariorum (assembly GCF_982258835.1). NCBI lineage: Eukaryota > Metazoa > Arthropoda > Arachnida > Araneae > Theridiidae > Parasteatoda > Parasteatoda tepidariorum. The sequence continues at coordinate 58,129,913 of NC_141756.1, forward strand.
GTAGTATAGAAATTAGCACATGTATAAAATAAACAAATTGGAAGTATCGGTTTGCAATAGAAAAAGTACCTTTAATATGGAATATGATTGCCTCTAGAAGCAATACAGCACAAACAGCGATGTGTGATGCTTTCAATTATGCGGTCTATCAGTTCAATAGGAAGTGAGAGCCATTGCTCTTGTAAAGCAGTTGCAAGCGTGGCAAGGGTCTGAGGGGGCGGATTGATGGCAGATACACGCCTCCCTAGAGCATCCCAAACGTGCTCGATAGGATTCAAGTCCGGGGATCGAGCTGGCCACTCCATGCGAGTAATTGTTTCCTGTTGAAGATAATCATCAACAATGCGAGCTCTGTGTGGTCTTGCATTATCGTCCTGTAACAGGAAGCAATCACCAATTGCCCCGGCATATGGGCGCACATAAGCATCAAGGATGTTGTCTCGATAAACCTGAGCATTCACGGTTCCCCTTGGAAAGACATGGAGGTATGTGCGCCCTCCTAAGGATATGCCTCCCCAAACACAGACACTGCCTCTTCCGTATGCATCTCTTTCACGGATGTTTGATGGATGATAACGGGTCCCAGGTTCTCTCCATATCAAATAACGTCTACTGTCACTTTCTAGACTAAACCTGGACTCATCCGTAAAGAGAACAGGCCTCCATTGATCTGACGTCCAGTGGACATGTTGTCGGGCCCACTGCAAACGGTCTCTCCTATGGCGTGATGTGAGCGGCACGCAAATGGCTGGTCGTCTCGCATACAGACCACCTTCGTGGAGCCTTCTGCGCACAGTTGACGTTGACACCAACCTTCCGGTGGCTGCAGCAAGAGAGGATCTAAGATGTGTTGGAGTAGCGGTTCTATTCCTGCGTGCACTTAATGTCAAATATCGGTCATCGGCACTGGTCGTAACAGTTGGCCGTCCTTGACTGAACCTCCTAGATGCCGAATCTGTGGTTTGAAATTGCCTCCAAAGTCTATGAACCACAGATGGACTCACATTTAGCCATCTGGCCACTTCTGATTGACTCTGCCCTGCCTCTAGTCTCCCGATGGCTCTCCATCGTAGTTCTTCAGGCAAATGATGCCTAGAGGTCATTATTACGAATTGGCTATCTCAGATTTTCAATGTCGCAATCACAGTAAAATTTGTGTGCTTTCTCTCAAACTTGGACTTTTATGCTCCAGGCAGATGACGTAAGCCGAGTGCAGCGCCACTAATTTGCATATTGCAATTTTACTCAGCTACTCTTAGTGGACAACATATGCAAATTTTGCACGGTTTGGCTTACTTTTGAAAGAGTTATCGCTATTTTTGTGATTTTTCCTTAATTTATGATAACCAGTGTATTTGTCCATATTTTTAAGGCAAAAAAAAAAAAAAAAGCATCGGAAATATAAAAAAACTATATTCATTCAGAAAAAGTACATAGTAAAACTTGCGGTGAAAAGTATCGGCACTCAGGGTGCCAGTACTTTTAACGGTAATTTGATCCGGATTTTTTGCCGGTATATGTTATGGGACAAAAAGTCTGATACACCATAATTTTTACAGTAATAATTACCGTAAAATCATTGAATCATTTTCTTTAAGTAAATATTACTGTAAAAATTACGGTAAAATGGATTTTACGGCTGATGCATCAAACCGCCGGTACTTTAATAGCGTAATTTGATCCCAAATATTTTATTGTCTAAACTTTTGTGTTCGATTTTGTAATTAATTTACACACTTGAAGTATTCATTTAGCATATTTAAGACAGTATTTACGAATTATTAAGAAAGAATGTGTAGTTTGAAACATTCTGATTAAAAAGTATTAAGGGTGATTTTTTTAAAATGATTTTTTTATCTTTACGGCGGTATATAACAGGAAAAGCACATTGAAATAGTTTATTGGTAGGTTTAAAATCAGTTTCAGGACTCAACACAAAAATTTTCAAAGAATTTTTAAACAATTGTTATTATTGTGTTGAGTGATACTTAAGCAAGAGATGCACCTTAAAAAGTAATCAAATAACATACATGCACACATATTTCTGTTGTGGCTGCTTTAATATATAATTTTAGAATCCTTCCAAAATTAGAATCTTTCGAAATTATTATTAAAAAAAAGTAAACACTAGGGGTTGCATATTAATAGTCCGGCTGAAAAAACGGAAATGTTACTAAAATTAAAGCGAATTAGAGGCAGAACAAAAGTAGAACTGAAAACATCAAAACCAGTTTATTTGTCAGGGAAACAGTGGAAAGAATTCCAGATCAAAATAAGTAAAAATACCTGCTCCCTGAGTGATGGCACATTTTACCGTAAAATCCATTTTTATCAAAACACGTTGCGAAGCAAAAAATTTGATATACCGTAATTTTAACAGTAATAATAACAGTAAAATCACTGAATTTCTCTAATTAAATAAATATTCCTGTAAAAATTAAGATATAAGTTTTTACGGAAAAACGGATTTTACGGTTGATGCACCTAAAGTGCCGGCACTTAATACTGTAATTTCACCAGGAATCTTTTACAGTGTACATAAAATTAAGAATTAACCAAGCATTTTAACATAAAATTTAAGTAAGTTAACCGATTTTTTTTAAGTGAAGCATTCACATATAAATACCATTTACCTGAAATATTCTCGTATAATTTAAAAAAAAAAAAAATGCATACAAAATCAAACTAATCTTCAATTACTAATCGGATAAATCCATAAAAGCGGTTTTTGGAAACAAGCGTAAATTATATACCATTTTTTAGCTTAGAATCTTCACTATTTTAAATTAACCTGTCGAAACCATGACGTTTTTTAAATCCCAGACTCAAATAAAGTAAATGAATAAAAACATGAACACAAATTATCATTAAAAGGAACTTTAATCCTTTAACAGAAAGTAAAAAAAGAAGTATGTTTTGTAAAACAAATATCTCCCTTCTGGGCGAAAAGTAAAAAAAGCAAAAGGTGGAAATCCAAAACTTGAGACACAGCACATACAAATTTCCACTACTAACTCATTTTGATACAAGGCAAGGCGACACATATTCCATTTGGATGCTGCGTCACGGAGAACCCATAAGACACAAGGCTGTGCAAAATTTTTCTGTAGGAGTGCTTTCATAAATCATGAAAGCATCTTTATGGCCTTTCACGGATCACAAGCATAAATAAAGAAGAAGAGAAACATTTGCAATCATTTCTTTTGCAAAGGGAGAGAAGAAAAAAAATAGAACAAAAAAGTGCTGTGGAAACGAAAAAAGTATTTTACGGTGTTGCAGTGGTGCTGGGATCGAGACAGGAAAAATCCGGAGAAAATTATGGGAATGTTCGAAAACGTGCTAGTAAATAGTGCAGTGTCTAAAATTGAAGACTTAGGGTTGTTTTTACATATGATGAATTGATCAGATTCATCTAGTTTGAGTTGCGGTTATTCATAGAGCGCGAAGGAATTGCAACGCTAGAATTTTTCTTTTCGTTCGAGTGGAACATCTTTCATGAAAGAATGTAACGAAGATTCGAACACAAGGGAAGTTAATTTATAAACTTTTCGTTCCATGAAAATTTTTGGTTGTTGAGTTTCTTTGAAAAATAATTAATTTTTCATAAGAGGGTGAAGCGGAAATAAATAACTTTACTTTCCAGCGTTTATAATGATTTAGAATCACTATGAAATTCATTGTTATATGGTTCTAAATTAATATGTGTATCGGAAAGGGAACTAAAAGTTCTTGGTCAAGTATGGAAGAAAGTTCTAATCTGGTTTAATAAAGTTTTTGCATATGGCTATGAAGAGAATGGAATCAGTGTTTCCCAACCTATGGGTTGAAAGATCCTTTAAGGTAGGTCACCAAAGCTTCTCGGAAAATAAAATTAAACCATTAATTCCTTTTTTTTTCTTTTTAAAGAAGCATATTGAAAGCGTTTACCAATGAGTTAGATACACCCTCAGAAATAAAACTCTCACTTTTGACGAATCAGCAATTCTTGAGCAGTATTTCGTTAATTTTAGAACCATTTCGTCACGAAATCGTATGATTGGTGACAAAATGCGAACTCTCAAATATATAACGAATCTGTTTTCTTAACTCGAAACCTCGTCGCAGTGCATTATGGTTCTCGAGATCCTTCACAGTGGATCACTAAAACTTTTTCGGTAATTAAACAAAACAACAAAAAAAAAAAATTCTTTTTTCGTTTTAAGCGTGCATATTGAATAAGAGTCTCTATTTTTTTACGCATTTCGCTTCCTTTACTCTGATTTTTTTTAAAATTTCTTTTTTGAAAATTGTTATCATAATGATAGAGATTGCCGTAAGAGATCATTTGATATTGCAAACCATAAGGGATATTGCAATTTATATGGCTCCTAATCATAGTGATAGAAATTGCCTTAAAAGATCAATTACGATAGCAATCCACAAGGGATATTGCAATTTATATGGCTCCCTATTAGAGTGAGATAAATTACCCTAAGAGATCAATTGAGATTGCAACCATACGGGATATTGCAATTTATAAGGCTCCGAACTTGTGGGTTCCACTAAAAGGGTCACTAAAATTTCTCGGAAAAAAAATTTAAACCATCAATTTTCCGTTCTTTTAAAATTTGTAACACTTTTCTTATTAATTTTAAAAGTTTTTTTTTTTACAAAATTGTTATAATTTTTTTTATTGATTCCCATTATTATTTACGCAGTTTTGTTTCAGTGATAAATCTCCGATCCCATTTGTTCATCCACTGGTTCAGCCCGCTACGAAATTACAAAATTTTTTTCCCAAGAAGATAGTGGACCTGTAATTTCATTTTACGTTTAATGATCAAAACCTAACTTATGGTGTGCTAGTCAAAGATATACAAGATCCATCATGTGCCAAGTTTTCACAAAAATAGAAAAGGAAAAAAAATTAAAAAATGATAATGATTATAATTAAAACACAATTGTTAATTACAACTGATTAAAAAGCCCGTATCGGTGCAAATTTTAATATACAATCTAATTTTTCCAAAAACATTGTTCAAAAATTAGAATTAAAATAAAGGTTATATGAAATTATTTTAAATATATATTTTTACATAAATAAAAATAAATAAAGAGATTTTTTAAAAAAAAGAAGTTAATTTTAAAATATTTCTTATAAATTATTATAATTTCTTATTATTATTTGGTCAAAATTAAACTTATTTAGAAAATATTGTTGTGCAAGGGACATTTTTTAAATATGTATAATTAAATAATTGCATTCACACTAAATGTCCAACATTTTTTTCTGAAACTATTCAGAGTATTCTGAAAATGTATAGTTTAGATAAAAATAATTAGATTTTTAGCATTGGAAATCACCAGTAAAAAGGAAAGTTGATTTTCGATTCCATTCTGGTAAAAATATATAATTTTTAAGATATTAATAAAACAACAGATTGATTTTTTTTTCAAATTGAGCACGAGATGTTGCGTAGGTGACTTCTACATTGTATAGATATTGGACAAATATAATTTTATGATCAATTTCGACGAACTTATCATGCATAATTAATTTTTGAATCATTTTAGCTAATATTAAGAACATTAATAAATACATTATTGAACAAAATAGTCTTTATATTTATCAAAGAAATTTAATAGAATGTTTCATAACCAAATATTATTAAAATTATTAATATATTATGTTTTAAAAGATTCGTCAAGTTTATGTATTTAACAGTTCTATAGAATGTCGATAGATGGCGCAAACATAAACAGGCCAAATTTTGAAGTTACCCCGCTTTCTCTGAAATAATAAAACTCCTTTTTCAACCAAGTTTATAAATAAATCTAATGAAAATAATCTATTGATAAACAATAATAATCTCTAAATAATCTATAATAATATTATCTAAATTCTAGTCAAGATAGCTTTATTAATTCTTTGGATGAACTTTTCGTAATTAAGTTTTTTATATGCAAGCTGTGAAAAGTTATTTGGTCACGATTGTTACACAGTCTAAACATATTTAGATATTAGATTCTATAGCACTGATCAAATTAAATTTAAAAGGAAAATGAAACAGAATTCCTAAGTCCAACTTAGATAACTTTATTATCCTTTGAAATTAAGTTTTCTGTGTATGTTTCAATTATGAAATTTTGACATAAGGGATTTCAAAGCATCAAACCTTGAAATTAAATTATTGTTGGTAGCATTATCATTTGACAATTATTAAATTAAATTTTGGTTTTTTTTAAAATTCATATTTTATTTAAATAAACAAAACAAAAGACGATACCGTTTGATAATTATTAAATGTATTTTTGCTCTCATTTAATTTATAATTATTGCTCGTTCACAAACAAAATGAAACTCCAAGACTCCCAATACGAATGAACTACACTTTTTATTATTTTAAACAAATGTGAATTTATTTTGTGTAACATAACTAATTTCTCAATACAAGTCAAAATACACATCTCAAAGACATAAGCTAAAAAACTCTCGCGAAATGTAATATTCTTTAGGATAATAGAAATATTATTTCTTAACTCTCACCAGTTCGGTTAAATTCCAAATATATTTGGATGTTTGATATTGCAACACTGTTCAATGTAAATTTAAAAGAATATGGAACGGAATTCATTTCCTAAGTCTTTAATGCAGGGAAATTATCTATTATTAATTTATATAATACTTAGATAACTTTCTTAATTCTCTGAATGCATTCTTTGAAATTACGTTTTATGTGTATGCTGCGAAAATAAATTTCGACATCAAGGATTTTGAAGCATCAAACTTTGAAAGTAAATTATAGTTGGTAGCATTAACCTTTGACAACTTTAAAGGGGACAGTGGGAGCCGGGACGGGTCAGGGGATAGAACGTTCGCCTTCCAATAAGGTGAACCGGGTTCGAATCCCAGCGATAGCTGGTTGATACGAATTTCGCATCCCGGCTTGCATCGACCATAGTGATGACGTGAAATACTCTCACTGGTAGATGGATCATGGGTTAGAGTCCCCCTGCCGACAGGCTAACTGTGGGAGGTATTCGTGGTCATCCTCTTCATGTAACGTAAACGCGGGTTAGTTCCATCAAAAAAACCTCCACGAAGGCAAATTTGTGCCTATACTTGATCCAGGAGTTCCCTTGTCTACTAGATTGGGTTCAAAATTACAAGGCTATGGAGTTAAACATTAGTAGTCATAACCCAAAATTGGGTCGGCTGTTCAACGACGTTTATATATATAAAAGGGACAGTGGACGTTCAGAATGAGAAAAAGGCATTCAAAAACCCATTATTTGGTTTCTGAGATCTTAAAAATAAATCACACTTTACTAAGTAATATGCAACCAACCGTGTTAAAATGGAGATTTCCCTACCGAATTATAAGATAATGAATTTGTAAAGGTCCATACATCAATATGTAGTTCTCGTCAAGGAAAGTTGCTTTTTCTCGCAATGGAATTTTTAAATTGTTCTCACAACTTCAAAAAGTTCCTTGCGCACCAGCTTTTGTTTTATTGTTGTAAAAAATGTATAGGTGTATCTTGTTTAATTTAAAATGCATATGATCAACTCAATACCTTAATTTAATTTTTTAATACTTGAACAAAAAATAATTAAAGCGTGTTTTTCGAAGAAATTTTTGGTAATAAAATAAAAATTTAAAACCCAGGTACGTAATAATTTATACTGTTACAAAACCATTTAAATTTAATAAAAAATATATACTATAAACAACATATCTGGTTGAACATTTAATTAAAAAAATTAAATTCATTCGAAAGGATATTTTTAATTATCAAAAATTAAAAAACTTACTTATAGCTATACACTTAAACTGATTATTTTTTTCTAAAACATTATACACAAACTTTTATTAATTTTACCAATATTCGGTTAAATTTTAAAAATGATCGAATAAAAATTTCACTTTTTTGTTTTGAACGTTAGTACACCTTATTGAGTTCAGATTTTTTTTTCAAAATTTATAATAATTTAATCACAAATAAAGCGAAAGACAATACCATTCGATAATTAATAAATGCAATTTTGCTCTCATTTATTTTATAATGCCCGATTCACAAGCAAAGCGAATGAGAAGGATATTCAGTCAAACTCAAAGACCCCTAAAAGGAAAGGGCAACACTTATTATCACTTTAAACAAATTTTAAAAACCAGCTGCAAATGTTCAAGTATTATTATGATGCCAACAATAATTTACTTTCAAAGTTAATTCTTCATGTCGAAATTTCTTTTCATCATAATAATTTGGCAATTATCAAATTATATGATTAAACATTTATAATATTTTGTTAACAAACAAATCGAAAGACAAAGATATTTAGACTAACTCAAAGGAATGCGAGCAATACTTTTTATTATTATTTTAAACAAATGTTATAAACCATCTGCTCAATACAACAAAACTTAAATCTCAAAAACCAAAGCTACAAAACCTCTCGCTAAATACAATATTTTTTAGGATAATAGAAATATTGTTGCAGAGCCTTCACTTGTTCGACAAAACGCTAAATATATTTAGACACCAGATAGCGGGCCTTGTGGCACTGCTCGAAGTAAATTTAAAGGAATATGAAATTGAATGCATTTCCGAAGTCCATATCACAGGGGGCTTATCTCCTACTTAGAGTCTAGATAACTCCATTAATTCTGCGGGTGCACTCTTCGAAATTAAGTTATCTTCTCATATATTTTCCCGTGCTTTAAAAAGCATCCTTTTTTCAGTCCTCCCTACACTATCTTTTCCTTTTCTCGAAAAGAAAGCAGCCATATATATTATAAAATAGATTGCCAGGAATTGGAGATGCAATTGACTCTATGAAGTTTTTCCGAGGGAAGAATGGCTCTTCTCTGGGGAATACTGCCTCATCAATCTTTAAGGCTGTCGGTCGTCTTTCACAAGAGGAGAAAAAATTGTGATATAAGCATAAAAATATAGATATTTTATTTATATTTTTTTGGAATTTTTACTTGAGTTACAATTTTTATTTTTACAGTCTTGCTTGTAACTATCTAACATCCAGGAATTTTTTTTTTAAAAAAATAGTTGGTTGTATGTTTTTTTTTCTTTCAGAATTTCAAGAGTTTTGTTTCTTTGAAGAAGTAGTAATTTTAGTTTAAGTACTTAGTCTAGTGCAAAAACATGATTTTGAACAAAATTTTCGAAATTGAGTTTATTATAAATTTTAAATCCCCGAACACTTAGCTTTCTAAAAATACTTTGTTTTTCTTAGTACTCTTAATTATTTGCAAAGTTGTAGCAGTTTTTGTGCAAGGTGATAACAGTGGATAGACTAGAGATTTTAAGTCTTTAAATGCGCTAATCTCAAAATTAGTTTTTTTTTTCAAATTTTAAGCTACCTAAAACACGATATCCCATGTTGTTTTTAAAATAATTGTCTACAATTTTTCACGAGTGTTTATGATTATAGCACACATGTCTTGAACTACAGACTAAGAGAAAAAAGTAGATTTTTTTTTTTTATGCACGTTTCTTTTTTTTTTTTGCAAATTTAATTTTGTTAACTACATTGATCCCTAACCCAGTTGTACATATACTTGCTTTTAACATAATTGGTCGAAACGTAGTTGATAACCTTCTAAATAAAATCCTCAAAGAATTTTTTGCTTTGCGCGATAGAATTTTTTTTCAGCGTATATGCAAAAAAAAAGAAGCCTTATTGGCCATTTAAAAAATTAATTTATAATTGTTCTTGTGCTAGTTTCATAAGTTTTTACATATAATAAAACACATAAACTAGTTCTTAAAATTTCATATTAATATTTTTAAAAAAAGCTGTCGAAACTAGTTTCGAAATTAAATGAATAAGTATCATATCTAGGATAAAACCTATTAAAAAATATATGTTCTTTTAACTTAAATTTGTTTTAATTGGTTTACAATTTTGGTTTCTGCTTTTTGAAATAAATGAAAGGTTTTAAGGATTTTAAATGTTTACTCATTTTATAATTAAGTATTAATTTTAGTTGAAAAGTTTGGAGATTAAATATACAGGGCGTGTCACAAATAATTGCCTCCAGGGTTTGTAAGGATTATAACTAACAAAATATTGTCAATACATCAGCAAATTTTATTTTACCTGATGAAAAAAAGCTTGTATCATAAATGTTTAAGATGTGAACCTACGGTAATGCCGCAGAGTCTTAAATCAAAATTTTGCTACACTCGCAACAATATGCCACGATCAATGGCAGCGGTTAATTGTTGCTTAATTATTATTTAATTGTTGCTCATTATTCCAAGTAATTCCGTAACCACTGCCATTCTATTACGGTAATATGCTCTCAACCCTCATTAAAATTTGTAGAAAGATATCTGTTTCATTGTTTTATGTCTAAAACTGAGTAAATGAGTTTTTAAGGGAGAAAAGTGTAGTGCTTTTTGTAAAATAGAGTGAGACGATTCAAACTTTAAAATATCGCAAAATAAATATTTTAGATATTTTTTAATCATACATTTAAGCAAACAGTCTAGAGATTATTCAAATTTAAAAAAAATATGCATACACGTAAAGCCTATAATTAATTGCCTTCAATAAGTAAATGAGGCTCTTCAATAAGTAAATGAGGCTTATTGAAGAATAGTATATTTTTTTAATTCTCCTACTAAAATTAAATGGGTCTACTTCAATCTTCAATAAGCTTATGGTTGATTAGAAGAAAAAAAAACTTAAGACTTTTCCAATTAGCCTATGGCACATAAACAGGATTAATTGTAAAATCTATTTTTATCAATAAACTTCCATGTTTCAAACGATATAACATTAAGTTAAGATGTAATTCTTTATGGTTACATCTGCATCAATGAAGGTAACAGAATTACAATCAAAGTTTCAAAGGCACCATTGAGCGAAAAGTAGATCACTTGAAATAAAAGAACTAATTTTTCGCACCAGTTCAGTCACCACCACGCCTTCCAATTTATTTTATGTCTCTCAGCCAAATCGTGAAGATACGCAACGAAACAATATGCACCCCCAAACAACTTTCTAAATGCCACTTAAATGTTATCACTTTTACCACACCTATCCCGATCTCTCCACACACCCCATACACCTGGAATACTTTACCACTGGATACGTGAAGGCATAACCTGGAGTGGGCAGTACGGTGCAGAGGAGAGGAGGGAGTCCAAAAATTATTCCCCAAAGGAAGGGTGGAATATGAAGTGTCACGTACCGAATTTCCCTTAATCCCGTTTTTCCCCTATGCTCCAGGGAAAAAAAAAGGAAAAAGGGCCTCTGTTGAGATCGATCCCGGAAGAAAAGCAGGAAAAATAAAGTAAAAAAAAAAATCGGAAGAATAAATCACGCCCAGAATTTCTCTTTTATGCCCTTTCTGAGTCTGGTTTTTCGGAGTGTGCCTTACTAAAGGATTGCTGAGGGCATCATGCTTCCCCCCTCTCCAGATCCTCTCCCTTCTCCAACTTTTTTTCTGGGATCAGGTATGAATGGGTGGTACTCCGGAAAAATCTGCAACAATGAGCAGGTGAATGGTGTAGTAGGTGCAAGAAGGCACTTACGCTGATTGCTTCATTTTTACCTTCAGAATTCTGATTATTTAATCAAGGGAAGGTGGTAATAATATTGTTAAGCATTAAAGAACTTAAAATGCTTAAAAGGATGAAAGGGGGGCACCATAAATTTTCCCTCTACTTTCTTAAAAGTAGTTATGCAACAGCAGTTTGAGAGGCTATTTTTATCGTTCTGAGGAGTTTTGTACTAAGAAGTTTTTAATTTCCTCCAAAAAGAAAAGAAAAGAATGCTTTTGTAAAGCTGTTAAATTTCATAGAGAACCAGCTTATTTATTAATTTTTAATTTTTTGTTTATTATCAAGGTGCGTAGTCAATTTTTTCAATAAAAAATAAGCACCTTTAAAGCACTCAAAATTTTTTTAAGCACTTTTAAAAAAATATCATGTTGGCAAGTTTTTGACAATTGACGGTTTTATCCAGTTTCAACCGTCATGTCAAAAAAAAAATTTCTTTTTTGGCATAGTTTTAAAAATTATGAAATTTTGAATGATGTAAAATGAATGACGCTTTCCTACGCTACGGACTGACGGTACGCCGTAATAGATTGGGGTTGAATTAATTGTGAAAACGTTGAATAGAACAATATGAAGTGTCTTTTTGTATAATACGTGGAGAAAATAAACATGGTAAAGGGAAAATTAAGCACTTTTTAAAAACACCCAATGAAAAAAGCCCATTAAAGGGCTTTTAAAAAACGAAAATTGAAAATAAGCACCTTTAAGCACTTTTTAAAAACGCTACGCACCCTGATTATGTATTGAATAAGCAAACACAAACGTTTTCAAACAATTTTTTTCATTGAACACGTTCAATTATTGACCTTCATTCACTGTTAAAAACTGCTTTAAATCTATGTCTTTTTGATAACTTTCAGTCGTAACGTAAGTTAATAAAGTCTTTGTGATAATATTTTACATTACAATTTCTTCAAAGAATTTTTATTTCTAAAAGCTATAATTCCATACAAACTGTTCCTTTAAGGAGGCAATATATTAGGTAGCAATATACAACGGATTATCATTGTACAATAAGGAGTACGGATTGTATTTACAATTTCCACAGGGCATTTTAATAAAAAATTAATCCTCTGAGGGCTAGACACAGATGTTTCCCAACTGCAACCTAGTTGCTTTGCTATAACAAGAACCGGTGTTGCCCCATTTTATTCATGGAGAAATCAGTGAGAAATCTATAACAGGAAACTTTAGTACAGATTTGACTAATGCTTGGATGTTAAATTAATATAAATTGTTTTTACCAATAAAGTTAAAAGAAGCAGAAAAATATCAAAGATGAAAAGAAAGTTTGTGATAGTTTATACAGTCTGTATTATAACCTTTCATCAAAATACACACCGAAATTAAAAATTAAAAAAAATTCACCTATGTTATTCGAAGTTAAATACTAGTTATTTTATAACAAAAATACAATTCAGCTGTAACTATATTAAAATGCACAATATACTCACTTTATCTAACAAAGCAGTAATTCCTTTAGAAATCTCTAGCATTCTGAAAAGAAGATAAAAAATATATGTCAGTGAATTAAGAAATACGTAAAAACTAATCATATCATGTATAATGAGAAATATAATCAAACGATGAAAAGTAAGCACGTTATTAATTTATTTTGAGAGTGGTTTAAAACCTGTTTATTTTGAAATCGCGAATCGTGAAGTTGATTTAATTTTTTTAATCATTTTATTAACCAGTAGTTTTCTTATTGCAAGGTTATGGACCAATAGTTAGTCGAAAAATTGATTAGATCAAGTAAGAAATCGAAATGTTGCTACAGTCATATCACTTTCTTAATAAATACCTTCTGGTTATTTATAAAACGAATGGCCTAATTTCAGACATAATAATATACAAGGATTCATAGTTAATAATGACATTAAGAACAAAATAAATATATTACAAATTGCAATATAAATTAATCCCTCTACTTCATTACTTTCTCAAATCGTGCAAAAAAAAAAACTACATTAAATGTTTTAAAAATCATCGAAAAAAAATCGTAATAACACAAAATCTACTAAGCGATTAATATAAATTTAATGTGGATTACAAAACCACATTATTTTAGAAATAAAGAGCATTTAAAAACAAATCTTATCAAAGAAAGATAAGTTTATTTAAACATTTTACATGCGTGGGGGGTTTAAAAAAAAAACTAACCAAACCACCGTGTAATAAAGACGTAAGGCACATTCACGTTTTGTCAGGCACTTCACTTATCTAAGTTTCTAATCTCACTAATGTTGCAACGAAATGGATATTTTTTTTTTATCTCGTTAATATCTTTTCCGCCATGTTAGTTTCGTTTTTAATGGTCTTCACGGAGTTCAGAAACTTTTTAAAAGTACCCATAATCGGTGCATCGTATATCTTTTCGCTGTCTGGGAAAGGAAGGAGTCAAGAGAAAATTGAAAAATCATGATGCAGAGAATTTTGGTGGCCGACGAGTTCTAAATTTCCTTCCCTTTTTTTTCTGGTACGTTGAAGGAAATATGAAAGGAGATAATGAGTATATGGAGTTGGAACAGCTTGTTCTATTTGTGGTTGTAAGAAACGCTAGATTAACAGAAAGTCCACTTAGAAATCGTTAGCTCTCATTGATGGAATATTTTTCTACTTCAATGAAGTAGTTTTTTTTAAATTTAGATGCCAGTTTCCTTTTGGAATTAGTAACAAATTAGTACATGAAATTAAATATATGAAATGCATAAAAAGAATAAAAACATTTCACACAATAGAAAAACCTATCGCTTGGTTACTTTGTAAGACCTGAAAGTAAAAATGATTATAGTTGAGTGTAAAGTGTGAGATTTAGAAGATAGACCATTGAAGCAGAAATCAGATGGGGAAAAATGCCTTATTATTTAAAGACTTAAATTCTAACGAATTAATTCTCAAAAAATAGGATAGATGCAATTTGAAGAGCGATTTTTCCTACATTTTTTAAAATAAATAATGAGTTTATTGATTTTGAACAGCTTGTTCCATTTGTGGTTGTAAGAAAAGCAAGATTAACAGAAAGTCCACTAAGAAATCGTTTGCTCTCATTGATGGAATATTTTTCTACTTCAATGAAGTAGTTTTTTTTTAATTTAGATGCCAGTTCCCTTTTGGAATAAGTGACAAATTAGTATAGATATATGAAATGTATAAAAATAATTAAAACAATTCACAGAACAGAAAAACCTATCGCTTGGTTGCTTTGTAAGACCTGAAAGTAAAAATGATTATAGTTGAGTGTAAAGTGTGAGATTTAGAAGATAGACCTACTATTGACGCAGAAATCAGATGGGGAAAAGCACCTTATTATTTCCGACTTTAAATTCACAAAAGATAGTTTAGATGTAATTTTAAAAGCAAATTTTCACAATTTTTTTTTAAAAAAGAGATAATGAGTATATTGATTTTGAACAGCCTGTTCTTTTTGTGGTTGTAAGAAACGCTAGATTAACAGAAAGTCCACTTAGAAATCGTTAGCTCTCATTGATGGAATATTTTTCTACTTCAATGAAGTAGTTTTTTTTAAATTTAGATGCCAGTTTCCTTTTGGAATTAGTAACAAATTAGTACATGAAATTAAATATATGAAATGCATAAAAAGAATAAAAACATTTCACACAATAGAAAAACCTATCGCTTGGTTACTTTGTAAGACCTGAAAGTAAAAATGATTATAGTTGAGTGTAAAGTGTGAGATTTAGAAGATAGACCATTGAAGCAGAAATCAGATGGGGAAAAATGCCTTATTATTTAAAGACTTAAATTCTAACGAATTAATTCTCAAAAAATAGGATAGATGCAATTTGAAGAGCGATTTTTCCTACATTTTTTAAAATAAATAATGAGTTTATTGATTTTGAACAGCTTGTTCCATTTGTGGTTGTAAGAAAAGCAAGATTAACAGAAAGTCCACTAAGAAATCGTTTGCTCTCATTGATGGAATATTTTTCTACTTCAATGAAGTAGTTTTTTTTTAATTTAGATGCCAGTTCCCTTTTGGAATAAGTGACAAATTAGTATAGATATATGAAATGTATAAAAATAATTAAAACAATTCACAGAACAGAAAAACCTATCGCTTGGTTGCTTTGTAAGACCTGAAAGTAAAAATGATTATAGTTGAGTGTAAAGTGTGAGATTTAGAAGATAGACCTACTATTGACGCAGAAATCAGATGGGGAAAAGCACCTTATTATTTCCGACTTTAAATTCACAAAAGATAGTTTAGATGTAATTTTAAAAGCAAATTTTCACAATTTTTTTTAAAAAAGAGATAATGAGTATATTGATTTTGAACAGCCTGTTCTTTTTGTGGTTGTAAGAAACGCAAGATTAACAGAAAGTCCACTAAGAAATCGTTTGCTTTCATTGATGGAATATTTTTCTACTTCAATGAAGTAGTTTTTTAATTTAGATGTAAGCTTCCTTCTGCATTAAGTAACAAATTAGTACAAAGATATGAAATGTATAAAAAAAATTAAAACATTTCACACAAAGAAAAACTTGTTTTTTTGCTTTGTGAAACCAGAAAGTAAATATTATTGTAGTTGAGTGTAAAGTGCGAGATTCAGACGATAGACCACTAACGCAGAAATCATATGAGGAAATAACGCTTTTTTATTCAATGACTTAGATTTTTCACACTTACAATATAGTTTAGATGTAATTTTTAAAAGCAAATTTTCACAAGTTTTTTTTTAAAAGAGATAATGAGTATATTGAGTTTGAACAGCTTGTTCTATTTGTGGTTATAAGAAGCGCAAGATTAACAGAAAGTCCACTTAGAAATCGTTTGCTTTCATTAATGGAATATTTTTCAACTTCAACGAAGTAGTTATTTTTTTCAATCCAGATGTCAGTTTCCTTTTGTAATAAGAAACAAATTAGTTTAAAGATATGAAATGCATAGAAAAATTAAAATATTTTATATAAAAGAAAAATGTATCATTTGGTTGCTTTGTGATACTAGAAAATAAATATTATTTACATAGTAGAGTGAAAAGTGTGAGAATCAGACGATAAACGACGAGACATTAGACGGGGGAAAAATGTCTTTTTATTTGATGAATTCAGACTTAAAATTCTCAAAAGATAGGCAAGATGAAATTTGAGAAGCAAATTTCTATAGTTATTCCTTAGCATTATTTCAAAATGAGTAATTTACAAGCCTCAGAATGTGTTCAATAAATAACAGCACAATGCACCGAAACATCTTAAATGCCTAAACGAAAATCGCAGGGGATTTTCCCCTCAAACCACTTTCCCAAACATTTTGAAAGTGTTCCTCCTCATTGTATTTCCCCAGATACTTATTTATTTTGCATTTTAAAATATATTAAATAATATTTTGCTTTTTAAAAGTATATAGAAGAAAAAAAAATATTCCAATAACCCCCATAAAAGACAGCTGTATAAAATGCCTAAGTATTTCTCTCAAGTAGTTAAATCAGTCTACCTACACAGTTTAAACCGAGTTTAATTTAATTGACAGAATAATTCCGGGGAGAACTTAATACAATCACATGGATACAAGACCGCTCCTACTCCAATAGAATTCATTACCATAGAGAAAATACCTGGCTATAATTAGAAGCGCAACAGCGCGTTGTCAAGCGAAACGCGCGCGTCCACAATGCAAATAACGTCATTAATATATCGCGAACAACGTCTGCGTTTTCCCCTCTGAACGTTGCTTGACCAGTCGGACGTCGGGTAAATGGTATAAGATAGTTAATTTACGTAGGCTAGACTTCAATTAATCTGTCTCTTTAACCATTATTATACGTCGAAGTGATGCAAGAGGACGATCAGAGCAAGAATAATCATTTTCTGGGTAGTTAAATATGGTTTATGGATGAGAATACTTTTAATATGTACTTGTAAAGGCGGCGGTGCACTCGGTTTCAAACTTCGTCTGAGTTACGGGACAGACTTGAGACATGTCTGGAATTTCTGAAGATTACGCTAGGGTTAGAGGAACAATTTTTAATTTTATTTTTTCATAAATTATTTATATCACTAGTGGGCTGCGCCCCCTGCTCGCTAACGCTCGCCAACCCCCGAAAATTGGTACGCAATCTTATATGGTTTGCTTCGCAAACCAAGCTCGCTTCTAACTTAGGCAAATGCACAAAATTCTAAGAATTCAAAACAATCGTTCAAATCCATATAAAAACTTTTTTTTAAAAAAAATTACAAAATCTTAATCATAAATCTTTTTAGTAAATACTAAGTCATTAGAATAAATTTGAATTCAAATAAATGACATGTAATTCGTTGAACCTATTAGAAATGTGCTATAGTATAATTTGTGATATAAATCAAAAATCGTCAAATAAATTCGTAATACATAAATTCTTGAAAAAAAGCGCTTTCGACAAAATACTAAAATAGAGATCTATCAGCAAAGACTACTCACTTCTGCCTAGCTTAATAGTATGAGATTGCCGCAGCTGATGCTCTCTGGTTATTTCAGTTTCCGTTTTTAAAAGCGTTATATGTTGAGCCACCTCAGCTAGATTTGGCATGTGACTTTTCAGCGGCAATCATTGGTCGATTTTTCAGCGTTACCATTAGGGGAGTTGTAATGAGGGTTTTTTTTGTCGCCGTGTAAGAGAAATAGTAACGTAAACAAAACAAAGCAAACGTTGCCACCGGTGGAAAAGAAATACAGCCAAAATTTGGGAGACACGTAAGAGAATTATACTATTTACATTATTTAAAAAAAACGTTATAAACATTAATACAGATATATTTTAATAAAAAAAAGGTGTATGACACAATTAGCATTCGGAGACCTAATCAAATTTATTTCATACCCAAGTCTTCACTGTAAGAAATGGATACTCGAATTTCACGAAACTTTCCGCGTTTTTGACGAAACAGTTTTCTAGTATATACTCCGAGCGAGCATTCCGTCTAAGTGACCTATTGTCACCTCTTCGAGAAAACGAATTACTGCAATAGTAAAGAAATATTTCGTCATTCCGCTTCTTTCCAAAAAAAAAAAAAAAAACTAGTAGAATCAGTCTAATCTATCTTTTCCTCTAATAATCACTTTATCGTTGGCACCCATACAAATGGATCATTGTCGCCTTAACAACACAAGAAAGACAGAAGTGATCAAAAGGGATTATGATTACAAAAAGGGATAATGATCATTAAAAGGGAAAGTTTATTTATTGCATGAAAATATTTATTTTATAGCTTATGCCTTTATGTAGTTAATATTAAGTTTTAAATTGAATTAATGTTCTTGATGTCACTAATATGAACACGAGAGTCATTGCTCAACAATAAATAACAAATGTTAACTCAAACAATATACATAATAATTCGTCAACAAGCAATAAGTAGACACAGGCTAACTCAATGATCAAAAAGTAACCGGATGCAATAATCCAGAAGTTATGTTAAGGAAACAGTATGTATGAAAGGAAACAGTATTGTGTCTTTTGCAGTAAAAATCATCCAAGGAAAATAAAAGCATTAGCAGGGAAATTTCAGCACAATTTTAGAAAAGGGCCCAACGCCTGAAGGGTCAATTTACTTTAAAGAAAAATGACCAAATTTTCTACAATATTACGTTGGTTTCGCAGTCTATGTCTTAAAAAAAATTAAAAGCGATATATTAAAATAACAATCAGCTTTGCAAATAACCGGCGCTAAAAATGTAGAGTTGAGATTTTTTTTGCTTGAAATTTTTAAGTCACTAAACTTATTCATGGCATAAAAAAATTTATTCGGTTGAGCAGCGATGGCTCAGGTGATAGAGCGGTCGCCTTCCAATGAGGTGAACCGGGGTTCGATCTCGGCGATGGCTGGTCGATACAAATTTCGCATCCGGCTCGCACCGACCACAGTGCTGACGTGAAATATCCTCAGTGGTAGACGGATCATGAGTTAGAGTCCCCTTGTCGCAAGGCTAACTGTGGGAGGTTCTCGTGGTCTTTCTCTCCATGTAACGCAGATACGGGTTAGCTCCATCAAAAAGTCCCCCACGAAAGCAAATTTCTCCCAATACTCGATCGAGGAGTTCCCATTGTCTTCTGGATTCGGTTCAAAATTACAAGGTGATGGAGTTGAACATCAGTATTTATAAGCCCATAAAAAAATTGGGTCGGCTGTTTAACGACGGTTATAAAATTTATTCGGTTAGAGCCGTGATAGCTCAGGGGATAGAGCGGTCGCCTTCCAATGAGGAGAGCCGGGTTCGAATCCCAGCAAAGGCTGGTCGACACGAATTCCGCATCCGGCTTGCACCGACCACAGTGGTGACGCAAAATATCCTCTGCGGTAAGCAGATGGGTTAGCTTTCTCTTGCCGTCAGGCTAACCTAGGGAAGTTTTCGTGGTTTTCCACTCCAGGTAACTCAAATGTGAGTTAGCTCTATTAAAAAAGTCCTCTACGTAGGCAAATTTCCCCCAATACTTGATCCAGGAGTTCCCTTGTCTTCTGGATTGGGTTCAGTATTATAAGGCTACAGAGTTGAATATTAGTGGTCGTAAACTAGAAAAATTGGATCGGCTGTTCAACGACGGTTATGAAATAAAATTTATCCGGTTAAAATTACTTTTCAGTTTTGTATTTTTCACTATATGTGTGGTAATAAGAACTATTTTAAAAACTGCAACTTCAAGTAGACTGTTAGCATATAAACGCAAGAACTGCCAAATGAATAGTTTAAATACCATATAATTTGGCTTTTATATCAGAAATATTATTATCATAGAGTATGGCAGATTTACCACAATCTCTTCCTCCGTATACTTTTACTAGTGAACTTATTTTAAATTAAAAATATTCAAAAATAGACAAGAGAATAATAGTTTTGCATCTGAAACAAAGCAATAATAAAAATAATACATAATTTGTGTCAAATTAATAATCAGTACAAATTAATGTTTCTAAAACATTCTCGGTACATTTAATTAAATTTCTGTTAACAATGTCTTAAATTGTTAAATACTTTTCTTAACGGTTAAATTATTGTTTTGAAAGCATTAAGCAATTTTCTATTCAAGCAACTAAAAGGGCGCTTCCAAGAATGATAATTAATTTTGATTAAGATAATAATTAAAATTGATGGAATTAAAACGGAAGGGAATTAAATTAAGAATACAATGTATATTTTCCGCTACTGGTTTCAGTATTTAAACATGTCATTGAAAGACTTTACAGTTTAAAAATTAATGGTTTCTTAACTAATATTCTTCATGATTCATAAAAATAAATTTATAAACACATTGTTTGATATCATGAGAGAAATTTCTTTTAGCTTGGTTTTCATATATTGAAAATTTTGAGTTGTACGTGATGAACTTCGGTAAGTGACGTATAGTAGTAGGGGAGAGGGGGGCACAGGTGAACAAATTTTTTTATTTCTACATTTTTCAAAAAATATCATCAATTTCTCACAGTGAAGAAGTCCATATGTTTAAATATTCCTTTCTTTGTCTTATGGAATTTTTTGAGATATTTCAATAAAATATTTCTTTACTTTATGATATTTTAGAAAAATGACTTCAATTGTTCACATGTGCCCCTATTGGGGGCACATGTGAACATGCCTGGGGCACATATGAACAAGATTAAAAACACAAAGCAATCATCATATTTCTAAGAAAGAAATGTTTAATATAACAGATATAGATACGCATTATACTGAAGGGGTTGTAGCTTACTATGTGAATTTAAATCGTACAACAGTACTGTCAATAAGAAAATAATTTTTCAGCTGTACAATAATTTTTCCGCTGTTGGGTTTTTCGCAACTTCATGTTCCTCAGGACTTGTAATGGGCCTTTTTCTTTCTTCTCTAATACTCTGTCATGATTTATTTCTCTTTTTTTTCTATCTTTTCATTTGTAGCTTTGGCAATTCTATCTTTCTCAGGTGTATCAGTTAATAAGCGTGATGCGCAATCAACCGTTTAATAAAAAGAAATTTTTTAAAAAAAATTTATAAATTAATTATGGAAAATTAAATAATAATAATTTTAAATGCATGAATATTTTTTAAACTTATAATATTATGAGGATAAAAATCTTAATACTATGTAGGGGCACATGTGAACTGTTCACATCTGCCCCAGATGTTTTGTTCACAAGTGCCCCATCATCCTTCTTAAACCTAACTTGAAAAATAAAGAATTTTTAATTGAGTAAAAAAAAATTATTATCATAAACTTACCTGAATGTTCATATAATGGTCTGCAATAGTTAATTTCAATTTATTAGTTGATTTATACTATGCTTTCACTTGAAGAAGCGAGTGATTATAATATATACAACACCAGTTGATACAAAGAAATTGTCAGAATAGAACAACAAAATGTCTCATTGTTCTGAAAGTTTTGCAGAGAGGTAGAACTAGTACTGCCATTAATTGATAATTTTTCGAGATTTTTTGTTTCAATTCATATTGGTAAAGCATACCATGTTCACATGTGCCCCCCTCTCTCCTATATAGTCTGTAGTATATAGTCTTAATGTAGTATATAGTCTTAAAAAATATATAATAATTTTTTTACTATTTAATTGGCACAGAGTTAACTAGCAGAAAAATAAAGATAATATTACAGATAATATTTATAAAAGTATTCGAGGGAAGATCTCATTAAAGAATTTAAAAAAAACTGTAAAATGGCAATAATGTACAATCATTAAAAACACGGAATTAAGATTTATACTAGGTAATAAAATTAAAAAAAGTAGATCGACATGAAATTGCTTAATATCTAAACAAAGTGGTATATAATTATATTTGCCAATTGTACCAGTGCTACTAACTGTAAATAATACATAATACATAATTATAAATCGCTCATGGGCTGGAATAGCGGCACAAATCAAAAAATCATGTTTTGAGATAAGTGGGTTTAAAGTTTTCATTGCTAATAAAAATGCATAGGAAATGCTTTAGTTTGCTTAAACGAAGATTATCTTCAAGTTGAATTATGAGCTGTGCTAGTAATGCTACTGTAAAGAATGTGTATTTTCATATTTACACCTGTTCTTAGTCCAAAACGAGTGTTTTTTGAGTTGTGCCACTATTGCAACCCATAAGCGAAATGTTGAGATTTAATGCTTCCGTACTATATGGTAATGACATTTCTGTTAAAAAAATTTAAAAAAAAAACAAACATTGGAAATTTGGGTAATAAGCCCCAAAATATATGGTATTTAAACCATTGATTTGGTAATTTTTCTGTTTACATGGTAACGTTTTACCGGAAACTCTGATTTTCAAAATTATAGTTCTTATTATCACGCATTTAGTAAAAAATACATAACTGAAATGTAATTTTAACCGAATAAATAGTTTTTACACCGTATTTTAAGGTATCATGATATAATTACAAAATTTTACCACATTTTCAAAATTTCATAGCCATATTTCATAAAACCATATCTTATTTTTAATTTTGTTAAAATCACTACCAAAGAATTCTGGTAAAAATTCTGAGCATTTTGTTGGTCTCATGGACCATGGATTCAAAAACACGGTAAATTATCCCATATTATGGTAATTTCAACCATATTTTTTTCTCATTGTACATCTATCTGTATTGAGATAACGACCTAAGAATTTCTGCATTTATACGTAAATGATTTACTACATAAATTACTATTTTAGTCTTGTTCAAAATAAAGTTTCAGTGACATTAAAATTAAATTTTATAAATAAAAATACAGATTACAACTTTACTTGAACGAAAGCGAAAAAGGAAGAATAATGAAATATTCCAATTTTTTTTCTACTTAATTGGCACAGATTTTTCGAATAAAAAATTAAGATAATAAAAATCTTATTTATGAAAGTATTCGATGAAAGATCTCATTAAATTGCTTTAAAAAGAAATGCAACAAAACAGAAAACATGCAAAATCATTGTGAAATGCGTAATTACGATTTTTACAAGATAATTAAATAAATAAAAAATTAGATTTAGAAATGAAATTGAATGTTCGTTTCCTCCTTGTTTCCTGAACGAATAAAACGCTTGATTATTTGAATGAATAATTCTCATAATGTTGTACTAACTGCATCCGTACTCTTCAAACTTTTATTTTGGTTACAAAAAAAAATTTAAAAAAATCCGACTGCATTATAAATACTAGCTGGGAGTAATTACAACTAAATACTGAAAATGAATAAAAAAAAAAAACACTCTTGAAGCGAAAATATTTAAATTAGGTAATATATAAGCGAAAACTCGATTCTCTCTTTCAATTACGGTTATAGAAAAAAAGTTTCTTCGCAAGTTGCCATTTTTCCTTTACATAGTCGAAATATACTTTTGAAAAGAAATGTGGATTTTTATATTCATCTTGTTTTTAAAAAAAGAAAGAATAGATAACTAGGGTACAAATAAACACAATCATTTTCTTTATTCCAAACTCTTCGTCATTCAACACAAGGAATCTCAAAAATATATTTTTTTTTCATGAGTATTTTTTTCTAAAGAAAAATTCTTCGCTTTCATGTCCTTAATTAAATTTCGAAGGAAAGTAAGTGAAAAAGATTTCCACACAAATTAAAGCAATCGTAATCTTTATAAAACGCCCCTCTAAGTGGATCATTTTAAGGGGTTCATGAATTATTCATGATATATATTATGTATTCAAATTATTTATTTACTTTTTAATTCAAAAACATTTTTAGCCGTTCCCCAAAGAAAAGAATATAAACTGTCACAGTTTTTTTTTTTTAAAAATCGACCCTTAATTTAATTTAACCAGAATTTAAATGAAACAGATCAACAGTTTTATTATTATTCGAGGCAGGTACTACAGTAACCCATGGAATATTCATTGAGAGGACAACAAAGCACGTCATTTCTGCGTGCGTCAATATTTGTGTAAATGCGAAGGAAAAAAAAATCAAGTTTGAAGTCATTTATTTATAAATAATTCAGTTTTTTACTTTGTAAGGTATTAATCAAGTCAGTTTTGACTTATGCTTCAGAGACATGGAGTTATTAGCAACCTTCGAAAGGAAGGTCCTACGAACCATCTGTGCTATACTCGCTAACAACAACTGGAGAAAAAGATATAATTTTGAAATATTTAGGATCTTTAATAGTGATGATATCATTAAATCTATTAAACTAAGTAGAAAGAGATGAGCCGGGCATGTAGTGAGAATGAGCCCAGAACGAACAGCATTGAGAGTCTTTAATGCAATCCTCTCCCATAAAAGGCCAAGAGGAAGGCCCAAAAAGAGATGGATGGACTGTGTGGATGAGGAATTTGCCATCCTAAAAGTAAAGAGCTGGAAAACAATTGCTGAAAGAAGGGCAGAATGGGAAAAGGAAGGTCCAGGCTCACAAAGGGCTGTCGTGCCAATGCTGATGAATTCAGTCTTATTTTTAATTAATTATTTATTTTGGCAATTTCGGGTGAAATAGGCAGCGAAAGACCAGAAAAGTTACGTAGATAAGATTGAGTGCAACCTTTGCTAACCAAAACCATTTTCGGTGTTTATTCTAAGAGTAAAAAAAATAGTGCGTGGAGTCCCTCCGCGCGGAAGACGTTAAACTTTGCAACCTGCAACGTTAATTGTAGAAGAATCAGCAGTCGTAGAAGGATCACTAGTTCTATTCAACGACTCTTTTTCCTGCTCCGCTCGCTTCCGTACTCTGTAATCACGGTAATATTGTGCATTTTTCCCTCTTGAACCAGTGGAAGTGCTTGTGGTTGCCTCATCGTCTCGCCCTGGAAAATGTATTTGTATTAATAATGTATGTGAATGCGTCATAATGTAATTTCAGAAGAGAAAACCAAACAATCAATTGATATTCACAAGAGACGTACCTTGACATAACCTTAAATCCGTCGCATTGTCCGTGGGATTGTTTTCACTCATTTTTTACAATTGTTATCCACTAAGTTTGAAAATAAAAAAATACTACCCTTTTAAATTATATGTGTATCAAAACAAACTAAAAAAATATTTATAGAAAAACAAAACTTTTATGACTTTTATTATTTTTATGCTAGTGAGAACCAAAACAATATGGAAATGAATGAGGGAAAACTGGATCCTACCACGTGATTTCCCGGCCAATAAAAATGTAGCGTTAAACGTTTAACGCAACCTTGTTGGAAGTCGCATAAGAAGTATAACTTCAATAAGTGTCAGTTCACACCAAAGGCGATTTCCGAAGATTAAATTCGATAATTCCGATTTTTCTTAACTTTTTATGAAGACAAACAATTTAAGACAAAGTAAGTAAAATATAAGCATTTCTCAACAGCCCTTTGAAGGACAGGGGTTCGTGAAAATTAAGGTTTCGTGTTTTCTGACAAACGGCATGATTATGGCAATGTGGCCAGTTAGTCGATTTGAGTAGCCATCCATTTCAATCAGAGTGAGTTTCAAATGTTCCTTGGGTATCGTACCTCAGTTTATACAAAGACAACTCAGTGGTGAAACTGTGGTGGAGATAGAAAATCCGAGTACAGCAATCGAGGGACTGACCGACAACCTTAACCAATCATTTGAACGACTGTCCAAAGAGCATTAGAATGGTAAAGTACACAAATTAAGTGTTTGGGTTACTCTTAAACTGGTCGAAGAAAACAAGGCTTTTCTATCTGCCCTCATGCAACTTAAAGCTTCAACAGCATAATAGAAACGCTTTTGATCTCCCTTGGAGATGAAAAATAGATCATCTTAGATAATCCAAAAAGTAAAAGAAAGGAGCTTTCTCCGAAGGAATCGCCTCATATGTACACTGCACAAAATAAAATTATCACCCGAAATATCTTTAGTTCTAGTGAGAAGATTTCTCACTTAATAAAGTTGTTGATGGTAAAAAGAATGACCTCAAACATGCTAATTATTTAATGCTAACTATTAAGTTACGAAAAAACAAATACAGAGTAATTTTCTGAATCATATTTTCTCAGAATCAACATACATTTTTCGATGGATTTGAATATTTCACCATCAAAAAATTAGATGAAAATTTATCTGGTTTAACTAGTAAAACTAAATTAACGTCTTAATCTAGTTTAGCTTTGAAATATGATTTGTTATTACACTTTTTTTATGAAATACAGTTCGCCTAAAAAGCAGCTAGCATTTTTAAATCTGAGAATTTTTTTTTAAACCAAATGAAATTATTTAAGAGAATCCTATGAATTAATCGTATGAACTAGAGAGAAAATGGACCAAATGTTATTGAGTTAATACATTATGCAAATATAAACTCGCTTTTATTATTATAAAACATAAATCAAAATTTAATTCAATTTACATATATATTTTCTGGAATCTTTAATTCATAATGCACCGCATATTTTCCACACTATAAAACAATTCCTGTCAAATGACGGTAAAAAGTATCGGCAGTTAGGGAACCGATACTTTTAAACGCAAAATCCAATCCTTTTTATATGTTACGGAACGAAAAATATGTTATACCGTATTGTTCACAGTAAAATCACTGAATCATAGGATTTAAATAAATATTACAGTAAATTATAGGTACAATATTTTACGGTAAAAATGAATTTTGCGATAAAATGGATATTACGGATAATGCACCCTAAGTATCGGTATTTTATTCCGTAATTTGATTCAGAATTTTTTACAGTGTACATGATTCAGAACATATGTAGAAAATCTACGAAAATCATTGATTTATGGCTAATTTATTGTTAAAGAAATCATGGTAAAATAATCTATGCTTAAACTTTTTATATGCAATAATAAACACAGAAAGTATTCATTCCAGATTATTTTTCAGTAAAAAAAGTTAAAAATAAATTTTCTCAGCTAGATAAAATTTACATCTCATTTATAATACGCATACAATTTAAAGAATAAATGTGAAAAACAATCAATAAATTCAGAAAATATGTAACATAATTTAGGGTTACAATTTTTATGTCAAACAATAAACACGGATAACATTTATTCCGGGTCATTTTTTGGGGAAAAAAAAGTTATAAATATAAATTTGAAATATTGGACTCAAAGAAAAAGATCGAACAAAGATTCCTGACAAAAAAGTGCCATTCCTCGTCATTTCCACACGTCAAATTTTTGTTTCTCCCAATACCATTTCATTTTACTTCCCATTCATCTTATATGTCTGGAAAGTCGCATAGAGAGAGATCTGGCGAGAAAAAAAAAATTCCGAAGCCTTGATCCAGCGCCAAGATCAACTAGACTTTCCGGCGGAAAAGTCTGGATCGTGTAGTTTCCCAGCAAAATAATAATAAAAAAAAAGTCTTTTTCTTCATTCATTTTTTCCATTCATTATTATTTTTACATCTTTTACAGCTAGTGACAAAATAGCATTTAGCCTTTCATTGCTATAATACATTCAACATGCTGTTTTAATGAAGTTGAGGGAAAAGAAAAAAAAAAAAGAGAATTTCTGCTTCTTCAGCTCGTTGGAATACTTAAATAAAATGGGACATGTGGAAATAAAAAGAAGTTCCTACGCTTTATTCCATTTTTTTCCCCAGTTTTATAATAATTATTTTTATTTTCTTTTTTGGTGTGCTAATGAGTAGACGGATTCATTATCTCTACTCACGTTTTTAAGGTTTTAAGGCAGTAACTAATATAAAAATGAATAACTTTTTATTAAAAATTACATTTTAGAACGTTGCATAAATAAAATTCAGAATTATTAGTTGATTTTTTTTAATAAGAAGCACGTATATGATAAATAAAAGTGGGTAAAAAACAGACACTTACAAACATTTTTATTAAAATTAAGAGTTTAACTAACAAAATTAAATTTTAAGTAACAAAAGTTATAATTTTTTTGTCACATAAATAAAATAAAATATGTATTAAAGATAGTTTATGGAATCTACCAGTTTCTTTCAAATGGAGCGAAATAAATATAAGTATAAAATGCACAGACATAAAAAATAATTATTATTGTTATAAGACATAATTTGTGACTTGATATATATGAGAATATTAGTCCTCTTTTAAAAAAATAATTTACTAAAAATTTATTTATTAAAAGAAGTTTATTCATACACAATCTTCATTAACATTTCTTTTAAAAAATAAATGCTTAATTAAATTATAACCACTAATCTGTTTTAGTAATTAAATTTAAAAAAAAAAGAGTTTAATGTAAGAAGGAGCTAAAAATCTATACTATGTAAAATAAATAAATAAAATAAAAAAAATACGACATTATTTTCTTTTAAAGTAAAAAACAAAATAAGATGTAAAAAGAGTTCGGTCTCCGAGTTGTTTAAAGCGATTAACATCGATTAAAAAATTTGAAGCTTAATTCTAAAATATAAAATATGCAACAAACGACTTTTTTGTATATCTTAATAATTTGCAATTCATCAACTAATATTTGCAACTTTTATAAACTAACATTTGTAAGCAAATTTAAGGGGGTTTCGTTCCAGTACGAGCATAGTATTGGTCAAATTTTTAAAAGAATTTGTTTCCCCCTAATAATTTAAAGGTTAAATGCAAAACAATTTTTATTAACATTTCTCTGTTATAAGACCATTTTAGTGTTTGGTAGGTTGTCTGGAATATGGCTTTGATTTGATTCAACTAATTATTCCTTTTTACACACCCCTTATTTCATATTTATATAGAAAATTAGTACAAGAAAATATCAGCTAGCATTATTTATTTTTATTTTCCAAAACAGAATTGAGTTTAACCCCTTCCAGTAAATGCTACTTAACTTGCTGTTGATTACAATAATAAATTAAATTTGAAATTTCCAATGAACTGAATCTTGCAGCAAAAGTAAATTTTTCTTAAATTAAATGGTATATTATGAAATTTTTTTTTATTAAATCTTAACGGTGTGCATTAATAAAGCTTATACAGTGCATTACAAACATAAATGAAAATGTTGGGTCTTTTTTATATTGTAAAGATACTGTTTAAAAAAAACTATAATTATATAGAAGATAATCTTTAAAGATATGGATAAATCCATTACAATCTATGCATGACTTCTTAAAATATTATTTCCTAAAAATTTCATAGCAAACATGAAAATAGAGAAAAAAAAATCATATCACTAGAATTCGAAAAGTACTGCAGTAATTTATTTTTAAAATCAATGAAAAAATACATTTTTTCTTTGAAAAATAAGGAGAAAAATCAAAACTAATACTTCTACATAGGTGGAAGATACATAAGCTTTCAAATTGTACAAATTTGAAGAAAAAAAATCTTCAATACAAAATCTTTTCCGCGTCTTAAATAATCTACTAATTTGTCATTTTTCAATATATTTTAAATCTAAAATTACGATAATATCAAAACACGTAAGAGATATACACTAAAATTCTATTACAATGAAACAATGGGAAAAATTTCCTTTCATATAAAAGTATTTTTAGTCTCTTATATTTTATTCAAGCAAAGAAAACAAACAATGCTCCGAAACGATACTGGGAATTTTGCTCGAAAAGAAAAATATTTGATTTTCTTCAATATGATATTTCGTTGTCAAAAACACTATTTTGATTACACAAGATAAATATTTCCTTTTTCGTTGGCGACAAATGGAAGAGTGACACAATAAATTTTGATCTGAAAGTGTAAATTGATGTCATGTTTATTTAAGGGTTATAGAGAGGGAATGACAATAAATTTGACTTAATATATCGAGATATGGATTTTTTAAACACAATTCACCCAGCCAGTTCGAGGATAAGAGACCTTTCAAATAATACATTGTTAATCGAATACTTAAGATAAAGTAAACTTTCTATTAGCCGCAAGGTTTCGTTAAAAATAAGGTTAAACAAACTGCGTTTTTCGTTGGTAAATTTCGAATGAATTAGAATATTATTGATATCATGGATGTTCTTTTGAATTAATTTAATTCAATAATTTTAAGATAATTTATTATTGCTTTAATTTTAAGGGATTTTTTCAGGAATTTTTAAAATAATGAAAAAAGTAATGTCGTATTGAAATTCAGAAAAAAAAGCTGGTGCTGTAAACAATGAAATAGAAAGAAAAAAAAAGCATAGTAATTTTAATTTCATTTTATCATCGTCGTGAAAATAGCCGACCCAATTTTGAATTTACGACAAACAATGCTCAAATCCGTAGCCTTGTAATTTCGGAACCAATCCAGAAGACAAAGGTACTTTTGGATCAAGTATTGGGATAAATTTTCCTTAGCGGAGGAGTTTTTGATTTCACCAACCCACATTGGCGTTACATGCAGAGAGAAACAACAAAACCTCCCACAGTAAGTCTGAGGGTTAGGGGACTCTAACCCACGATCCGTCTACCACTGAGGTATACACTAATTACAGTCAATTGAAACAAAATTTAATAAAGCAAAATCTTTGATATGATTTTGGGTGTTAACAGGCACGAGGTCTAATTTCCATTTTTCTTCTTCTTTTTGCATGCTGATAATCAGATTTTATATTCATTATCATTTATTTATTTTAAGTAGCTCTCACGTTTATAATCGCAGACGATATTTGTGCATAGGCACAGTTAATTGAGTTTTTTACCTCATGAATTAAAAAAATTACCGAATAAAAATCTATTTCGATGAATCAATTCTCAATGAATTCTTTTACAATTCAAGTATATTTCTTAGCTTTTATTTAGTATTTTTCTAAAAGAAATGTACAAAATGGTATTCAGCAGAAAAGCTAAAAATTAACAAAAATAAACTTAAATTAGTATTATTAAAGGAATTATTATGATTTACTTATTTCAACGTAAAAATATTTTAAAAAGCGAATAGATAATTTAAACGAAAATAAAATTAAAATAAACATAAGAAAAACTAAATAAAATAAAAATAAACATAAGAAAAAATAAAATAACTTAAAAAAATAATAAAA
This sequence comes from Parasteatoda tepidariorum, assembly GCF_982258835.1. Classification (NCBI taxonomy): domain Eukaryota; kingdom Metazoa; phylum Arthropoda; class Arachnida; order Araneae; family Theridiidae; genus Parasteatoda; species Parasteatoda tepidariorum. Next base: position 58,161,321 of record NC_141756.1, read on the forward strand.
ATAAACTTTAAGTAGTACTATTTTATTTTATAACTGTCGAAGAACAGCCGATCCAATTATTGAATTTACAACTGTTCAACAAGTTCAACTCAGTAGCCTTGTAATTTTGAACCCAATCCAGAAAACAAGTTAACTCTTGGTTGGGAGAAATATGCCTTCGTGTAGGACTTTTTTTGACGGAACTAACCCACGTTTGCGTTACACGATGCGGAGAACCATGAAAACCTCCCACGACTAGCCTGATGGCAAGGGGACTCTAACCTATGATCCATCCACCATTGAGAACATTTTACGTCAGCACTGAGGGAGAGAGCCGGGTGCGGAATTCGTATCAACCAGTCATCGCTGAGTTTTGAACTCAGGTTTCCTCATTGGGAGGTGAGCACATTATCCCTTGAACCACCACCGCTCAAGCAGTACTATTGAAAGAATAAGTATGATTTAATTATTCCACTGTAAAAAAATCTTGAAAAGCGGATAAAAAAACTTCAAACAAAAACAATAAAAATAGTAATAATTCATATTTAATGGAAATTTAAGTTAGAATAATAAACTGATAAAAAATGGTTACATTTATTTCACGATAAAATACAATTTTACCAAATTGTTGTATAATATAAAAATTTTCAAATAAGTTTTTTTCAAAAAAATTCAATAAAACAACAAAAAAACTGTTAAAATTATTTCCGCAAAAATCTCCCAGAATATTTCGAACTTACAACTAAGTTTCAATGCCATCGTTTTAAATGTTAAAAACATTCGCAAATCCTACTATAAAGCTATAGCAGGACTTTTATCTTTTGCCTTTCAACCAAAGGAATTTTCTTCCTAAATCTTCCAACCTCCCCTTTCTTCACTAGAAACATCCCCTTAAAAAAAAAAAAAAAAAAAAAGGAGAAGCAGGAGAAACCGCCAGTATCAGCCCCTTGGTTACAAACATCCTTCCATCTTTCTTCCAGTGGGTGGGAAAGTAGGGGGTCATGCCCCTTGCGAAACAAACAATCCTGGACCTGATCCCTTGGTCAGAAGGTAGTGTTGCGTAAATTGATGGATTACACTGGAGATTGCGCCCGGGGGGATAGCGCCCTGTTTCTTTCTCTCTCTCTCTCTCTTGAATTCAGCATCTTCTTTTTCCCGCCAATCCCTCTGGGTTTGCGCTCTTTATTCACAAAATAAAGATTTTTTCACAAACATTGAGAATGTCTTTTTTTTTATATACTTACAAGATATTTTTTAAATTTAAATTTATATTTATTTAAAAGGAGCATTTATTTATCAGCTTTATCAATTTACAGAAATTTTATAACAAGGAGCATCTTATTTATGCTCTCAGAAAAATCGATTAAATATTGAGCAATCCATAATATGAGTATCGATAATATAGGTATCCATAATATAGGTAGTCGGCGTAGAATCATAATAGGGTGGAAAATCGCAGAAACCTTACTATGTTTTTAAAATGAACGACGCTTCCATTCAATTTAACACCCTATCTAAGTTGTTAAATTGTTTTGTTGAATTATTACATTGCATTATCAAGTTTAACCCTTTGACACTGATGGGATACCGGTGTCCCCTTTATATATATATTTTTCCTCACTCATTTTTTTAAAATTTAATAACATAATGAATACATTTCGTTTTGAAATTCATTGCTTTTTATATAGTCACAAAATTTCGTTAAAATTTATGAAATTGCGATAAACACTTAAAATTGAACACTTTATCGAAGTAAAAGAGATATTGAAGCTAAATTTAGTAAGGAAATGTTGCGTTTGCAGTACCGTTTTGTTTGGAACATTCGACCCAAAATTTAATACCAGCCTTTTTTATAATATCCTCTGTTATCTCGGATTAAAATTTTTAAAATGCATTTTTATATTAAAAGTTACGTCTTTATGTTACAAATCAGGGGTTTCCAACTTACATGAGGCCGGGGGCCGCTATTTAAAACACCAGTCGAATGGTGGGCCGCAACTTTACCAAAATTTTATATCAGACTCTTTTATGTTTGAAGGAACATTAAATATTACAATCAGATTTTATCAAGTTGTACAAAACAAAAGTATGGAATTACAAATCAAAATAAGAAGTAGATTTTTACCTGAGAATTATTTTTTTTTTTTGCACCGTTGGTATGTTAAATTTCACAGAAGCGAAGAAATTAGGCTTTTTTTAACGAAAGAAAAGTATTTTAAAACCATAAAAAAAATTTAAGAAAATTGTCCCCAAAAAGATAACAACTAATATATTTTGATTCGCGTGCCACCAAAAAAAAAGGTTTCGCGGGCCGGACGTGGCCCACGGGCCGCCAGTGGGTAACCACTGCTATAAATGAATTAAAAGATAGTATGTACAAAACAACAAAAGAATGAAATTTAAAATTTAAATGGATAAAATATAAATATTCAATACAAAATTTGTAATTATAAATACTTTAAGTTTTTATTGCAAAGTTATTTGTTTTAAGGCATCACAAACATAATTAACTTCAAAAATTATGGAGTTGTTCAAAGGCAACTCTAACATATAAGTGTGTTATTTCAAAGAAAATAAAACATTATCTTACCATTAAAAAGAAGAAAAACGTCTGCCATTTGATCTGGAATAAAAAAAATAATACAAGCAATTAATATAAATGCTTAATACAAATAATATTTAAATAACAATACATTAATCTGTAAGAGCAGATTCGTTACCAGGTTTAAAGACACAACGTAAAAGTAAATAATTATAGATGCAATGTTCAAGATCAACAAAAAAACAAAATAAATGATAAATTAAGCTTTAAAATGCATCCCGGAAACTTAATGACATAACAGACTAAATTTATTAAAAACTTTTAACGATTTTAATTACAGAATTCATCGTAGCTTATTAATTTACATAATTCTTTTAGGTAATTAGGAATCCCAGCGCGGCAAGGCATCGAAAAGATGGCGACCCGGTAAATTTATTAATGAGTTTCTTTTATTCGTTGCAAGAGAGAAAATATTTTAAAACTTTTCCAAAAAATTAAATCAAATCCGGGATCGTTTTAGGACTATATTTCCTTATACTTTTTTTCCCAAGAAACCGCTTCTTTTGTTTCTTGGGTTCCTTTTCAAGCGAGAAATATGTAAAATTGGAAACGAAAGACTGTTAAACATCAAAAAGAAAAGATATGAAAAAAAACTTAACTAAGAGAGGCAGAACTGAGATGCCTTTCATCATACATAATGCATAGATGTAGATTTTTTCCCCAACGAAATATATTTGGACTCATATTAATATGAATGAAAGCGCAGAGAAATATCGATGATATTTTAAATCTTCTGGAAAATTGGAAGAATTTTGAAGAAGCAAATATCATGCTTATGTTTTTGAAAGATTTCTTGTTTCGGCAGTCTAATGTTCATTTTAGATTTTCAACCTTAAGTTTTATACGACACATTCGCTGAATTTTAAATTTGAAGAAAACATTGAAATAAAGTTCGTAATTTATCCCGATTATATTATGATAAAATATATTTGAGCGATGATGAAATAGTTACGAGGATTATTTATCTTTTCTTTCTGCATTAAGCATACTGAAACATAAAAGATTGCTATTTATAAGTTACAAAAGTGAAATTCATTTTATGCCCTGAATAAAAAATGGAATCATTTTAAAATAAAAACTGACATTTTATAACCAACAAGGAAAAGATGGACATTTCGGGTTAGGTCGGAGGTTTCAGGGTTCGAATCCCAGAGGTGGCTGGACGATGGGAATTTCGCATTCGGTTTCACTGAACACAGTGCTGACGAAAAATATTCTCAGTGGGGGCATGGATCTCGGGTTAAGAACCCCCTTGTTGTCAGGATAGCCGTTTTAGGGTTTCGAGATTTTCCTCTCCATGTAACGCAAAGGCAGAAATTTGCCTTCGTGGAGGACTTATTGCTTATAGTTCCAGCAATAAGTCCTCCTCGAAGGCAAATTTCTCCCACTGCTTGGTACAGCAGTTCCTTTGTCCTCTGAATTGAGTACAAAATTACAAAGCTACGAAGTTGAGCATTGGTTGTCGTAAATTCAAAAATTGGATCGGCAGTTCGACGACGGTTATAAAATAAAATAAAATTATTACCATGAGAACCGTGGGGCTTAGGGGATAATGCGTTCGCCTCCTAATGTGGTTGACCAGGTTGATTCCTGGCGGTGTCTGGTTAATACGAATTCTGCACCATATCGTACCGACCTCAAAGCTGACGTAAAATATCATGAGTGGTAGATGGATCATGGGATAGAATCTCCTTGCCTCGGGTTAACATTGGGGGTTTCGTGGTTTTCCACTCTATATAACGCAAAAGCGAGTTAGTTTCCAATAAAAGTTTAGTTTGTTTAGCAAGTTAGGTTTTCTTATTTTATGAAATTCGTTTTATTTACTGAACTTGCAACTTAAATCCATTATAAAAATATATGATTAATCTTCAAATGGAATAATTATACATTTTCAAAAAGTCGAATTAATTAATAACCCTCTCAAATTTAGAAACCAGCGTAGTTTAAAAATGTCTCAACCAAAAGTGTTCAGTTCAGTTGAATTACTTCTAGTTTATAGATGTCTTCAGAACCCTGGACAATAGCAGGAAAATAAAAATAATGAAAAATATTCATCACAGTGCTAATAAAAAAATATTTATAAAAATGGTGCTTTTATGCACCATTTTCTGAGAATAGATTATAATTTTCTAATAAACCTGGAAAGAAAAAGTAAAGTAATTTTCAAAAGAAAAATTGGAAATTTCACAGAAAATTGGAAAAGATTAAGTAAAAAAACATTTATGTTTCAAAAAAAAAAAAAAAAAAAAAAAAAAAAAAAAATTCTCGTCTTCAAGCTAAAAAATAAACTGCCACTCTATTTCTTTCGCATGTGAAATATAGAATCAATTTAGCCATTTATTGAAAATGGAATAAAATTAATGCCATTTTTAAAAAAGAAATATAACTTCAGAAAGGTTTAAATAACTCAATGTGAATAAGTAACATATTCAATTCATTTCAATTACTATTCCTATTACGAACAAAAGATATCTTTCACATATTCGGTTTGAAATTTTTTGTTTTTAATAAAATTAGAATTTACATTTTATTAGATAGCTAAATATACAATTTATTACACAGTTATATTTACCTTTTATTACATAGTTATATTTGGTAACGAGGAAAATGCATTGAATGTTATAATAAATGGTAAAATCTAATTTGGGTTTGGAAAAATACGCGAATTAGAATGTTATTTCAATGTTTACTTAGGCAATGGATATTTGTTATAAATAAAAATAGAATAAAAAATAACAATTATTTAATTTATTTCTAATTATGAAGTATCTTGAAAAGTAACAATTAACGATGGGTTAAAATTAAAATTCATTTAAATTCCATTAAAATTTATTCGAAATTCTGCATGTTTGTTTTGATAATAATTTAGTATTATCAAAACAAAATAATAATTTACAATTAAACAGTAACAAACGAACAGAATAAAAATTACTAAAAAAATAATAATTTTTATAATGATTTTTGTTTTGATAATAAATTACGATTTCCAAAATATCCTGTTGATCGATTGTTATAAACTGCAATTATAATAAAAGAATTTGCTTTTTAATCTTATCAAATTTATCAAAATATGAAAGAACTTGATAAAGTGAGTTATTTAAAATTATTACAATACAAATACAATAAACCGTAACTTTAAAATTAATTTTAGTTGCTTATTGCTATTGGTAGATAATTATATTATTTATAAACCATAACTAAATGAAGTAAAATCACATTTTCTTAAAAAATATTTTAATGCAATTGTTATTTAGGTTTGAAATGAGAAAAAAAAAGCTTAAAAAGAAGTTCTATTAGTAAAAAAAAATTTTTTTATTTGTTTTAAGTTGGTTAAATGAAAGGATGAAAAGGTCTGAATACTACTAAGCATTAATAAAAAAAAATCAAATGTTGTGCATGTGTGTTTTAACACAAAACTAAAAAGGGAAATTAAACAAAATTTAAAAAAAAAAAAAGGTAAAAAAGAGTATAATAGTTTTTTGGAGCCAAGGGAACCTAATTTTTGGGAAGAACATAATTATCCTGGGTAGACAGTCACATCTTTTATAACTGTTATTAAAAAAAAAAAAAAAAAAAATCTGGGACGAAAAGGGTTAAATTACTTCATCTGTACTCACTGACTAGTAGTTTATCTTGTTACGATAAATTTTCGATTTCGTACTTTATTCAGATGAGGTATGACTAATTTTGATACTTAACCCCTTAACGATCGGTCAATTTTCAAGAAAACGGTCATAAAAGTGCCTATTTTGCCAAATACACGCATTTTATTAGTGCTGACATATAGTTTAAAATAAACTAACTAGAAAAATATGTGCGTAAAATGAGAAATGAAATGTTATCCGGGCAGAAGAAATGTATTAGTTTTATTCTTATTGGCGCGTTACTACTGAACACTCTAGCCCGGAAATATCACGGGAGCGAGAAATAGAGGGCGAAACCTCACCCCGTCATTTTCACGGGAGCGAGAAGGAGAGATTTTCAGGATCGGAAAGGTTTCGTGTTTTCGTAGCACTTGCAGGAAAAAGGTAAGATTGACCCACTCATTTCTAGTGCTTTTTCCAACGTTCTGGGAAACTTTCTACTTAAGGTTGGTTTTCGAAAGCAAAAACTAGCACTATGGGACGTAGGATTCAACTTTGCTACACTGCAAATTAAACAATTCATCATTTTCCCCTTAAATAATCCCTCTTCTGATTAAATCCAAGCAAATATTGTGCATGCGAAAATGCGTGTAAGGTCTTCAAATATGAAAATACACAGTGAAGAATATAGAATTTATAACATTTGTTTCTCAGATCAGTTGTATACGGTAGGCAAATCCGAATTTTTCCTATATTTTTTCTATTAGGCAGACATTTTCATCTATTTATTATTGGTTTTTGATTGTAGTACACACAGCTATAAAGCAAAGAAGAAAAAAAAAGGGAATACAGCATAATTGAAAGTATACAAATGACATTTTGCACATTTCTATTAATTTGTGCTTTATTCGCATTTTCTTTCCTTAGCTTATATAGCTCAAAATATACCCCATACTTTTTTTGCACACACAACTGTATCAGGGGCTTCCGTGGCCCGGCTCCTTCAGAGAAAATGACAACAAAATTAATTATCGCAATACAGACAGTTTTGAAAGTTTGAGGCAATCCTCAACATCGTAAGTAATAATCTTCAGTCTTCATCTCTTGCATATAAAGAATTAAATAATTATTAAACATTTTATTTAAATCTTTAAAACTGTTGAAAATTATGTTGCTTCGTTTCAAGAATTACGTTGATAATTAATATTTTACTCCTTTTGCTCATAGTCTCTAACACAAGTAATTTAAAACTGTTTAAAGAAGTTAAAAAAATTAAGGCACTACGCTATATCAAGAATTATGTTGCTAATGTAGTTTTATTCATTTTGCCCCTAGTCTCTAACACAAGTAACTTAGAACTACACAGTACACGAAGTTAAATAATTATATCACTGCTCTATATAAGAATTATGTTGATGATGTATTTTTATCCAGTCTCAACACAAGTAATTTAGAACTACACAGCACACGAAGTTAAATAATTATATCACTGCTCTATATAAGAATTATGTTGATGATGTATTTTTAACCAGTCTCTAACACAAGCAATTTAGAACTACACAGTATACGAAGTTAAATAATTATATCACTGCTTTATATAAGAACTATGTTGATGATTTTATCCAGTCTAACACAAGTAATTTAGAACTACACAGTGCACGAAGTTAAATAATTATATCACTGCTCTATATAAGAATTACGTTCATGATGTATTTTTATCCAGTCTCTAACACAAGTAATTTAGAACTACATAGTACACGAAGTTAAATAATTATATCACTGCGCTATATAAGAATTACGTTCATGATGTATTTTTATCCAGTCTCTAACACAAGTAATTTAGAACTACATAGCATACGAAGTTAAATAATTATATCACTGCTTTATATAAGAACTATGTTGATGATTTTATCCAGTCTAACACAAGTAATTTAGAACTACACAGTGCACGAAGTTAAATAATTATATCACTGCTCTATATAAGAATTACGTTCATGATGTATTTTTATCCAGTCTCTAACACAAGTAATTTAGAACTACATAGTACACGAAGTTAAATAATTATATCACTGCGCTATATAAGAATTACGTTCATGATGTATTTTTATCCAGTCTCTAACACAAGCAATTTAGAACTACATAGCATACGAAGTTAAATAATTATATCACTGCTTTATATAAGAACTATGTTGATGATTTTATCCAGTCTAACACAAGTAATTTAGAACTACACAGTGCACGAAGTTAAATAATTATATCACTGCTCTATATAAGAATTACGTTGATGATGTATTTTTATCCAGTCTCTAACACAAGTAATTTAGAACTACATAGTACACGAAGTTAAATAATTATATCACTGCGCTATATAAGAATTACGTTCATGATGTAGTTTTATCCAGTCTCTAACACAAGTAATTTAGAACTACATAGCATACGAAGTTAAATAATTATATCACTGCTTTATATAAGAACTATGTTGATGATTTTATCCAGTCTAACACAAGTAATTTAGAACTACACAGTGCACGAAGTTAAATAATTATATCACTGCGCTATATAAGAATTACGTTCATGATGTATTTTTATCCAGCCTCTAACACAAGTAATTTAGAACTACATAGTACACGAAGTTAAAAAATTATATCACTGCTCTATATAAGAATTATGTTGATGATGTATTTTTATCCAGTCTCAACACAAGTAATTTAGAACTACACAGCACACGAAGTTAAATAATTATATCACTGCTCTATATAAGAATTATGTTGATGATGTATTTTTAACCAGTCTCTAACACAAGCAATTTAGAACTACACAGTATACGAAGTTAAATAATTATATCACTGCTTTATATAAGAACTATGTTGATGATTTTATCCAGTCTAACACAAGTAATTTAGAACTACACAGTGCACGAAGTTAAATAATTATATCACTGCTCTATATAAGAATTACGTTCATGATGTATTTTTATCCAGTCTCTAACACAAGTAATTTAGAACTACATAGTACACGAAGTTAAATAATTATATCACTGCGCTATATAAGAATTACGTTCATGATGTATTTTTATCCAGTCTCTAACACAAGTAATTTAGAACTACATAGTACACGAAGTTAAAAAATTATATCACTGCTCTATATAAGAATTATGTTGATGATGTATTTTTATCCAGTCTCAACACAAGTAATTTAGAACTACATAGTACACGAAGTTAAATAATTATATCACTGCGCTATATAAGAATTACGTTCATGATGTATTTTTATCCAGCCTCTAACACAAGTAATTTAGAACTACATAGTACACGAAGTTAAAAAATTATATCACTGCTCTATATAAGAATTATGTTGATGATGTATTTTTATCCAGTCTCAACACAAGTAATTTAGAACTACACAGCACACGAAGTTAAATAATTATATCACTGCTCTATATAAGAATTATGTTGATGATGTATTTTTAACCAGTCTCTAACACAAGCAATTTAGAACTACACAGTATACGAAGTTAAATAATTATATCACTGCTTTATATAAGAACTATGTTGATGATTTTATCCAGTCTAACACAAGTAATTTAGAACTACACAGTGCACGAAGTTAAATAATTATATCACTGCTCTATATAAGAATTACGTTCATGATGTATTTTTATCCAGTCTCTAACACAAGTAATTTAGAACTACATAGTACACGAAGTTAAATAATTATATCACTGCGCTATATAAGAATTACGTTCATGATGTATTTTTATCCAGTCTCTAACACAAGTAATTTAGAACTACATAGCATACGAAGTTAAATAATTATATCACTGCTTTATATAAGAACTATGTTGATGATTTTATCCAGTCTAACACAAGTAATTTAGAACTACACAGTGCACGAAGTTAAATAATTATATCACTGCTCTATATAAGAATTACGTTCATGATGTATTTTTATCCAGTCTCTAACACAAGTAATTTAGAACTACATAGTACACGAAGTTAAATAATTATATCACTGCGCTATATAAGAATTACGTTCATGATGTATTTTTATCCAGTCTCTAACACAAGCAATTTAGAACTACATAGCATACGAAGTTAAATAATTATATCACTGCTTTATATAAGAACTATGTTGATGATTTTATCCAGTCTAACACAAGTAATTTAGAACTACACAGTGCACGAAGTTAAATAATTATATCACTGCTCTATATAAGAATTACGTTGATGATGTATTTTTATCCAGTCTCTAACACAAGTAATTTAGAACTACATAGTACACGAAGTTAAATAATTATATCACTGCGCTATATAAGAATTACGTTCATGATGTAGTTTTATCCAGTCTCTAACACAAGTAATTTAGAACTACATAGCATACGAAGTTAAATAATTATATCACTGCTTTATATAAGAACTATGTTGATGATTTTATCCAGTCTAACACAAGTAATTTAGAACTACACAGTGCACGAAGTTAAATAATTATATCACTGCGCTATATAAGAATTACGTTCATGATGTATTTTTATCCAGCCTCTAACACAAGTAATTTAGAACTACATAGTACACGAAGTTAAAAAATTATATCACTGCGCTATATAAGAATTACGTTCATGATGTAGTTTTATCCAGTCTCTAACACAAGTAATTTAGAACTACATAGCATACGAAGTTAAATAATTATATCACTGCTTTATATAAGAACTATGTTGATGATTTTATCCAGTCTAACACAAGTAATTTAGAACTACACAGTGCACGAAGTTAAATAATTATATCACTGCGCTATATAAGAATTACGTTCATGATGTATTTTTATCCAGAATCTAACACAAGTAATTTAGAACTACATAGTACACGAAGTTAAAAAATTATATCACTGCTCTATATAAGAATTATGTTGATGATGTATTTTTATCCAGTCTCAACACAAGTAATTTAGAACTACACAGCACACGAAGTTAAATAATTATATCACTGCTCTATATAAGAATTATGTTGATGATGTATTTTTAACCAGTCTCTAACACAAGCAATTTAGAACTACACAGTATACGAAGTTAAATAATTATATCACTGCTTTATATAAGAATTATGTTGATGATTTTATCCAGTCTAACACAAGTAATTTAGAACTACACAGTGCACGAAGTTAAATAATTATATCACTGCTCTATATAAGAATTACGTTCATGATGTATTTTTATCCAGTCTCTAACACAAGTAATTTAGAACTACATAGTACACGAAGTTAAATAATTATATCACTGCGCTATATAAGAATTACGTTCATGATGTATTTTTATCCAGTCTCTAACACAAGTAATTTAGAACTACATAGTACACGAAGTTAAAAAATTATATCACTGCTCTATATAAGAATTATGTTGATGATGTATTTTTATCCAGTCTCAACACAAGTAATTTAGAACTACATAGTACACGAAGTTAAATAATTATATCACTGCGCTATATAAGAATTATGTTGATGATGTATTTTTAACCAGTCTCTAACACAAGCAATTTAGAACTACACAGTATACGAAGTTAAATAATTATATCACTGCTTTATATAAGAACTATGTTGATGATTTTATCCAGTCTAACACAAGTAATTTAGAACTACACAGTGCACGAAGTTAAATAATTATATCACTGCTCTATATAAGAATTACGTTCATGATGTATTTTTATCCAGTCTCTAACACAAGTAATTTAGAACTACATAGTACACGAAGTTAAATAATTATATCACTGCGCTATATAAGAATTACGTTCATGATGTATTTTTATCCAGTCTCTAACACAAGTAATTTAGAACTACATAGTACACGAAGTTAAAAAATTATATCACTGCTCTATATAAGAATTATGTTGATGATGTATTTTTATCCAGTCTCAACACAAGTAATTTAGAACTACATAGTACACGAAGTTAAATAATTATATCACTGCGCTATATAAGAATTACGTTCATGATGTATTTTTATCCAGCCTCTAACACAAGTAATTTAGAACTACATAGTACACGAAGTTAAAAAATTATATCACTGCTCTATATAAGAATTATGTTGATGATGTATTTTTATCCAGTCTCAACACAAGTAATTTAGAACTACACAGCACACGAAGTTAAATAATTATATCACTGCTCTATATAAGAATTATGTTGATGATTTTATCCAGTCTAACACAAGTAATTTAGAACTACACAGTGCACGAAGTTAAATAATTATAACACTGCTCTATATAAGAATTACGTTCATGATGTATTTTTATCCAGTCTCTAACACAAGCAATTTAGAACTACACAGTATACGAAGTTAAATAATTATATCACTGCTTTATATAAGAACTATGTTGATGATTTTATCCAGTCTAACACAAGTAATTTAGAACTACACAGTGCACGAAGTTAAATAATTATATCACTGCTCTATATAAGAATTACGTTCATGATGTATTTTTATCCAGTCTCTAACACAAGTAATTTAGAACTACATAGTACACGAAGTTAAATAATTATATCACTGCGCTATATAAGAATTACGTTCATGATGTATTTTTATCCAGTCTCTAACACAAGTAATTTAGAACTACATAGCATACGAAGTTAAATAATTATATCACTGCTTTATATAAGAACTATGTTGATGATTTTATCCAGTCTAACACAAGTAATTTAGAACTACACAGTGCACGAAGTTAAATAATTATAACACTGCTCTATATAAGAATTACGTTCATGATGTATTTTTATCCAGTCTCTAACACAAGTAATTTAGAACTACATAGTACACGAAGTTAAATAATTATATCACTGCGCTATATAAGAATTACGTTCATGATGTATTTTTATCCAGTCTCTAACACAAGCAATTTAGAACTACATAGCATACGAAGTTAAATAATTTTATCACTGCTTTATATAAGAACTATGTTGATGATTTTATCCAGTCTAACACAAGTAATTTAGAACTACACAGTGCACGAAGTTAAATAATTATATCACTGCTCTATATAAGAATTACGTTGATGATGTATTTTTATCCAGTCTCTAACACAAGTAATTTAGAACTACATAGTACACGAAGTTAAATAATTATATCACTGCGCTATATAAGAATTACGTTCATGATGTAGTTTTATCCAGTCTCTAACACAAGTAATTTAGAACTACATAGCATACGAAGTTAAATAATTATATCACTGCTTTATATAAGAACTATGTTGATGATTTTATCCAGTCTAACACAAGTAATTTAGAACTACACAGTGCACGAAGTTAAATAATTATATCACTGCGCTATATAAGAATTACGTTCATGATGTATTTTTATCCAGCCTCTAACACAAGTAATTTAGAACTACATAGTACACGAAGTTAAAAAATTATATCACTGCTCTATATAAGAATTATGTTGATGATGTATTTTTATCCAGTCTCAACACAAGTAATTTAGAACTACACAGCACACGAAGTTAAATAATTATATCACTGCTCTATATAAGAATTATGTTGATGATGTATTTTTAACCAGTCTCTAACACAAGCAATTTAGAACTACACAGTATACGAAGTTAAATAATTATATCACTGCTTTATATAAGAACTATGTTGATGATTTTATCCAGTCTAACACAAGTAATTTAGAACTACACAGTGCACGAAGTTAAATAATTATATCACTGCTCTATATAAGAATTACGTTCATGATGTATTTTTATCCAGTCTCTAACACAAGTAATTTAGAACTACATAGTACACGAAGTTAAATAATTATATCACTGCGCTATATAAGAATTACGTTCATGATGTATTTTTATCCAGTCTCTAACACAAGTAATTTAGAACTACATAGTACACAAAGTTAAAAAATTATATCACTGCTCTATATAAGAATTATGTTGATGATGTATTTTTATCCAGTCTCAACACAAGTAATTTAGAACTACATAGTACACGAAGTTAAATAATTATATCACTGCGCTATATAAGAATTACGTTCATGATGTATTTTTATCCAGCCTCTAACACAAGTAATTTAGAACTACATAGTACACGAAGTTAAAAAATTATATCACTGCTCTATATAAGAATTATGTTGATGATGTATTTTTATCCAGTCTCAACACAAGTAATTTAGAACTACACAGCACACGAAGTTAAATAATTATATCACTGCTCTATATAAGAATTATGTTGATGATGTATTTTTAACCAGTCTCTAACACAAGCAATTTAGAACTACACAGTATACGAAGTTAAATAATTATATCACTGCTTTATATAAGAACTATGTTGATGATTTTATCCAGTCTAACACAAGTAATTTAGAACTACACAGTGCACGAAGTTAAATAATTATATCACTGCTCTATATAAGAATTACGTTCATGATGTATTTTTATCCAGTCTCTAACACAAGTAATTTAGAACTACATAGTACACGAAGTTAAATAATTATATCACTGCGCTATATAAGAATTACGTTCATGATGTATTTTTATCCAGTCTCTAACACAAGTAATTTAGAACTACATAGCATACGAAGTTAAATAATTATATCACTGCTTTATATAAGAACTATGTTGATGATTTTATCCAGTCTAACACAAGTAATTTAGAACTACACAGTGCACGAAGTTAAATAATTATATCACTGCTCTATATAAGAATTACGTTCATGATGTATTTTTATCCAGTCTCTAACACAAGTAATTTAGAACTACATAGTACACGAAGTTAAATAATTATATCACTGCGCTATATAAGAATTACGTTCATGATGTATTTTTATCCAGTCTCTAACACAAGCAATTTAGAACTACATAGCATACGAAGTTAAATAATTATATCACTGCTTTATATAAGAACTATGTTGATGATTTTATCCAGTCTAACACAAGTAATTTAGAACTACACAGTGCACGAAGTTAAATAATTATATCACTGCTCTATATAAGAATTACGTTGATGATGTATTTTTATCCAGTCTCTAACACAAGTAATTTAGAACTACATAGTACACGAAGTTAAATAATTATATCACTGCGCTATATAAGAATTACGTTCATGATGTAGTTTTATCCAGTCTCTAACACAAGTAATTTAGAACTACATAGCATACGAAGTTAAATAATTATATCACTGCTTTATATAAGAACTATGTTGATGATTTTATCCAGTCTAACACAAGTAATTTAGAACTACATAGCATACGAAGTTAAATAATTATATCACTGCTTTATATAAGAACTATGTTGATGATTTTATCCAGTCTCTAACACAAGTAATCTATAACTTCACAGCCAGCTACGTAGCACAATTTCACAAAATTCAGAATACTTATACAACGCTAAAACTGTCAAGTAATCAATAATGACAACAAATTTCAGGAAAGCAGCCAACCGTAACCATTAATTAAGAGAGTTCGAAACCTTTTAGCCAAAATTTTTTGTTCTTCCTCTTCCAGGCCACTTAAACCAGAAACATCGAATCGATAATGTAGCCAGTTTTGCGTGGGTCTTCCCAATGGCCAACAAATGTGCGATAAGCGAGCAGCTATGTACTCTTTTATCAAGGAACAGAAGTACTTCATAAATCCACTTTTCTCGCAGTAAAGTGATGCTATTAGGGGAGCAGCGAGTTTCTCATAACGGTTTCTCTGCCCTTTTATTGTACTGCATTCGGTTGCAATCTTGCAAGAAGTTGTAAGTACACGAACACATGCGGCTGGTATCGGTCATCGTCGTATCTGCGAAGTGACCGGACTTGATGACATCGTCTTGTGAACCACTGTCCGGTTAACGAGCATCGTAAAGAAACCTTTTAATGCGAGCCAGCATTTTCGTAGAAGGGAACTGCTTTCTCGGCGGTCGTAATTTCGGGTGACGTAGCCACTACCCGAAAGGGATGGATATTTCGTGATGGAGATTGCTATATTTTGTTGATCAGAGTGCAGAATTAAGTTGATATAGCAAAAGAAAAAGAAATTCAACCACTATTGTTTCTTAAAAAAAAAATAATGAAGTATTTTCTGGAAACAACTATGAAAGGAGAAAATATTACGAGTATATTTAATGATGACTCTTTGTATATTTACTATATATAAAAAAACATGTAATATTTACTAATATTTATGTAATATGCATTGAATTAACGGAAAAAATTGATTTTTGTAAAATAATAGATTTTTCAACACATAGAAAATAATTCTGATAACATTACCGTTCTCTATGACAATGACATTTCTGATAAAACAAAAATAATAATTCTTGTTAATAAGACCAAAATATGTGTCATTTAAACCATTCATTAATTCTAGTTTTTAAAATTATAGTCCTTATTACTATACATTTAGTAAAAAATACAATAATGAAAAATAATTTAATAGAATAAATGGATTTTATGCCATGCTGTAAGTTATGATAAAATTACCAAATTTTATCACATATTATATGACCATATTTTATTGTTAATTTTATCAAAATCTTTACCAAAGCGCATCGGTAAAAATTACCGAGTTTTTTTGTGATTCCATAGAGCAAGAAGCACGGTATATTTTGCCATATTCTAGTAATTCTCTCCCATATTCTCAGTGTAAATTGTATACTATTTACTGTATCGACGTAAGATTATTTGACGTTAATCATATCAATTATAATAATTGATATGATTATTATAATTATTATAGGGGCCGGAATAGCCTGGTTGGTAGGGCCTTGTGCCCACGTCCAATAGGTCGTGATTTTGATCTCCACTGGTCGGAGACTCCCCTTGTAGTTAACGGTGACTGGTGCACGTTAAATATGTCGGGTCACAAAAAAAGTATTACGCAAACCGGAAGTTCACATTCTGTTATTTTTATTTATATATGAAATGCCCCAAAGCAAGGAATAAAATCACCACTAAGATTTATTTTTATGAAATGTTATTTTTCTAGATTTATTCTAAATTGAGTATCGATGTGAATTCTATTTTGAGGTCGATAGTTAAATATCTATATTATATAAAACGCTAATACGTACGTATGTATGTATGTATGTATCAATAAAACCGATGATATTTCTTTTCTCGCGCTGGCAACAGTTTTCATTTTTAATTGATTGGATTCGGCGCGCAAGAGCACGTAGTGAGCAACCAGATAACAATAAACAGAGTGAGCATTATCAGGTTGTTCAATTCAGATTCATGCACTAAAAACATGACAATATTTAATTTAAACTCAATTAGGAATTAATTAATTAATTGAAGTGAGAATGCTTTAAAAGGCCGCTGTTGAATTGATATTTTTCTACTGGGAGCTACCTTAACGTCTAAAAAACGTTTAAGTGTTTGTATTGAATGCATTGAATTTTTTTTATATTTCGCGTTTATTTATGCATTGAATTTTCACGCTTTAAAATGCAGAATATTAGTGAAGCAATATTTAATAATTTATTTTGCTAATATGTTTCTTATTTAGCTAATGTTTTGATTTTTTCACCATGTCTAATCTAAATAACTAATATACTTTTTTAAAAGCCGATAAGAGCATTGGTAGAATTCTTCTACATAAGTACAATACTATGTCTTTGATGATAAAATACTATGTCTTTGATGATAATATATTATGTCTTTGTGCTAGAACATTGTGTTCATTGGCGAGCGAGCGCAGCAAGCCATGGTTCACGGCGTGAACCGCATAGGATTGCGTAGCAATTCTCGGGGGTTGGCGAGCGTTAGCGAGAAGGGGGCGGAGCCTCCTAGTACTTTTCATAATTAATTACGCTCGTAAAATCAGACTTTCCTAGATAATACTCCATTTTTTAGCATCGACGATTTAAAAAAATTATATATGGTTATGCTAAAAACAAAGCATTTAACAGAGAATAGAACAACGGACGTGGTCAAAAGCTCACAATTTTCATAAAGAAATCATAAATAAAATCGCAATAACAGTGGGGCTAAGATCATTAAACAAACAAGCTCCTATTCCGTAATTTTCATTTATTTATATAATTTCCTGATGAAATGCAGAAACGCAAGGCAAAAAATCGCCAGAAGGATTTATTTTTAGAAAATGATAAGCTTCCGAGATTTATTCAGTTTTGAATATCGATGTAAATTCTATTCAAGATGGGTATTTAGTAGAGATTTTTCACTAAGTATTATTCTCATAAAATAGCGCGACTACACTTTCTCAGAATAAGAGCCAAATTTTGCTTATAAAATTTCCCATTCTGTTATATTAATCTATTTACTTCCATTTGTAAAACTCCAAAGCAAGGCAGAAAGCCACCAGAAAGTTTTATTTATATAAAATTACATATTTTCCAAGATTTATTACGTTTTGAGTATTGCTGTAAATTTTATTTTAAGATTCATAGTTCGAAAATAGTTTTCACGAAGAATTAATCTCATGAAATAACTAGACTTATCTAAAATAAGAACCACATTATGCTTATAAGTTTCTATTTTATTATATTAATTTATTTATTTCTATATGAAATGCAACAAAGCAAGGCAGGAAGTTTTATTTTTATAAAATAATAGACTTCTAAACATTCGTTTCGTTTGAAGTATCGGTGTAAATTTTATTTTAAGATCGATAGTTAGAAAATAGATTTCACAAAGAATTATTCTCATAAAATAACTAGTCTTGACCTAGGAAAAGAATCGCATTATGATTTTAAGAATTTCTTATTCTGTTATATTAATTTATTTATTTCTATATAATAATGCACCAAACCAAGACAGAGAGTTTAGTTTTTGTAAAATTATAGACTTTCCAAGATTCATTCCGTTTTGAGTATTAGCTTAAAAATGCATTTGAGAACCGATAGTTGGTAAATAGTTTTCACAAAGAATTATTCTCACAAAATAACTAGATTAGATTTCCCAAGAATAAAAACCACATTACGCCTGTAAAAAAATTGTGATTCTGTTACACTAAATTGTTCATTTCTATATGAAAAGCACCAAAGTAAGGTAAAAAGTCACTTGAAAGTTTTACTTTTATAAAATGATACCGACTTTCCAAGATTCACTATGTTTTGAGAATCAGTGAAAATTCTATTTTGAGTTAGTAAATAGTTTTCACAAAGAATTATTCTCATAAAATAACTAGTTTAGACCTAGAAAAAGAATAGCATTATGATAATAAGAATTTCCTATTCTGTTATATTTTATTTATTTCTATAAGAAATGCACCAAACCAAGACAGAGATTTTTTTTGATTTTTTTATAAATTTACAGACTTTCCAAGATTCATTTCGTTTTGAGTATTAAGAGTAAAAATGCATTTTAAGACCGATAGTTGATAAATAGTTTTCACAAAGAATTATTCTCATAAAATAACTACTCTTGACCTAGAAAAAGAATCGCATTATGATCATAAGAATTTCCTATTCTGTTATATTAATTTATTTATTTCTATAAGAAATGCACCAAACCAAGACAGAGAGTTTTGTTTTTATAAAATTACAGACTTTCCAAGATTCATTCCGTTTTGAGTATTAGAGTAAAAATGCATTCCAAGACCGATAGTTGGTAAATAGTTTTCACAAAGAATTATTCTCATAAAATAATTAGTCTAGATCTAGAAAAAGAATCGCATTATGATCATAAGAATTTCCTATTCTGTTATATTAATTTATTTATTTCTATAAGAAATGCACCAAACCAAGACAGAGAGTTTTGTTTTTATAAAATTACAGACTTTCCAAGATTCATTCCGTTTTGAGTATTAGAGTAAAAATGCATTCCAAGACCGATAGTTGGTAAATAGTTTTCACAAAGAATTATTCTCATAAAATAATTAGTCTAGATCTAGAAAAAGAATCGCATTATGATCATAAGAATTTCCTATTCTGTTATATTAATTTATTTATTTCTATAAGAAATGCACCAAACCAAGACAGAGAGTTTTGTTTTTATAAAATTACAGACTTTCCAAGATTCATTCCGTTTTGAGTATTAGAGTAAAAATGCATTCCAAGACCGATAGTTGGTAAATAGTTTTCACAAAGAATTATTCTCATAAAATAATTAGTCTAGATCTAGAAAAAGAATCGCATTACGATTATAAGAATTTCCTATTCTGTTATATTAATTTATTTCTATATGAAATGCACCAAACCAAGACAGAGAGTTTTGTTTTTATAAAATGACAGACTTTCCAAGATTCATTCTGTTTTGAGTATTAGTGTAAAAATGCATTTTAAGACCGATAGTTGATAAATAGTTTTCACAAAGAATTATTCTCATAAAATAACTACTCTTGACCTAGAAAAAGAATCGCATTATGATCATAAGAATTTCCTATTCTGTTATATTAATTTATTTATTTCTATAAGAAATGCACCAAACCAAGACAGAGAGTTTTGTTTTTATAAAATTACAGACTTTCCAAGATTCATTCCGTTTTGAGTATTAGAGTAAAAATGCATTCCAAGACCGATAGTTGGTAAATAGTTTTCACAAAGAATTATTCTCATAAAATAATTAGTCTAGATCTAGAAAAAGAATCGCATTATGATCATAAGAATTTCCTATTCTGTTATATTAATTTATTTATTTCTATAAGAAATGCACCAAACCAAGACAGAGAGTTTTGTTTTTATAAAATTACAGACTTTCCAAGATTCATTCCGTTTTGAGTATTAGAGTAAAAATGCATTCCAAGACCGATAGTTGGTAAATAGTTTTCACAAAGAATTATTCTCATAAAATAATTAGTCTAGATCTAGAAAAAGAATCGCATTACGATTATAAGAATTTCCTATTCTGTTATATTAATTTATTTCTATATGAAATGCACCAAACCAAGACAGAGAGTTTTGTTTTTATAAAATGACAGACTTTCCAAGATTCATTCTGTTTTGAGTATTAGTGTAAAAATGCATTTTAAGACCGATAGTTGATAAATAGTTTTCACAAAGAATTATTCTCATAAAATAACTACTCTTGACCTAGAAAAAGAATCGCATTATGATCATAAGAATTTCCTATTCTGTTATATTAATTTATTTATTTCTATAAGAAATGCACCAAACCAAGACAGAGAGTTTTGTTTTTATAAAATGACAGACTTTCCAAGATTCATTCCGTTTTGAGTATTAGTGTAAAAATGCATTTTAAGACCGATAGTTGATAAATAGTTTTCACAAAGAATTATTCTCATAAAATAACTACTCTTGACCTAGAAAAAGAATCGCATTATGATCATAAGAATTTCCTATTCTGTTATATTAATTTATTTATTTCTATAAGAAATGCACCAAACCAAGACAGAGAGTTTTGTTTTTATAAAATTACAGACTTTCCAAGATTCATTCCGTTTTGAGTATTAGAGTAAAAATGCATTCCAAGACCGATAGTTGGTAAATAGTTTTCACAAAGAATTATTCTCATAAAATAATTAGTCTAGATCTAGAAAAAGAATCGCATTATGATCATAAGAATTTCCTATTCTGTTATATTAATTTATTTATTTCTATAAGAAATGCACCAAACCAAGACAGAGAGTTTTGTTTTTATAAAATTACAGACTTTCCAAGATTCATTCCGTTTTGAGTATTAGAGTAAAAATGCATTCCAAGACCGATAGTTGGTAAATAGTTTTCACAAAGAATTATTCTCATAAAATAATTAGTCTAGATCTAGAAAAAGAATCGCATTACGATTATAAGAATTTCCTATTCTGTTATATTAATTTATTTCTATATGAAATGCACCAAACCAAGACAGAGAGTTTTGTTTTTATAAAATGACAGACTTTCCAAGATTCATTCTGTTTTGAGTATTAGTGTAAAAATGCATTTTAAGACCGATAGTTGATAAATAGTTTTCACAAAGAATTATTCTCATAAAATAACTACTCTTGACCTAGAAAAAGAATCGCATTATGATCATAAGAATTTCCTATTCTGTTATATTAATTTATTTATTTCTATAAGAAATGCACCAAACCAAGACAGAGAGTTTTGTTTTTATAAAATGACAGACTTTCCAAGATTCATTCCGTTTTGAGTATTAGTGTAAAAATGCATTTTAAGACCGATAATTGGTAAATAGTTTTCACAAAGAATTATTCTCATAAAATAACTAGACTTGACCTAGAATAACAGTCACATTATGCTTCTAAAAAGTTCCTATTCTGTTACTTTAATTTATTTATTTACATACTAAAAATATCCAAAGCAAGGAAGGAAATGACCAGAAATTTTTACTTAAGAAAAATGACTGATTTTCTAAGATTAATTCCATTTTGAGAATCGGCGTAAATGCTATTTTGGGATCGATAATTAGTAAACAATTTTCTAAGCTAAATCTCGAATTTTAAGTGTTACGAACAAAAGGAAATTATTCATGCAATAAGTTCCTTTTGTTGATCTCTTATTATTTATTTATTAATTTCTATATAAAATGCACCAAAGCCAGGCAGAAAATTTTATTCTTATAAAATAATAGACTTTTCCAGATTGCATTCTATTTCGAGTAGCGGCGCATTTCTGAAACGATTAGATACGTTATTTTTCGCCATTTCGATATAATCACTCAAGTAAAAGTGTTACAGAAATATGAATAGCATGGAATGATAAGAAAGGATTTAATACCCAACAAAATTCCTCTGAGCTTTACCAACTCTTAGATGCATCAATCATTCCCGATTCCCAGAAACTGGATAGATAGGACAATAATCGCGGACTATGGCATTTTCAACCCTCCCCCCTCTAGTCTACCATTCTGTTTTCTGGAAACAGGACTTGGAAAAATAACAAAAGCGTCTGGAATATCAATGCTTTCAGAAAATAGTATTTCTTTTTTTGTGATTCTTTAGAATGCGATGTGAATTTTATTTTTATATCGCTATTTATTTTCCTTTTTTTTTGTTGGAAAAATTTTCCTGTTCAGAGATAAGCCTAGCAGGCATGATTTAGTTGAATACTTGATATACTTTCTTTTACCAGAAGCGGTTGACGTTTATTCATATGCAAATGATGAAATGCCGGCAACAGAATCGGGAAAAATAATTGAAATTTCATGAATTTAAGCATTCATTATTATAAGAGCTTGATTTACTGTTTCTTAAAAAGGATTTTTATGTCATGAAATTGAAAAATTTGTAAATGTGCCATGTGAAGAATTGATAAATGAAAAATGAGGTAGACACAGTGCCAACAAAGATTTTAAGCAAATATTTTAGATAGGAAAGTCATAGGATAGTTACTTTTATTTAGTAGGGCAGAATTAGAAACATTTGAAACTTCTAAAGAAATACGATAGAATATCAGATTTATTGAGTATAAATGAAAAGATTTTGTGTTGTATAATTAATGCTCAAATAATTCTTTGAACTAATAAAATTAATTATGAACATTCGATACACAATTTGAAACCTACTACCGATTGATCTTAGACATCAGCAAAATTTTTTGAAACGCTAATAAATATTATATTAGTGCTAATAAATATTATATTAAACGCTGATAAATATTAATTTGTTATATGAAACCGAAGAAAATAGACAAAATTTTACTAACTTTAAAAAAAAATCCCTAGATTTAAAATTATGAATAAATATTTTTCTGATATAATAAGATAATAATTTTTCATTTAGAAAATGCTGCAAGACACAAGGATATAGTTATAGAATCTTTTGCTTTAGTTGTGCAAATTAAACATTTGTGTGCAATACATTTATACGCTAAATTTAAATAACTAAAATGCGCAAAAGTATTTTACAATTGATAAGGCTGGGTAGAGCTGCGAAATTGAAATATCAGAAGAGTTAAAGATAGATAATAAAGGTGTACATATATCTTGAACAAAATAAGGATTTATAGCTGCTTTTACTGTAAATTTCGTTTTATTACTTGGTAAATGTGGGAAGGAAAATTTATAGACATAAAATATATAAACAGTAGTAAAAGTCTGTTAGAAATTCAGTATTTGTCACAACGGTCTGCGTCCAATAAATATATACATTTTTTACAAATGTAAATAATATTATATTTCTATTGCAATAATATATCACTCTGGATAAAATAAAATAATTTCCATCTCGGATTTAGAAAAAACAAACAAAATTAGAATAAAGTTAATTCTGAAAAAAAAATAGTGTTACAACTAATTAGATTAACTAACAAAATTAGATTTACGATGAAGTTTAAAATTAGTCTTTTTTGAGAACTTGAAAATCATAGATTAATTTTCGCTATATTAACTTAAAAACAGAATAGAGTAGATAAATAACTATTAGTTCCAACTAGTTCTAAGAAAATAACTTATTAAAAACTTATAACCTAACTTATAACTTATTAAAAACCTATCACCTAACTTATAACTTATTAAAAACTTATAACCTAACTTATAACTTATTAAAAACTTATAAACTAACTTATAACTTATTAAAAACTTATAACTTATTAAAAAAAAGTCAGTATGTATATTTTAAACACACTCAACAGGGAACGAGACCAGCCAAGTAGCCGGGCAGCATAATTCACAATTTCCAATCAGACAAGCCTGAAATAGGACTAACTTACTTGGTTGCAGCAACTCTTATTCTTACATTTAAAAAAAAATTTAAAAACAGAGATTATAGAAGTGGAACTGCAAAAGATAGGCGCATGAAGTATGTTTACTGCACCTGAAGTAATGATGATCATTTCTGACAATGGTGAATGGAGAAGGTCATTGAAATGGGAGCTATCTAATTTAAGTTGGTTAATTGATTTCGAACAGAATTAACTAAGATGATTCCCGATTCATTTCCTAAAATATACAAATATGAATCACACATTTAACTTCCTCTCACATTTGCGGTATTGTTATTTTCTGTTATAATACATCCACCTGTCAGATATGTTGTAACAATTGATTTCCGAACTTGCAACCAAGGAAAACTAAATTGGTAGGTTGAAGAAAAACCGAACTTGTGGCAAGTTGAACGACTAGAATATATTTTAATCCCTACAAAAGTTTTTTTTCTTTCTCCAATGCCCACCTGTGTTAACATTTCGCCACTTCAGGCATTTACAAGACAGATTTGTAGGTCACTCTTTCAAGGGAACCATATTAGGTGGGCCAACGTTGCTCCCGCAGTAAAGACAGATAGTACAGAGAATGAAACAACATCCATGCCTTGCCCGGGATTCGAACCCAGAACCTTTCTGATGCAAGGCCAGTTCCCTGACCCCTACACAGTTCGGTCGGACACAAAAGTTAAGTTTGGGAAAGAATTTTCCCTAACCGATGAGGTGTTTAATCAGATTGAGAATAAACTTCGTGCGATGCAAACCATCCCACAAAATTGGTTTACCTGATTCGCCAATCTAATGGAAATTAATTGGAAATTTAACGTTTTTTATGTAATTATGCTGTTAATAAAGTTACAAAAAACTTTTTTTTTGAAAAAAATCATAGCAATATGTTATTGGAAACAGAACACTCAACTTTCATAAGGGATAATCACTTCAGAACTTGAGGTGACTATTGTAAGACTTCAGTTAGGGTGGCTGCTAAATTCAAAATAGTAGGAGTCTGCGAGTTAAGATAACCACTAAATAATAATATAAAAAAGTTTTGCAATTAAACTTACCCTTCACTAAACTGTATTTTAATTTTATTATTTTTGTTCGTTTTAGGACTAAAAGCTTTTTCAAAAATATATGCAGAATGTAAATAAATTGTAAATATTTTACGCATAAATATTAAAAAGAAAAAAATAACCAAACTAAAAACCATCCAAATATTTAAATCATATATTTCCGATTTTTAAAACGAATAAAGTAACATATTCAGTGCATATAACACTGACTTCCTTTCCTTCCACCCACCTGCCTCGTCCATGCACATTAAAATTGGAATCACGTATGAAAACATTGGAATAATCTATCTCTGCGCACGTTTCGCCTATTTGTCTATACGCACTCGCTTTCGCCCCCTACAAAACCACCGTCCACAGTCGAATAGCTGAGCGACAACTGAACAAATACTATTTCCGTTGCTTCCTTTAGAAATGGCAAAGAAAAAAGTCCAAGTCATTTTCACAGTTGCTCCAATATTCGTGAAAATGGAGCTGCATGCCGTATCTCTAAAGGTAGAGCACGCTGCACAAGTAAAGATTAAATTTTCAAAAAGCCGTTAGACTTTATTCAAAAAGCCGTTAGATTTTATTCACGACGTGCACCCACCTGTCAAACATTTTTTCACGAGTAAAAAAAAAAAAGTAAAGCAGAAAAAAAACTTCGATCATCACGAACCAATAAAGATGGAACTGCGTAAGCATACATGTTTGATATGAACAGTCCCAAAAAAAAAGCGACGACACTGAAAAATAACCAACGATGTCTGCAGAGGCGGCAAGTGGCATTATGAATCGATGACTATATCGTCAACATACACCATTCTACCCAGAGAGATATATTTCTGTATGGGGTGGCTAAAAATTTCCGAATGTCAAACCTTTCCGTTTTATTTATTCCTATGGAATATATGGGATGCTTACTTGAAGTACGTGCCTTACCTATCTTTTCGACTGGAGTTGTTACAATGCCACATATCTGGAAGTAGTTTAAGGGAAAAAAGAAGGTGGTTCGTTGGCTGTAGGGATAAAAGTAGGGAATAGGTTCCTCTGGATATACAGACACGGACATGAAGCAGGAGATTCGGAGTGGGGTGCGTGTTCTGCTTCGAAGTTTTTTTAGAAAAAGAATCGTGCTGTATAAGCTAGATTTCAAACTTCTTGCAAGATATGTTTTGAATCAGATTTTTCGAATGTCCTTTTTGTGTTTTTGTTCTTGGGGGTGTGTTGGACGGAATAAAAGCAAAATATATATTTTTTCGCCATTCCCTTGGGTAAAGGAAAGTTCTGGAAAGTTGCGAGCTACCCTGGAGTTATCAAGGTATAGGTATTATAGGCATCGAAAGCGATTTTGTTATTTGAAATACTATTTTTATACTTAGACATGTTTATACAGCCATGCAAAGCACAAGGTTTGTGTCTAGATTTTTCCTATTCAACGGCTACGTCTGTCTTCGGCTTAGTGCTTAAATTCAAAAGTCATATATGACCAGAAGAAAAAGTTTAAAGGGGGTGTCAATAAGTCATGCAGACATAGGCGATGGACTGGACTGGAGCTGGACCAGTGGCCAAGTCCTGGGCTATATGGTTAAGGGTTTTCATAACCTAGGTACATGCTCAGGGCTTGGAGATAAAAAAAAATTTAAAAAAAAAGACATAGGCGATGGAGCTGGTAAAATATCAAACAGTTACGATAAAATTTGTTTTTGTTGTCATTTGTTATTGGATAAAATTGTGATTTGTCAGATAAATTTATTAAAAGTATGTAAAAAGATAAAGTAAATAAAAGTATATTCACATAACGAGAAAAAAATAATTAAAATTTAGTTTTGAAAACTTTTCACCTAGTGATAATATATTTGAAAAGATGAGTACATAAAGTATATAAATAAAAAAAAACTAAATATTATAAGCAACTAACTGGTTATACATTTCAAGAACTATGAACAACGTTGTAAATAAGGTTAATATAAAAAAAAACTAAAAATGAAAATTGCCCGCGCTTTGATATCGAAAAATATCAGTAGATAATCTACACTCTTAAAAGATTTAAATTAACCAGCTGGTTTTTTGAAACTATTCAAACAACACTAAGTGAAAGCCGAGAAATTTCTCTACAATATCAGGAACAGGCGAAAAGTTTGACGCCAAAAAGATAAGGACTTATGAAAAGCGCATTCTTTGAGAAGCGGTGTTTGTAAAAGAACCTTCAGATGAATGATATTTCACCAAGAGCCTAATGAACTAAACACACGCCACACTGTTATTCATTTTAATTGAGGTTAAATATAATATCTGGCAGCCCGCAGTCACTGAAGACGTTGCATTAAAGTTAAAATAAATATATATATATATATATTATTTCGAAGTGAAAATGGTCTTCTGTACCTGTAAAAGATTACACCTGCGGCTCACAGAAAAGAACACTTCTTTCAATTTGGCTGCGCTCCAATTTCCCCGATAGGCCCAATGCTGGACCATCTTAATACGCTCATGTTTCGATGCCAAAAATGTCGAGTGACTTGCCGAATGTCAAACCCTGAAATGAAAAAGATTTTACTTATAAAATAAATTGAATGATGTAGCAATTTCTTTAAAAGTGTAGAAAAGCAAGAATTCATATATTCTACAAAAAATATGTTGAACATAACTTTCAATCTATAAATAATTTTTGAAATGCAATATTTTTTTCATTCATTATCGTTTTCTTTTTTTAAAACAAGTTCTATCGTTTTCACAAAAAAATAAATTCTCTAAAAATGTATATATAATGATTTTAAATTTCCCCCACTTAAACGTGCCATAGTGCTCGTAAATTTCCTTCAATAGAAAAATGTAAAATTGAAAAACTGTGTCAGAATGTAAACAAAAAGTTATTCCTCACATTAAATTTCTAAATAATAGCGTGTTTTTTTAACGATAGAATATTTTTTAAGAAAACGACATAATGCGTTTTTAAGAAGAAATTTTTTTTTTTTTTTTTTGTGAAAACGATAGTAGATTTTTTTGGGAAAACGATAGCATATTCTCTTTACGAAAACGATAATAATTTTTTGAGAAAATAGTAATTTGCCTGAAAACGTAGCGTTGTTTTTGAATAAAATAAGACACTTTTTTGTGATGAAATTGTTGCGATAATAATTGAATGTAAGTTTGAGAAAAATTAGAAGCTTATTTTACAACATTTCTTAAACCTTAAACTTAGCTTCCTTACGCGCAACAGCCTTAAATGAGCATCACAACTTGAAAGTTTCACCTAATTGAGTATTATCTTTTATTGTTCTATAAGTACAAATTGAAACATCATTACACATACAAATTAACTTTTTTTCTCGGTGGTTGTAACAGCAAATAACGTTGGTTGTTGCTGTAAGGACAAATATTTTCTTTCTTTCTTTTTTTTTACATTGAATATTCTTAGTGATTATAATTGTAAATTAATCACCAGAAATATATTCTTTTTTAATTTCCAAAACGATAATTATCGAATCGTAAAATAGGGATTTTTAAAGAAGAATGAGTTAAAAAGAAGTATAAAATTAAATTTAGAAGTTTTTTTTTCTTCAAATTATTTCATGCATTTATTTCTTATTATGCAGTTTTGAATTTGGCATGCGCTTGAGAAGATGCTCGGTATTTCCCAACTTCTCTATACTTGGAAACCAAGTTATAAAAATTTTATGCAACCCCAAAAATCACACAAAACGTTATAAATATAATATCGAATCACATTTCTCTGAGCTGAACCAAGTTCGAATACCAGCGATGGCTGGTCGATTCGTAAACTTATCCCAGCTTACTACAATACTAAAATACTCCTAATAGTGGACTAATCAGGGATTAGTCCTGGGCTAATAGAGGGAAATTTGCATGGTTTTAGCCTCCATCGAACGTAAATGCAAGTTCGTTAAATCAAAGACTCTTCCACGAAGCTTAATTTGTTCCAATGCTTGAACCAGGAATTTCCTTGTCTTCTGGGTTGGATATTTGAAGTTAAACTTAAATAAATTTAATAACGAATATGGATAGTAAAATGCAAAGTCTAAACCTTAGATAGATAAGCACACATTATAGATTATATAGATAATAGATATATTTGTTTACGATATAATATTCTCGCGATTGCTTAACGTTCTCAAAATTTAGAGGACAGATGTAGCGTGCGTAGCCTGTAAATAAAGAACTTCGCATTTTGGTCTCGGCTTTAACTATGAATACCCTATTTAATGTATTTAGTAAGTTATTTAATGTATATATTATTATTTCATGTATTTCTTACGTATTAATACTATTTTAATATTAACAGGTTGCTACTTATATCTGTAAAAAAAATCCCAGTGTTTCCCAATGTGTGGTACGCGTACCCCCAGGGTTACGGGAACAGTTTAGTGGGGGTACGCGCTCTTATGCGAAATATCTCGCAACAAACAAAAATTTTTAAAAATTTTATTTAAAAATAAAGCTAGCCATGAAAATTTACGATTACGTATTTTTCTATTGGCTATTTTTTGCAGAGTTAACAGTTAATATTTCGTCGTATCAACTGCCAGTTGTGATTTTAAACTTTTGTGCAATTTTTTATAGTAAAAAATACATGCATTTTTTGTTGGTGGTACACAGCGATACGAAAAATTTAGAAAGGGTACACAAAAGTTATAAGTTTGGGAAACACTGCTATGCACAATATATTGAGAGGAAACACACATTCACTGCGCTCTTGTGAGCTATATTAGGATAACGATGCTAGTTTTAGCTGCAGGAAAAATATAGAAACATAGAGACAGTAAGGACAGATAGTACAGAGAATGAAAGAACATCCATGTCTTGCCCGGGATTCGAATCCAGAACCTTTCTGATGCAAGGGCGGTCGGCTAATATAAACTATTATCGTTAAAGATCACATAGATTGCTCTTTGAGAATTCTGTATTTTTTAAAAGATAAAAAAAAAAGAAATAAAATTCCCAGTTTGTGTCGAAAAATTCAAAATTCCCAGCAATTTCCTTGTTATTTTAATGAATTTTAAATTCCCTGTATTTTCCAGGTTTCCCTATTCTTCCTCTGGAGTGGCAATCCTGAGTAACTATTAAGGAAACAAGAAAGCAGTAATAGAACAATTTTTTTTAACTGAAACAATGTAAAAATTTGCAATCTAAAATTTTGAATTTATTTTTATTTTTATTTCAATAACAAGATAAACAAGAGATACTTCATTACGTTTTAAATTTTCATATGGCACACAATTTCAATATTTTTATTTTTATTCAAGACGCGGAAAAGTTTATACATTAAGTAGAAGCTGTGAATGGAAACAGTTCTTAAATTTTCAATAATTAACCATTTAATTAAATATATTATTTAAAGAAATAGAGCTAATTATAATTATATTTAAAAAGTGCCGAAAGTTTTTTTTACTAATTATTCTTTTTTAAAATAATAGCCGAGGAAAGATTTATATCTTCAGCAAAAAAAATGCTCATTAGTAAAAAAAAAAGAAAAAAGAAAAGTAATAAATTTTAAAATTACATTTAAAAAAAAAAGAATTCTAAGCAAGAAATAGAGTTGGTAAATGTAATAACTTTAAAATCTACATGACTTAAATAGTTCTTGAAACAAAAGCAAAATGAAATTTGCGTTCTCTCCTTCGTCATTTATTTTAATTAGCTTCATTATTTTTTCACGTACGTTACGTTTCATGAATAGAACGCCCTGGGAAAATTTTTGTAATTAGCAAAAATTATTTTTGGAAGGAAACTAAATAGACATGCAAAAGCATAAATGCTACGTGCTTATATATTTATATATATTTTTTAAAATATAAGAAGTATCGTTGAAAATATAGTTGTAGCAATAAAGATATTTATGATAATGAAACTTAGTTACGACAAAAAAATAAATTCCAACTTAGTTTTTTCATTACATCAAAAAGAAAAATGTACGTTACTCAGTGTAAGACTTCTATAAGAAAATGTTTTATTCTCATTGTGCTACAAACTTAAAAATAAAGATTCTTAATTATAATATGAGTAATTTTTTTAAATTTTTATAAATGAAAACTTGTAAAAATAGATCTTATATAAAACTGCAATAGATCTTTTATAAATTGCTCCAAACTAATGAAATAGTAGAAACTATCGACACCAGAAGTAATTAAAAAATGTAAAAAAATTTTCTAATAGCTCATGATAGTTTTTTACTTTTTGGTTTTACATTAAGTAAGCGGATTATTTAAAAACCCGATTAAATGCGTGATTAACTAAGGGTTATTATCCTTTATTTTAAAGCATTACCTGAACTCCAGGCGTCATATTTGTTCTAAAAAATATTCCAACAAACTAATTATTATGAATATTCGCTACCCTTTTCCCATCATGTGAATATAATTTTTTTTTTCAAAACTATTCTTCTTAATTATGAAATAAAACGAAATTATGTTCTTTTTGCGTAACGGGTTTGTAATGCAGAAAATAAATTGGAATTTAAGTTCATACCTGGGACAACTTTTTCCGCAAACGCGTAAGATTCACCGGATATGTACCTCAAATTAGAACTACATACTTTTATTTATGTAACGATTTATTCATTTTTAAAAGAAAAAGGTTCCGAATTTCAAAATAAAAATCGAAATCAGTTTTTAACAATTTTAGTGGCCGGGATAGATTGGTTGGCAGGGCGCTGGACTCACATTTGTGAACAGGAGTTCGCATCTAGCCGACCGAAGATTTCCCGTGTAGTAAATGGTGACTGGTGCACGTTAAATCAGTCGGGTTACAGAGTCCTCCATTTTCCCACAACAAATCAACACCTCTGGAGGTGCTGATTTGGAGATTGATCGTTTTCTGGTTCAGGTCAAAATTATGATCTGTTGATGAATGAATGGATGTATGAATGGGTCAGCCTCATAAGCGTATGGGTGCGGCAGAAGTCAAATTCTTGGCCATAGATGGCACCACTGGAAAACAAGCACCCTCTTTGCCTTAATCGTCGACAACAGCAACAACAATTTTAGTTAATTCTTCAGTCGAAGCTGTTATGAAAATTTTTATTTCTTTAAGCACAGAAAAAAATATGTCTTAAGGAAATAACTGGCACTAGAAAGTGAACTATGCAAGTTACAAGTTTAACTATAAAAGCTCGAAATTAGAACTACCCATTTTTTATTTACTTGTCACGATTTTTTTTAAGAAAAAAAGATTTTGAGCTTCAAAATAAAATTAGAAATCAGTTCAAAACACTTTTAGTTCATTTCTTTTTCATAGCTGTCATAAACAGGTTTATTTTTAAGTGCAGAAAAAAAGTGCACGTCTTAGGAAATTACAGGTACTAGTAGTTAACTATAGGAAGGTAAACTATATAAGTTATAAGTTAAACTATAAAAGTTTCCAATTAGAACTACATAATTTTTAATTATTTGTCGTGATCTTTGTAAAAAAGGTTTTGAGTTTTAAAAAATTTTTTTAATTAGTTTTTAACAATTTTAGTTCGTTAGTCGAAGCAGTTATATTTGGGAAAAAAAGTGTTAGTAAGGAAATCAATGTCACTTAAAGATGAATTAGATAAGTTATAAGTAAGTGCTCAGTAATAAGAATATTTGCTTCAGAGTACAGAACTTGGAAGAATATTTTAATTAGTGTAAACATATATTTAATAGTATAAATATATATTAAGTAGTATAAATATATATTAAGTGGGATAAATATATATTAATTAGTAATAAATACGTATGTCGTAAAAAAGCTATATCACATGTGATATTACGGAGCAGTGCTACATCGTGCAGCTGACGAGCAATGGCGGATTGATACTTAACTAAATACATGTTTGATCCAGTATTTTTTTTGAAATCTTATTTAACTTTGTTCTCCTTGGAAATAAAGGGATATTATAATTTTATTATCGTCGAAAAGACATTTTTTAAAATGTTAAATACCTCTTTTTCCCCACCAGATATGTGCTCGACTATTTATATTATATTATTTCGAAATTATTAGAATACTCTATATAATCCTCAATTGATGTAATGACAAATGCTGAAAAATCACGTTTCAATGAGAGAAAAATGCCAATTAAAATTTAAACTGTAAAAACTAATTGTTAGACTAATTCAAGTAAAATTTAAGTAATAACAATAAAATTATTATTAATAGTAATAATCATAATAATAATAATCGTAGTACATTTCTTACTGTATTTTTAAAAACACTATCACTAATTAGGGTAAATATCCAATTTATTGAAACGTGTAACTCTTTCTACAGATATAGTTCAATATCCTTTTACCTTCAATTTAATACACACAACTGTACTAATATAATAATCATAATAATAATCATATCACACTAATTATCCCAATAATAATAACGATAACAATTAATAAAAATAATGAGAATAGAAAAAAAGATCATAATACTATTAACAATAAAGTAAAAAATAATAATAAAGATAATAAAAATAATGAGAATAGAAAACAAGATCATAATACTATTAAATATAATGTAAAAAATAATAATAAGGATAATAATAATAATAATAATAAAGATAAGAATAATAAAGATAAGAATAATAAAGATAAGAATAATAAAGATAAGAATAATAAAGATAATAATAACGACAGAATAATTAATGATGATTATACCTCTGTTAATAAAAATTAATAAGAAAATAAATCTATGAAAAAATTAATTCTTTGTCGATAAAAAATACTGCATTTTAAAAAACAGTATTATTAACTAGTGTAAATATCCAATTTAAGAGTAATATCTAAGTTAAGAGCATATAATCGAAGAGCTAAAAACGTTTAACTCTTTCTACCCATAAAGTTCAATATCCTCCTCTTATCTTCTACAGTTTAATACACACAACTTTACTGATGATTAAAAAAAAAAGAAATAATAAATCCTCATTAATCTCAGCTGGATTTTATCATCCGTGATAAACATCCTTTCCGCCATGATGCTTTAAAAAAAAAGAGCCTGCAACTGCTCATAAACTCTTTTCGGCCCAGGGGTCAAACCATCATAGCAATAAATTTACCCTCCAGATATAATTGATGCCCGGGATGACATTAAACGTAGGGTCAGGCCGCTCGTTCGCCAACTTCATTTGGAATTCGCCAAGTTAAATGACAAGAAACAATGCCTATTCAAGTCAAATGACTTAGCAAGGAACGCCCATTGACAACACAATAATCGCCAGATGATGACTGACTTTTCTTCAAAATGACTACCATGTCTCATAGAGAGAAAGTGACAGTAAAATAATTATGACATGACGGGTGTATGAATAGCCCCGGTCTTATTATTAGTTTTAAAAAAGTTCTTTAATCATGAAACCCACGGGGTTCCTTCATTATATGGCGACGGGGCTGAATGATGCTGGGTTTAAAGGGGATTTTTCTGGTGTTTTCGGGTTCAAGATACGGTTTGACAGAATTGGTTTCGTGATAAGGAAATTACATGACTTTTATAAATGTTACAATATGGGAGGGTGTCACCTTGCTTGACGAGCGGTTGATTTAATAATTCTTTAATGTCTTAATTTAATTACACATCGCATAAAATGAATGACATGCATCTGGAGGAAAGATAACTAATAGTTCATTTCGTTTAGCACGAAAGACTGTCATCTGTATAATCTGTAATACTAATATTACTATTACTAACTACTACAACTAATAATAATAATAATAATAATAAAAAATTGCGTGTGCGTAACAAGTAAGTAAAGAAAATTTTGACATTTTTTTTTTACCATCTATTTCGATTTTTATTTTAATAATGCAAAAATATGTCTGCGGTGCTTGATTTTTAATGGTATAACAAGTTTGACAAAAGAATTATAAACAGTGTTAGTTAAATAATTGCAGAAATAAATGTGTCGGAGCTTATTATGGAGCTTTTTTATGGAGAACAGAAATTTTTATTTAATTGTATTAAAATTTCAGTATTTAATTGTAATAAAGCTTTAGAAACGGGAGAATGCAAATAAAAAACATCGAATTCTAACGGTTTCTAAATAACATTTCAAGTCATAAAAGCGTAATTACTTTAAAATTAAAGTTTACTTTTAAGAAAAGACGAATGATTCTTTTAAACAATATTTTTTTGTGTATTAAAACAAGATTAATCGCGAATGTGATGCAAGTATTTAACGTACAGCACTATTTTATCCTTATAACCCTTTGACGAAGAATTTTTATTAAACATATTTTTCATACTTTTTCATTATTTTTTATTTATTTTGGTTAAAATAACTAAAAAAATAGATTATTTAGCATTTTAATAATTTATGGTTAGGATATATAGCATGAAACACAAGCGTCCTTTCTATGTAAGAGGTAAACTCTTCCAAACACGGCTCACTTCCTATCAATAATTTTGCATAATTTTAGATCTAAGAAAAACGGTAATACATTATTGGAATCCCTTTAATTTACAAAATCAAATATTGATACATTTTTAAATATGAATGTAAAAAAATTTTCAAACTAATTTTTTTTAAATTTTATGTTATAGTACAAAGATAATTCCGGTAATCTGACAGATTTTTTTAGTAACTATTACTGTTTTTTAAAATTATAAAATACCAACGACGTGTGGAACGACGTATATAAAGACGTATGGCATCTTCCGAATCTGATAGACCTGCATTAACTCTTTTAGCACCCATATCCCGCACAAGTATAAAGCAACTCGACTTTATTTCTGGAGGTGGGACATTTTAACATAAATTTCTGGAACATAGAAAAAAGAATAAACTAATATATATATATATATATATATATATATATATATATATAAAATAACAGGGCTACATCCCTGTTATCATTGTTGTATTCAGCTTTAATAATACAGTCATAAGCCATACTACGTTATCAAAAGGTTTATTTAAAGGTAGGCTGGTGGCTAAAACATTACACATCCACTCTCCACAAGGGAGGGGGTGGACAAAACTCCGGATGGGTCCGGCAGATCTTACAAGGAATACATGATACAGCAAGAGTCATGCGAAAACCATCGGTCTCGCATTAAATACTTACAGAAATTGAGTAAAAAGGCTCAGTCTTGTAACCTTACGCATTAATGAAAATCATTTAATGCTTCCTAATATGGAAGTGAAAGAGGAACAAGATTCTAAAAATAACTCCTCCTTTGAAATATAAATCTAATTATAATTCAATGGTATGTTTTCAGCCTTGAAGTCCCAAAATAGAATTTCTACACCTATTCTTTACCAAAGACATTTAATGAAAACGAAAGAATTCCAATGTTGATATTAATACAAAATTATTAATAATTTTTGTATTATATATATATATATATATATATATATATATATATATATATATATATATATATATATATATATATATATATATATATATATATATATATATATATATATATATATATTACTTTGAAAGCAATGATAGTAAACTACATTAAATTTTATTTTAAAATCATGTAAGTCTTCATAACAAACTATTATATCAAAGGAAAATTCTCTCTGGATACAGAAACACAGCACAAATGGCATGTACGATATCTTGTAGACGGTCTGAGCAATTGCTAGGGAGATTTTAAAGATTGCCCGGGGTCATTAATCATACAACGATATCTGATGACAGTTGGAATAAAGCCCGGATAAGGGAAAACGGGAAATACCGGAGTTGTGCATCCGCCTGGGACATATTACGAAGAGGAACTTTTAGGAATATGTTATTTCAAGTAACGTTCGTATCTTTCCAGAGAATATGCATTTAATGTGAAGAACTTAGTTTTATAACAAATACAAATATTCGATTCGGTTTTCGAAATTTCTCGTTTTATAACAAATACAAATATTCGATTCGGTTTTCGAAATTTCTCAATTATCTTCTCTAACATTAAAACAACCATTTCGTAGTCTAGACATTTTATTTTGGAGTAATAAAAGCTAATGTGTAAAAATGGGATCTCGTTTATGTGAGGTTAGTTTCTTTATTTTTATTTTTTTTATTACGATTTTGATGATGTAATAAATCAAAAGTAATATCGCTAAACTTAAATAAAAATATCTTAATCTGTTTTCAACTTAGCTGAATTTAAGAGCTTTAGGCAACATAGTAATGAGTTTCATTTTTTCCAAAGGGTAATTCGTTTTTTAATATTGTTTTCAGATAGGTAATTCATAGTATATTAATAATATCATGGCCCTAGAACTTCAATTTCTCCTTAAAAAGGATATTAAATAATATAAGAAAATGAAAGTAACATTAGGTATGCCTTTTAGTTTCATTTGAAACATAAACTGCTTTAGATTATTTTAATGCCACTTTTGATGAGATCAACTTCAATAATAATTCGTTAAGATTTTGATAACGCTTTCATTATTTGTTTTTGTCCATGTAAAGACTAATTTTCGATTCCTAATGTGTAGCAATATCAATCATTTCATAATAAACCAAAATTACAAATTTAAATATTTAGAGTAGGGTAGTATGTTTTGGAACATTATAATATTCTTCTCAACTAAACTTTTTTTAGACTGAGCTTTCAAATGTATTTTTTCTCATATTATTTACTTGATGGAAACTTAGTAGTGGCGGGGGTTAGGATATTATTAAATTAAATCTGATGAAAAAAAGCTGTTAGTGTCGTGAAACTAAGCACATGTCATTTATCGAGCAAGTATAAATCTGAGCCGAGATGGTTCAGGGGATAGAGCGTTCGCCTTTCAATGAGGTGAGCCGGGATCGAATCCCAGCGATGGGTGATCGATACAAATTACGCATCCAGCTTGCACCGACCACAATGCTGACACAAAATATCCGTAGTGATAGACGGATCATGATTTAGATTCCCCTACTGCTGCTACAATCTTAGGTTA
Organism: Parasteatoda tepidariorum; assembly: GCF_982258835.1. Classification (NCBI taxonomy): domain Eukaryota; kingdom Metazoa; phylum Arthropoda; class Arachnida; order Araneae; family Theridiidae; genus Parasteatoda; species Parasteatoda tepidariorum. The sequence goes on from NC_141756.1 coordinate 58,199,927, forward strand.
TACAGAGTTAAGCGAGTTTGAACGTGGTGTTATAGTCGGCGCACGGGAGATGGGACATAGCATCTCCGAGATAGCAATGAAATTAGGATTTTCACGTACGACTATTTCACGAGTATACCGTGAGTATCGGAAATCTACCAAAATCTCCAGACATGAACATTATTGAACATATTTGGGATGTCTTGCAACGTGATGTTCAGAAGATATCCCCACCCCCTCTTACTCCCACTGGTTTACGGACAGTCCTGCAGGATTCATGGTGTCAATTATCTCCAGCACTACTTCACATATTGATCGAATCCATGTCACGTCGTGTTGCGGCACTTCTGCGTTCTCGCGGGGGCCCTACGCGATATTAAGCAGGTATACCAGTTTTTTTGGCTCTTCAGTGTAAAATAAAAGTGTAAATTTCAATATAAGGATTAACCCTTTCATGACCAGCTGAAGGACGAAATAAGTACTAAAGAAGTACGTCGTACTAAAAAGTACGTAAATGTACTAATCTGATACTGATTAAATAACACATTTTGAATCACTATACATCCGCAATAACTTATATAAAACTTTAAGCTTTTTTGTGAAAACTAGGATACTTGTCATACTATTATACAACAAAATCAAAATATATTTTAATAAAAAAATATTAAATTAATATGCTATCGTTAACATTTATCATTAAAGCTTCAAAAATCCTTAAAACTGCTTTTATTCTATTCTTAAAATACTCCCAGAATTATTATAAATATGTATAGTAAAAAGTTTTTTTACAATTTTTTCCTTCTATGCTTAAAATCAACAACAAACACCGACATAAAAAGTTTTTTTCCTAAGTTTCAGTTAAGAGATAGCTTACTATTCTCTAAAGAAGATTAAATAATATACATTATATATCTTGCATATAGTTTACTCTGAGGACAGATAATGCAATTCTCCAAAAATAAATGAGCTCTACAGCTGAATGAATTAGATAAGAAATTATCAATACAAATACGATTTTCATGTTTTATTGATAACTCCACATATAATAATCTTTTTTTATTCAGTTTGTTTTCAATGTAAAATTTTTTTATTGTCCCCACACAACATAATACGTTAATGAATATTTAAGTTAGTATTGTCAATTGAATAATTGATAAGATTAGGAGGGAAGTTTTGCCTTTGGAACCCGAAATTGGTTTATAAAGTTATAAATATTTAGTAAGAAAACATGTTTTACATAATTTAAAACTTTTAATTTAGGAAGAAACAAAAGTACATTTTTACACATTGTTAAAATAACTCCCATTTGTTTAAGATTTCATGTTTATTATCCAAGAACAAAAATTTAAATATGAGATAAGTAAACGTTAATATTTTAATCTGAAGTTTTAAACTAAAGTGAAACATTTTTTATGATAAATCTTTCATCAATTTTAACTTATATCTATTACGATAACATAAAGTAGTTCTGCATTAACAGGAAGCTAAAATACCAGTATAATTAAATTGAATTCAAAGTAAAGCGTAAAGGCACAATAGCTAGAACATTGGTTCTCAACGGGGGCGATACCGCCCCCCTGGGGGCAGTGGGACTATGCTGAGGGGCGGTGAAGTTGTTTTGGGCAGTAGGGGGGCGTTGGGTATGTTTTGGGCAGTAGGGGGGCGTTGAGCATGTTTTGTCATTCAAATTTAATTTTAAAACTTACAAATAAAATTATTAAATTAAGATTAATTTAATAAAAAAAATTATAATAAAGAAAGAAAGATTAAATTAATATAATAAATAAAGATTATCCTATACATTATTTGAAACAGCAATAAAACGAACTTATACGACACCTATTTTTCGATACGAACCAACACAGCTCAGCGCATGAGCCAGTAGTTTTTGCCTCTGACTCATTTAAGCCATTTGGTGGAAATTGCAGTGCATGCGCTTTCAATATGAATGTTTGATTGAACCCGTGTTTCTTATAATGGTTTTCGTTAGCTTTCTAGAGTTTTTTTTCCCCAGTTTCGATTAGAACTCATAGTTTATTTGGCCAGGTACGTACGCGAATTAGTTCTTTATAGTATCATAAATTATTTATTAATTTTGAGAAATAGTTGATTTTCTTTCATCGTTTGTATTTTGCTGACACCAACAATGTCGGTTGACAAAAAGAAGTGTCATCAATACAGTGTCACGTACTTGAAGTTGGGATTTGTTCAATTACTGTTGAACTCTCAATTACCTATGTGTTTACTTTGTAATAAAGTTTTATCTAATGAGGTAAGGAAATCTTACCGTTAGCAAGAGCATTTGCAAAAAAACTAGATATAGATTTGTCATTTTTGACGAACGTCTTTTTTCACATTTTTGAAGGCACCTTCGGTCTCAGGGTTACTAGTAGTACTTCTTATAATATATCAAAATTTATTGCTAAATCTGGGAAAGCTCAAACCATCGGAGTAGAGTTGATACTGCCATTTGTCAAGTAAGTTTCAGAAACAGTTTTACATCATCCAATGTAATAAAAAACTATCCCATAAGCAACGATTCAGTGCGGCGACGAAATGATGAGATGGGTGAAGACGTTGAAATTTCTTTATGCAAGCTTTTGATGTCCAACGAATTTTCCCTTTAAGTTGATGAATCTACCTTGAAAGGTAATGCAGGTTTTACTGTAGGCATAGGTCCGGTTTGTAAAGGAAGGGAAAATTATTCAAGTTATGTTTTTTGCAAGAAGCTTGATTGTAGATATCAAAGGCAAATCTATTTTTAGTACTATCAAAGATTATTTTAAAGAGAAAAACATTCCTCTTGCGAATGTTATGTCCATTGCCACTGATAGGCTCCTGCAATGGTGGGTCGACATCGTGAGTTTATCTCCCTTTTGGAAAGGGAGGTACTAGATATTTTAGCTGTTCACTGCGTGATTCACAGACAGTATTTAGTAAGAAAAAATTTCAGTGACTGTTTGCATCAATCATTGCAATATGCCGTATCTGCTGTGAACAAAATTCACAGTAATGCTCTCTAAGATCGATTATTTAGAAAACTGTCTAAGAAAAACGACGAAGAATTCAATCGCTTGCAATATACACCGAGATTCACTGACTTTCCAAAAGCTTCTGTCTCAATAGGTATTGGAATCTTTTCGACTCTGTGCTTGAGTTCCTCGAAAACAGAAATGTAGCTCTAAGAGACAGATTGCTAGAATTTAAGAAAGACTTTGGCAGATTTATCTGTAAAAATTAGTGGCATTAACTTATAACTTCAAGGCGACGAGCTCAATTTGATCCCTACAAAATAAGTTATTTTCGCTTTTCTAAAAAAACTGATTTTGTTTTAGCAGAATTTTGGTTGGAATGAGTTCAGCCATGCAGGCAAAATTCTCTCTGATGATGCACATGCACAAGAATATTGTCAACACCTTGACTCTTTGCACATGGACTTTTCTGACCATTTTAAAGATGTTTTGTTCCCTCGAAGTCCCTCAATGGGTTTATGAACCCTTTTGTAAATATTGAAACAGCAGAGGTTCAGATTTACGAGGAATTGGTCGAACTTTTAACTAATGAAACTTTGAAATGGTGATCGTCTCACAGAATTTTTACTTAACACTAAAAAGACTGAAATACCTATATTGCTCAAAAGCAGTCAAAATGACTGCATAGAATAACTAATGAATAAAGAAAGCATAACTAATGTATAAAGAAATTTGTTTAAAATAAAATGTAATATTTTTGTTATTATTTTCAGTTATATAACAAGTTATTTGTAAATATTAACAATAAAAAAATTATATGTTGTACAAAAAGTCACAAAATTCTAAGAAATTGTGTATCATTGCTTTTCTAATTGAAATTAAAAAGCAGTCAAAATGACTTCCATGGGCAATCTAGTGTTAAAGGTAACAGTCGTCTCTATCTTGGACTGTAGACTATCGTTAAAAAATTTTTAATTGCTTTCCCTGCCTCCTAACTTATCGAATGTGGATTCAGTGCTGTTACGGATCTTGTGTTAAAAAGAAGAAATCGACTCAAAATTGTGCAAACGTGGGTATTTGCATCTTCATCTCACTAAAAGTATTGAACCGAGCGTTAAGGAATTGGTTCTGAACCATTAAGTACAATCATCCCACTAACATAGTTACTTGAATGTTTCGTTGATACTACTTTTTAGTGTAACAAAATTATTTTGGGTGTTATTTTAATTATCTAATTTAGAATATATTATTCTTTTTAAGCATAGGTTTCTTAGTTGTATTTTTTTTTCATTAAACGTATTTATTTTGATCATGACAAATAGACGGCGATTACCTGCCGTGAGAAAATTATCGAGTTAATTCATTCTTTTTTGAAAAACCAAACAAATTCAAAGCGTAAAATAATTGCTTAAAAAATTTGCCTCTTACAATTCAGCACACATCCCTCCGTCCCCATGCTCAAAATAACAGGATTTTTATGTAGGGGGGCGTTGAAAATTTTTTTGCTCCTTAGGGGGGCAGCAACGTTAAAAAGGTTGAGAACCTATGAGCTAGAATATTCTAACTGGGTCAGATGTAAATGATAATAGTTATGTGCAAATTAAGCTGATCAAATGATTTTGTAAAGTAACTACAAACAAGAAATTATTAAATCTAAGTAAATTATTTAATCCCTCTAGTCTAGTCTAGTCTCTCTAGTCTAAAAAAAAAACTAAGTTGATTTATTCGTATTAATCAACTTATTATTCGTATTGAATAAGTAAGCTATCAAAACTGATAAAATTGTTTTGTAAACAACCTAAAGCATTATTTTTCAAACTAACTAAACTTATCAACTGGTTTTGCAATCTAACTAAAGCGATCGAATGGTTTTGTAAATTAACTCAAAAGTTTAACTCAAAAGAAGAAAAAAACAAGGAAAAGGAAGATGAATCTTTGCAAACGACTCGAGTTTACAAACTCCAGGTAAGGTTAAATAAATGTATTAGACAATGGCTTTTTAATCTTTTAAATGTTCGAATAATATCAATTAAAAAGGGGACTTGAAACTTAAAGAGTAGAATAAGAGGGGCCGAAAAGATAAAAAGTTGGGCAGTGAGATTTCAATGAGGCAAAATACAATATAAAAATGATATTTCTTTGTGAGTTGGAAAAATTTATTTATGGGTATACAAATTAAAATAACTAACTGTTTCCAAATATTGAAAAATCGTAATCTTAATCGTTTTGGGTGTTCAACTTAACGTTGCTTTGCTGTGCAAAAGCTATAAGATTTAGAAACTTGAATTAAAGAAGGTGTGCAGTAAAATGTTAAGAGATTACAATGGAATAAAAAAATATTAACTGTTAAACTTGTTGAAAAAAATACCAAAAAGGTCACTATAGGATGGAGAAATGCAACTATGCAGTTGAAATTTGATCTGCTGAAAGGGCTATTTTTGTCTTTAAACTTAGCCGAAGCTTTTGTTGAAATTCGAATTTGTTCGTAAGTTATTGCAATTTAAGTGCTTGTTTCGCGAAATTTTCTCACTTTTTTGTTTTATGTTATATTCTATTTTGCTGAGCAAACATTATAAGACTTAAAATCTTGAAATTACGAAGGCGTGTAGAAACATACAAGGAGTTCGATGAAACAAAAAAATGAAAAGAAATAAAATACAATTCGATTATTAGTTCGAGAACGTGTAGTAAAAAAAAAATATTTTGATCGATCTACTAACTGCTCGCTGAAATACATTTACAGAATTGAAATTTGACTTGTTTGTAGGTTCATTTGAATTAAAACCTTCCGACATTCTAATTTGATTGAAAGTTAATGTTATTTTAAGTGCTTTTTTCAATTTTTAAATAAATATAATTATTAATTATCCAATGTTGTCGAAAAATATATTTCCCTAGCGAGTTTCTTTTTTTAAGCTCACTCTTGACTTGATGTTAAGAGTAACAACGACAACAAAAAATGAATAAATAAAAAAAAGAGAGAGATTAAATGTTGCCAATAATAAATCTCAACATTTATATCAAAATTTTTTAATATACTTCGTTTTTTTTCTTCAGTTCATTATTTGCTTTTATATAAAAACAATCATAAAATCATAAAAACAATCACAAAACCAATGAATACAAAAACGTGCTTGTAATTCAATCATTTTTTGAGTACTATAGCAACTACGCTTATTTATATCCCGCCATTTTACCTTTTTTTTAACTTAAAAACTTTAAACTTCTAAAAATACTTACAATCAGGTAACTAAGTTTTTTAAAAAAAACACATTCTGATGTATAAAATGAAACATAAATTACTCAAAAATATTAATTAAATACTGAATAAATAAATAAATTTCAGACTCTCTAGGTTATTAACATCGAGGAAGTCAAATACGTTTTCTTTTTCTCTTTTTGTAAAAAAAAATATTTATAATACCCTTAATTATTTTAGTACCTTTCATTAAATTATTAGATTTTACATTGAACACCGGGCATTATTACAATACAAACATAAAATGCATTTAACTGGAAAATTTTCAAAACTAAGCACACCAACAAGTGCATTGTTTCGTGTGTTAAGCATCAATATCAAACATTACACAAAACCAATGAATACATAAACATGTTCGTGCCTGAAAATGTATTTCAATCATTTTTAGAGTGTCTAGCTACTACGCTTTTGTCACGGAATGGAGGTGGAGTTACGTATTTCTTCTTGTTTGTCGACAACTTTACGCACAATGCCGGCTTTATAAGCCGGTCACGTTTTTAATCATGCATGTCACAGGTAGAAAGCGTTTCCCGTTCGCAAAGTCACTTGCGTCGACGGCTTTTCTATATTTTACCAGTTCGTAAATTTTAATCATTTTAAAATGTTTGCCAAAGTGATTCGAATGACATTCAGTTTAAATAAATGAGTTTTCAATTGAGGTCATTACATTGATTAATGCGATTAAAGATAATTCTTTAAACTTTAGTGTGAATAATTAAAGTAATAGCTTGTAAAGCGTTGTTTACGTAGCACAAATTAGGAGATATTAATCAAAATTATGGAGAAAGAAACGCAAAAATATTCTTTATTGAAAGTGGTTCTAAATTAAATCATTAGCAAATTAAGGTAATTATTACAAGGTTGGTTATAAGATTAAAATGGTAGCTACCTAACAATGACGTTGGCAATAGAATTTTCAAATAAGGAAATAATAATGCTGTTAAGAAAGCTTCGTTGGAAACTATTCATTGATGTTAAATTTTATAGAAAAAAGTAAGCTTGTTACGTACACTTCTGATCTGCCTGATATAATGAAATTCCAAGTAAATTATTTAAGTTTTAATTATAACTATTACGTATTTTAAAGTATTTAATATTCTTAATTTATATCTTAAGCGAGTTACATCTTAAGCTTGCTTTAAGTCTTAAAGAAAAGATGAATGTAAAATTTAAAGGCACACAGCCTATAATCAGTTATATTGCGTCAAGCATAAACAATATTACGTAATCCACAATGTAAAAATTACGGTAAAAAGCATCCTCCCTCAGGGTGCCAGTATTGTAAAATCAATTTTTACCGGTACATGTTACTGAACAAAAAAAACTGATATACCGTAATTTTTAGAATAATATTTATTGTTAAATCACTGAATCATTCTAATTAAATAAATATTACTGTAAAAAATATGGTATAGTATTTTAGGGAAAAAATGGATTTTACAGATGATGCCCCCAAAGTGCCAGTACTTTATACCGTAAATTTGGTCCGGAATTTTTATAGTATAAGTTAAGTAATTTATTTAGTTTAAGTGTAAGCTTGTTCGAAAAATAATATACCCACTTCAACTAAAACAGAACAGAAACTGTGAAACTCTTCAACAGAAACTGTGAAAAGTTGACATGGAATTAATTTAATTAACGAAAATATTAAGGTAGAATTATTCTGATCCATATTTCACTCCAATAATGACCTTGGGGACACAGGAAAATAAAGTCCTTGAACAGTAATTAAAAATGATGTATTGGGTTATCATGCAGCACAATATACGATAAAGCATTCTAAAGGATTGGATAGTGTATTATGCAATAACAAACGACAGTTGTCATTGCATAATATTGCGAAGATAAACAAAATCTTTTATGCTGATAATATTATGTAACGCGGAGTCATAGAATAGTGATTGCTGACAAACTCAACAACGATTCAGCATTTACTTTCTTCGAAATAAGTAAATTTAATAATCCTATTAGTTTGATTCAATTGTATAAATGTTATAATTTACTTGCAATTATTTTTTAAACACTAATGGGACTACAGTAGATTGATATGGGCTTGTCTTCCTCGAAAATAGCGCAATGAATATTCATTTAATTCTTCCACCGTACATTTTCAACTAAATTTCTAGCATTTATACGTTGCTCTCATAGGCTGCTAAACAGTTTAGAAATACCTAATAGAATTGTTTTGATCCTGGTTTAGATGTCTATCATCAATGATTAACATTTTGGGTATTTCCATGGATTGGGTTCACAATTTAAGTAAAAAATAATAATAATTCAATAAAAAAATTAATTAGAAAAAATTCTTCTTCGATTAAATTATGATCTTCTGTTAAATAATTTATTTTTCACCCTAGACTGCACTGTGAAAATTGAGGATCAAATTACAGTATAAAATACGGGTACTTTAGGTGTATCATCCGTAAAATCCACTTTTACCATAAACTATTATACTGTACTTCTTACAGTAATATTTATTTAATTAGATTGATTCAGTAATTTTACCTTAATTATTACCGCATAAGTTACGGTATATCAGATTTTTTATACCTTAAAATGTTTCGATAAAAAAGGATTTTAAGATAAAAATGTGCCGGCACCCTGACTTTTACAGCGCAGATGCTAATAGGTGATGAAAAATTTTCATGATTCGAATTTTACAGTTAGACACAGATACAGACTTATACTCTTCTAGTAAATTGTTCTTTCTGCCTGTTTTAACATCTTTTGCAATATCGAAAACTAAAGTAAATAAACTTTATTATAATATTCAACAGTTACAGTTTTAAAATAAAATTCAGAGACTGATCGAAATATCATCATTGAAAACAGACATTTAACAGCCGATGTTAGACAAGAAAAGAAAGAACAATTGGCAATAGTGCTAACCAATCTATTCTGTTCTTATTTAAGACTTCTTCTGTTAAAAAAAGAAAAGATTTTATGGCAAACGGTAAAATTTCTAAATAAAGTAAAGAAACAAGAAAAACGATTAAGTTCCCAATACTTTTTGTTCAATCACGGGTTGATTATCTATGCATTTGTAATCCAGTATTCCATGAATTTGTACCCAAATTTCACTCGTTATTCACAATAAGTCAAAGTTTTCTAGAAAATACTTTTGTGCATGATATTGATGTAAAATACAAAAAATATATATATCTTCCTATTTAGAAGAATATTAAAAAATTTCTTGATCAATAAAAAATATATTTTCAATCATAATACCTTAAAATCCCTCTATCGATTCTTGTCATCTTAGTTGCAGAAAATAATAGATTTAATTTGAATGCGCAACTTTTCTGGTAAGTAAAAGATAACAATTAACTTTTACGCACTTGAAATAGTGTGAAATTACATATGCATATTTATTAGATTATTTTCCTAAAAGGAAGATTGTTTTAATAATATGTAAAACATTCTATGCAATCGGCGATAAAATTTTTTAGTTTTTTTTCCCAACAATTCTATTAAGTCTACTTTTATTGTTGTTGTTGTAAAAACTACAATAGGCAAACAATAAATATGTTTGACATCAGTAAAATTCACCTAACTAATTATCTTAGAAGTCTTTATTTTGCCATAATCCTACAACCTTCTTTTTCTTGCGTTCAGATTTCATGCCATGCTCAAATAAACAATTTATCTGTAAAGAATATTCATTGAAAAAAGATAACTGAAGAGAAAACGGTAAAGAAAATCCTCAGAAAGGCTTTGCACTTCTAAGATGAAAGGAATGTAAAAAGCCTTGCAAACGATATTTCCAGCATTTGATGAAAATCCCCTTTTTTGGTGTTTTAAAAACTACATTACATAAACAATAAATGCGTTGAACAATTTTAAAAAGCAGATAACTAATTAGCTTAAAAGTCTTAATTTTGGAAATAATCCCCGCAGGCCTTAATGTCTAACGTTTAGATTTCGAGTCACGTGCAAATACATAATTTATCTATAAAGAATATTCTAGGAAGGGTAAAGGAAATGTTCTGAGAGGCTTTGCATTTATAAGATGAATTGAATGTAAAACGTCTTGTTAGCCCATCATTCCCAAATGACAAGAAAAGCTTGGAACTGGTTCAAATTTTTCCACACCCTTCCAGACGCATCTATTAAAAGTTGCCCGGATGTCAACGAAAAGATACTTAGAATGTCGAAGAAAACTATTTAGTTACAATAATATTCACTACCTTAGCACTAGAACATAGTTTATTTGACACTTATAACAAAGGAGAAACAATAAATTTTGCCCAACAGGCACACCCTAAACAGTTAATGTTATTCCGCTTTAGAGGGCAATTATGAGAGTTATAAAGTTGGACATTTTAATCTTGAGTCTTAATGAAAAATTGCTTCTAAGTTAAATATTAATGAAACTTTTGTTAAATGCAAGTTTACGATGTAGCTTTATAAGACATCATACAATCGCTTGTATCAAAAACATTTTTTGAAAATATCATGTAGATAAAAAATTCTCACTAATGCCACATATTTATCAACAAAAAAAGTGAACATTGAAAAATATTTAGGACTTCCATAAAGAATTACTTGTTTTCAAATTAAAAAAGGAAAGAAAAAAAAAGACAAGTAACAGGTTTCCCGAAATCCGAGGAATCTAGACCTTATGATCTTTTAGTAAGGCCTAAATTTATATTTCATATAACATTTTTACTGCTACTTTACATTATAAACTTAACATTTTTGGACTTGAAAACTAATATTTGTAATATAAAATTTACGTTTTTTACTCAAAAAATATGTAACGTTTATGAATACTTTAATATTTTTTAACATAAAATTTTTTTTTGGTAAGTATATGAAATAGCAATAACAACATTTTATAATCTTGAAATTTTTATTTATTATTTTTATTTTAATAATATACGCTGTTTAAGTGTCATATAGCAACATACACACGCTCATACCAAAGACCTAATTTTAATTTCGCAATAACTTGAGCAGGAGCATCGCTCCAGGACTTATTTTTTAAATTCAAAAGTTTAAAAGTTTTTTATTTTAAAAATATCAGTTCGAGACAATATTGTGAAGAGTTTATTTTGTTACCAAATATTTTGATTCGGGCAATAATCGCGTTATCATATAAAATTTTTGCAGCTAACTATTTGTAAAACAATTTTTTTTTTATGTGAAACATTCCTTTTAGATATGACATCCATTTCGATAAAGAACTGCCCCAAATATTTCACAGCATTCCTCTGAATGAGGAACCAGATTATACTCAAACAATGACAAAAAACAGAGTTGAGCACTTGTCAAGACAACGTTTTCATATATTTTTGGACAGCCATGAACATTATTATGGCAAGTTTATTTTACCAACTGAGCCCTGAGAGTATTACCACTGCAAACAAGATGTTTAACATTAAAATTGTACTGCACAAGACAAAAAGAAAGAAAGAAAGAAACACTGGTCCAACTGGTATGATATTTCACCTGAGTATACTTAAAGAAATCGAAATTTATTTCGCAAAAGAAAGAAGAAGAAAAATCGAAATTTGACCAATAGGCGGTTTGTAATAAGATGCTAAAAACAACTATTTTGTGACACACGAAAATTAAAAATACGTGCCTTGTGCGTAATAATAAAAATGATTAGAATAAAATTACCGATTATTTCGGGGTTCAATTTTCCCTTTCGTTCATTTGCGAATCCGGGTTAATCCATGTTAGACGAATAAACCCTCATTGTTCAAGTAACAAGAAAATTTGATATTAATGTTGCAACGTGTAAATTAAAATTGAATTAATTACAACATAAGAATATTTAAATGTTCCATCATAAGTTACAATATGAATGATAGGTGTGATGAAACCTAAAAAGCTGCTTTTAAGTCCGAAAAGCTCGAAATATTAATGAAACAAAACATTAGACTGAACAAGTTAAGATGAAGGGACATTTATTACACTTCTCCTATAACACTAAAACTTAAATTAACTGTTAAATATTCATGTGGTTTCCTTTACACATAGCAGTCAGTTTTCAGAAATCGATAATTTCATTAAGATCTCCCTAACTCGGTGGAGCTATAAATTTCTTGAAGTAATACCATTACTTACGGTACTAATTTTAACAATCAAGACGAATTTATGGCTTTTACTGAGCTGCTTAATAAAGATTGATTTAAAATCATAAAGAGTAATGGAACTACAAAGGATTCTTTTATAACTCCACAGCAAATGTAAATTCCAATTATTTAACTTTTAATACACGTGAAAAAGAAATGAAAAATATTGGCTGCGAATGCATGGTTGATGTTTAATTTATAGCCGACTGTTCCTTTATTTTCAAATTTAAGACATATTTAAAATAACTGTTCATTAATTTTCATATTTTGACGTAATTTAATACTAGAAATGTTAATAGGTTTTCATAGTAAATGAACAAACGTTAGCGTTGTGTAAAATGTTAGTTTATGTTTCAACCATCTATTGTGTGTTAAAGGAAATTAATTACGTATTTAAATATAATTTCGACAATTTAAAAGACATAATGACATTTGGGGTGGTTTTAATTTGAGAGAAAAAGAATATGTTTTTGAAAAAAACATTTTATGTTTATTTTCCTCTGGTTATGGTAATAACAAATTTTAAGTTTTGGAAATAACAATGTAAGTTTCAGCTGAAAAAAAATTTTAGGATATTTTTTGATTATTTATGAACAATTTTCAAGCTGAAATATAAGTATTTGAATATTATGTCAAATTATGCTCTAATTAATACTTTAGTCAATTATTTGAAGCCTAACTATTTTAATTTGTATTAGATTATTCTAATGCTGAATGAAAACAAAATTTATTCATAGAACAGTCTCTGATAAGTAATCACAAACTGACTAATTGTAGTTAAAATCACAAGTAATTACAAGTTTAAATCAAGTAATTAATGTTGTTCTTTCTCTCTTATCACAGATAAAATTTCTGAATTTAAACTAGTGGTTTTGAAATTGAATCAAAATAATTTTATACAAAATGCTTTTTTCTGTATATTACAATATCATATACCACCAAATAAATAAAATATAGCAAATTTTAACAATTCAAATTTGTTTCGAATGAGGATCAGTTTTATAAATAATACACAAGGGACTAAAAGTCAATATAAATTAAAAATGATAAATTCCGTATAACAGTGTTGAATTTAAGTCTAAAAAAATCTAGTTTGCAGTCAATACATTTTTTTCTGAAAGAAAAATTGCAGACGTCAAAATTAGCAACAAAATTTAAAAATCGATACGTTGTAAAATTGCTTACGAAATTACAGCTGGAAAAATTGAAAAAATAAAAAATTGCGGTTGGAAAAAATTGAAGAAAAAAAAACTTGTAGTCGAAAAAAAACTGTAAATAAAACAATTGCAGACGATAAATCTTCAAACAAAAACAGAACAAAAACTTACATACAAACTTAAATTACAGTCTTACTTACAAACTTAAATTACAGTCGAAAACATTAGAAATGAACAAATTGCAGGCGAAAAAATTGTTTACGAACAAATTGCTGCCGGAAAAATTGAAGAAAAAAAAAATTGCGACTGGAAAAAATCGAAAAAAAGAAAAATTGCAGTCGGAAAAAAAACTACAAACAAAACAATTGCAGACGATAAATCTTCAAACAAAAACAGAAGGAAAACTTGCAAGCGGATAAATTATAGTCGAAAACATTAGAAATGAACAAATTGCAGTCGAAAAAACTGTAAACGGAAGAAAAAATGTAGCGATTTGCAACCCGACAAATTGCGAGTGAAAAAATTGTTTACGGACAAATTTCAGTCGAAAACATTGTAAACAGAAAAATTGCTGTTAGGAAAAAAACACAGAAGAAAAAAAACAATTGCAGACGATAAGTCTGAAGAAAAAAAAACTTGCAAATGGACAGATCGCAAACAAAACAAATTCAAAATGGACAAATTGCAATCGAAAAAATTGTAAACAGAAAACTTGCAGACTAAAATAAGATTTAGAGCAAAAATATTTCGAAGGAAAATATTTGATTCACAGCGCACCTTGCAACTAAACTGGTATTCTGAAGGTGATCTCTCTGTAGTACCTTTCATATTGTACGCTTCATGTCACAGATAATAATCATTTCTTGGCTTGGGTGTCGATGAGGAGAGAAGAAAATGAGGAACAGATAAATAAGATATTTCCACGAATCTTGGATCTGTACGAAGTGGGTTAGAACTGCTGGTTATTTTTACACACCCGTGACTGTCATAAAACCTGACCTGCATGTCTAATGTCATAAATTTTTATGAATAGCAAAGAGAACAGATGAATCTAAAATAGTAACCCAATCAGACCATTACGGAAATGGTACTGTTTTCACTGGTGAGCTTGCTTTCAATAAGAAAAGTTCGTTGGCGCTGATACTTAAAATTTCAAATTGAAATATATAAAAGTATAATATTATCAATAAATGCAAATGAATGCAATTAATAAATGCATTTATCAATATAATATTATTGATAAATGCAGATTAGAATAAAATCCATTTTTTGTTTAATTTTGCTCTGATATTCATTTCTATTAATAATTTGAGGAGATTATTTATTAAAATACCATAAACAAGAAATTAAACATAAATGTACAATGCGTAAAATAAAAAAAACGAATTATCTTGAATAACTTTTGATCTAATGATCGGATCTTCACGTTCTAGGACTCTATTTTAACGGTTCGAAGGGGTGACTTCAAATATGCTCATTAAGTAGTGCAGACGATATTTTAAGTTACGAAATCGGACAGAAAAATGTACTTTCTCTGAATAAACATTTTTTTCGACGGATTTGGATTTCTGAACACCTGAAACTTATGTTATGGGGGTAACCGCAATCTGGGAAATATGGTACCGATAGTTTGGTCAAGAGGGCGAGACAAAGTTTGGACCCTTTATGGTAAATTTTACTTTCTTGCGTATTTTACCATATTTCCAGAACCTTTTATGATAATTGAAAAAATTTTGAACACAATTATAAAATTTCGTTTATATAAAGACAATTGCATACAAAATATAACTTTTATAATAGAATTTTATTTAATAATAGTCAATGTTTTATTCAATTCAAAGAATGTTTTTTTCAACGTAAATACGTAAATATTATTATATTATTTAATAATAGTCAAAGAAATATTTTTTTAATAATAAGGTACACAGTTTTTACATCATTTTAAGGAATGCAATTTTCCATGGCAAAATACTAAATTTGGCCGAAATCGGTCCAATAGTTCTTGAAAAATTTAATTCTTTTTTTTCCTTAAATAATTTTTTTAATGCATAAAATTACATTTCACTGTTAGAAGTTTTGACTACGTTTTGAAACATAATATCGTTTTATAGCAACTATAATATGATGCTAAGGAAAACCAGATTATCATGTAAATTAATTTTTCATGAACTTATTATTACGGTTCAAACTGATCCTGAGGTTCCATTTCAATACTGTACGAAATTAGTTGTAAATTTGACAGATAGTGTAGTTTAAGGTATATATATTACGGTTCAACATAATGAACTTCACCAAGAGTGTAAACAAATGAAGTCTATTATATTAACTAACCAATTTTTGCTTAAATGCTGCTTCAGTGAGGACTAGCAAAAATAATTTATTAGCAAATTTAATCCTCTATAACAGTTTTAATAAATGCTCAAATTATCTTCGAACAATGGAATGTTAATAACATTAAGCCTTAATTAATTAATATTAGATTGCTATAAATAAATAAAACCATTTAATGTAACAATGAGTTATATATTTTAGTTTTAATTAAGCTTATTTATTTACGCAGAAAACATAATGATTTAGATCTATTTTAGATATAATGACGCTTAATAATTAACGTAGGAGAATGACGTATTTTATCAAAGATCAGCCTGAAATATACCACTCATTGGATCAACCATTTTTTTTAAAAAAAAACTCTGTTATAATACTTTCATTTTCACCTACTTTGTAACCGTAATTTTTTTATTTAATTTTTGTACATTTTACGAATTTTAGTTAGAATAAAAGACTTAAAAAGGTTGTTTATTCAAACAATTTATATAATTAGGGCGAATTCTTTGAGCTATTTATTTCAAATGACATTTTCAAGTAGCTTTGAAATGTATATAAATAAAATTGTAAATATAAATAGAATAAAATATGTATACATCAAAGATTTCACTTAATGCATGGGTTGCATAGTTTTTGAACTTCATTTTAAAAATCATACCAGCATACGTAGCAATCACGTTGAAAATGGTTATTAGAGAAACATATTTTTTCATTGAAGATATTAGTTATTTTATTTTGATTTGAAAAGCGTGATAGGAAATACTAGTACAATATTTAATAGAAGCTTGTTATTTTCCCATTTTGTTCAATATGTTATTAGAAATATTATATTTTCTTTTAAAAATATTATTTCTATTTCTTTGGCATTTTACTTGAAATAATTTGGCAACCGAAAGATTAAATAAATTATGAATTATACGGGAATCTAAATATAATCTGAGGTTTCAAAACTTATCACTGGTTATGAAAGCTACTAACTCGCAGAGCTCCCTTAACTCTTCCTAGGGTTCCGTGGAACACCATTTAGGAACCGCTGATCTAGAGCAGCGGTTGCCAAATTTTCCTGGCTAAGGAACTCCAAATTAGCGTCTTTCTTTTAGCGGAACCCTTACTTAACAAAAAAAGTTTAGCAGCAATTGCAAACATCTGAACTAAAGAAACACTATTAATAATTTTGAAAATATTAATGTTACTTTTTTTCATCTTTTGTCCATAATATTCTAACATTAGGCTTAATATTAGACAGTTCAGACTGGAGCTGCATCTAGTCTTGTAATGAATTTGTTTTTGGTGTATTCATAAGATGAAAATGAATAAAATAAGCTGGATTATGTATGATTTTGGAATAAATGTAAATGAATTATGAACGTTTAATGAATTGTTATAAAACATTGAGAATGGTTATCAGTCAAACACATTTCTTTATAGTAGAATTTGTATTTGTATTTTGTAGCCTGTGTTATTTTCTTGGAATTGAAAAATCTGATGGAAAATACTAATGCAAGTCTTATTTTAGAATGCAAATTTTTTATTAATTAATTCAATATATTGTTATTAGAAAATATATTTAAAAATAGTAATTTTTCACATATTTTGCTCAAATAATTTTAAAAAAATAACTGAAATATTAAATAAATGATGAATTGATGATTGGTTATAAATATAATTGCAGGTTTTAAAAATCATTATTGGATTGAAAAAAAAAATTTCGGAACACCTGTGATCTTTTTCCAAAAACCCTAATTTTCCGCGGAAGACCTGTTGAGAGCCGCTGATCTAGAGTATATAACATAAGTATTCAATAAGCAAGCAAAACGATCTGAGAAAGAAAAAAAAAACAGTGAGGTTCCGCGGAAGACTTGTTGGGAGCCACTGGTACAGAGTATATAACATAAGTATTCAATAAGCAAGCAAAACGATCTGGGGAAGAAGAAAAAAACAAAAAAGAACAGTGAAAGCAGTTACGGGGATTGGTAAGCGCAGCAAGCAGGGAGTGCAGTCCCCTAGTAGTGTGAAATTCCATCAAAATAATTAGCTCCTAGAAATATGAATCAGTTGTTTGATGTGATTAGTTGAGAATAAATATGAATTAAAGCAATTTTAAAGAGATTCAGAAACAGTTCCTCGTTCATAAAATAAAGACTCGATAATGAGCCCCTCACCACGTAGCTTTGGAAATGTAATCACACCTTACGTTCATGTATTAATTTTTACGCTTTTCAGATAAGGATTGTTTCAAACTTCATCGGCTACACTAATAAGCTATTTTGGTAGCAAGAAAATTCGAGAAAAGACTCTCACGTTCAAGAATGCTAAAGTTTTAAGTCTCTAATTTCATGCATCACTCAACAAGATAATTGCAGAAATTCTTCTTTAGCATGCTAAGAGTGAAGAAAATTTTTTAATCCATCTTCAATCTTTGGTATCATAAATTATCTTTGGTATCATTCTTTCTAACAAAAAGAAAAGAAAGCAGCAACAGGAATCCGCTAATGGAACTTTAAAAGTTCCAATAAGACACGTTTAATTATGAAACAAATTATATTAAAGAACATTTGACACGCTAGAAAGAAAAATTGAAGAGAATCAGACGGAACTAAAAATAATGAACTTAATTTTTACGTCAAGTTTCCGAACTATTGGATAATTGTTGTAATTTTAATAAATAAAAATTAAATTTTCTTAGAATGTTTTTGTTTAAAGCTAGTTAAAGTGTGCGAGGGAACGAACACACATTTTAATTGTAATTTGTGCAATTATTTCAACATTAAATATTTTCGAGGCATGATAATTAAAATTTGTAATTCGTTACGCAAATGTTTTTGAATAAAAAATAAAAATTACTACAAATATAGAATGTGATGGTGAAGAATAATTAGAGAAGGAGAACTTCGAAAATTTTAGATATTGAAATGGCATAAATGGTTTAAGCTTAAGGGAAGAAATATTATATATACATATTTTTTCAATTTAAAAACATCAACTTTAGAAAACACAGAGTGTTCTGTAAGTAACGCCCTTAAAATATGCTTTTTCGAATCCTCATCGAATGAAAACAAAGCGTTGTATTAGCAAAGGAGGGGGAAAAAACAAAGTAAAAATGGTATAAAAGACTATCAAATCACAATTAAAGAAGGCATGAATAAAGAACATAAAAACCAGTTTGTTTGTATCTGAATCACGAAAGTGTTTCGAATAGGTTTCTTCCGCAATAAAATAAGTTTTGGTGTTTATCTCAAAGGGTTGTCTTTGGTCTTACTCAATATTGTAATTTGACAAATTTCGACGAAGCTCTTGATTTTTTTCCAAATCTAAAAGTTTGTGATCCCCTGAGTACATTTGTACATTTTTATTTTTGAATGGTTTCTTAAAATATGTTTTAAGAGTGGTCTTTACAGAACACCCAGCATAGCAACGTCGAAATCTTTTTTTCTTTAAAAAAAAAAAGATATTTATCATGTTTTTCAGATACAGCTGACCTTAAGACGCTTTTAAAACTAAAATTTCGAACATTTTTTAGAATGTCACTTGAAACAATGAAGATAATGCTTGTTAAAAAAATTGCTTAGTCAAATCTACAAGAAATGGAATTTTTTCAATTTTTAAAGTATGGAATGAATCATGTGATTGAAAAGAAATAAATGAGAATAAATAAATGGATTAATTCCGTTCAAGTTGAACCATTATATCTCGTAATCAAACTTAAAGAAATACTGATTTAAATTAGCACTATATTAAGACTATATCAAACGTGAACAATACTAATATTCATAACGCTTTAACATTTCTTAACACAAGCGGGAAACAACCTATGCAACTATAACTATGAAATTTTTCAGTGTTTCCACGTTTAGGGAATCTCCAAAATTAAAAACGTAATGAAAATATAAATTTCAAATGATTTATAAAAACTTCAACTGAAATTAAGAATTAAAATAAATGATACTTTTATAAATAAAATGATAGTTTAAATGTTATAGTATGATTTATACGAAATGCAAGATAATAGTTGCCGTTGAACGGGGGGGGGGGGGAATTCTTCTTGAGGATGACAACAAAAAAAAAAATGGTGACAGACGTATCAATTTGCGATCAATCACTAAAAAAACTGACACACTGTCGATATGTCTCAACACGCAGATCTAAATGCAATTAACTCGGCACCATCAACACAGTACTTTATACTACAGCCATCATCCCGTATAACAATCCAGATACCCGCCATATGGCAGAGTTTAGTCAAGCGGTCAATTGGAAAAATATTGGGTCGTGGTCTCTAGCAGTTTCGCTCTTCCCCAGACCAGAACACATCTTCACTAGGCCCTACTAACCGAGTCACCATCTGCGAATAAGGTCGTCTTAACACGTGGTTGGTTATTACATGGGATACTTCAACCATGAAGATTGATAATAAGAGAAGCAGTATGGCAACCATATTCACTTTAAAGGGTTGCCAATTTCAGAGTGAGATTCAGGAAAACTACTCCGGAAAAGCATCGCCTGGAAAGCTGTTAAATTTCAGATGCCCATACGTATATGGATATGCATTTATTTTTGATTGAGGATTGTGTTCTAGTATTAAACTACTTGTTTTGTATTTTGTAACTTCTAAGAATGCTATAAAATTGTAGGTAGGATATGAACCTAGTTTTGATTTATTAGAGAACTACTTGTGTCGTATTTTAAAACTTCACATTACATAAAATAAGAAGGAAGAATACGACCTTATATTGATAGGGGCCTATTTTTTTATAGATAAATATATTTCAGTCAAAAAAGTATTTATTTCTAATCGTAAAACGTCATATTTTTAATTAGGGAACTCTGGTCCTGCTTGCTGTGCTCAAACTATAGCATGTTGTTTCTAATGCCACTTGTTCCTCTTTGATAAAACCACCTAGAGCAGGGATGGCGAACCAATGGCACGCGTGCCATTCATGGCACGTGACACAATATTTTGGGCACGCAACCGATCACAATTGTTATTGCACTATGAATTGTTATTACACTATGAAGCATATGTAACAATTAAATTAAAATTCACAAAAAACAAACAAAATATTGAACAATTATTAATAAAAAAATTAACAATTAATGCTAAAAGAAACAATTAATAACCATAAAAAACAAGCTAACAATAAATAACAAGCAAAAAAAAATCAACAGACCTGCTTAAACTAATATCTTACAACCTAATATAAGTTATTTGTCATCTAATCTGCAACAACAGAAGTCCCAATGATGTTGCTTTAAGTTGAATTACTCCTATAACTGAGACATTGCAAAATTTATTTTTTTTCAATGTAAATAAAGAGTTTTGAGTTGATAGTATTTAGAATTATTATTTTCCCAATAATCATGAAGTCAAAATTATTTGATGGCACGTCTGTGACTTCATTAAACAATTTTTTAGAAAAAATGGCACGTTAGTGTACAAAGGTTTGCCACCCCTGACCTAGAGTTTGTTTCGTAACTAGACGCAAAGAAATCGATTAAGAACCAAAATATATATTAAGAAATTTTATATCGAAGCACATGCTTACAAGGAATAACTTACTTCCTGCTCCACCTGGACCCGCAAAAACATCGAATATGTAAAGAAGAAAGGAAAAAAGTGTCTAATTGAAATGATGCCACTTCTAATTATAGCTAAAATATCCCTCATATTTTTATATAACTTAAAATATATGATGTTATCCATCCCAGGAGGACAATAGCATTAATATTGGGTTTACGACTACTACTGTTCCAACTCCGTAGACTTGTAATTTTGAATCCAATCCAGAAGACAAGGGAACTCCTGCATTAAGCATTGGGAGAAATTAGCCTCCCTTGAGGACTTTTTCATGGTACTAACCCGAATTTGGGCTACATGGAGAGGGAAATCACAAAAGCCATGCACGGTTAGTCTGATGGCAAGAGGATTCTAACCCATGATCCGTCTACCACTGAGGATATTTTACGTCAGCATTGTGTTCGGTACGAAACGGGTGTGGAATCCATCGCTGGTATTCGGACCCGGTTCACCTCATTGGAAGGCGAACGCTCTTTCCTATGAACCACCACACCATGGCTAGCATTAATATTATGTCAAGTTTCAACGATGGTAATTTTTATTTCTGGAATAGACTGAGGCTGCTTCTTTTTTGAATGTGCAGCAATACTAATGATAGCCCTTTATGTTTTCTTGGGGGTTGAGGTCAAGAAAAAGGACAGGTCATTTATGACATGCACCCTATTATCCTTAAACTACCAGTGGATAAGATTTTGCAACGTAAATGAAGGCACTCTCTTGCTGGAAAATTCTACTTGGGTCAACAATTCTCCTTTAAATGCCAGCATGCCAGTTCCAGCATTTTTTGGTACTACGTAGCTTCCATGTATCGTAGGGAAGAACCAAAGTTAAGTTAATCACTACAGGCGAAGCCTTCTCACCATATTTACGAGCCTCTATATTGCTCTTAAGTCGAAAATTTTCTCTTTTGTTCTTCAAATTTACTGTTTCGTTTCCTAAATTCTACAATATTTTTGCGATGAAAATAGCAGTAGTTTTATATTATACAATTTCACTTGTTTTAAAATTTGTAGGTTAGATATAAATTTACACTGATACAAGCTAATTTTGGCAAGTGATTGCGTTTCGGTATAAAAAGGACTCGTTTTTAATTTTTTGCTGACATATCATAAATCTGTATATTGTTAACACAAATATATGAAAAATATTCATAAATATTTTTTTACTAAAATTCATCCGAGGAAAGTAATAGTCTTAAAACACTTACGTATGTTTAGGTTATTATCCTAATTTAGTCTCCATATTACCTAAAAAAGAAAGATATATAAATTAGAAAATATTTCCAGGCATTTAATTTTAGTACATATTCCAAAAATTTTCCATATTTTTTTTTATCAAAAAATGATTACTAACTTAATCAACATCATTCTAAACTAAAACAATACACGCTTAAATTTTGTTTCCTAAAAGAAACATTTTAAAAATAGATTTTACAGTTACATCTATCCTTAAAAATGCAACTTATGTAAGAAGGTTTTTATTACAAGAATATTTTATCAAAAGCTTCATCATTAACTAACCAAAATAAATCTAAATTACAATTTGTGTTAATATTTTGACTTTTATAAGAATCACTAAAAAAGTAATTTAAACTTAAAAGTAAATTAACTTTAATATTTATATATTGAAAACGAAGTGCGATTATCGAAAAGCATAGAATTGACTTAATGACTTAAAGAAATAAAATAGACATTTGGTATCCAAATTTTAATAAATATTTGGTAGACCACAATTTAATGGATCACTTAGCCAAATAGTTAACTTATAAAGGGGATATTCAATTGCTTTTGCCAGTTTGGTACTTGATCATTAGGTGATCAATGAACAGAAACGGTCGACATAGCAGGTTTCACTGCAATGGTTTTAAGTGAAAAACATCTTGCTTATTAGAATGTTATCTGTTTCTAATGTTAAATGTTCTTCAAATGAGAAGCATCTTGCTAATTAGAATGTTAAATGTTTCTATTGTTAAATGTTCTTCAAGTGAAAAGCTTCTTGCTTATTAGAATGTTAACTGTTTCTATTGTTAAATGCTCCTCAAGAGAAAAGCATCTTGCTTATTAGAATAAATTTTTACGCTTGTTACGGTATAGAAATTACAAATGTGGCAATTAAGACCATTATCATTAGTAAAATGGTATTGATATTTTTTTAAAAATGCAATTAAATCAAAAAGGATTTATGATGCATAATTACATTGATTTTAAGATTTAGAATTCGAATTTATTAGATTTTCCTTTTATTAATATTAAAAAAAAATTTGAACATAGATTTGAATAAAAATAATAATTGTAATATGAATAAATTTTTTTAATTAGTATAAGAAAATAAGAGGCTAAACACTAAATTTGAAGATAAAAAGAATAGAATTTAGTCCTTAAAGTGTTTAAAATATATCAGTAGAAATATTAAATCACCACATTGAGATTAAAGGATCAAATATAGCATTTTAGCTATTTTAACAGCTCTCTACTTATTTATTTATTAATTTCGTAATAGTTCAAAAGAGTTCCCTTTTATTATGAAAAATATAAGCCACTCCTATTATGCAGAATAATAAAACAAATATAAAGAAAACATATCAATATCTTTTAAAAATTAAACAAGTTTAATGGCCTGGATTTTAGAGAATTAAAATTTCTCATTAAATAAAGCGACTGTTAATATACGATGAAAAATAAAGTTCAATTTATTCAAGGTGTCATTTAGAGAAAATACCTTCTAAGCCACCTACACATAATCGAAGACAAAGGGGAAAAGAGAAAAGAAGAATCAGTTACTTTAAGTACCAATTTGGAGCGAATATATGGCGGGACACAAGAGAAAGTGAAATAAACATAACGGTCTCGAACTAGGAAACGCTATAAATCAGCAGCCCAAAGTCTTTGTTCCACCAAAACTCATCTTTTGAACGAGCTTATTATTTATGCTAAATGCGATCATTTCGCAAACTTCACTATCGTAAAGGTAACTGCAACCGCTACGGTAGTCATTAAAAAAAAAAGGTCTTGTCTCTGAGTAATTTAATGCTATAAATAAAGTGGACAGACAAGAGAAAAAATGAACATCGTTGAATACAATGAACAAGCTCAATAAGCTGAATAAAAACCTCGTAATGTTAGGAATTCCGATTCGTCCACTAGAGCGTTGAGAATTTCAACGATCCCAATTGGGAGGAAAATAATAAAAACTCCCGATAGTTTTTCTCCAACTGGTTCATTTTCTTTGTTTTCTTAGTTTTTTTGTTCTGTTTAATCAATTTTAATGGAAAATGAACAAAGTTTTATGGTTTCAAATGACTAGTGCATCATATCGCACGAATAAAAAAAAAACTACAGTCTGGGATGAGAATCACCTGACAATTTAAAACACGCAATGAGTTGTTTCAGAAGCAATAGGATAGTGATAGCGGACCAGAAAAGAAAGCAAAATAAATATATCAGTCTCGAACTAGGAAAAGTTATAAATCAGCAACATTGATCTTCGTCCTATCAAAACTCAACTTTTGGACGATTATGTACTTTATGACAGATGCAATCATTTCACAAACTTCACTATCGCAAAGGTAATTATTGTAAGAGCTATGTCAGGGTGCGTAGCCAAATCTTTCAACAAAAAAATAAGTACTTTTTAAGCACTAAAAATATTTTTAAGCACTATATACATTAATAAAATGCAAAATGATTTTCAAAAGACTTTACATGATCATGATAAAATAACTGATAACATTTCTGACTAAGAACTGTTTTCTTGATTATATTAGCCATTATAAAAAGATGAAGAGGTTTTTCGGCTCGATATCAGACGGTGGAAAATTAAGCCTGAAATTGAGAATGTCTTGCAAAATGCAGCAGAGATTACGCGAGGGTGCAAGAATCTCGCCAAAACCCCCCAGCTCAGTAGACGCACATGTAGACTTTCAAGGATTTCATCAAACATATAAAATGATTGGCGCTTTCATACGCTGTGGACCGACGGGACACCGAAATAGATTGCAATTGAATGAATTGTGAAAACTTTGAATTGAACAATGTGAAAAGCATGCTTTTGCTTAATACGTGGAGAAAATTGACATGGTAAAGAAAAAAATATCATTTTCGAAAAGGAAAAATTAAGCAATAGAACTTAGTGATCCCTTAGATTTTTTAGCATTATTGCTTGTCAAAGTTGGTGAAGCCTTCACTCCATACTCAACAGAAAACAAGACAGAAAGTCTGAAAGATTTAACTGCAAAACTTGATCCGGTTCGAACACCAAACATGTTATGATCAGTTGTATACATAAGACTTAAGAAAATGTGCTACATTTAATAGTGTAATATTTTCTAAAGCTTTTGCTTCCAAATTTTTCAAAAATTTCTGTCTTCCCCCATGTATTGTTTTAATTACTTATGTTTATTTTAGTGCGGTTATTTTTCTACCATATATTTTTGTATAAAAAGATGTATAAATCTTTATATAATTTTTTTTTTTTTACATCTCTTAGTATATTAAAAATTGATATCTTTTCGAGTATTAAAGATCAAAATGTAGGGCATAAGAACAGCATTTATGCAGATCAATAAGTTATTGTGTTTTTATAGTTTCATAATTTTAATTCACAGAAAAGCTATTTGAAATGTGCAGAATTAAATAAAGATACATAAGTTAGAAAGATTTTTCTGTTATAAGTAATGAAATGTAATATAAGTTAATATTTTGTATTATTGTTGTACATAGGTTACTGTGCAGTAGCGTTTTTAATAATGAATTCAAAAATGCTAGCAGTAACTTCACTTAAACTCCCGACCCCCGAACTTTAAATTCAAAAGTTTAAAGCATAATAAGCTATATTTACTTAAAAATGTGGGACTTAGGAGAGAGATAACTCAAAAAAGCGGTAAGAAAAGTTTTTTAAAAAAATCAATTGTTTAACTTAGTTAGGTTTTCTTAGTTATTACATAAACATAAAAAAGTATACATCTTAGTCTTTAACATGCTTGCAAGATATTTTTATAGTTATCTCTTCACATATTGGTAATGAAACAAAACTTATTAGAATTCAATAATAAAATATTTGTATGCCACAAAATTGACAAAGAGTTACTTGAATCGAATTTCTTATAATTTCTATTGAAAATAAAAACTCCGACCAATTGAAGATAATTCCAAATATTTTTCTTTTATATCGACAACTGATTTGTAAAAGTATACAAACAGAAAAAAAATCTTACATTTTATTTTTTAAGTTATAAAATTGCACCAAATATTATAAAATATATTGAATGCCGAGTCTCAGGATGTTTAAATATTATCTTAAACAAAATCGGAAATAATGAACTTGATAAACTTGAAAAAAATATATAATACACTAATAATAAAAAATAGTTACATGTTGTAAAACACAAAAATTACGAAAGAGAGAATTTCAAATAACAAAAAGAGAGAAAATTGTGATCCCATTACTACAATCACTGGTTAACAAGTCAAATGATTCTTCTTTTTTTTTCCGAACTGACTTTTATAAACGCGACAACATTTCAAGTCATGGGTTGCAAAAACTGCATCAATTGATGTTTGTCCTCTTGCTGGATTGATTTTCAATTCCAGCCAATATATCTATCTTAACACGTCACAAAATTCTTTTCTTTTTTTAGCATTTTGATTTATATTAAAATATCCGTCAAGACAGTAATTAAGAATAAGTTAATCATAAAAAGAACATAATACTTTAAATGAATATTAAGTAAAAACATAAAAAATGCACGCTTGAGAAAATAAAAATGAAAACCGACTCTGGAAAACAATTAACTCACAGAAGTTCCAAAATTATCGTCTGCTTTTTTTTATTTGATCTTGTGCTGGTTTTTTATTAATACTTATGTTAGCCGGATTTTCTTATGACTCTTTCAACTCTTTATTTGTGATTATGGCGCTGAAGTTGATCTAGTCTTTTTGATCCTGTTGCTCTGCTTTTTTATTAATACTTATGTTAGCCGGATTTTTATGACTCTTTCAACACTTCACTTAAATTGGTGTTGGAGTTGATCTAGTTAATAAAGTTGATCTAGTCGAAATGAAAAACAAAGAACAACATCTATTTTTCTAATGGGAAAAAATGTTCTTATTCCGTAAGAAATATTTTTGAAGAAAATTGCAGGAAAGAAAACAGAATACAAACTTCTGAGAAGAATGTATTTACATGAAAAAATAGAATGTTTTAAAATACATTAAAACATTATTTTTAAAGAAGCAATTAAAATTAAACAAAGATATAATAAAAAACGCAATATTGAAAACAGTACTTTAAAAGTGAAAAGAAATTAATCTTTATGTAACGAAAAAAAATTGAAATATTCGAATTTCAAATGAGGTGAAAATGTCTTTCAAAGCAATAGAATAGCCGTAAACACAATAACAATATTGACTGATATGCTCAGCTGAATCAATAAATGTTTATTTTTCTAACTCAGGTAACGTTATGAAGGGGGGAAATATATATACTATTCCACGAAGAAAAGAAGAGAGAAAGAAAACAAGTAAAATAACATAAAAAGAGAAGTTTGCTCCGACTTTTGGTGGAAGAAATCAACTAAGTGATCACGCCGATGAATATATTGGTTTGAAGAATCTGGTCTTACGTTGGGAAAGGTTGTAAGAAGATTACGAACAAATACAAATAATGGTAATAAATAAATAAAGTATAAAAAATTGCCTTTGGGATGATGCTCAAAATAACTTATCGCAAGGGAATGTAAGCAAATACAGAAAATTTTTCTTTTTAGGTAAAGAAAAAAGAGAAAATCGAATTTCAGTCGGCGACGTGGGGTTTCAGCCTGATACAGTAGATTAGGTTAAGTTCCTTTTCTTTTGAAAATTAAGAAAAGCAAAAGAATTGTTGGCCCCGATTTCACAAAAAAAATTATATTTTTGCGGTGTTATAAAAAAGATTTCTTTTATTGTGTTGTCAAGAAAAATAATTTTTTTAATATAATAACCTAGTCCACATAAAAATAAGTTATTTAACCAAACATAGATTCAAAAGTAATTATCTTGGTTCATATGTTTCCAAAATAATTCACGTGAATGATTTAGTAATAAGGTTTGTATCAACAGTTGGTTTGCAATATTTAATTATGTAAACAATAAAATTAAAGTTATTGTAATATATATGTAATTATACTAGGCAGATATATAATAAGTAAATGAATTAACCACACATACGCTCTAGAGAAATTATTTTAATTTATACATTTAGAAAGAATATTTTTATTCATAAGATTTGTTTCCAGATTTGATTTAAAACATTTAATTTTATCAATAAAAATTTTATGCTAGTTTATGTAACATATGGGTAGATTCTACTTAGCGTTTCAAGGGTCTGTTAAACAAACAAAAAAGCAGAATTTTTAGGATCCAGGAATGGTTTTTTAAAAGCTAGCATGTTATAGAATAGAAAATATAACGTTACAGTTTTAATATTAAATTTTACGAAAGTTCTGCCTGTTAATTAAAATTTTTTTGGCGTTTTTTTAGCAGGGATTTGGGAACCCCAGTTTAAAATGTCCCATTGCACAATTACTGTAAATTTGATAAGAGAATGCCCTTTTATTAGTTAGATTTGAATTCTTCTTTAATAAATTAAAGATAAACTGTAACTCAAGTTGCCAGTACAATATTGAATTTCTCTTAGTCCCTTACAGAATTAAAAAAATAATGCTTAGAACTTAAAATGAAGAAGAAGAAAAACTATTAAGAGTGAAAGAAAGAGACAAACAGTATAAATTTTTAGAATATTTTCTATTAATTTGGCATGTTTTATTCCCTAAATTGAATATTAATCGACATAACAAAAAAAGAAAAAAAAACCTGTTAAAACATCAATTACTAGTAGCTTGTTATCAATTTTTTTCTTAAATTTGTACTTTCATTTATTTCTTACCATTTATTTATCTTTCCTTACCACTTTCTTATCTTCTTTCTTTACCATTTATTTATCTTAGTATTACTATTGTAATGATTATCATTACAATGGTAGAAAAATACATTTTTATTACATCTAAGAATAATGTTATATACAATTTTGTAATCCTACTATCAATCTAAATCAAAAAAGAAATTCCAATTAGTATTTTAAAGTTAATTCTCAAAAGGTATTTGTTTATATTAACATTAAAAAAATGTAAAGTAAGTATAATCCTTCTTTTAATATACAACACTTTGATTTACAAAGTATGATTTTAAAAAACGATATTAATATTTATCCCGTGAGGGTAAAATAAATAATTAATTTAAGGTCATTGTATAACAAGTATACGTTAACTATTATTATTGTTCCCCTCCGTAGAGGAAAAATATTGTGATGGCATGTCTTCGGATCAACCTAAGCAATAATGCTTCCAAGATGTTGACAATAGCCTATTGTGCAGCTCCAGTTTGACATAAATAAAGTACTACTATATAGCATTGTACTTATGTTAAGGAATTCATTAATCAAAATTTTAACATTTAGATTTAAGGGGAAAATAAATAAAATCGATTATTGTATTTAAAATTATTTATGGTCTATTTAAATATTATACATATGATATTATTAATTAATATTCTATATCAAATTGAACATTTATGTAGTAAAATACATAGCATTGTACTAATGTTTAATAAAATAAAAAATCAATAAATGTAACATTTGGTCTTAAACTAAAAATGAATAAAATTGATCGACACAATTAAGGTGCTAATTTATCAATTATTCGTTTAATTTTTTTGAAACAAGCATCTACACAGAATTGAGTTAATATGCAGTAGAATCAATAGTATTGTAGTCGTGATTAGCAAAATAAAACAATGAAAATAAAACAATGAATTTAACATTTGGCGTTAGAGAAGAATTAGCTTAATCCATCAAAATATTTGAGCTTATTTATTGTCTATTTAACAAACAGAGCACTTAGGCTAATTATTATTTTAAATAATAATTTATACCGACTTGTACTTAAATGTAATAGAATGCACAGCAATCATAGCATTGCACTTATGTTAAGTATAATAATAATCATAACTCACGATTATTATTATAATAAATAATAATCATGACTTATGATTGAATAATCATGATTATTATGATTATGATTAATTATTACAATTAATAATAACATATCAATTTAACATTTAGTCTCAAGAGTAGAATAATTATAATCAATTAAGGCATTAACGGTCTATGTAACAAATACATCTTCATTATTGCTATTACTAAATAATAATCGAATTGTACTTATATGTAGTAGAACATTATGTTTAACAAAATAATAATCATAACTCTAATAAATTTAACATTGGGCCTCAACAGAAGAATAAATATAATCATTAATGCATTTATTATTGGTCATTTAACAAATACGCGTTATTATTATAATTTTTCTTTTAAAATTATCTTAATGTCTGTTTCAGTGCCCGCTATTAACTCGCAAAGTGGTCACGGCCTTGAGATGAGAACATAGGAAATCACATGCTGCATCACGATGATTTGAGTTAACCGTTCTAAAAACGCGTACAAATCACCTGTTCGAATTAGCATAACTCACTTGGAGGCTAGTCAGTAACCGCATGTAGGCGTGCTAAGTGGGCAGGTGAATAAACAGAAAGGGAAAAAAGGCGAAGTCATTTACTCATTTAAGTAAACAGCGAATCCATGTTAATATTTAATGGCTGAATTAATTCTCAGGTTGAAGAGTAAATAACAAAAAAAAAAAAATCATTTCAATTTGAGACTGTAATAGACGTAAATAGACGAGAGTTGATTGTGGGATGCAGCATAATTATCACAGTCATTTAGGCCTTATTTTGTATACATCAAACATTAATTATAGAATTTAGTGGAAGAACATGTTAAATGTCATTTCAAAAACTCACCAATTACCTAGATTTTAGAATTTGTTATCGTCTGCTGTACATAAACATAAATTTATTCGAACAATATTTAAATGCGGAGCTTATCAATGAAAAAGTATTTTGTAAACTTCCTACGTTCAACTCATTAAAATGTCATTTAACATGCTTTTCAAAATTGTGAGAAGTAAAATAACATAAAATATAGCTTTGGCTACATACGTGTTATATGAATCTTTTTCGATGTTCCCATGCATTTTAGACCTTATTTTGCTTAAATTATTTGAAATGTCAATCCACATGGTCCTCTACTAAGCTTTCAACATTGAAAAAAAGCTAAACAGTACAAAATATAGATTTGGCTGCCAATGCGTTTTGTAAACCTTCTTCTGGTAGTTCCATACAATTTAGAGATGATTTTGCTAAAGGTAATTGAAACGTCAATCAAATTGGTCTTCCACTAGGCTTTTTAACATTGCTAAATGTAATAATACTAGTAATAATATTTTTTTTTAAAAAGTCATATAAAGTAATAATATTTATAAACACAAATTTTGCTCGAATCAATTGACAAGTGATTTAACATTTTTCTCAACATTGCTCCTCATCAACTAAGCACCTGAATATTGCAAAAAAAAAATTATATAAAATGTTTTTAATTTATCTTAATTTCCTTAAATTATGAAATTTGTTAGAACCCTAACATTTTACCAAATTGATACTGGTAAAATATTACTTTATTTTACTATAGTAAGAAACAAAAAATTTACTTCACTTACAACCATTTCTCCTTAATATTAAAATGCAGTACAACTTAAAATTTCGAATTT
Organism: Parasteatoda tepidariorum; assembly: GCF_982258835.1. Lineage (NCBI taxonomy): Eukaryota > Metazoa > Arthropoda > Arachnida > Araneae > Theridiidae > Parasteatoda > Parasteatoda tepidariorum. The sequence continues at coordinate 58,231,976 of NC_141756.1, forward strand.
CTTTATCTATACTCTCTGTAATGGTCTAATTGAAATTAGTCGAAAGTGGATACCATATTTTGTTTCATTTAAACTGTTTAGTAGAATATTTCATTATAAGAATAATGTATTAAGTTATGTAATATTCTTCCGCAGCAAAAATTCTAAAATCGATAACAATTCCGAAAAAAAAAACACCATTTTGAATCATTAGCAGTTAAAAAAAATTTTTTTTCACACTTTAAAGGTAATTATGTAGGCATTAGTTAGTTGGGTAGCAATCTAATCAGTGTCAAGTTAATACGTAATAAAAACAATTTAAAATTAATTGATACATTTTGTTAAGAAACATGTATATTCTTATATTTCACCACAAAAAAAATAATAATAAAAGGAGCAGAATTTAAGTAACATAGTAGTGGCATTTTGTAGGGTAGAAATAATTTTTCTGCAATAGTTTGCTGCTATTTGGGAGTTAATTCTTGTCGAAAATATGAGCTTTAAAGTTTCCCACATTTCACTAATAGAAAACCTACTAGTTCAGGAGCTAACCAATCAGCGGCTAACTATTAATTCAGTAGCTAATTAATATACTTTCCTACATTTTTTGCTAGAAAACTGGGAAAGTTAATTTGGTACCTCTGGGTAATCGGGTATGGAAGAATTTTCCCCGACCCGCCCTTATTTAGGGCATACGGGTAAATGTTTATTAAAATTTTCAGTAATCGGGTATAAGCGAAAAGTTGCTAAAAAATGAAAGCCCCCACCAACTTATTTTTTTATTTTTGCTACTTTTTATTTTTTTAAAATACTGAACATATAACAATAAATAAAATAAAAGTAAAATAAAAGTTCACAAAAAAATAAAATAAAATAATTTAAAAAAAAATAATGGAAAAAAATCCCGCTAACTGAAAAGTTCCGCAAAGTACTTTTTCTATGCTAAATTGACGTTACATAACATTTAAAAGTAAATTTAATCATATTTCTGGCAGAAAACATGAACTCCACGATAGGAAAATAGTTTTAAAGGATCAAAACTTATAATCTCTAGCACTACTTAAACTCAATAACATACAAAATCTCTAGCTTTTCTGAGACCATGCTTTTTAGAAAGAAAAAAAAATTAATAAATAAAAATAAATCTCTTTAATATTTATGACATTGGAAAGGTTAACGAGTATCATTACGCCAAGAATCGGAAAAATGTGCCAAATTAAATCATTTTCCACGATAGGTGCTTACAGCTTACTTCTTTAGAAACACTATTGTTTGCTTTCGCAAGCGATAAGCGAAAAGCATTAATTTCTGCAGATGTGTAAGCTAAAAGCGGAAAAAAATCCTCTTTTTACCATCAGTTGTATTAAAATATTCGCACCAAGTTATAAGAGAATATTGATCTGGCAAGATACTCTTCCAGGAGGCTAAAAAGAAAACACAATTCTTCAAATCCGCAATCTGTTAAGAGAAAAAGGGACTATGTTTTCCGGCGATTAAACCTTATCGGCGAATGATTTATCATTGTTAGTGTTCTGGATGATTTCATTAAAGTGCATGAACTGCAAATTGATTATCACCATATTTTATGTATAAGCTATGAGTAAAAGGGGCTTCTCCTAATAATTAAGCCCTTTTTTGTTGTTCGGTTATTCTTTTATTTTGTAATTTTCTAGCTAATATCGCCTTGAGATAAAAGCTCTTTGGTCAAAATGGCGATGGTTTAAAAACGGCAATTGTGAAAACTGTAATTACGGCGTGTCCCGGTATTTTTATTTTCTTTTTCGAAATATCGATTTTTAAAAGTGTTGCATAATTAATTAAGGTAGCAGGTGAAGAACGGGTGAATTATTTCTTTTGTTCCATGTTTTCTACGCTACGCTTAAGTCTTGGTATTTAAAATTTCATAATCTCAAGCGTTCGTGATGTTAACTGAAAATAACGATGAATTTACTAGTTTTTTTATTTTATTTAAAAAAGATGAAATTCTGAAATGAATTTGTTACGCTTGGAAGAAAGTTATTTAGAAATATTTTTAAAGGAAAATATTCATATAAAGAATATTGAAAACTTATTTTCGAAATTTTTTTTATTATATATATAAAAAGAAACTATTAAAATTTTTAAATTTTGTTACACTTAACTAGATTATTTAAGACAATTGTGCAGTTTTTAAAATTAAACATACAAAATAACAGAGGTAATAAATTTATTTTTTTCCCCATTGACTTAAGAAGTTATTGTAAGAATTTACTCTTTTTAATTGAAGTGCAAAAAATACAATTATTGTCATTAAAAAATTCTTGCTTAGAACGACAAATAAAAAGTTAACCATTTTATCAATAGATTTAAAACATCAACCAGTGACAGTAATTAAAGCCACTGTAAGCTTAGTCTAGTCACTGTAACTTATTACAGTGGCTAGAATTCCAGAATTATTCAGTATTGCAATAACTTAGAACAAAACAATCGGCATAACTTTAGAATGTGAGCGTTCCAAAATATTTAATTCCTTAGAAATTCTTAGAATATGAATGGAACATCACCTGACTTCCGTGTCTTTACACTATTTATATTTTCTCTGATGTATAGGGAGGGGGGTGCATTAAATAAGAATTATTCCAAATCATATAAGCTAATTTTCAAATGGACCCTATCTTAATACCCATTAATAAAAGAAATTAGGTGCTTGGGCTACGAATTTCTCAAATGATGTATCTCTTACTCAACAAGCGATACGTATTTCGTCTTCAAACGCATTATCTTTATATTAAAAACAGAAAGCCGAAAATAAATTAGATCAGAAATATTTTTTCTGAAGTATTGTCTTCCAACAAAAGAAAGACACCTTTTAGCTTTTGAAGAATATATTGTTCGTCGCATTTCTTTAAATTTCATTTCATTATATATCATTGCATCGTAACTTTTTTTTTTGTATTCCAAGCCAAAAGAAACACAATTTGAAATTTTCTAATAATATCTATCCTTCGTTAAAGTCAACAATCGTAACGTAGAATAATCGTCTGAAGTAATCACAGATACCTTTTCCCTTTCGTCTTTGTCTTGAAGTTTCAAACGATATTTTTCGCCTTGATATGCAACATATTTCTGCCGTGTTAAATCTTATCAATAAATAGTCCCCCAAAACTTGCATAATCACTACGTTTCTGAAATATTTTCTTCAAACAAAAGAAAGTTTGAAATTTTCTAAGAAAATCTATCCTTCGTTAAATATCATTAAAACCCAGCGATCGCAACGCAAAATAACCGTCTGAAGTGATCACAGATACTTTTATCCCTTTCGTCTTAGTCTTGAAGTTTCAAACGATATTTTTCGCCTTGATAATCAACTTATTTCTGCCGTGTTAAATCTTATCAATGAATAGCCCACCAAAACTCACATAAACACTACTTTTCTGAAATATTTTCTTCAAACAAAAGAAACACAGTTTGAAATTTTCTAAGAATATCTATCCTTCGTTAAATATCATTAAAAGCCAACGATCGTAACGTAGAATAACCGTCTGAAGTAATCACAGATACCTTTTCCCTTGTCGTCAAAGCAATTTACTTTGAAAGTATGAGAAGACGGACTCCATCAAAAGAGGGGCAAACCAAGAGCAAAAGCGAGCCCAGACCATTAGATATCCTAGTCACGGTACTTTTAGGTCATTACAGGCACTGGGAGAAGGAAGTAATGTGGAAATACAGTCATCAGGTTCTATTCCCCGTGTGATGGGAGAGGTGCGATTCATAGAGCTACAAAGTCGGGAATGTGACAAAAATCAAATACAAGGGAACAATACTGGCAGGACATATTAGACAGAGTTTACGACTCAGACCTTCATTTAATCATTTGGCGAGCTTCTATCAAAGCAGCCCATTTTGCCAAGAGTCGATTTTGTCTCCGAAATTAAATTGTATGGATTTTATGCTCGTGGATTAAACGAGTTTTATGATCCAAAGGATAGGGTGAGCTTTTATTATTGTGCATTTTTCATTAGCGCCTGCATCCAATAAAATATTTTATTTACTTATCTGTCATAATTTAGCTAATAGGAGTAGGTTTTTATCATGATTTGTAAAACAGGTGTAGGAAATATATTCAAATTATTATTCACTTATTATAAATAAATTTACTAACGCATGAAATTAGTCTTAATATAACAGTATTTGTCTTATAATACGAAGTATAGTATATATTCAATGGTATATGTCATAGTATACAGACATTTATAATGGACAGATAATGGTAAAAAGCCATTTTCTCCGAGACATAGTTGCTGAAAAATACTAAAACAAACGTTTAATCGTTATTGTAGTTAGTTAATTATTCATTAATATTTCTCGATGCTAATATTATATATATTCAATGTAAAAAGGAAATAAGGTGTAAACGAAAAAAAAGTGCAATGCTTATTTCAGCATTTTACAACTTAAAAGTAGCAAAGCAAAAAATACAAATTTATACGACGAAAAAAAAAACGTATTTCCTTACGCTCTAATCAAAATAGCATTTTTGAAAAATATCATAAGTTATTGTTGTATTATTTTTAAAATTTTGATTTTTAGCAATCTATTATATATAATTCTCTTACGTGGCTCCCAAATTTTGGCTGTATTTCTTTTCCGACGGTGGCAACGCTTGCTTTGTTTTGAAAACCCCAAAGCATTCAGCTTTTTAATGATGTGTTTCTGATTTAATATATAAAATTCTCTTACGTGGCTCCCAAATTTTGGCTGAAGTACTTTGTACAACTAAATAAGATTCTTTTCACAACAGTTAAATATTTACTTCATTTTCTTCATTCATAGAGAAAACAGTCGGCAAAGAATTCTGTTAGGTTAAAAAGCATTTTGCTAAAAAAATAACGAATTCTAAAAGAAATAAAGATAAACAACTTAAAAAATAAAAATGCTGTTGCCAGTCATAGAATTTTTTGAAAGTTAACTTAGCAACATAAATCAAAATGACATAGAAGCGCAACTAGATCAAAATTATGATACCTGAGCGCTTGACGTAACAAATCCTTCAATTCTAAAAGTGTTGTATCGCCAAATGCCCAAATTAACAATTGTGCTCTTAAAGAAATTCTATAAAAAGTTTTAAATAAACAACCTACTTCTACAACTGCTTCTTGAAGAACTTGGCTCATTGATTAAAAATATTGTTTTAATTTTACAGTACTAACTTTACTTCTACTTTCATTATTGCTATGACCCTCTTTCTTTAGATTTCACAACTTCATGCTAAATTTGAGGACTTTAAGTTGTTTTGTGGTTGAATACTGACATTTAGAAATGTGTACATAAAAAAATAATATTTAGAGGTTAAGAGTTGCCTCAGAAAAATTTGAATTGTCAGCAATGACTTAAACAAAAAGTTTTATTTTAACTGACAAATATTATATTATAATTTTAACTTTTTCTATGACTATACTCATTTTCTTACTCTTTTCTTTGTTTTTTATACATTTTATGTTTTTGTGATAAAATAAAAAATTTATAGTTGTTCTGCTTCTGAACACTGATGAAAACACAAAATGATGGGCTTCATCAACAATCAAAAATATATACATTTATTTTACAAATTCCATATTATTAAGGTGGCGCCCTTCAGAGAATTAAAAATGCAAAATTATCTTCATCAAAGCCGATGCTTTACATCCGGCGTTCAGTGACAGACTACTATTTCATATTGTTTTACAACACATGGCTTTAGCCCTCTGATGGGAAGGACTTTAAAACAAAACTTACAACAGTTACTTATCTCAACAACTGAAATTTAGAATAGTGTGATTAAATAAAAAATATGTGAACTGTTTGCAATTTCCAATTAATATTGAAATGTACAGGTTTAGAATTTTCTACAGTGAAAAGTTTTTGGAACTTCAGTATTCAAAAAAGTATACAAAAACTAGACGTTAAGAACGTATCCAATGAGCGAGCAAAAAGCGAGCATTGGATTGCGAAGCAATCCGAAATGAACTGCGAAAGCAGTTCCGGGGTTGGTGAGCGCGAGCGAGCAGGGGGCGAAGCCTCCTAGTATAATTAATTAGTGAAATGGTTTTTGCATTCCCATTAAAAATCTGTCCATACGCAGCTTGACATCAGAAGCGAATAAAAAATTTGTCCTGTTTTTTTCCTTTCTATAAACTTTTGACGAGAAGAGCATATTAGGGGGTCGCAGGAACAAATAGACTGAAAAACAGTGATTTAGTTTGATGTGCAAATAAAATTTAGATTATTGTTCCTTTATTTCAAGGTTTGGTTTGAATGTAGTGTTTATTAGCTAAAAATCTAGAAGCGGCTGTACTGTGCCAAACTCAAACAACTTTGCATAATTCAACTTAATGGTATAAATGCAAAAGTATGGTACAAAAACAAAAGCGAAAAGAAAACAAACACAACGAAGTTTCAGTAAGGTGTATCGAGATCGTAAAAGCCGTATTTACCTCGAGAAAATACTACCGAAATGCCTCCAAAAAAGTAACGTGTACAGTATTCATTTTAATTTTATAGTTACAAAGTAATACATTATTTTTATGAAGGTAATCAGTACACAAATGTATGCTAATATTTAAGAACACGTTCGTCTGAATAGCTATTTTGTTATTCACTGATCGATTTACTTTTGAAACTTTATGAAGAAAAATCAAGAAAAAAATATATATACCTATAGAATTTGAAAGGATTCTTTTGCGTAAGTTTTATTAGAGACAGAGCAAAATAACATAAAATTGAGAAAAAATTTCGATAGTTTTCTCCTTAGTCTAATATCTTAAAGAGATTAAAAGGGAAATGCGCGGTTTATTTAAATATTTAGGAACGCGAAATTTTCTTTTAAATATTTAAATTTAAAAATTTGTAAGCGAAGACTCAAACACAGTAGCTAACGTAAAAATTTATAACTTTTATAGGTGCGTTTAAAAAATATCATAAGATAATCTTAAAGAAAGCATTTCAATATAAATATATGGAAGCAATAATAAAACATCCACAAAACACTTAAGAATCAAATTACAGAAAAAAAAAAACATTATGGATTCTATTTAAACTTAAAATTGTATTTAAGTTTTAATAAAACTTAAAATTGTAATTATACAAAACATCTTAGTAACAAATTACAGAAGAACATTATAAATTCTATCAAAAGTTAAAACTGTATTCCGATATCAATTAAAATTCATCAACGCCCACATAAGACTTTTTTTAAGGGAAAAAAAGTAATTCGCACATAAAAAGGGAAAGAAGAAAAATGTACACAAATATTTATTTTTTCGAAGATTTGTATGAAGAAAAGTAAACATAAGAACATAAAGTCAAGAGGTATTATATATTCAATCAAACTAGTATCACGCTAAATCTCTCTTTTTGTTTCCAAAATTAATGTTTAAGCTTCAGCGATTAAATGGTAAACCTTGACTTACACATAAACAACTACAGTTTAAAGAAAGCAAACTTGTAAAAAAAATGAATTTTATTCAAAACTTTGTTAAAAAAATAACGCACACAAAAAATGACACTTACAGCTTAACATCGTGTTCTGAGAGTAAAAAAAAATTTCTTATTAAAAAATGAACTAATTAAATTTATCACGCGTCGTGTTTGTTTTCGTTTACCAAAAATGAAAGGAATGTTTATATAATGTAATAGAATTAGAGAAGCGTTTGTTATTTAATGTGATTGAATTTTAAATTTTGCTTTTAAAAGTGTTTTTGTGTATGATAAAAAGTTTTTTTCCTGCATTTTTTATGAAGAGAAAATATTAGTTTATTCTTATGTCAATAAACATTTTTTAATAGAAATAAATATTAAAGAGAGAAAAAAAACAATTAATACAGCGATATATTTAGAAAATTAAACCTGATTTTTCAACAAAAAGATGTAAAATAGCATTGTGGATTTTTTTTAGTTCTTTAAATTTAAAAATTGTTTCCCACATAATGTTGGAAACTTAATAAATGTATTCAGATTTAAATATTATTATGCAATAAAGCTTTTGTTATTTAATGTGAGTGGATAAAAAAGCATATTTAAATTATTTAACAAGTGTTTTTATGCATAATTTAAACAGTTTTTCTTAAGTTTATAAAACTAGTTTATTCTTAAGTCAATAAACGTTTTTTTCAAATATAAAAAAATGTTATGAAAAAACAATAAATTCCGCGACATATTTAAAAAAAAAAAACTCTATTTTTTTCCACAAAAAGTTTTAAGCAATAAAGCTGAAATTTTGTCTTAATTCTTCAAATTTAAAAATTGTTAAAGCATAATGTTGGAAATTGATAAATGTACTTATATTTAAGTATTAATATGCAATAAGTCAATAGTTATGTGTTAGAAATGCTTTTCAGTACATTTAAAGCGTTAATTAAGTTTAGTGCTTTACAGGTAGATAATGTTGTTTTGAAAATTATATGGAAATTCCAAATGTAAAACTGTACTGTAAAACGATAAGTGTTATTTTTAGTTTGTCATAAGTTAATTTTATACTTTGATTTCGTTAAAAAATATTTTTTTAATCATTTATCATCTTTTTAATTTATTAAATTGAGGCATTTTTGTTTTAATTTTCTGCTTTTGTAGAAAATTATTTTTCAAGAATAAAATTTATTTTAATTCTATTTACTTACAAATCTTTTTTTTCCTATTTCTCTAAATAACAATAATTTACAATTAGGTTAAATACACTGATAAAAAAGTATGGTCAAACTACCTGAATGTAGTCAAATTAACCGTGTTTCTGGCTCTATGGTAACACCAAAAACCCAAGTAATTTTCACCAAAGTCAAATTATAATTTTACCAAAGGTAATGACTTTTTGGTTTTCATTAAAGCAAAACTAAGTAATTTTAACAGTTCAGTAAACACTTGTTAACTCTGTTTTTCGCCGATGATTTTATTTCCTATGCAAGCAGTAAGTTAACATCTACTAACATTCAAAATTATGAAAATATGCATTTGTAAATGTCTGCACAAGGCTGAACTAAATCAGCAGCTTTACTGTTTCGAAATAAATACTAGTTAGGGTAAATAAAATTACGACATCAGAGCTGTCCCAACATCTTGCAATAGAAGCGTATATGTAGCAGATTTAAATCTCCCTGTAACCCAGGATGCATCTATATTTATTTATTGTTGCGTACGCATACTCAGGTTTATGAACGTATTACAAAGCTCGGCTGATGTGCCCTTATCAAAAGCGATATACAAAAAGGCACCCTTTCAAAAGCTAGCACAAGATAGAGAAAGGCAGCACTCACAAATAGCGTGTGATATGGTGAGATTCGAACTAGCTACCTCCACGTTACAATCGATGAATTTTTGAAGCGTTTTTCTCTAATTTGAGCAATCTTTTCTTAAAAATGGAATAAGGCTTATAAAGGGTGCTTTTTAAAAAAAAAAAAAATGAGAGCTAAAGTCTTCATGTGCAAATATAACAATAAAAAACCATTTTGTTTTACATGCATACGGAGGGTGTATTTAATATAAAAATTGTCTTCTAAACTGAGTAACTGAAATTTTCCATCAAAATAAAAAACTAGAGATAAAATAAGTCTGTTTTTATTCCATTTACTGTAAGGTCAAGAGTAGAAGTTATGCTAGCATATAAATTAAATGCTATTGCTAAAAAGTGTAAAATTAAGTGAAAATTGTATAGTGATCCAAATTTTTTTCTAAAAACTAATGTAAATATTTTCTTGTAGGGGGCTTAAGAATATCTATGCAGTTAATAGTAGAATCAGAAGAGTTTACGTCTTAATTACAAGCAGATTCTCTTGTAAGGATTCTTAAGAAAAAATTATTTCATTTCTCTATTTTAAGCGAGCGAGCATCGGAACTGCATACAAAACTTAAATGAGTCTACTTTTTGATGATAATAATTGAATTATATTATGTAACATAAATAGTTTAAATTAAATAAAAAGTATCAATATTTTTAAACTTATTTGATTTTTTGTTTTAATTATAAACATAATAGTTATAGTTTTTTTGCGATTAAAAATACACAGGCACACAGTTTAAATCAAATTTTCATTTTCCAGAGGTTAATAAGAGCATCCAAAAAGAACAGTATCTGTTTGTTTAGAACAGCGTATAACTATAAATAATATAATGAAAACCTTAGTGAAAGAAGGAATCTAAATGATTTTTAAGTTTGAACTATTTGAAGTTATGAAAGTCCCGGACCCATTTTGATGTTTAATAACTCATAAAATAATAAAGATTGATTAAAATTAATAACATAAATGGTTAGACAGACTCAAAAAGTTTCATGACCCTTGTCAATGAACTTCCACGTGTGTCCCCTTCGTCGCACGGAGAATATCAAGTCGATAGTCAATTTCACGCCAGGTAGCGGCAAGAATGTCGGCATCCACAGAGGCTATTGCGGTTGTAAATCTGGCTTTTAGGTCATCAATGTTCGACACGATCCTCCTGTAAACATTGTCCTTTATAAATCCTCAAAGAAAAAAGTCCAGTGGCGTTATATCAGGTGATCCGGGTGGCCAAGGAAGTGGACCTTCTCGCCCAATCCATCTTCCTGGAAAATGGTCATTCAAAGAACTACGAACGATGATACCCCAATGAGGTGGTGCACCATCTTGTTGCAAAAAGAGATGCGGCTGAAGGTCTTCTAGTTGTGGAAATACGAAGGTATCATCGAATACGAAGGTATATATATATATATATATATATATATATATATATATATATATATATATATATATATATATATATATATATATATATATATATATATATATATATATATATATATATATATACTAACAGTATTTTTATTGTTAACAACTATACAGCACGCACTCTCGGGACAGAAGTACAAACTAGAACTACAGGATACATTAATAATTCTTAAATTGCAATAATTAGGGGAAAAAGGCACATGGAACTTTAAAATCGACGGAATCCAGAGATAATAGTTTTGTGAACTTTTGCTTTAATGCATGATGCATCATTAGATCATTTTATCTTAAAACGTTTTCATTCGTAAAATTAAAGAAGGAAAAAAAAACACTGCGGAGTGTAAAAGCTTTTCACGGGATGTTCTAGCCACAATAAATCAAAATTAATTTCCCAACTAATCATTTCTGCAAAAACCTCACCAATTTCTCACCCAATCAATAGATTTAGTAACAGCTCCAGTGCACAGGGATTCAGAAAAACCATTACCAATTTCGGAAACAATAAGTCTTCGGCACATGAAGAACAATGAAGAATATAAACTAAGCAGGAAATGTCCACACAGAAAATGGTTCCCATTCTATTCTAGAAAACAATAGGAGACGAACGACCGACAAGTTGATTCTCATTCATTTTTAACGTAGGTAAATAACGCTTAAAAGAGTTTAAAAGGAATGGGGTGGGTTCGAGATTAAAAAAATAAATAATAAATAAGCGATAAGTCCACTTGGGGAAAAAAAGGAACCCTTTTGGAAAAATGACGGCTTTTGGAGGATTTTATATTTATGGCTGCTTGTTATTTCACCGGCGATAAATGTTCAATTATTGAAATGGAGTAAACTGGGTAAGAAAAATAGAGTTAGAAATGAAGTAAATCGTGATGTTATTGTACAAGGAATAAAGTAAATTTGTTGTCCCTAGGGCATGAGTTTAAAAAATATCCATTACGAACACGATGTAATTTATTAGAAAACATTTATTAACCTCCAAACATAAAAGATAAGAAAACAGGTATAATTTTAAAATAAAGAAATAATAGTTCGACCACGAAATTGAATTATTTTTAATAAGTTGTTGCCTTTGTAACATATCACTTTCCAACTACAGCTTCAAAACTTTCAATAAATACTAATTTTTATTTACAGTTAATAGATTTATTTTGGATAATGAATGAATTTGTATAGTACAGAATTATTCTTTGTTTTGTTATTTGATTTTTAGAGCAGAAACAGCGAATCATCAATACATATTTCTCTAAATTTAGAAGATATGTAAATGCAATACACCCAATAGTTCAAAATTTTTATTTATTTTCTTATTTTTTTATTAAATACACTGTAACTCAATACTACAAAGCATCTACACCCTGAGTGCCGGTATTTTTTACCGTAAAATCTATATTTAACTGAGCATGTTATGAAACAAAAATCTGATATACCGTAATTTTACACTAGTAATTAAGTTAAAATCACTGAATCACTTCATTTAAATAATTACTGTAAAAATTACGGCATAATATTTTACGGTAAAACGGGTTTTACGGATGATGCACTCAAAGTGCCGGTATTTTATATCAGAATTTGATCCGGAATTTTTTCTAGTGTTGAAAGTTATACTGTCAAGGCAATTAAAACTATGTCGAAAATCACAATGAAAATTACAGATTTTATCAGAACATTTAATAAAAATACAAACATTAACAATAGAATACGTGCGTAAATGCATACACATAAAAAGTTCTTTTTTTAAAAATTTATATAATTCATTCATTATTTAGTGTAATTATTTTATAAAATAATTATGGCAATAGTTACTTTTGATCAAAACTGCTACAATGTTTTTTTTTAAATAAGACTGCGAAAAGCAAAAAATATAATTTCGAAAAAAAAGATAGGTAAATATTTTTTAATAGCTCACATTTCCATTAAATTTAAAAACAATTAAATCAAATTAAATTTAATCCACTAAATTTAAAAACAATAAGTAATGTTAGAATTCAAAACAAACTCTCTTCAAAATGTAAATTAAAAACTCTACAGAACATCTATTATTTTCTATTCCTACAACTTATTATAGATAGCATCAAATGATAAAAATCCCGCTCAACTTACTTGGAGGTCAATAAATGTAGATGTATAAACAAAGAGTAAATCAACAACAGTAACCCTTACATAAAAATAAAAATGTTGCTAACTTTAAAACTTTTACATTTAGCATTAAAAATAATCGTTATACTTTCTTATTCTTTGCTTACCAGAGGTAATTTTTCGAAGCCCTTCTCTCTTTTAAAACTTAAGTGCTTGGAAAACAGAGAAGGGCATTATTTCCATCTTGCAAGTCATTCTTTTCTTTCTATAATGCCGCACAACTCCTTAAGTGCTAGAAACACTTAAATTAACTTTTTTTTTTGTTCGAAGTAGACATTTTGGCGATGATCTGACTTGACCGCCAAATATATATCCTTCTAAGTTGCTATTTAAAGGTACGAGTTTGATGGATATGGTAGTCTTTTCATGCAGAGCAATTAGTTCCTTAAAAAACAACGAAACGGAGGAGTCGTGAAGTTGGTTATTTGGTCCTCTCCTCTCTAAAGCTTACTTGAAATAATGGAATTTTTATGACGAAAAGCGAATTTAAAGAGCTACACTTTCTCTATTGTTTCGCTAAAAGTAACTTTTTGTCGGTTTTCGGTCTTTTTAAAAATGCTGCTTCATCAGTCTAACAAACTTTTAAAATAGGAGATATTCAGTTTTAGTACATTTCAATTAATATCTCAACGGGGAATTCGATTTGAGTAGTAAATTATGCGATCGTAGTTATAAGTGATTATCCATACTTATTCTTTGTTTTATCAAATTAAATACTTTTTTTTTAAATTATATATATTTAATTACATTATAATTCCCATAATTAATAAAATTAAATATATACTATAACTTCTTCGGAGCAAATACTTCAATAATAAAATTAATTAACATCTCAACCGGGAAATCAATTTGAGCGTAATGTATTTTTTGGTGATTATTTGTAATTATTATATTTTTAATGAAGTTAATTCCTATTTTAAAAATAATTAATACAAAAATATATATAACTCCTTCGCAGCAAGTATCTACTTCATTTCGGAGAATTTTTCTTTCTTTTTTTTTTTTTTTTTTTTTTTTTTGATCATGAATCATGACAAAAAAAATTTATATAAATTGATAGCTATTTACGAACTTAAACTATAATAATTTATTATCTTAGAATACTTACTACTTGTTAAAATTATATATTAAACACGCATTTAAAACTACTCTTTATTCTTTCACAAAGTATATTTCAATGCTTGTAGTCAGAGATAAAGTTCTACGATCTCTACAGAAACCAACTTTAACGAATAACGTTTTTAACGAATGAAATTAACGATAGATGCCATTATTTATTGTTAGCCTGCAAGTGTTTATAGTACTCATAATCTAACAGAGAAGTCGGTTAGTTTTTGAACTATACATTATTAATTGGACTGAGTTATCTGAAGAAGATAGTTTATTTTTTTCGGTAACAATTACTATCATATTAAAGAGTTTGTCATAAAAATTAAAATACATTAAATTACTATTTGTAGAAGATACAAACTTCTGATTTTAAAAGAAAATGTTTTTAAAAACTTAAATAATACATTTATATTTGCTTTACTAAATTATTAATTAATTCCACTTTTTGTACTGTCGATTTGATACCTTACTATTAATGCCACAAACAATTTTACTTAGATATAATGTCTGTAAAATCACATTAAATTTTTGTGATGTATCAAACTTACCGCAGAATTTACAATTAATTTTAAATTTTTAAAAAATATTCGTTAAATTTAAAATTTAAAGCAATGTTGCCGAAAGCAACAGGGTAAATGTAGAGCAGTACGATTAAGAAGACGGAACGACTGGTTGCCGAAGGAGGGTTTAAAATACATAAAGAAGGTTTATACAGTTTGTCTACGGCAAGAACTCCCCCAGTCGCAAAGTCTACGGCCGTCTGCTGCTATGGAAACAAGAATAGCGCATTTCAGGAAATGTAGCTTCTCTTCACTCTAGGGCTATAGACTGGAACACTATAGACTGGAGAAAAAGATTACCTTTCTCTCGCCTAACCGAGCCAAAACCAGTTCTAAACAGTGAACCCAAACCCCTGCTTGAAATAGTTATATCTTGTTACCATAGTCACCGCAACGGGTCAAGACGAATGGCTAGGGGAGTTCTTATTATAGACAAACTATAAGTTACATTGCATACGAGGAAACAGATGTAAAAGGCGTGAAATAGCTGTGAAGAGATTTAATAAACAAATAAAACAAAAGATAAAAACTATACAATATGGAATCGATGCGGTCAATGCGAAGTAGTAAAAGCTGTTGCTTCTCGAAGAAATCATTACAGAAAATTATTATTTCAAGATGCATTGTTTTCATGTTAACTAAATCTCATTAAGGAAGTATAGTTAAATGTTTTAAGCATTCCTCTTTTAAGGTTATGTGATTATATATGCAAATAACTAGTTGCACTATTTTAGAACGCCCTTAAACAACCCCATTTTATCAAGTCAGAATCTTATGAAATGAGCTAAAATGAAGGTCACACTACACTGAAAAAATTTAAATGACATTAAGCATTAAAATCCTTCATAGTTCCAAAAAATTTTTTAATTATTTAGATCAAAATTTGTGAATCAAAATATTAATTTCATAAAGCTTAACTCCATTCGGAAGAAAAATGAGCAGCTTTAGTTTGAGCTATTTTACAAAGAAAGAGCACTTGTCAGCGTGATTAGCAGCAGGTGTTTCTATAATGGAACTGGCATGATCAGGAAAGGTGGGTATTGAATCACAGTTGTTCTAACATTGATTGAAATAATACTGAAAGTGCAAAAGCAGATACAATATTGATTAGAACATCAAATCGTTTCCAAGGTTTTCTTCTGTTCTTGAAATTTCTCTAGCATTAAAAGAAACTACATGGAGATTTTACGGTTTTTTCTTATCATTTGTTTTTATATCATAATATAGATCGTCATTCTTTTTAGTTAGAAAAATGGACGAAAATAGTTTTGTTCGAATCTGATGAGCTCAATAATATTCAAAACGTTACAATAATATTAATATATTTTCATCTAAAATTTCTAGCATTTATACGTTGCTCTCAAAGGTTGCTATACTGTTTAGAAATATTTAATAGAATTGTCTTGATCCTGGTTTAGATGTCTATCATCAATGATTAACAGTTTGGGTATCCTCATGGGTTGGGTTCACAATTTAAATAAATTTAAAAAAATAAATAAAAAAAATTATAATTTTTTTTTCTTCTATTAAATTATGATCTTCAGTTAAATAATTAATTTTTCTCCCTAAACACTGTAAAAAGTTCCGGATGGAATTACGGTACTAAGTACCGGTAGATTTGCATCATTAATAGAATCTATTTTTATCGAAAAATATTAAATCGTTATTTTTTACAGTAATATTTATTTAATCAGAGTGATTCAGTAATTTTACGGTAATTATCACTGCAAAAATTACGACATATCAGTTTTTTTTGTTCCTTGTAAAAATGATTTTACGCAAAATTTAACCTCGATTTGTTGTTGTTTTCATGAAAAAAAAATTAGGTTTGAAACATTTTTCTGAAAAAGGGAACAATTTACTAAAGTTTTATTTATAAATTTTAAAAAACAACAACTTAATTTTAACTATACTTAGATATTTATTCCGTTAATTAAATATTTATAATGTCTTGCTTCATTAGTATTCTAATGCTCTAAAGCATTTGAACTAAGCAGTTTCCAAAAGGTGTTCCACGGAACCCTGAGGTTCGGAGAAAAGGTAACAAGGGTTCTAAGAATTAGTCTTTTTTTAACCAGTCATGATTTTTGAATTTATTAACTATATTTATGTCCTAACAATAATACAATATTAATTTAACACATTTGATAATTTTTTTTGTAAATTTATTTAAGGTAAGTGAAAAAAAAAGTAGATTTTTCTTAAAAAATAGCTTCTTTCTAAATAACAATATATTGAAAAGGGCATGCATTAATTGAAAATTGCATTCCCTTTAACTCTTCAATTCTGAATAAAATAACTGATTTCAATAATGCAGAAATAATGTCTCCCTGAAAAACATCTCAACATTTAGAATATTTTTTTTTCCTTAACTTATCTAAATTTCGTAATTTTTAACAGAGTACAAAATTGCCTTGGCCACTAAGAGGTAAAAAAGCCAGGACTACTGGCAGTTTGTTTTAATTTTAAATTATCATTTTTTAACATAATTATAAACAATACATCATAAGATGCCGCCCTTGACCTACCAACCCAACTATCTGATATAAACCTAATTTTAAGACTGTTATTGATAAAAATAATTTTAAAAAAAATCCCTCTTTGCATTAAATATTTTGAAAATAATTAGTTTTTTTTTTTTTGGATATTGCGTCTACAATTAATGATGAACTTTATCTATTTATGATAAACTATTAGTGAGGTTCTGGGGTTCCATAGACGAAAAGAAGTTGGGAATTGTTGCTCTAAAGTATTTAACACTTTGCTTCGATTTTTTGTAGCTTTCCACAAAAAACGAATACATTTTGCAACACTAAAAGTATTTACTAAAGCAAGTTTCAAGTTAAAAAAAATTGCGTTCTAATCATACCCAGACATTTATTCCGATTATTAAATCTTTTAAATTCTCTGTTTCATGAATATTCAGATCCACCATAGGAAAAAAACAAACTTTGAATTAATTTGTTGTTATTTTTATACAATAAAAATAACATTTGAAACATTTTTTAAAAGAAAAACAGAATTATTTTTAGGGTTATGTTAAATTAGCGTTTTTCAGAATGACTATATTCTAACTATATTCGAATACTTCGTTATGTCTTTCAAGTTTATTGCTATACTTATATTTAAAGCCAATAATATATAAAATTTTAATACATTTTATTTGTAGTTGCTTTTAATAAGAGAAAAAAAACATTAGTAACGCTTGAAAACAAAGGAACAATAATTCAATAAAGTTAAGTTAAAAAAGAAGAGAATTTGAAAAAAAAAATTCTAAATATGTTGCAACAGTTATCGTTTCTTAAAACTTCAAAATTTACAGTTTCAATTATATATAAAGTCAATAATACATAAAAGTTTAATACATTTCATTTGTTGTTTATTTTTATGACAGAAAAAAAACATATGCAACGCTTGAAAAGAAACGCACATCCATTTAAATAGAACGAGTAATTTAAAATTAAATAAAAAGAATATAAAGAAAGAATAATTCACCGAAGCAAAATTTTAATATGAAAAGTATACACAAAATATTTAGTTCCACCCAAATAATTTAAAGATTGTATTTTCCTCTATTTTTTTTTTCTTCTAAATATATTCCAATAACAACAAGTTTTATAACAGATTCTAAATATACTCGCACATTTACTGTTTCAATCATATTTAAAGTCAATAATATATAAAAATTTAATTTTAGTACATCTCATTCATTGTTGATTTTTATGAAAGAAAAAAAAACGCAAAACTTAAAAAGAAAGAATAATTCACTGAACCATAGTTTTGAAATAAAAAGTACTCAATTATTCAGTTTCACCGAAATAATTCAAATATTGTATCTTTATCTACTTTTTATTCTAAATATACTCGAATAGCAACGAAAGTTTTATAACAGATTCGAAATATACACGATTACAGATTCTAAATATACTCAAACATTTATTATTTTTTAAAACTTCAAAACTTACTGCTTCATTTTTATTAAAAAGTGAGTAAATAATACATAAAAATTTTAGTACATTTATTTATTGGTGATTTTTACGAAAGAAAAAAATGCAGATGCAACTTAAGAAGAACGAATAATTCACTGAAGCATAGTTTTAAAATAAAAAGTGTACAAAAAATATTTAGTTTCACCGAAATAATTCAAACATTGTATCCTCATCTATTTTTAATTCTAAATATACTCGAATAACAACAACATTTTTGTAACAGATTCTAAATATACGAGATAATAGATTCTAAATATACTCGATAAATTTAGGATTCTAAATATACTCGAATATTTATTGTTTCTTAAAACTTTAAAATTTATTGCTTCAATTATATTTAAAGTCAATAATAAATTAAATTTTTAGAACATCTCATTTATTGTTGATTTTTATGAAAGGAAGAAAAATGTAAAACTTAAAAAGAAAGAATAATTCAGTAAGTATAGTTTTAAAATAAAAAGTATACAAAAATATTTAGTCCCTCCGAAATAATTCAAAGATTGTATCTTCATCCATTTTTTTTTTATAAAAATGAAAAAATAAAAAAGTTCATATAACTTAGAATTCCATTCACTTCCCTTCATTCGATCTTCAATTGACCATGGCAAAAAAAAAATTTAGGCTTTTATAAGTTAGAACTTTTATACAACTTCAGATAATCCGGCTGTAAAATCTTTTATTTGTCAAGGGAATCTAGCTAGCTTCTATTTTTCTACAGCTAGTTTCTAAATCACTAAAAATAAAAAGAGACATATAGATGTATTCGTGCTCCAAAATCTTTCCAAAGAAATATAAAAACAAAACATACATCTATATAAAACCATTAAAAGTTTTCAAGTTATTTGTAACACAACCTCCTTTTGTTTGAGATGCTTCGAATGAAACAACAATTGTGATTTGAAGAAAATCGAGAAGAAAAGTAAATACAGCTCGAAGGTATGGGGTATAGAAGAAGAAAAAAAAGAACAAGTAAAATTAAGAAGAAAAAGAAAATGGTAGAATAGGAACTCGATAAATCCACCATGTGAGTAGAAGCTGTAGCCACTCAAGAACTTTTTTTTTTATTTTACTTATCAGTCTGTTTAGTTTTGTACTTTTATTTCTACCTTTATAGGGTAGGTAGTACTGGGTATTTCTAGTACTGTCGACTGGCTTTAGTCTCACAGAAAAGATATTTTGACTTGCATTGACCATTTCCTACGGATTCTGCTTTTCTCAATTGATCTTTTATTTGTTTGTATTTTTCTAGTTGCTATAGCCCTTTTTCACTTACACTAACTTTCTTTCGTCATCGAACTTATTTCGGAGAATATTGGATGGAAAGTCCGATGAGCAGATGGAAAAGACCCTATTTTTTCGTTCATATTATTTTCAGAAATATATTTATAGCAATATGTGTAATCCTTAACAGTTCTATACAAATAGTTTTGTGTTATTAATATTTTCAAGAACAATGTATAAAGATGTGTTAATAGCAAAAAGCCAAAAATTCACAACGGGCCACAGAAAGATTAAATATAATAAAAAGTGTTTGCAAGTCGCTATCCGATTATTTTAAAAAAATAATAAATATAGAATTATTATGAATATCTTAAAATACTCTTAAAGTTACTTTATTTCGCTCTGCTTTCTTAATCCTTTAACTCAAAATTTTTAGTAAAAATATTTTTCATACTTTTTTTCATTATTGTGTATTAACTTAAATAATAACTTAAATAATAAGTGAAAAAATATATATTTAGCATTTGAATAATTTATGATTAAGAATAATTTATGATTAAGAATAATTTATGAATAATTTATGATACAGAATGAAACACCGGTGTCTTTTTCTGCTTTAAAGGTAAAATCTTCCTAACAGGGCCGCCTACTTCCAAACAATAATTTTTCAAATTTGCACTTATTTAGATGGAAGAAAAAAAGTTATTCATCATTTATATATATATATTAATTTAATTTACGAAATTAGTTTTTTTGATAAATTAGTGAATATAAATGAAAATTCTTTTCAAACTACTTTTTTTATTTTATATTTCAGTACTTATATAATTCCGATAATCTAAAAGATTTTTTTAGTAATTATTGGGCTGTTTTTTTATACTTAAAATATACATTTTTTTACTTCTAAACAGAGCGTCAGGAAAAAAAAATATATAAAAGGGACACCAGTGTCCCCTCTCCGTCAAAGAGGTAAAATATTTTCTTGATTTTAGCAATGAACCTTATAATGTTTAAAAAAAATGCATTAATATCAACAGTTTTTGTAATTCTTTCATAATTTTCAATTTTTTAAAAAAGGGCTGTTGTACGATACAACAGGTTACTAGCCAATCGTAAAATTTCTTAATTTTGTCCTACAGATAATTTCTACATAGTACAATAGAAAACGAGTTATTTTTTCTGAATGGTCATTTGTAGGAAACAGAACTTACAGTTTTTAAAATTTATATGAAACTAAATATCAATTCCAAATGTGAAAACGATTTAAATTATAAAAATTCTACTTTTCTAAATTGATCTTATATTTGTTTGTATTTTTCTTTGTTCTTCTACCCAATAGAATTAATTTAACGAAATAAATCGACAAAAAATACCTAAAAATCACTTATTGTTTGATGTTTTTCCTTAAAATTATATTTATAAGTGCGGGAACCCAGCTCTTTACCTTCAGTTACAAGTTAATATTTATACTAAGGCAATTGTCTGCCAAAATGAATGCTTTTGCATATGTTCTTCAACAAAATGGTTTACTATGCACTAGAAAATAATAACACTGCATTACAAATTAACACTTTCTACTAGAAGAATATTCTAACACGCCTAACAGTTTTTACTAGCATTTATCATGTTATTTATCATTGTAGTTTATACGACATATGCGGAGAGATAGTTTATTAATATTAACTGTATTTTTATACCACACTTAACAATGCACCAAGAGTCAAGAATCACATTGAAAATGTTCAGAATCGCATTTGCAGTGCTAAATATATTAAAAATGCACAGAATGATGTTAGAAGTTTCAGATATTTCATTTTATTTACAAAATATCACTTTTAAATATTAAGAATCACATTTAAGTTGAAAAGGAAACTAGAATTAAAAAAATGGCTCGAGATTTTTTTAAGACATCTCTTTCTACTAGGTCAGCCCTAACCGGCCCACGTTGTTGTTGGGGGGGGGGGGGGAATCAAGTCCAAGAAGAAAAGAAATTTTAAAATACATAAAATGAAAAAAAAAATTTTTTAAAACATAATTGAAAAAAAAAAAGGTATTTACGTATAATACCGTCGACAATTTTCGCCAACACCACGCCTACGTCATTTTGGTATCTTCCAAATTTATTTTTATATATCATAAAGAAATAGATAAAATACAAATATAACTTATTGCGTGTAAGAAAGTAAGAAAATACTTAAATTCAAACAACATTGAAATTTATTTTCAGATTTGGCGAAAATGGTGAATGGGATAATACATAAGTACCGAAAAAAGTTAAATTACCGCAATTATAATCAATAAAAAAATTAATTTACTTTAATAGTGATGGATGCATAACAATACAACATGGTTAAAAATATAACAGTAAATATATAAAAATGTAAATCTTGATTGAATTTTTCTGAACATCATTTTATAATTTAAAAAATTATTCTATTTTAAAAATTCTAATTTGAATATTATAGTTAGTCTAAAATTAAAAATAATTTAAAATAAATCTAATTAGAAATATTATAGTTAGTCTAAAATTCTATATTAGACTAACTGTAATATTTTTAATTGCTGGAAAAACTTAAAGAAATAACGAACTGCTTAACATATTTAAAAGAAATAATGCAATAGGAAATGAAATAGTTTAGTATAGCTGAAGTATTACCCTTAAATATCATATAGATTGCGCTTTGAGTATCATATAGATTGCACTTTTAAAAAACGAAAATAAGAAATAAAAATTCCCTGTTATTTTTGATGATTTTTAAATTCCGTGTATTTTCCAGGTTTTTCATGTTCTCTCTGTAGAGTGGCAACCCTGACTGCGTGCTTCATATGACACCCAATACAAACTTCGCAGAGAAATAAAATTCTTATTCAGGGTGTTTATATATATATCTATATATAAATTCTCCTTCTTGGCTTTCACAAGTCCAATATTTTTGGAAAACCATTTTTCTTCCTGTAACTTCAAACGACTTCGCGAGAAACAATGACCTAAAAATCGCCGGAGTAAAATAAAAGAAATGAGAGTAGTAAGAAGGCTTGTCGTGCAGACGATATCAAAAAAAGAAGGGGAATAAATAAAAAAACATGAAGTGAAGTGAGGACGAGTGGAAAGTGGGGAAAAAAGGTACCGATTCGAGAAGAGCAGAAGAAAACGGAAGGAAGTATAGAAAAAGGAAAATACAAAAGATGGTGTGGCAACACTCTTATAAAACTAAAATAAAAAGTTTTTATTCTTTAAAAAAATCTTTTGGAACTTGTAAAAGGTGAGCGCTTATGACAAAAGAAACAGGGAATAGCACGGGGGCGGGAAAACTGGAAAAACAAAACAACTGATGTTAGAAAAAGGAAACAAAATCTCAGAAGAAAAAATATGTTGCAGTAAAAATGTGTGAAAAAAATTGACATGCACGGTAGCTACTTCATTGTTTAAGAAAGCGCCCGTACTTCTATGTCGACAACTATTGCTTCGAACAGTTTTTCTTCTATTCATAAATGTAATATTTTTTTTTCCTTCAGAAAAGTGAATTGTTTTCGGCCCTCATGAAGAAAACTGGTCTCCTATAAAACATTGTATGAAAGTAAAGAAGGAAAGGAACTTATATGAGAATAAGAAATATGTTTTTCCTTCGAAAATACAGTAAACATTCTTATTTCTTCATCGTGGAATGGTGAACTACTTCATATAGATTTTTTTAGAATTTTTTTTTTTTTTTGCAATAGAACAAAAAAAAAAAAATGCTGACTAATGATTTTGGAAAAAAGAACATAGCTTACAATTCTACTAGTTTACTAGTTTAACTACTAGTTTAAAATTTTACTTTATTTATTTAACCAAGAAATAGTTAAATCGTGGGGACATTTGACCATGACGGCAAGGGAACTCTAACCCATGATCTGTCTACCACTGAGGATATTTTACGTCAGCATTATGGTCGATGCGAGCTGGGGGCGGAATTCGTATAGTCCAGCCATCGCTGGGATTCGAAGACAAGTCATCTCATTTGGAGGCGAACACTCGATCTCCTAAACCCATCAAAGTACTGGGTGCTTTTTTTTTTCAAAGTTAGTTGACTAAGTTCCCGCCCCCCTTTAAAATGCTGTTTAAGATATCTTTGCTACAGTCAACGCCAGGGGTTCCAAAATCAGGCCGCAGCACCCTGGGGTGCTACATTCAGTGACGAGGGACGCAACAAGACACTCTCCATTCTTGACTAGTTTTTTAACGTCTTATTTTTATCAATATTTCACATGCAATATGTTTAAAATACAATATTTATGTGCTCAACCTTGTATATACATATTATATATGTCGATTATGTACTAATATTTATTTTTATATCTTCAAGTTAAACGTGTGGTTAATACATATTTAACTTCATAACGTTAAAAACACAAATTGTGTATTTTAAACACGTATTATAAACTAATCTTTTAATATGCATTTAGCATTGGTATTTTAAGCACATACTACTATACTCTTAACAGTGCTACGTAGAACGCATAGATTATGTCTTATGGATAAATATTTAAGAATCTCTATTTGTGAACAGTCCCCGGATCTTTTTTATTTATAATAGAGCGAAGAAAGTTGGTGTGTCCTATTGATTGTGCTATTATAGAGACGGCTTGAGTGAGCGAAGAGGGCTTGATAACAAACGTAAATGAATAATTTAGGGAGGCAGGGAATAGAAATGCGTCGGCCTACGTCTAATTACATGTGAGTGAAAAGGAAGTCGGAAGTCCACCAGGGAGCCATTTGTTGCCGAGTTCCGAGACATATTGTTTAATTAAAAACGCGCTTTTCTCTTGCAGGGACAATCTCTTGCATTGGGAAGAAAGTTCTATGTTTATAGGAATGGAAACATTTTCTGTTCTGGAAAATATTTAATTGGAGTCTCCGTGGCAGAAAATTAGCAACTATTTCCATGCCATTGTGACGAATGATATTTTCTCAAAATGAAATTTTTGATACATAATTTTTGTTTTTAACTGAATGACAATGTTGTTTATTTCATATAAAAATAATAGATTATAAGAAGTGAATAAAAAAAAATGTTGTATGAGATTCTGTTTGATGTCATGAGCACTGGAAGGAGCAAGGACTTTGTATACTTGGAACTGTTTGGAGCCTGGTAAGTTTAATTGAAAATCAAATTTCAGTGAAATCTTCTATAAGATTATTTTTTTAGACTTCCAGAGCCTGCACGACATTAATGTATAGGGATCCGTTTTAACTGGTTCCTTATAATTGACTTATTAATCCACTTAAGGCCATGCACTAAAAGTTGTCTTCTTATAAAATACACCAGTATGAAAAGTAATAATACGTAATTTTTTGTAGGAAGTTGATATTTCTATCTGTAACCTACAATTATAGCTTTGAAAAAGAACTGTAGATTGATTTCCGTCAAAACATTATTGTTTATATATTATTAATATTGTATGGTAACGTACTTCTACAAAATATATCTTAATAAAACACTTGTACTAACACTTCTTTGATTAAAGTTTTGATTAAAGGAACTGTCTATTTAAAACATTATGTGATAAAGTTATACAGTTATATATCTGTGTTACATAGTTGCCTTTATCTATTTAAATTTATTTAAAAAAATGCATCGCACATGGTTTCTTATAAGCTATTAGTTTTGTAACCAGCGTAAAAACAATTGAAACGTGGCACTATAAATTTAGTATTATAAATTTAGTATTATAAATTAAGAGTTATGCTTTTTTTCCCCTTCGTTGCTGGGATAACATGGTTGACAGCCGCTAAAATACACTTTTCGCTTAACTCTTCTTACATTTAAAAATTTGAATTCTAGTGGCTTAAGCGAACTTAATACATATACTCAAGATCAACTTCTGTAGAAGGATGTTAGTGCTAATAAAAATAAAATATAACTTATAACAAATATCTTACAACTTCCTACTGTTTTAATTATTTTATTTAATAATTTTTTTTTTACTTGGTAAGTATGCTTTTAACAAGCCTCTGGTTCCAGCTTTTTTTAATTGGGCTTTATAGCTTCTCAAAATTATTTTCTTAGAAAAAATCGTCATTTCCAAATTTATCTAGCACACTGGAAAAAATTTCGGATCAAATTACGGCATGAAGTACCGGCACTTTGGGAGCATCATCCGTAAAATGCATTTTCACCCTTATTTTTACAATTTACAATAAGATTTCACAATTTTACAGTAATATTTATATAATTACAGTGATTCAGTGATGCTCATTAATAATAACTGTGAAAATTACGGTAATCCGATTCCGTAACATGTTCCGGTAAAAATGACTTTTACGATAAAAAGTACCGACACCCAGAATGCCTGTATTTTTTACCGAAATTATATCTGGAATTTTTTTACAGTGTAGTAAAACAGGATATAAGTATATTGTTAATTAATTCACTTATGAACTTATGAAATAGTTCGTCAATCTTATTATTTTTAACCGATGCTTTTATTGTAGATGACTTTTTTTTATTAAACTGATTTCATTTAATAATCATCCTGCTTAAAACATTTGCTTTTTCATTGGTTTCCCTCATTTCGCAAAGTCAAATTCAAAATACACTTTAGTATTGAAAGATTCCTACGAACGCAAATTTTGAAGTTTGTATTTTTTTTGGAGGGGTTTTGATTAACTTTTTGACGCAGTTGGGACACAGGTATCAATTATATGTATTTTTTTCTGACACTCTATATATTTTGTCTACATTATTTTGTCTATATATATTTGGCGACACTCTATATACTTTTTATACACTCTATCTATAAACTCTGTATATACACAAAATATATTTTGGAATTTTTTAATTATAAAAATCAGTCTAATAATTAACAAAAAAAAATTTTTCTTCCATTAATATTCAAATTTTAATTTTTAAAAAAATACTATAATAAATATTAATATAATATAATAATGTAATAAATATAATCTATCATTGATTTTGTAAATTAAAGAAACTTCAAAGACGAATAACTGAAAATAAGCTCAAATTTAAAAAATACTCGTTGGGATGTAAGTCGTGTTTGAAAGATTTTACCTTTAACGCAAAAAAGACACGGGTGTTTCATGCTATATTTCATAAACGTAAATTATTAAAATTCTAAATATAATATTTTTCACTTATTTAAACCTAAACTAATACAAATTTATGAAAAAAGTATGAAAAGTTTGTTCAATAAAAATTTTAATTCAAAGGGTTACGGGGAAAAAAGAAAAAAAAATCAATTTAATATATATACATATTAAATACAATTAACCGTTTTTTAGCGTCGGCAGGGAATCTCATCAAAAATTGATCTTTAAAAATAACACTTACAAATTATCGTTATTAAATTTTTTTTTAGAATTACTGCATTGTTAAAAACTAATTTCAAACCTAAATTTATGTTATTTGCGTTCAGAACAAATAAAAACATACACTTAAGCAAGGAACGGTATGAATAAATAAATAAACATTATGTAAATAGTTTTTTTCACACACACATACAAAAAAAAAAGTCTATTTACTGATTCTAACCTATAATGGAGGGGTCTGTGGTTATACATGAGTAGACAGGATCATAACCTAAATCAATTCTCCAAACAAATTGCAAGTAACACGCAATCAAATCATAAAAATCTCATAAAACGCATACTAAATTCCAAACATAGATTTTTATGCTCCCAGAAGATTTTTCAACCCATCTAGGCACTCAGACATGAAATGGAATATGAAACTGGTCTGGAAGAGAAAGTAATTTGACCTTCAATTCCTATGCATTAGCAGGTACAGAAAAAAGAGACAGCAATAAAAATAGGGTGCAAAAAAGAAGCGAATATGGTGATGGGAATTAAGAAACTCATATTATATTCTCACTCTGTAGAAAATTTCGAATATTTTTGATGCATCCGACACGTGATTTGTTGGCAGCAGTAACTGAGGGCAACGGTTACGGTTACTATGACAACGGCATTGTTATTCTCCACAAGTTTGGATGGGCGCTTTCCCCCTTATTATTAGATTTTTTTTTTCTTCTTCAAGATATGTTTGGAAAATATTCCATTATCAGATGTTAGATGATGAAAATATATCTATTTCTAGGAGAAATTTGAATAAAAAAATTTAAATTCATATGAAAAAAATTAAAGAAATTTAAATTTAAAATTAACTTTATTTTTTAATGCATTTTTTAATTTTCATGGAGAAAGAAAAAAGGATATGACTGTTTTATAGAATTCGAATTTAAAACCTTGGAAAAAAGAAAATAAATCATTCGTCAAAAAATCACAAATAAAATTTTTCAAGCAAAAATCTTATAAAAAAGTCTTGCAGGAATCTTAAACCCTTTCGAATGTAGTTTCTTCTAGTTTGTTACAGCCAGCCTAATTAGAATGTACTGTACAAACCAAATAAAGATTTCAGAGTGCGACAACAAAAAAAAAAAAAAAAAAAATCGGACTAGTTCTTTAATCATAGAATAGGAAGGTAATTTCTTTTTAATTTATGTGTTCATTTCTTTTTGTTTGCCACTTTAATTATGATTTTTTTATTGTCTCTTAAGTTTTAAGTACTGTTTTTGGCTTTTTCACAACGTCAAGCAAAAGAGCTGCAATTTTTGAGTTGTTTAAACAAAGAAAACTACAGTGTGAAATCGTACGTTTGATCTGCTCACAATTGTCGTTCACCTAAGTCAGGAGTCTCAAAACTGGAATTTCGGCAAGAGCGGGATAGATTGATTATAGGCAGAAGACTCGAAGGCTCATTGCTGAAAATTTCAATAAGATTTGAGCTTCTGCATCGTTGCATAAGTTGGCCACTTTAAAACTAAGTAAATTAATTTATTTTAAATAAAGTTATATTTAAAACTGTTGGCCCAGAATATTTTGCCACACACAGTGGAGACACTTGCTCCGTGATTTAAAATGGTGATGATAATTAACTCATAAGCAATCTCGATTCACGAATCCTTAACTATTAACAACTTCACATACAATGATAAACTCTACAAAGTAAGAGAAATCTTTCTTTTTCTTAGGGAATCCGGTCGCAACCAAATTTTAAAAAAATCGGTTTCGACAAAATAAAGAATTTGTATCAAACTCTTCTTAGTTTTCTAAACACAGAGAGAAGATAGATAAAAACTTGACAAAACTTACCCTAATTTCCACAAAGTAATCCTACGTGAGATTCAGAAATTTTATGAGTATTAATCTATAAGCTCGTACAATATTTCACCAAAATATAACTTGTTGAAAACTACTTATTTGTGTACCGGAAGAGAAAATTCGGCAAATTCGTTACCACCATGAGTAACAGGATTCTAATAATAAATTTATTAAACTTAGAAGAACATAAACGCATTAAATTTGTAGTCTTCCATTAAATTTTTCAATTATAAAAAAATTCCAGGAAAATGGGAAATACGCTCAAGTAATAAAATAAAATTAGCAATAGAGAACATCATTCCTGTTACGAGATGTTAAAGATATTCGAGTTGTTAATTCACTTACATGTCTATTACTGGTTAATTTGTTACCGATCTGCGTATCGGGATCTTACAATGAAGTTCATTCCCCAAATGTTAGACTGATCTAATAAAGCTAAGGTTATGACTAATGTAGTAAACAATGGATCTAGATTACCAATAATGGAACTATGGATCTACTGATATGAAGATTGATGTAATTTAGATGATTACATTATATGCAGAATTGATGTCCTAGCAGTTCAACGAGGCTATTTCAATCCTTGGCGGAAGTGTGTAGGTAAAACACTGCTTGTATTATTTTTAAAAAAAATTTACACAATTTTTTATACTTTTAATAAGTTTAAATTCGATGTATTCATATCACAAAGCGTTTCATAATTATATTGTATTTCGTTGTTTTAATAACAGTTGTATGATTTCATCTCGTGCTAAGTTTCAAAATTATTTTGTCAATTATTTCCTATAAAATTTTTCTCATTATCACGATTCATTGATTTAACTCACGATTTAAATCATGATTTAAATGAAGTTTTCTTCTTAAAAAAATCATGATTTAAATCAAGAGTTTTTTTTTAAAAAAAAAGCAATTGATTTAAATCAAAATAATTTTTTTTTAAAAACTCACCAATTATTCAATTCAAATTTATAGAGTATTTTAATCTAAGGTTGTTTAAAATTTTTATTATTTTAATAAGCTTCGAAATTCATTATCATATTAATAAGTTTCCAATAGAAAATTACAATATCACCTAATATGTAATAAATTACTGTACGTATGCAAGTACGTTTTAAAAAAGTTCAAAATTCCTCTGAGTATTTCAGAATAACCATTAAGAATAATGCGAAAATTTAATGCAGTTTTTTATATAATTATTCATCAGCAATAAATAGTTTTATATCCGCCGTTGAACAGCCGACCCAATTTTTGGGTTTACGGCTACTAATATTCAACTCCGTAGCCTTGTAATTTTGAGCCAATCCAGAAGACAAGGAAACTCCTGGATCAGTACCACTAGAGGTATTGATTTGATTTGTTATGGGAACAAGGAGGACATTGCGACTCGACAGATTTCACGTGCATCAGTCACCATTTACTACACTGGGCCGGCGGGGATCGAACCCACGAACTCTTGGACATGGGCACAGCTCCCTACCGACCAGGCTATCCGGGCCTCTGCAATAAATACTAATTGATAGTGGATTGTTTCGAGGGAAAAAAAACATGAGAAATATCATAATGAATAATAATTTAAAAATAAAAAAAAACTATTTTCAAAACCGTCTTAATTTTATTAACTACATTTTTGTATCATAAAGAATTTACATAGTTAAAAGAAAATTATTATAATATAGTATAAAAATTGCAGTTGTTTTTAAGTAAGGATTAGTTAATCTTTACAGAAACATTTGAAAACCGCGAAGAAGGGAAAATTTACAAGAATCGGAAAACTACACTGTAAAAAATTCCGCAAATTACGGTGAGAAGTACCGGCACTTAGAGGTGTATCATCCGTAAAATCTCTTTTTACCGTATAAAATTTTTTAATTTGATTCAGTGATTTGACAGCAATTATTATGGTAAAAATTACAGTATGTCAAATTTTTATTCTCCAGTAAAAAGAAATTTTTCGGAAAAAAAATTACCGCCACCCTGAAAGCTGGTACTTTTTACCATAATTTGATCCGGAATGTTTCACAGTGCAAGTGTAATATAACTTCTTTCAGTATAGAAATAAATGAAGTCAAATTCACCCAAATAACAAATAAATAATAAAAATAATTATTTTTAGTATTATTTATTCGGCTTGAAATAATACGATTGTATAAAATTTTAAATCACATAAATGTGACAAACAGTAAAGAAAGTTTAGGCATGATATTTAAAAATAATTCGCTATTTATTATTTATAAATAAAGCAAGGACATAAAAAATATTTACATAAAGACAATAATTTCACAAACTTTGACTTGTGTCATGATGTAACTTCAACTTTCAAAAACAATTTACTTTAATTTAGCATCCCTCGAATACTTAAGACTGACTGTTATGTTATTTCTAACAAGATCATATGAAAATAGTTTTATCGTCAAAATATTTAATAAAATTAACTTCAAGGCATTCCACGAAGTGCGAAGTTTCTAGAATCTATTTAATTAAAACCACCTTTAACTCACCTTAGGCATTTCTCAACCGAAAATTCTCAATTTGGAACATAGTGAAATTAAATCTAAATTCCGAATTTTCGAAATAAGTTCTTTTCCATCCATACCAACTTAAATGGAAAATATTCGTCTCCTCCGATAAAAGAAGCCGAAAACGAAAACCCGGTAGCTCTAATTCAATCATATCGTCGTTAAAGCTCTAATTTTATACGTCAGTCTCAATTAAGATCGAATTTTCTTGGCTTGCTTACTTTACTCACAATTCCTGTAAATACCTTTTACGCTTTTGTTCGGCATGCTCGTAATTGGGGTCGCATTTGTCGAGCAAAGGAATTTTTTTTAATTCTTTTTTTTTTCTCTCTCTTCTTCTATTCGCCATTTTCTCATGAAAATACTCGCCATGGGGAAAAATTCTGAAGTTTCCCATTTAAAAGATCATTTGCCAATTTCGGGGTGATGTAATTTGATTAAAGTTAATATATTAAATAGCGTTGAGTTCTGTTCTGGTCTTTTCGGACGAGTAAAAGCAATTGCTTGAGAAGCGTGGATTAAATTTTGTCTAAATTCAGTCGATTTGCTTTGAAGAGGCGATTGTGAGTATTTAAAAAAAGAAAAAAAAGTCAGGTTGTAAGTGAAGTATTGATAGCTTTGTTCAGATTTAAACACAGTCATAATTTGCAATATTGAAAAATTTGGTGTTTTAGTTTAACTTAGTAGCGTCTTATTTCCTAATATTCTACATGGAATAAACAAAATTTTCCGTTAAACATTTTAAAATAGTTTAAGAAACCAAAATTATCATTAATAATATTTATTTACCAAATTCTTTATTTTTTAAAGAGACTGTATTTCTTCTAAGTGCGAATTATTTTTTTAAGAAAATTAATAAGAGCTTAATTAAATTATATTTTTTTTATCAAAATAAATAAACTTTCTATCCATTTGTGAAACTGATAATACCAAATGCTGGTCGGATTAGGATATGATAAATATATGGAATAAACTTTCCATCCATTAGTGAAACTGATAATATCAACTGCTGGTCGGGTTGGATATAATAAATATTAATGTATAGACAAATATATGGAAAAAACTTTCCATCCGTTTATGAAACTGATAACACCAAATGCTGATTAATATAGACAAATACTATATGGAATAAACTTTCTATCCATTTGTGAAACTGATAATACCAAATGCTGGTCGGATTAGGATATGATAAATATATGGAATAAACTTTCCATCCATAAGTGAAACTGATAATATCAACTGCTGGTCGGATTGGATTTGATAACTATTAATGTATAGACAAATATATGGAATAAACAAATCCATTTATAAAACTGATAGTACTAAATGCTGGTAGGATTGGATTTGATAACTATAAATGTATAGACAAATATATGGAATAAATTTTCCATCCATTTATGAAACTGATAATACTAAATGCTGATCGGATTGGGCATAACTAATACTGGTCAAACAAGTCACAGGGTTCCCCCGATCTAGAAAAAATAAATGAGTGGTTGCTAAGATTTTTCAGGACTACTGGAAAATGCTTAAATTTATCTTTTATTTGTGAATTACGAAATTATTTATTCCAAATTTATTTTTTACACCCATATATATTTGCTTTAAATTAAATATTTATAGGTAGCTTAAAATATTTAGATTTATCTCATTTTTGCTACCACTTTAATAAAATATCCAGACTGCAGAATCCCTGGATCAGTTATGCCCTTGTTTCTATTTTCAATAAAAACAAATTTCACATTATGAACTCAAAAAATCCTCCACGAAGGCAACTTTATCTCAATACTTGAATCAGGAGTCTTCTGGATTGGGTTCAAAATTACAAGGCTACGGAGTTGAGCATTGGTAGCCGTAAACTCGCAATTAGATTGGCTGTTCAAAGACGGTTTCAAAAAAAAATTCTAAAATTTTGAAAGCAGCAAACGCATGGCAAGAAAAATCTTTAATACGACGAATTTTGAACTGCTGTCCTTAGAATGAAATGAAGCAAAAACAAAAATTAGTAGAGATTTTGTGGCAAACAATTGAAAAAGGGAGTAATACTAAGACATCTCGGAGTCGTGAAACCTGCATTTACGTAAAGATAAACCTTCAGATGAGTAAATTGCACACGTATGTCCTGAACAAAAATGCTGAATCACTCATTCAGACGGGCTTTTATACCCAAATAAGTAGTTTTCCTTTTCAGCGATTCATCTTTTAAGAGCTACTTCGAAACACTACATTCTAGAGACTTACAGTAAATAACGTTTCATGATCCTTATGCACATTTTCTAAAGAAAACTGTAACCGCAAAAATGTATAGTTTTTTGGCGTCTGTGTGTTGGGCAATGCGCAGTATCCAGGGAATCCAGGCATCAGTTCCAGGCATCCATGTCTCGGGCATCCAGATCAAAAGCAAGAACTGGAGAACTTCTTTTCCCAATTTTTATGACACACAGTAGGCAGATTAGCATGCATCTTGCACCATATACACTCCAGAATCGAACCCATAACTCCAGCTTTGAAACAGAGTTGCCATTAGCACTCCAACCCATAGCACAGCTGAAGGATACTGTCAGTTTACACACGTTATACGTAGAGATCTGCAATTTCAATAAATTTAGATCTCTGAAAACGAAAAGGAATATAAATGGTTGAAGTTGGATACATATTGTTCTCTTATCATCGATTCATTTATCTCCAAAGCTAATGCAAAGCTCTTAACTTACTAAAAAAAAAAATTTTTTTTTTTAAATTAAAACAAATAATTCGAATACAAAACTTAAGATAAAACTGAAAATTTCGACTGTTTCTAAATAGCAATAACAACAACCTTTAAATGGATTTAAAAATTAAAAGCAGAGCACCAGAAAATTAGCATTTTCTTTGTGATTCATCAGCTTCGTTATCTTCCAACTAGCACTTTCCTTTCTTTGAAAACACATTCAAGTTGAGACTCCCTCTTCCACTGCAGTGTCAGTTGCATAATTAAAAGGGCTAATTAAATGTGCAGGCAAATGAACCATTATATTAATATTCACCTAATGAATAACCAAGCATTCCAGCTGACATAATATAGAGTGGTCAGGGACCAACGCCCAAGGAGGGCAGGCGATTCCAGCGAACAACTACTTAACAAACGAGGAACACAAAGTCACATCAGGGTGGTGCCCGCAACCGTAAAACACACGAGTTGCCAACATCCTAACCATAATTCATCCCTAAAAAAGGAGTACACGATAGAAAAGAAGAGGAATAAAAAACAAAAGGCAGCAAAATAAATAAACGACCTCTTCTGTTGACCAAAGTGATGAATAGTAGGGATTCTTATTGGCTAAAGAGTATATGGACAACGGACGAGCAAAGAAATGCTTAGGCGGAATGGAACAAAAATAATTGAATTCGAATTTATTGTGCCTCGCTTTTTGTTTGCTAGGTAGGCGGAGGGGACAAACACTTCCATTATAGTGATTATGGCAACACGCAATGATAATCATAAGAGGAAGAACTGCCGTATTATTTTTTTTGTTCGATACCTGTTACATAGGAAAAAGGAACATAATATGGAATAAATCCTGAATTCTATTGTGTGGAAGTAATCAATTACATTGTAAGATGTATTTTGTATTTAAATATAATGAAAGAAAAGAGACCGTTTACAACATTTGTACAATAAGAGACCAATCAGTGGCCATTTTTAAGCCGAATAAATACTTTTATTTGATAGTAGTAGTAAGGATAATTTGTAAGAGATTGAAGAAAATATTAAATGGAGGGAAAATGTTCTAACAATTTTCAACATTTATAGTTAGCGTTATTTATCCAAGATTTTATGCATTTTATACTATAATTCTGTTCGTTAGACCACCATTTAGCCTTTTGACGCAGATCGGACACCAGTGTCCTTATGACATATTTTTTGTGACATTACAAGAAAAAATCTAATTACAAAAAAAATATATTTTAATATTTTTTAATCATAAAAATCAGTCTAATTTTTACCAAAAAAATCAGATAATCGGAATTATATTTGAACTAGAATATAAAAAATCCCAAAAAGTACTTTGAATAAAAAAAAAAAATTTTTTTTCATTTAGATTTAAACATAAATCAATAATTGATTTTGTCAATTAAAGAAATTTCAATGATGAATAACTGTTACTCTTAGATCTAAATAACTGTAAATTCGAAGAGTTACCGTTAGGAAGTCGGCAGTGTTTGGAAAATTTTACTTATAACGCATGAAAAGACATCGGTGTTTAACGCTGTATTTCATAACCATAAATTATGAAATACATGCTAAATATAATATTTTTCATTTCTTTTGGCCTAAATTAATACAAAATAATGAAAAAAAAGTATGAAAAATATGTTTAATAAAAATTCTGTGCTTCAAAGAGTGAAAACATCTTTCCAAAATAAAAATCTTACTTTTCATTATAAGACACATAAGAGCAAATTTAAATAAATTTCAGTTTCAGTACAATATGCAACAAATTAGTATTGAAATCATCCGGTAAAATTGACAAGACATTTAATGTGTTAATAAATAAATTAAGGTTGTTTAAAAACTGAATAAAATGAAATATCTAGTAGTTATACTGTCCAATAGATATTCCATTTTATGAAGCAGTTCACATCTATGAATGTCTATTTGATCATTTCAACATCGATTATGAAAAAAATAAATTCTGTTGAGAATTGCTGGAATGACCGGTAAGATTAATTGATTTATAAAGTGGGGTTCGCTTTCCATTGAAACAACCCGGGTTTGAAAACTCTTGATGACTGGTATACAGTGCTGATACAAAAATATATAGTAATAGACCTATCATGGGTTAGATCAGAAAGGCTAAGTTTTCGCGAGAAAAGTGGAAAGTTTATAACTCTATGCAATCTATAATAACGACATAGGTTCCTACAAGTTTCCGGCATAGTTCTCGGTCGCGGTGGCTCAGAGGGAAAGGTGTCGCCTCCCAATGAGGTAACCCAGATTCGAATTGAAGCTGTGACTGGTTGATACGAATTCCGCCCCCGACTCGCACCGACCACCGTGCTGCAGTGGTAGACGGATCATGGGTTAGAATCTTATTGCCGTCCAGCTACCCGTGGGAAGTTTTCATGGTTTTCCTCTCCATGTAAGGCAAATGCGGGTTAGTTCCATCAACAAAGTCCTCCTCGAAGGTTTGTTTGTCACAATGTTTGATCCAGGAGTTCACTTGTCTTTTGGTTTGCGTTCAAAATTACAAGGCTACGGTGTTGAACATTGGTAACGGTAAGCTCGCAATTGGATCAACGACGGTTATAAAATAGAATAAAATTATAATCAAGTGAACCGCGGTTGCTTAGAGGATAAAACGTTCGCCTCCCAATAAGGAGACCCAGGTTCGTATCCTAGCGGTAGCTGGTTCATACAAATCCTGCTCCAGCTCGCACCAACCAATGTAATAGATCATAAGTGGAAGACAGATCATGGGTTAGAATTTCCTTGCCCTCGGCCTAACACTGGGAGGTTTTCCTCTGCTAATTACTCAATCGTGGCTTAGTTCCATCAAAAATTCCTCTACGAAGACTAGTTTGTTCCAATGCTTGATCCAGGAGTATTGTCTTCTGGGTTGGGATCAAAATTACAAGGCTACGGAGTTGAACATTGATAGTCGTAAACTATTTAGAAGTTATTTTATCTCCTGGACTAAATTCAATGTTACGGTAGCTAAAAATAAAGGCTACACATCTTCTACGGATCAGATGCCCGAAGCAGATGATTAAATTATATTAAGACTCATAAATTTGTTTTATTTATATATCAATCACAAAAAAAAACAGCGAAATTGCTGTTTTTCTTTGGTTGCAGATCACATCAGGAACAACAAAACTTAAATTTGCTTAAATCAATACACAGAAATAAATCGATTTCCCCAAAAAACTAACTAGAAACTTACGCAAACGTTTCCATAAGATAAACAGAAAGAAGTTAACAAAAACAACTTACCAGAAAAAAGTACGAATGTGATGATTTAACATATTTTTAATACCATTTCCACAGAACTGACAATATATTTCTGTTTCAAAAATAGTCCTATTTTTCTCAGCGGAAATGTAAGCCACCTACAAAACAAATAAAGGAAATGAGGTTTAAATGACAATGCAAATACTAAAAACATGTTTAGTTTCATAAAAGGAACATTTTTCAAAAGCAATCTCTTTTTGCGTAATGTCTCGGTTATTATTGAAATACAATTCAGAATTCCCAGGTTATGACAGAAACCAGTATTTACTTATCGCAAGGTGAATTCATACTTATTTTATATTTTCCATGACAATGATATATACCTCTGCTCACGGTAATTAGTCACCGAAGTTGCACTTAAAAATTTAATTTAGAAGAAGCAGAGAATAATTTTTAAAAAAAAGTTATTAATGCCACATTTTTGAAATGTTTCCGAAAGTATGCATTGTATTCACATATCTTCTGGAATACAATTTATAATTTATCCAATTACAATTTATTCTTAAAACGAGTAATTTAGTGAAAGTAATTTTTATAAAAAAAAAATTAAAAAATCAAGGAATTTTATAAATTAAGTAATATATAAAAACAATTTAAATAAAGAAAAGGATATTTATGTTTAATAAAATCTAAGAATCAACCAAAAATTAATCATTTGTATATAGAGATTTGCGATTGTTTTTGTTTAGGAAGAATAAACTTTACGTAAATGCTTTTTTTAACATGGATGCTTAGATGAGAAATATAAATGCATGCATATCATCATGCTTTTCTACTTAATTTATAGAAAAGAACTTGTTGAAAAGTTAACTTGTAGAAAAGTTTATAAATTATTCAGCAAGTGTGGGTAGTATTAGTATTGAAAAACAGTAAGCGTATCAAAATATAGACATATACTTACAGCCATTTACAGAATTTTTAATACAGAACACCAATATTTTTTAGAAAATTTATAACAAAAAGTTAAAACTTCATATTTTTACTCTAAAATTTTTTTATTTAAATAAAAATGCTGTTTAATTTCATAAAAGAAAATAGAGTTTTTTTTAAATGTGTTTTGTAAAATGCGAGAGATGTGAGGTGTACAGCATTATATTAAAACATTAGACATAAACAAAATTTAAAATTCGATCAAAAGAAAAATATATATTCTAGGAATTCAACATAAATTTAATTACAATTTAGAATATTAAAGACATAATTTGAACAATTATTGTGCTACTTAGTAGAAAATTAAAAAATTTAATGTTTTAGTAAATATCAATAATTACTGTCAGTATTTGTCAGAGCAATTAAGAAGACTATTAACACTAACTCATATCTTTACTAGTTAAAGTGAAAGTTTGACTGCACAGTAAAAAATTCCAGATCAAATTACCCGTACTGTAAAAAGTACTGGCAATTTGAGTTCAACATCCGTTAAACCCATTATTATACCTTAAAGTTTTGAACATCAGATTTTACAGTGATATTTATTTAATTCAGTAACTGTACAGTAAATAGTAATGAAAAAATTTGGCTGTAGATTTTTTTATCCGTTGAAATTTACGGCAAGAAGTGCCGGTACCCTTTACCGGAAATTTTTACAGTGTAGTGGTGATTGATATTCTTAAACTGATGCTAAAACAATTCCAAAAATAAGTTCCTTACAAATTTTTATTACGATGTAAAATTATGCCGACAAATACACAACGAACCACGACAAAAAAGAACGTAAGTTTACATCACGATGTCATTGAATATTTCAATGCTTCCAAACAAAGGATATGAATTAAAAAAAAAGTACCCAAATGAAATAATTGTCTTGGAAAGACATCAGGTATCAGTTATGGAAATCAGTAGGGAGTCAGTAACAGGAGTCAGTTATGGAAAAGTAACGAATCTGTAAACGAATCCCTCAAAAAAATTTTATTGTTACACGGAACTTCATAAATTTTTTTAACACTGCAACGGGTATTTCATGCAATTTTTTATTGTTAAAACGAATCCTCCATAAAAAATTTCATAACGAAAATGAACCCTTCATAAATTTTTTTATTCTTAAAACGAACCTTTCTTAAATTTTTTATGAGTTAAAACAAACTCTCCATGCAATTTTTTATTGTTTAAAACGGATCCTTTATAAAAAAAATTATTGTTAAAACGGAGTATAGTTTTTTATAGTTAAAACGGATCCTTTATAAAAAAAAATATTGTTAAAACGGAGTATAGTTTTTTTTAGTTAAAACGGTCCCTTCATAAAATATTTTACTGTAATATCAGATTCGAAAATTGTTTTTTGCGAAAAACAATGAATTGTTTTAAGCGTATAATTCTGAAACTCCAAATCATTGAAAAGGATGGATTCTAGGTTTTTATTTCAAATAAAAACAGCACATAATTTTCAAAAATTGTCAAAAACAGGATACTTGAGAAAAAGAACTCTATGGCAATTTTAGATTCGAAAAAGAGCAGACTTATCACAAAAAGTCTGAACAGACCACTGGTTTATGTAATCTTTAACGAAATCTCAAAAACAGGACCCTATTTTCACAAAATGAGTAGATTTTTTTCAATTTGATGAAAGCATTACCGATTTATCTCTGGCAGTAGCAATTGATATACATCATTCGCCAGATTGAAACATTCTGCACTGATAAAAATGAAGAAAAAAATAACAATAGAAAAGTAACATTAAACAATAATTAAACAAATAAAAGAGTAACTAAAGTCAATGAGTCTGCAAGGTTTGAAATTTTTCTTTAGATTTCATAAAAACAAACCTTTCACAAAAAGTCTGAAATAGCCCCCCTTAGGAGTCATTGCGCGAAAAAGTTAGTCTTCGACGCACTAAATTATTACTCAAAAAGAAAAACGAGTAATTTCTTTATATAATAAAACAAAACAAAGAGAATTTGAGTA
This sequence comes from Parasteatoda tepidariorum, assembly GCF_982258835.1. Classification (NCBI taxonomy): domain Eukaryota; kingdom Metazoa; phylum Arthropoda; class Arachnida; order Araneae; family Theridiidae; genus Parasteatoda; species Parasteatoda tepidariorum. The sequence goes on from NC_141756.1 coordinate 58,272,261, forward strand.
TATGAAGTTATTAAAAAAATAAAACTTTTCAGAAAGAATTCAATTGTTCACCCGAAAGAAAAAAAAAAATTGGGGGGGGGGAAAGCTCACACATTAGTAAAACATATAAACATTTGCAATATAAAAGCAATATGGTTAGAGAAAAATCATCCCCGATTACAACAACGGTTACCATAGTTACAATTCTGGGTGACGTCACATAGGTGACCAACCAATCAATGGATACCTTTTCATTTCGCCAGGTGTGGTTCGGACAAGTGGGTGGAGGGTCGATAAAATTTTTTGGGGCTGAGGTGTGCCCTCAAAGTGTCCTGACATTTCAAGATCGATTTTTATTTCCATTTTTAAGCCACAAGTACACTGGTCGATTGATTCAAGAGACAAAGTAAAAAGAGAAATAAACTTTCTTCCCTCTGGACCGAAGAACTTAGCTGAAAATTAATTTAAAATACAAAAGCTTTGCAGTATTCGATATTTTCAAGGATTAACCTTTATCCTTTGATAGGTTAGAATATTATTATATTGGTAAACTATGCATAAAATATTACATGTATTTTATTAACTTTATCTAAGAAAGATTGCAAATTATATTGGCTATAACTTTCAAATTATTCAAAAACGAAATGTCTAAATTGAGATGCATTTACATCGCACTTAATATATAATTTTATAATCATTTTGAAATCAAAATGAAAAAAAAATGTATACGCATTCGGATCAGTCAATTAATATTTGAACGGAGAAAAAAAAAAGAAGAAAATAAAAGTTACCGTAATCCGTCACCGACGGAAAACGAATGTACAAAATATCAAAATCTGTCTGATTGCAGGTTGAAAGTTGATGCTTCTAATAATCGTATTTAACTCAACGATAACGCTTTTGCTTTTTCCTTGATAAAATATTAATTTTCGATCCCCATTGTGTATGGTTTTTTATTTCATTGAAAAGGATTTTTAAACTATATTTTAAGGGTGGTCTTTACGTTACACCATGCATATTAACAGTTCATAGCTTAAACGCAAACCCTTAAAAAATAAGACAAAAAAACATTAAATAAATTTTACAGTTAAATGATATATTAATTTGATTATTAAATAAATTATCTTACTTAATACGCATTTGAAAAGAAAAAAATCTATTATAATTCCTTTTCTCAAAAAATTTTTAATTTCAGCATTTCCTTTCTTGTTTCTTTACTATTAATAATTAAATACTTAAGTTTCGGGCGAACCTATAATTCGAACACTAGATCACAGATATTGTGCCTAAAATTATTAATCTAACTAGATATAAAGGAATCTAATTGGTTATTTAAGAAAAGTATTCGTATTCCAATCCTAAATATTAGGATTATAATTGATGCTTTATAAAATCTATTTAAAATAAAAAAATGTAAATTCGTCAGATCAACAAAAATTACATTTATTTAATTAAATTAATTTTTGTTCATTAATCACAAATGTCACACGCAATTTTAATTAACAAATTTTAAACCATTTGTAACATTTTCACTATAGTTTCATGTATATTTGTGTCATGCCACAAAGACGACAAATTTAAACTGAAACTTTAAGTCCAAAAATTTGCTTAAGTTCAAATATCCATCCCTTTTTTATAATTCTCTTCTTATAAAACTATTATTGAGCATTGACAAAGATAATCAATTTGCAAAAGCGTGCAAAAATATTTGATTGCGAATTGCGATTAAATAGCAACAAATGTTGTGTAATCGTTATAGATGTTGGTTATCATTAATATATAATTTTTAATACATAGTTCTAATACTCTATTAATGCAAAATAGCGTGAGAAACATTAGAATTTAAATATAGCTATCCAGAAATCAAAAAATTAATGCAAGAATTAAAATTGACATCATGAGAAATTTGTTGATTTTTCTTCTTTTAAAAGGGAATCAGAAAAAGAAAAAAAACTTTCATCTGAACTCAAGCAGATTTAATATGAAACTAAAATCATTTTGTAGTATTACTTTTTAAGATCAACAGTGATAAAAAATTCTTTCAAAGAAAAAAATATAACTTGTGAGATATTTACTTTTAGATTAAAGCAGACAAGAGAGCTTAATCAGATTTTTAAAATGCGAAAGAAAATCGAGTTAGGAAATCCAATATCAACTTCATCAAGAGAAGTTATTTCGAGTTAATACGTTATTCGCAAAAAAATTTTTATAACGGAAAAAACGAAAAAGACTGAAGCTGTAGTTCTGTAGTTAACGAAGTTTCTGCGTCAGAAAATATTCCGAACAAACAATAATTTCAATTTAATATGCTTTTAAAAAGTACATTATTTTTTACGATTCTGTCTTTAGAAGAATAATGGTATTACGTTAATAATTTTAGATCATATTTAAAACAGCTGAAGTCAGGTGGAAATTTTTTCGTGTTAGTTTATAAGATTCAATCTAGAATATTTTTTCAAAATAATATTTTAAAAAGACGAAAAAGGTAAGATATTTTTAATGTAAATTTAAAAATTTTAATTTTATTTCTAGATAAATAAAAATGTTTTACTTGTTAATTTTGTAGTCGAATATTTTTTTGAAACTAAATATTACTATCCAACAAAATAGCTTCGTATCGGAGATGAAAAGCATGGCTCGAACTTAACGACTTAGCTCGGACTACCATGAATAATTATTAGTGGTCAACCGGACTAACTACTATCAATGTAAAAAAATGAAAATATTTTTTTTTAAATTGGTTTTGTGTTCTGGTCTGTGTTTTTGTCACAAAATAGCTTACTATATAATTCGGTGTATAAGTCGACCCGTTGTATAAATCGATTCGTTGCATAAATCAACCCCCTATTTTTGATTAGAATATGACAAATTTTTGATATGTCGTGTGTATAAGTCAACTGCTAAAAAAATTAATATAAAAAATTTTAAAATTAAAAAAAAAGTTATTATGTCTACAACATTTTTTTCAAGTTAGAAATATTTCACATTGTTCGCTCTCTATATGATACATTTTAACATCTAATGAAGAACGTTACGTTAATTGAACGTTAACGTTAATTGAAAACGCTTTTTTTTAATTTAATTTTTATTTCGTTATATTCTTTCTAATATTTTTAAATTCACTACCTTAACTTTTCTTAATATTATTTTTTTTAAATGTGTTTAAAAAAAATAAAAGTAAGAAAATATGATAAAAAATGCAAAATTAATGGTATAAAACATATTAAAAATAGTTTGAAGGGGGAAATTAATGCAGCGTTATTCATATCTCATTGCTTTCAATACAACGATATTTCATGATCAACTAATATCAGACTTTATTACAGAGTGTATAAGTCGACCCCCTGATTTTCGTAAAATTTTGGGATTTTGAAAAGTCGACTTATACACCAATATATAGAGTGTTTCATGATAAGTGTGAACATTTAACATTCTTTGTATTTTAATCTTTTATAAATTCAATTTATTAATATACTTAAAGCGGTCCACTGGAAATATGCATGGAATAGTTATACCTTTTCGTAACTGGCCCAGTGTACCAGTGACTAAAATGTCTTAATTTCTACTCTTAAAAGGCAATTGTTCAATCTTTGTTCTCACAAAATTGAGATAATACTGCAAAATTCGAGAAAATGCGAAAAATAGTCATTCCATTGGTTCTAAAAAAATTTAAGATTTGTATCATAGTACATTTTACCTTAGAGCACACAGGTATATATATTTTTAATACAATATCATTTATATTTAGAGAAAAAAGTACACAACTTTTTACATTATATTAGTACAGTGCGCAAAACGACTTATTAATAAAAAATATCCAGAAAATCTAGAAAATATCCAAATCATGGGAAGAGTGAAGATACGACTGCTAATGAAATATTTTTCAGGATATTATTTCGTTCTTGTTATTTAAATTATACCTTTATAGAGTGCTGATTATGGTTTTAAGCAGGGTTGGGTTTTTGCAGTCAAAAACTGGTTTTTGACATGACAGTGGTAAAAACCGTGTTTTTACCGGTAAAAACCGTCAAAAACCTACTGTTTTCTTTAATTAATGGCATAAAGCAGGCAATATATTATTTTCACATAATTGTCTTGTTAAATGAATGTTGTAAATGATTGCTATTGATTTTGCAACTATAAACATGTATTCTTATAGAAGGATATACATTCATATAGAAATATTGTAATATACTTATTGAAAATAGTGATACTTACTTTTATCATTATAGCTTGATTTGCAAAGGATTCAAAATTTTGCACTTCTTAATTGTTAGAAATAAACAAACAAACTAAAAAGAAGAATTTAAAATTTGGCATTTCTTAAATATTAGAAATAAGCTAAACAAAACTTTCAAAGCTTGTAACTACTAACAAACTCTAAGCCAAGAATGATTTGACATTCTTCAGTAATGTAATATGCCAAACAAAATGATGCTTGGAAATGTTGAAAATTTTGCTTAGTATCCTAATATTTTACTTCAAATAGTATGTTTTTGATATAATCATGTTGGGAAAATGCAAGAATCTGTTCTTAAATATCTTTTAACAACTTTATCTAATATCTTTTAACTTTTTATTGCCCAAAAATGAATTAATTTTAAATTATAAGCAGTTAATCTCAAAAATACAGTTTTACCAAAACTATGGGTTTTTGACAGTTTTCGACGTTTTTGACAGTGGGGTTTTTGACATGACGGTAAAAACCATGGTATAAACCGGTAAAAACCGTCACGTGTCGAAAACTTGCCAACCCTGGTTTTAAGTCTTCCCTTTTTTGTCTACTTTTTGTTTATATCAACAAAATTATGTAATATTACATAATTAAATCAGATGCTTTTTTTTTTTGCATATCGATTTGTAATCGATCAATTAACGCCACTTTTTAATTTGGTAAGAAAAACTTATCCTGGATTAAAAGATTGAGTTTTTTCAGCTCAGTTTAGAAAATAAATAATAAGTTTCACTTATAACCCCACTTGGTACATTAAGTAATAAATTCGATTCACAGTAGAAGAAAAACTACCGAAAATAATAACAAAAAACTTACTAAAAATATAATCATATCCTCCAATGGGGGCCTTTGGTCCATACAAGGTTAGATATATGTATATCTTTAAATTGTTTATATGTATACAATACCAGAAAAAATTATTTTAACTCTATAATTAACTAAAACATAAATAGAATACCTTTTCCTCCACAAGGAAAAAAATTTTCAGAAACAACGGGAGTTTTGTTTTTATACAACATAATTTTTATGTTTAAAAATGTGCTTACTTCAATATCAAATTAAATAAATAACACCAAATATGTCATGTTTCATAAATGTTTGAGTTTCTTTCTTATACCTTTTTTTAAATGTAAGGCAAACAGATATTTTAATTGCCTTTAATTTAATAAAATTCTACACTGCAATATACAATATGTAATATATTAAGATACTGTAATATACTATTATCCATTTTTACCGGAACAAACTATAAAATAAAAATAAAAACCTAATATGTTGTAATTTTACAATAATAATTACCAAAAAAATCACTGAATTCCTTTAATTAAATAAATATTACTGTGAAAATCACGGTATAATATTTTACGGTAAAAATGGATTTTACGGATGTTTTACCGTACGTGCCAGGACATAATATCGTAATTTGATCAGGAATTTTTTACAGTGTATTTCGTCACTGCTTAAATTGGAACACAGAAAATAATCAAGTAACTGTTTCGAGAAAAATATTACCTTTATTAAGTAGTACCTTTTTTAAAGTCATTTAATGGATATGACTTGAGACTGGAGAAAACCGAGGTAAATAAACATTACTGTAAAGGTTACAGGGCAATATTTTATGGTAAAATTGGATATTGATTGCATCAAAGTGCCGGGACTTAATGCCGTAATTTGATCAGGAACATTTTACGGTGTATTTCATTTCCGATTAAAGTGAAGCTCAGAAAATAATCAATAAACTGCTATGGGAAAAACATTTTTTTTTTAAAAAGTAGTCGCTTTTTTAATATTACTAAAGGAATAAAACTAAAAATATATTTCCATTCTTAAATCCAAAATTCGGGGTTATTTAAATTTTAATCACATAGGAAACTATTCCTAGAATATCATCTAATTACAAGTATCTTAACGCATTAATAACTTTACTCGACAGTTGAGATTCTCCACTACAAGAATCCGTAAAAAATTTCAAGACAGCACGAAATTACGCAAATAAAAAACGACGATCGTAACGCAAATTTGCGTGCGAATGCGATGTCACCCAAGACAACATAACATGTCACACGCCACCTACTTGACAAACACCCACAGAAAAAATATGAGTCCTATAAACCAAAGTAAATTCCGTTTGTAAAACGCGGGAAATAAATATTGAACATTAAAAGTGGACAGCAAAATTTCCGAGTTCAGATTAAGGGATCATTCACAAATTGAAATAAGTTGCAAGGCGATTCCCTCCGTAGAAGTTGTTTATTGAATACGATAATTTTAACTGAAAACAATATATTCACTAACAAATATTGCTCAGGTAAATTTAGAAAAATTTTCCAATAATATATACATTGTAGAAAATACTGGATCAAATAAAGGTATTAAGTACAGGCGCTTTGGGTGTATCAACCATTAAATCCCTTTTAAACATAAAATATTATACCTCGATTTTTACAGTAATACTTATTTAATGAGAGTAATTCAGTGAATTTAGGGTAATTGTTCCTGTAAAAATTGCAATTTATCAGATATTTTGTTCTGTAACATGTTCCCGTTGAAATGAATTTTACCGTAAAAAGTACTGGCACCCTTGCCGTAATTTGATCTGGAATCTTTTAGTGTACTTTTCCCATTAACCATCGATTTAGCACTAATAAATAGTAAAATGTTATTGTACACATTAATTAGCAAAATGCTATGTGCTAACTAGAAATCAATGAAATACGGTTATTTCTATAGAGTATATAATCAGCTTATTATATTCTCTATTTTTAGTTCATTTTTCTCTATTTTGTAATAGTTTTTTTTCTTTCTTTATATTATTTCTTTTAGTGACTTTCTTTGTATGTAGACTTATAGATTTAGTGAACATTTCATGTTTTTCAGCTTACAATAACCTTTTTGTAAATGCTTTGTATTTTTAACTACCTAAAACAACAGCTTGGTTCATTTTTGCAGTTCATTTTTGAATACACTCATAATAATTAACCTATCGCATTGCTATGAATTTACGCAACTTTAATATAGCTTGTGCTAACACATTCAACAAAGTTTCATATTAAAATAAAATATCGTAAATTCAATTCCTTTTCTCTTTATTTATTCCATTATCAAGCGAAGCGGATAGTTCATTTGAATTGCATTTGAAATAAAAAGATATAAATATTTTTAACAATGATTTTTTCATAACAACAAACACTTAAAAAAAATTTCTTTTTGAATTTTTTTACATATTGCGCAGTGATTATGTTTAACCATGTGATTAAAAACGGATTAATTGGATACCTGTAAACGACGTCACGGGTGTGAGTCGAATCTGATTGGCTTCTGAATCGACAAATACCACGATTTACCTACGATGACGTCACTTTCAGGTTTGCAATTCAAGGTACAGTGATGAAAGATAACGCAAAATGAACACAAAAAATATTAGCATTTTGAAGGAAATACGTTGTACCAGCCGGTAAAGCTATTCAAAAGATATTAAGGCAAGTTTAATCTGTAGCAAAGGATTAACATATTTCCGATAATGCATTACAGTCGGCAAGTTGACGGTTGTGAAAATTTACTAAGAACAAGCTCTGATCCAGTTAAGTTCTCAAAGTATATACATTCATACAAACTTATACTTTTATTTATGTATTCAGTAATAGAAAAGAGCCGAAATAGACTACACAGCTCTAAATTTAAGACTGAAAAGTCTAAGTTCTAACACATATAAGTTAACCCAACTAAATTATGATTGAACTAAATCTCGCAAGAAAACGAAGATATAAACAAAACAAAAAAAAGGATAAAAAAGAAAACAGAAAGACAAAAGAAATCTGGAGACTATATATAAATAATATGAGACAGTATATATTTAACGAAAATAGAAAAAACATCTTTATTAAAATAAATAAATATAATTTTAAGGTTTTAAACATGAAACCTCAAAATAAGAAATTAATTGAAACTCAATAAATTATAGTTTCTATGCATTGAAATGACTATTAAATTTTATTTTATTATAACTTTTAAACCATAGTTTATAAAAAGATCAAATATTGCTTTGAATTTAATTGCAGACAAATTATTTAAGTTAGGTCTTACAATACAAATTTAGGGTTTGTTTTCAAATCGTTAAATATATATAGTAAATTTAAGGGGATGTTTACAAATTTAAGAATATAGCAAAAAATTATAAGTCATACTTAAAAAAAAAAAATGAATTTCAGCTATTTTGAAGGTGGTATCCCCGTTATGCATTTAAAATTAAATACAAATTAATATGCACAAAACGTAAACACCAGTCTTAAATAATTGTCCGGATTCTCGCAAATATCAATTTATTATTAATTATACACATGAGTCAATTTATTGATATTTGTATATATTTCGTAATTATAATTGATACAGTTATAATACAATTTATACATATGTTCCTATTCGTAATAAAATTAATATGAATGTGTTCAATGTGTATATTCGTAATTTATATAAATATATGTATTTCCAATGCCCACCTGGAGGCATCTGAAGGCCGGTCATACAGGCATCATACAGGCATCTGAAGGGCAGATTTGCTGATCACTCTTTCAGGGACACCATATTAGGTGGGTCAACGTTGCTCCCACAATAAGAACAGATAGTACAGAGAAGGAAAGAACATCCATGCCTTGCCCGGGATTCGAACCCAGAACCTTTCTGATGCAAGGCCAGTTCCCTGACCCCCACACAGGTTGGTCGGCATATTCGTAATATAATTGATACAATTGTAAAATAATTCATACAAATGTAAATATTCGCAAGAAAATTTATACAAATGTGTGTACATTTGAAATATAATTGATACAATTTTGCAAAAATCAATTTATAAAGAAAATCAGAAATTTCGTTACCACCCCTTTTATTTCATATGCGAAAACTCCTGTTTTATTTGCCTTGGGAAATCGATGATGAATATCGTGCCTACTTTTTAATTCTGTTTTCCAATTCACATGGTTAAAGATTTCGTGTTGTCGTGGCTGTGGAATACATGTAAAGACACGCCTCTAGCGACATATTATATGCTTAAACTTTGATCAATCCACAATTTGGGGCGGAATAATATTTGAGAGCGAAAGCAGAATTTGCTCGCATTTTTGTTTTTTTTTTAGATAAACAGGTAATTATCTATTATAGAATCAGGGTTAAACATGGAAATTATTCACTATGATTTGTGTTCGACTATGATTTATTTTAGCATGTAACATAAACAAATTTGGTTTGATTAATTTCGTGATAAGTGTTTAACCAGACGGTCTGATAGCTGTTATTGAATATTGGATGGGGAAAAAAATCAAATGATTTTTTTAAGGTGATTATGGTAATTCGTAATCTGAGCAAAATAGAAGAAAATATAGAAAGTTTTGAAATATGCATCGAAATAAATATAACAAATATTTTTCAAAAGAAAAAAAAAACTAAATTTTGGTTAAATGTTTTTTTTTTTTTTTTTTTTTTGCATATGCCCAGGGTTTATGAAACTGCGAAAATATTTAAATAATTGTAGTTTTACTTAAAATCAAAGCTTTAGAAAATAGCAAAAAGGTGCAAATTTTATTATCTTAGAAGAAAGAAATGCCGTATTTTTAGGTGCCAGAAACAAAAGCATTTCTAACTTACTCTTATTACAATGGAATAGGTACTTAAACTAAACAAACGGCTCTCTTCTTAAAATCAAAGCTTTAGAAAATAGCAAAAAGGTGCAAATTTTATTATCTTAGAAGAAAGAAATGCCGTATTTTTAGGTGCCAGAAACAAAAGCATTTCTAACTTACTCTTATTACAATGGAATAGGTACTTAAGCTAAACAAACGGCTCTCTTCTTAAAATCAAAGCTTTAGAAAATAGCAAAAAGTGCAAATTTTATTATCTTAGAAGAAAGAAATGTGATCGAAAATTTATCTTAACAATTTAACTAATTAAATTTAATAAATGTTTTAAATTATTTTCAATTATCACATGGAAAAAATATTCTTAATTTTTAGCTTTTTCATACATATCGTTGGATATATTGTATTTCTAACCAATTTAATTTTTAAACAAAATCCCAAAGACTCAAATGATAAGATATTTACACCCCATAGGAGTGTTCGAAAGATAACTGGAATCAATTTTTTTATTTCTCTTAAAATTCGTCGAATTAAAAAATTTCAATTAAAGAAGATGAAAACTTTATTTTATCTAGACAATCGCTCTGTGAAAGCACAGAAACACAAATTATTTCTTAAGCGTTAAAATTGTGCTAAATATTGAGCAATATGTTGGACGCTGGGTCTCAAAAGATTAAATTAAATTGTGAAACTTTGTGATAAGTCACTTACTTATTTTATTCAAATCAAAATAAAAGCTACGTCGTTTGCTTTATTCAAAACTTGCCTTGTGATATTTAAATTCAAAATTTTATTTCAGGCGAGTCATCATACTTTGCTTTGATTTTCAAACGAGAATTTCTTTTAATATAGTAACAAATTTAAAGAGAAAAACGACCCAATAAATAAGTTTCTCAATCCTATTGCCTTGTCAAAAACAGATTCGTTTTTTATTCTCTACTAGCGATTATCACTGATATTATACCGCTTCTTTCATATTTTCCGCCCAACTTAAACGTGATGATGAAGTCCAGGCTTTCAATTCCTTGCCGAAGAAATTGAAGAAAAAAAAAGAAAACAAAAGAGAGTTGGAAAAAAAAAAAACTAGAAACAATAAAGGAAAATCACCTTAAGATCTTCAAAAAGGAAACTGCATCAAGATGAAAAGTTTGGAAATAATAAAGTAAGTTTTTGCAACGAAAAAAAAAGAAAGAAAAGAAAATGTTAAAATAAAAAAGATATTTTTTCAGGAACTCAATTTTATACTCATTCGTTATTTGAGAAAAAAAAAACCTAATATTTTTCTTTTTCTTTCTTTCATGAAGGAAAGAAAAAAATGAGTGAATATTAAAAGTTTTAATTAGCTAATATTTTTGGTATTTAAGGTTTAACAAATATTTGTGAATGTAACTTGCTGCAATTTCAAATGGAGTTTTTTTTTTAAATTAATGGGAAATGTAAAGAAAATAAAACATCTCAATGGATATGATTCTTATACCAGAATCTTGTCAAAGGCAGATTAGCTTTCTCCCTTTTGGAAATTTTGAGTTATTAATAATATGCTGAGTTATTAATAATATGTTGAGGTATTAATAATATTAATAATAAATACGATAATTTAAGTCTTAACTAAAACATGGTGATGCAGTCCCTGCCTTGAATTTATGCCGCAAAAATATAAATAGATATAGTTTTGAAATAATTAAAATTAAAAAAAAGGAAAAATGAAAGAAAAAAAAAGAAACTCAAGAGAAAAACACAATGCTAAAAAAGAAAATTTATTGAGCTGTTAAGTGTGAAGATAATAAATTATGTTTTCACAGAGGAAAAAGGATTAAAAATAAAGAATTTTTCAGAAATCCAAATTTTAAAATATTAACAATATGGTAAAAAAGAAAATTTATTGAGCAGATAAGTGTAAAGATAATAAATTACGTTTTCTCTGAGGAAAAAGAATTAAAAACAAAGAATTTTTCAGAAATCCAAATTTTAAAATATTAACACGATGGTAGAAAAGAAAATTTATTGAGCTGTTCAGTGTGAAGATAATAAATTAAGTTTTCACAGAGGAAAAAGGATTAAAGATAAAGAATTTTTCCGAAACCCAAATTTTAAAATATTCACACTGAACAGCTCAATAAATTTTCTTTTTTACCATCGTGTTAAGATAATAAATAAAGTTTTCACAGAAGAAAAAGGATTAAGAATAAAGGATTTTTCAGAAACTCAAATTTTAAAATATTAACATGATGGTAGAAAAGAAAATTTATTGAGCTGTTAAGTGTGAAAATAATAAATTATGTTTTCACAGAGGAAAAAGGATTAAAAATAAAGAATTTTTCAGAACCCCAATTTTTAAAATATTAACACGATGGTAGAAAAGAAAATTTATTGAGCTGTTAAGTGTAAAAACAATAAATTAAGTTTTCACAGAGGAAAAAGAATTAAAAATAGTGAAAAAGAATTAAAAATAAAGAGCCTTTCAGAAACCTAAATTTTAAAATATAAAAAAAATGCTGTAAAAGAAAATTTATCGAGCTGATAAGTGTGCAGATGATAAATTAAGTTTCCGCGGGGCAAAAAGAATTAAAAATAAAGAACATTTCAGAAACTCAAATTTCAAAATATAGTTTTGAAAAACAGTAAAATCTTGATACTAGAGAAGAAAATGTATTCAGGTGATAAGTAATGAAGATAATAAAAACTAATTTTTCACAGTCGAAAAAAGAATTAAAAAAAATTTAGGAACCGAAATTTTAAAATAGAGGTTTGAAAAAAAGAAACAAAAAACATGATGTTAGAAAAGCAAATTTATTCAGATGATAAGTGCGCAGATAATAAATTAAATTTTCACAGTGGAGAAAAGTATTGAAAGTAAAATCTTTTCAGAAACTCAAATTTTGCAATAAGGGTTTGAAAATCAGGAAGAAAAAAAACATGATGCTAGAAATTTTTTTTAATCAGATGATAAGTGAGGAGAAAATGAGAATAAAAAGACTTTTCAGAAACCCAAATTTTAAAATAAAACTTTGAGAAACAGTTAAACAACACACAACATGTTTTAATATGAATAATGAAACAAAAACCTTTCGCCATACATTATGAACTCGAAAGAGAAGAAAAAAGCGCTATGGAAAATATTATGATTAAATTGAATAGTTTTATAACTTTATGTTTGTATAATATAGTCGGTAAAATTGAAGAAAACACAAATTCACAAAATTATTTTTTATTACCTTTTGAAAACTACAATCTATAAATTGTAGTTATTTTAAACGAAACGTTCTTTCTTTATAATGTGAATAAATTTTTACAGATTACAGTTAATATTTTTTAAAAAAAATAATATTTTCGTTTTTTTTAAAGAAATATACATCAAAATACATCCATTCAATTTTAAACTCTACAAACTTACATTATTAAGTGAATTTTATTAACTGATTGTTTTTACATTCGAGTATTCATTACAAAGAGGTGGTTTACATTTAAAATATATCGCATACATCTAACGAACAACAACTAAATAAAAAAAATGTCTCAGTAACAATAAACAGTTCATAATGTCGTAATTCAAATCTTTTGAATTACTTTTTTCTAATTTTAATAATCCCTAAGATTTTTGTGTTCCTAAAATTTTAAAACTAATCAAACTTATCTCAGTAGATGCGTAAGTTGAATGCAATACATTTAAAATAAATAAATGCTTTCTTTTGAAATGCTTAAACAAAATTTTAATAAGAAAAACAAATTTTGTTAGAATAATAACTTACATACAAATCTGAGATCTCGTTTAATGAAACCTGAATATAAAGCGAACTAATGATAGTGATTTTTTTTAAAAGGAAACCAGGAAATTCAAACAATTACGCAATTTAAAAATAAACTTTTGATATTATACGATTTTTAGAAATAAAACTAGGAAAAAATGGATAATGTTTTAAATTGTTCAATCGAATTGAAGTTTGAGTTTTAACTCATATTACAATGATTAGAATGAATTTAAATTTTAAGAAATAAAACAAAAAACAATATTTCTAGCTATTTTCTATCTTGCAAGGAATAACATTCTCTAAACATAAATATAAATAAAAAGAACATTACAATGATTTCCTTGTCTGTTATTTGTAAAAATGAAATGCAGTTAGAAAACAATATCATTAATTAAAGAATCACGTATAAATGATGCTATCTGTTTTATTGTTTTACGATCTTCCATTATTTAAGCAAAAATAAATGTTCTATGCCTCATATAAGTCTTCAGATTTATTTAAATTGTGGACTACCATTTTACTAATTCTTTAGAATAAAAGACATCTAATAAACATTATTAGTAATAGTATGTTTTGGAAATCACGAGAAAACAAGCAGCATTAAGTTTAAAAGCAGAATTTCTTTACATTAAAGAATTTATTTGTTATTTTAGCTTTCTTATATGTTATCAAACTTATTTTTTTTAAATCTTAAAAATCTTCATTATTTTTAATGCGTAATAATTTAGGGAAAAACAGAACTTTTATTGTTTTAAGGAGAAAAGAAATCTCGTTTATAATAATATCCCCCAAAATAATAAACGAATAGTTGAAAAATAAAAATAAAATAAATTTTGAAAATAATAATATTTTGACTTTTTCAGCATTATTTACATAATATATTGTTTGTTATTACAGAGATCTGAATGATGTTTTGAAGATATTCGACTATCGAAAATTTTTCGATTATCGAGTCAACTTCCGTGATCAACACCAGACTAAAATGTGTTCACACTAAATTGTGTTCAGACTAAAATGTGTTAAGTTCTCTGCTTAAATTCATAGACTTGATTAGAACATTATAAGAATTCAGGTACCTATCCACTGGAAACTTAGTAGGTTATGAAAAAATGTCAAACAAATTTCTACTTATTTCCAATAGAAATAATCTTAACGAAAATCAACTATTCTCTTAATGAAATTCAACTATTAGGACTTGAAAGAAATATATATAAAGTCAGTTCTTTCGTCGCTTCCCAACAAAGGGAAATTGGCAATATGTTTTGGGTAGAAACTGTAGTTTTAAAGTTATTTCTAAATAAGTAAAAAAAAATTCTAAATTTTTTCACCGAAAGAAATGTTATTATAATTTAGGTACCTAGGAACTTTGTGAATTGTGCGAAATGTGAAATATATTTCATCTTTTTTCTTATTTAAATAATCTTAAAGAAAATCAACTTATCTCTATTAGAATTTAACTTCTGACTGAAAGAAAAATATACTTAAAATAGAAGCTAGTTCTTTTGTCGCTTTTCAACAAAGAAAAACTGGGGCAGAAACTGCAGTTTTAAATAAATTCTTATTTTTAAAAGAATAAAATTTATAAATAATTTTTAAATTTATAAATAATTTTTTCCTCTGAAATTAATGTGTATATAATCATTTCGATTGATTGGTAAGAAAGATTGAGCAGTAAGAAAAGACTATATGACGAGTTGTAAAACCGGGCAAAACATTAGTAAAATTAAATTAACAAATTAATTAATGATGGACTGATCAAGACGATTTTAAATCTTTATCTAGATAATTATTCACCTCCTTTCGATAATATTCCTATTATTTTTAGCTCACCGATTATTTAGCTACCAAATTAAATGGTCAAATTAAAAATACGGTATATTTCATAAAATACGTGTTACTATTGCCAGTAAATGAATCGATAAATAAAAATAATTTTCTGTCAGACATAAGAATAAAAGAAAAATTAGTTAAAATAAGTGGTATACGACCTTTCAGAAACAAAGGGTTAAATAATTGAGCTTCTGAGGGACATAACGTTGCAAAAAATAATGTCTATTGAAACAAAATTCATAGATTCTGTGAAAACTAAACCTATAACCTAAAAGTAACATTAGGTTATTAAAATTAACTTAGATTATTGTAAAATTATAACTTAAATATGTATTATATTATACTTATAAAACATTAGTGGGAACAAATATTAAAATAATTGCTAAAAAATTTTCTTAATAAAATTAAATATTTCTGTCAAAAAAACAATTGTAATGCTTCAGATGACGTATAAATCTTACCTTTTGTTTTTTAAATAAATCTTTGCACTATATTTGTTTTTAAAACTACATGCTTTTTTTTAACCTGTTTCAAATTTGAGAATAAAATTAGATTTTATTTGTTAAAATTTATAAGCCTCGTTAGAATTTATTTAAATCACAAAAAATTCTTCTGAAACTTTCGCATTCACATTTGGCATCTCGGCCGAAGAGTTATGAATCCTTAAGTTAAATTTCGTTTTCCCTAAAATATATATTGTTGCGTAGCTACCACTACAATTATTCAATTCCAATTTACTAGCATTACAAGACATGTTAACACGATCCCATTTAGAGGTACTCTATTTTTTTTCAAGATATATGACGGTTGACATTGCTGGTAGCCTAGCTCCTCAACTACATTACATGTATAAAAAAGTCATTATTCTAAAATTGTAAAAAAAATAATAAATATTTTAGAATCAAAATTTTATAAATGTTAAGTAATCATGCATTTATAAATGTTAAGTAATCATGCCATTTTATCCAACCTTTTTTTCATTAAATGAGAAAGTTCATATCAAAATAGCATGCGATGTAATTTTTAAAAAAAAATTATGACAAGACTTCGGAGCTAAAAGAAAAAAAAAGATGCGATTCATTAAATTTATTCAAAAAGAATTTTTTTAAACAAACAAGAACTTATTTTTCAAGTCAAAACATACCTGTTGCATACAGTAATTAAATACATTATCCCTTTCTGTTTAAGAAGACATTCAACAACAAGTTCAGGCCAATAATAAAAAGGAACAAATGTTCGAATTTTATCTTGGATCAAAGGGTAAAGTTCGAAATAATCGGTGATGTGGGAAGGAATGCCTAAGGGTGTTTAAACTTTTATAGAAACAATGGCATATTCTTCAACAAAAAAGGAAAAGACGTCTGTGGAGGTAAATCTTGATGAAATAAATGACCTTGACACTAAGAATATATGGAACCGGCTTTGAAAGAACAAGGCATACGCCCTTAGTTTACATTGTCTGTACAAACTGTGAAGTTATGCAGCATCCCATTCGCTGCACCCGACAATGTAGTTTCTGTTTTTTTTTTTTTTTTTTTTTTTTTAAACTAATTGAGATTAGAACGATATAAAAGAATGTTTACTATAATATATTTCTTACCAACTCACACAAACTTTTCTTTAAACATTCTATTTTAAAGTTTGATTTCACAATAAAAGAATTGAAGTACTTTTTCCATATGTAAAATATTTTTATAAATTTAAATAAAACTTCTGATGCACCCAATCTTAAAATTATTTTCCAATTTTTATTTATATATTTTTTTATATAAAGAAGGGAATCTACGTAAAATCGAAATACATTTTGAAGTATTTATGAAAATACCATATAAATAATTATATTTTGATAATTATTCTTTTTTTTGTTTTCGTTGTAATGTATAGAAAATGTTTTGCTTTGTTTGTACGTTGTAGACGGTGTACTTGTAGTAGTATATGGCGTACAAATCTTTCGTTCTTCTTTTTTGTTATAATAAATTAGTTTATCAAATATAAAAACGTAAATACAATAGACTAGTAACTAAAATATTTAAACCGTCTCGATTATCTATAAGTTTAATTATTTATTTATTTATTTTTCCCCTACAAACTTTTATCCTAAATAATACCTTAAATAATTAATACATTTATCAGAGAAAAATTAATAACAAATAAATAAAAGAAGGGTAAACTTTAGGTTTTAATTTTTTTCGATAAAGTGCTAACAAATTCAACAGCAAACCATTTTTTAAATTAAAAAATTATAAACGAACCATTTAAATATTCATCAAACGAAGCCAAATTAAACCAAATAATATAGTATTAATGAATGTAAAAATAAAGAAAACAATTACTCAGTGCCGAATGTATTCCTAATCTCAACTTTATTTTCAGGTAGACAAAAAAAAATTGAACAATTTTGATTTTTTGATTTTTTTTTAAAGACACGAAAAACGCATAGAAAGATTTAACTATAATCAAAAGTAAATTAAAAATTATGTGTTGAAAAGCTTTGTTCATTTTAAATATTTAAAAAATCATTAAAAAGTGTAATAAAAAATGCTTTTTGTAACTTATAAAATTGTTTGTGATTGTAAAATGTTAGTGTTTTTATAACTCCTTACAAAAAAAGTTTATGTTCAGTTTTGAATTACTAAAACCTAAAACCAGTAACAGATTCTAACTTAAGTTCGAAGCAATAAAAATCTTTGTTTGTATCCTAGAAAAGGAGTAAAAAAACATAAAATTGCGTTACCCATGATTATTAAAATTCTGTAAACAATAAATTACGTCGACCTAACTAACGATTTTTTATTACGTTTAAAGTAAAACAAAATATCGTAATAAAAATGTTTTTTTTTTAAAAAGTGATACTTTTTTATTAAGTAAATAATTGGAATGCTTGCGTTAAATGCTATTTTAAAAAAACTTGTTCATCAAATCAACATAAAAGTTCTCGATATTAGAGTCTTAAGTCTCACAGAAATCCATAATCTCTGTACGTAATTGAAAATGTTTAACAAAAAAGGAAAAGAAATCAAACATCAGTGAAATACGTAATTGAAAATGTTTAATAACCTTAAAAAATAAAAACTTTAAAAAAAATAAAAAATTAAAAAAAGGAAAATGCAAGGCATTTGTAATTCAAAGTTCAAGTCAAACATCATTGAAATGATGCAATTACGCGAAATTTTCCATAATAAAATAATCTTCAGTCCATTCTAACCATTATACGTCTATACAATCTAAATTTTTTTAAATATTTTAATCCTATTTACAGACAATTTTTTTTAATAAAACATAAGCATATTTTAAAAATGAAGAAAATAAAATTTTCTTGACAGCGAGCTAACGGTCAATATGAAAATATCACAAATACACAATAATATTTCTCCCGTTTCCTCACTCTTTAAAATACTCAAACCGTTTCGATGATACGAACATATATTTTTTAAAAGAAAAATGCAAAAATTGGCTACATTCTATACTTCGCCAAAATTTTAAAAATAATGACATCTTTTGTTAATTAATAAATTTTTTGCCAATAAAGAATAAAAAAATTTTTGTCAATAAAAATTTTTAATTAATACATTTCGATACCATTCCGCTATTACAAAACGCTAAGCAATTTTTTTGAACTCAATCACTAATGTTAAATTGCGTCGGAAATATAATATTAGATACTAAGTTCCCAAATCTCAAGCAAATTTTTTTTTGTAAAAGTAGTTTAAAAGTTGATAAATAACAATCAAGTTTCCGATGAAAATTGTATTTTTCTTATTATTAATGGAATCGGCGATACGCATTGTTACTTCGTTCCTCGGACTGACATTGTCCTTCAAATCCAAAAAAACAACAACATTGAAGTTGATGTTAAACACGTGTTTGATCTTTCACCTACAATTTCTAGACATGTGGGGATTTTGAAAGCATCAAATCACTTATTAGGAATGTTAAGATTTATAAAATGGAAAAGGACTTTTGTAATAATGGTCAATAATTTGAATTCTCTCACTACAACTTAATGCATTTCCTGATAATTTAAACTTTTTTTAGGCCAATAATACAATTGTATCGCAACTCCTATATTAGTTACGATCTAACGCCTATACCACTTAACAAACGAAACCGTGCAGACATTTTAATATTGTACGCATCTATTTATTCATCCGCTTTATTGGAGCAAGTAGATTTTGCAACATAACAGATAGTTATTTGCAACTTATAGTTCATTTTTTATCAGGATATGGTCATGGGCAATTACACGTTCTTTTTTTCAATCGTGACTCATAAAATTAATACATTTGCCAAAAATACTATGTAAATACGTATCTATGCCTGAAAGATATTAAACTGTTAGATATTCCAGATCAAATTACGGTAAAAAGTACCGGCAATCAGGTCCCAATACTTTCTACCGTAAAATCCATTTTCACCGAAACATGTCGTGACAGAACAAAAAAAATCTGATATACCGGAATTATTAAAATAATAATAACCGTAAAACTACTGAATCATTCTAATTAAATAAATATTACTGTAAAAATTACGGTAAAATATTTTAGGTAGAAAATGGATTTTACGATAAGATGAATTTTACGGATGATTGCACCCTTAACACCGGAATTTGTTACAATGCAGTACCAAATGTGAATACATAAAAAATAATTTTATTCATATTCACAGGAAAATCTGTAAAAATTATAATTTTTAATTTTTCATCGGCAGTGAAATCATTTTCATTGTTAAATGTCAACAGAAAAATAAGACAGTGTTCCGTATATTTTTTATCAATCGAAAAAAAAAACGTTCAAACTTTTATCGGTCTTTTTTTAATGTTAACATTTAACTTAACTCTATAATCAGTGTTACAACATTAATGTATTAAATTTTAATTAAAATTGAAAAAACGCTGACTAATCTTCAATAAGTGTGCAGACAAGTCATGTCCTGTAACCATATACAACTGTACAAATTCAGACTATTTGTGTTGCGTATGTAAAAGTTAAAAGCCACTTGTAAATTGCTAAAATTAGAATAATATAATTGGTTCCTTTAAAAACATCTTATCCTTTTCACAATTTATAACTGTTAGTATTTCCTCATGGTAAAACATTGTATAGAACAGAGATGAAATAACAAAAAAACGGAGATCTTGAACCAAACACTAGAATAAAAAAAAATTAAACGAACAATACAGATATTTTTATTGCTGCGGAGGAAGTAGTTGAGACCAGCTATAATGTTCTGCTAATTTTCTTTTGTAAAACATATTATTTTCATGCAAAAAGAAGCCTTTTTTGGTAAATTTCATTTTTTGGTAAAAAAAAAAAAAAAAATCAAATGAAAATCAGGTAAAACATGCGGAATTTGCTTAAATATATTTTTTTTACATTTCATTACCCGCGTTTTTTTTTTTTTTTTTTTTTTTGTGATAAATCGTTGACTAAAATTCGAAGCTATTCCTATGAAATATTCTACAATAACGGCTAAAAATACAAATTTCTAACCTGAGTTGGTTCGTTGATCCAAGTTTGATTGACTAATAAACAAAACAAAAAAAAAATTATAACTCCTTACGCGTGTTTTTTTTATCTATCACATATGTAATCGTATTTATCGAATCATGTATATTACACACGTTGAACCATTATCTATTTCAATGAAATATCCTAATATAACGGCT
The DNA here is from genome assembly GCF_982258835.1 of Parasteatoda tepidariorum. Lineage (NCBI taxonomy): Eukaryota > Metazoa > Arthropoda > Arachnida > Araneae > Theridiidae > Parasteatoda > Parasteatoda tepidariorum. Next base: position 58,293,345 of record NC_141756.1, read on the forward strand.
AAAAATATGAAGCTCTAGCACAGCAAGTTGGATCGTTGATCCAAGTTTGGTAAAAAATCGAATGGAAATTAGGTGAAATATGAGGAAATAAAGTGCGGAATTACCTGATATTTTTCATACTTCATTACTCGCAATTTTTGAGATGCATCATAAATTAAAAAATAACATTTAAACCAATAACATTTAAAACCAATAACATTTTCTATGTAATATAAAGTTCTTCGCTTTGTTGATCCATAATGGGTTGAAAATCAAACGGAATTTAAGTGGAAACGGAATATTAGGTGAATATATATATATATAAAAATACAAAAAGAAAAAAAGCCAAGAAAATTAAGAAAATCAATAAGGTTTAGTTACTGCGCATAAGCTGCAAGTATACAGAACTCATAAAATAAGTTAAAAAAGTAGAAGAAACATGGAAAAAATTACAGAATGATAGAAAAAAAATTATTTTTAAAGAAAAGGATATTATTTTAAAAAAAAAGAAAATTATTTAAAAGAAGAAAAAATTCAATAAAAATTTGATTTTTTATAATTTTTGATAATTTTGATTTGAAACATTTTCTTCTTTTCTTTTTTCATTATTCGCATCCAAGTCAAAAACTCTCATGCAGTATGATTATACTCTTCAGTTTTTTTTTTATTCTTTCAATTTTTTACAGTACAACTTATAGAAGCTAAGAAGCTATTGAAGTCTTACGAAACTGTTAGCAATCGTCATTTTACTACGACTTATACATTTTTTCTTGTGATTTGGTCGTTTTATAGCATCGAAACAATTGTAACATAGCTGTCGTGTTTTAAGCTTTTTAGTCAGACAGAATTCTTGGTACCGGTCCATATCCAATTCTTCCATATCCATCCAAGAATTGCAATAGTAAGTTGGAATTATTATAACTACGCAGAAGCTTAGTAATTTTTTTAAATATCATTAGCACTTTTATATATTTATTTAATTTATGTATAAAAAGTATCAAATCATTGCTTTTTTTTATTTAAAAAGTATTAGTCTATGTACTATTCGATCTTATGCTTAGTTTTACATGCAATCCATAAAAAGATGTAGCATCATATTAAATGTAATATATATATAAGGCAAGAATTTTTTAACAAAAAATAAGCACCTTTTAAGTAATTTTAAAGCACTCATACAATATTTTTAATCACTTTCCAAAAAAAGAAAATCATAATTAGGATCTGTGCAGCAATAAAAATTATTTTTTTTCTATCGTTTAAAGATTTTCATTTATCAATTTAAAATCAATAAATTTAAAAAACATTTTCAAACTCTTTACAAAATCATGATAAAATAACTCTGATAAATATTGCAGTGAAAGTTATGAATTATTTTGTAATTTAGAAAGAATCGATACGAGAAAGAAAAAAAAATCTCTTTAAAAAAGACAGAAAATTAAGCACTTTTTACAAACCCCGAATAAAAAAGCACCTTTAATGGCTTCTAAAAAAAGTAAATAAAAAAGCATCCTTAAGCACTTTTTTAAAAACGCTACGTAACCTATTGAAAAAATAAATCATTTTCAATGGAATAATTCACAAAATTTTCACCCTCGATATAAACTGATAATTATCTATTTCAAGAAAAAAATTTCTCTGTGAAACGCCCAAGTAGGCAAAAGAGTAAAATATAATATTTAATTTCAAACAGGCGGATAATATGAACAGTTACAGCAGTATCCTGAATGTTTTTCTAAAAGAATAATATAAGTTTAAAGGATTAAAAACAGCGAAAACTACAGAGCTCACGAGGTTTGTGATTAGTTAAAATCGTTATGATAAGAAAATTAGTGGAAGAAAACTTTTACTTGTATGCATATATTACGGGAAAGCATTCCCCGCACTGCTTAAGAGGAGTATTGATTTTCAATACGTATAAGCTATTAAATTAAAAATTCTAAGCAGAATTTTACCATTACGTTAATCTAAACCTAATGTACATACTGAAAAAACCTATTCAAATATTTAAAATTATGCTAGCATGCGTAAAAATTAAAATTCTAAGACTTTTGATTCTTTGCTAGCTCAATTAACAATAGTTCAATTTATTCCCATGAATCAATCGAGAATTTACATACATTTGAAATCAAAGGAAAAAAAAGTATTGAAAATAAGCGTATCCGGAAAAAAGGCATGCTCATTTTTTTAAAGGAATTTATTTTAACATTTAACGACTGCTTAATGTCTTTAAAATATGAAAAGCGAGGGGAATACTTAATTAAAATTGATTAATTAATTTTAAAAAAAGAGAAAAAAAACAAATAAATTAACATTAAAGAGTAAAATTCAAATTAAAAAGATACACTTATGTGATTGCATTCGTACAAAACTGAAACTTCAGGATATCATTTAATAAAAAAATTAGGTTATAAATTTGCATATGATAAATTTGTATTTTATAAAAATATCCTCAATAATATATTGCTAACAAATATTTTTTTAATAAATTAAAGCAAAGAAGATTGATATTTTATCTCTAAGGAGCTATGATTAAAACATAAAAACTAATGTTGAAGTAGTCTTTTTGTAAGGAAACTAACAAGGAAGAAAATATTTTAATTTATTTTTTTAAAAAAGTGATATTTTTGAGTTAAAAATTTCCCATACTGCAAAAAATTAAAATGTTGCGAAAAGCCACAAAAATGTTGGAAAAAAAATCAATAAAAAATTAAAACATAAAGTTTATACAACTTACCACTTTTCAATTTAACTATCCAAACTTATATTTAGTCCAAAAACGAAACCAAAACCATTCGGCCGCATATCGAAAAATCTGGTCACAGCGGCGAGAGCTATTCATAGTCCAGTTCCGATTAACCCTAAAACGGGCGTGACCTTCCCGGATGAAAAACGGGAGTTCCCAAGTTGATCCCGAAATCCGTGGTCAGTCCAGAAAATGCTTCGTTGCACGTATCACTAAGTCGATGGACAGTCGGAGCACTTCTGATTCATCCTCTTGCTAGCAGATTCTGATGGGAGTAGAACAAAACGAAATGTAGCCAAGAGAGAAACTGCGCCACAATTTTGGTGTTATGCCGCCAAACAAACGCCAAACTTCTATTTTTCTTCCAATAATACCCAGTCTGTTTTCAAATACACTTCAGATTTGTTACAGATCTTAAAGAAGGTAGTACAGAGGTGGGAAACAATCAAATAATTGTTGAATTTCTGAAAAGTCGATAGCAAACTAAGGTTGGCTACACTTTTTTTTAAATTAATAAAATCTTAAAGATGAAATGTTAAGCTTTTAAAACTAATATAGCAATTGTAACTTTTTAAAAAAATAGGTATCGTATATTTTCAAATAAGCGGTGTTATGTTTTACTCACTGCAAGTGTTGGTTGCCTTTTTAAAACTTAGTATCTGTATTTCAACCATGAAACTAGATTGTCAATTCACTATTGTTTAAAGTCTCATTTTTTTTTTAGTTATTTTTCATTTTAGACTTAGTTATATAGATGAAATTTATGTTACAATTACTCAAAATCTGAGCAGATAAAAAATTTAGTACCATATATATTTTTTAAAAAAACATTATGCAAGTGAAAATGTTAAGGGAAAATTTTATGAATCAAAATTTCGTTTTGTCGTTTAGTATTTGTTTTTAAATGGAGTGCTTTGACACTTCTAAATATCTGTTTAAAATTACATTTTTCTTAACATTTTCTCTTAAACAAAATAAACTTCTCGTACGGCAGTTTAGTTCGTAATGTAGACTAATTTTCGCATTTTTAAATAATTTTAAATTCGGCACATTTTAACTTTGAAAAAATGCTACTTCTTAAATTTAAAAAAATTTAAAAGAACAATGTTTTTTAGTAAACCTCTTTTGAATAAAACCATTTTGAGTTTTCTTAACACGATTTTTTATGATATAATATATGACCATGTGCTAATTTAAGAACAATTTATTAAAATAAAAAGTTTAACTTTCGAACAAATATACATCATTAATGAGGTTTCATGCTGCACACATCACCCGACCATGATCAAGCTTTCTCCCAATGTTTTCGTAAATCTGTTTACTATTCTTCTTATAACTAAATGCTTTAAATTGTAGTTTATACGAACCATAATAAAACAAAATATAACTACTTCAAAATAGTAAAAGGTTTCATTGGAATTATTTCTCGTGCTAATTGCTGTAGCCTATTAAGTGTGGTTTTAATTTAAATTACCCTGTTTAAACCACCATAGAATCTGTTCTGGTTGACGGAGGATATGATGTATACGATATTCATGAAACTTTGGGGGAAAAAAGAATTCTGAAATGAAAAAAAAAATATAGTTCTAGTTTCAACCACCGGAAAATACTTGTATACGAAGAACTTGTTTTTACACAATTAAATGATAATAATAATAGAGAATGTTTAAAAAAAAGACAATTTTAAGTTTTTTTAGTGCAATTATTACGTAATTAAATGCACTATTTTATTGCTAGTTAGAATGGTCCCAGATAGCAAAATAAAGATTATTTTAACTCAGCAAAAACCTTTTAACGTAAACCTAAAAAGGTTTGTTATGCGGTTAATGTATACACCTTCTAACCTTAAAACGAGATTTGTGACAGTCTGCTCTATTCTACGCATATTAACCTAATCCAAAACCTTAGAAAACAATCTTCTATATAAAAACCTTAAATCGAGATTGACTTAGGGTTTTCACGTGTTAAAAAATCTTTTAATAAAGCTAGTCTCAAGGTGAAAATAATTTCAAATCTATGTAATTATAAGGTTTCTTTTCGCAAAGTCTTGTATGTTCAGCTGAAATCCACCTTGTCTTGAAATTTAATTGGACAACGCAATTTTGTCCTATGGCTAGTGTAACGTCAGCTAAAACGTCACTACGGAACTAAATGACCATTTTACCAAATTGACAATATTTTTAAAAAAAAGATTTAAAAAATAATTTTTAATCCTTTTAGGATGAAAGGTTTGAAACTTCAATATTTTTGCTTTACTGAAAAAAGGTTTTTATTACAAACATTTTCGTGACAATGAAAATTCCGACGCGAGGTTGCCTTAAGGTTACATGCTTTTTGGGGTAATTTTTAAATAATAAAACTAAGCATTTAAACTTAAAAGGCTTTACCGATAAATCCGTTGTGCAAAAACAAATGTTCATAAGCTAGCGTAAAAATAAATTGCGGCGTAAAACTCATAACTGATCTTGGACATATGTGTAAAACTCTATTGTGGTTAAAACATCCTACAATAAGGACATATGTGTAAAACTCTATGGTGGTTAAAACATCCTACAATGTGGACATATGTGTAAATCTCTATGGTGGTTGAAACATCCTACAATGTGCACATATGTGTTAAAATCTATGTTGGTTAAAACATCCTACAATGTGGACATAAGTGTAAAACTCTATGGTGATTAAAACATCCTACAATGTGGACATATGTGTAAATCTCTATGGTGGTTAAAACATCCTACAATGTGGACACATGTGTAAAACTCTATGGTGGTTAAAACATCCTACAATGTGGACATATGTGTAAATCTCTATGGTGGTTAAAACATCCTACAATGTGGACATATGTGTAAAACTCTATGGTGGTTAAAACATCCTACAATGTGGACATATGTGTAAAATTCTATGGTGGTTAAAACATCCTACAATGAACCCGGAAATTCTCAGTTCGAATTTGGCTGGTGGTGATATATGTAGTAGCAAAAATCAAACATAAATTTATGTATACTGCTAAAAACTCTTATGAGTAAAAATATCGATGCAAAATTATTATTTTGCATTTTCATTTAAGGAAGTTTAAATTTAAGTAAAAATAAAAACCAATAATGTCACATTATTTATCTTTCTAATTTATGTGATTCATATTATTTAAATGACAAGTAAAACTATTTCGACAGTTAACACCATTTAAAAAAAATATTTGTTGAAAAAATAAAAACATTTCCTGAGATGTATTTTCTAGATAAATGTTGTAACAAAAGCAATCCTATAATTTTCAAAAAAGGGATATTTACTGCATAAAAGAAAATGTTTAAAATATGTGCATAATATATTCAGCTTATTAGAAGAAAAAAAAACGGAATTTTCTAATAAATTATGATAAATAAATTAGTCTCAGAATGATGATAAAATCAACAAGTTTCTTTTAACATTTCAGTTTAATCGAAAATAATTAATTTTAGGGTCCTTTATTCATGTGTCCCCCAGAGCTTTTAACACCTAATATGATCCTAGGCGTAACTAAAGCAATTTCTTGGGGAAAAAATGGTGGCCTTTTTTTATTTCATACAACGAATTTAAAAATATTGAGAAAATGAATAGGAAACTATAAACAATGAAGTAAACTAACAACAAAGGTGCTATTTGAAATTATGTTTAGAAGTATTTATAAGAAGTTTGACTAAAAATTAGAGTTTGGTGAAGTTGCGAAAAATGTATGAAATTATCTCACTAACATACTATTAAAGCAGTTTTAAAATATGTCTCTCAACTTTAAAACATCTTTTTTCCATTGAAATTCCTATTTGTTCGAAAGTTATTGCAATTTGAGTGCTTTTTTGTAGTTTTATTCACTTTTTTTGGCTTCAGAAAAATTTATCGTTCTCGAGATCTTCATTTTAAAGATTTGCGTTATATATGTTACCGGCAAAGTTTGAAATCCGGCATTCTATAGAATGCCTAGGCATTGTACAGAATGCCTTAAACTAGCCGACAATGTATGAAACGATTTATATTTCACACATTTCCTAGGCATTCTATAGAAAGCCAAATGAGAAACTGGCAAAGTGTAAAATACATCTTCGATTCGTTTCGTAATGTAATGAAATGTAATTCAAAATGTTATTCAAGCATGCCATATTGCAACAAGTAGGTTAATTTCTTATTTTTTACATTAAATTTTTATTTCCCTTAGTAAGAAAGGCATAAATTATGTTTTGTACAACTTTCATTTTTCTTTATGCACTTTGAATATTTTTTTTAATGGCACTCTCATTATTTTTTCAGAATAACATTTTTATTTTTGAGAAATGCACATCATTTACTTAATAACCTCATCAAGAAGTTTTTTTTCATACTTCGTCTAAATAGCATTTGTCATTATATAGAATGCCTAGGTATTATATACAATGCCTAGGGAAAGTATGTAATGCTTCTCATATTTCATACCTTGCCTAAAAGCATCCGGCATTATATACAGTACCTAGGCATTCTATAGAATGCCGGAGTTTCATACTTTGCCGGTAACATATAAATTAGAAATATATAAATTTAAAAAAAAGAGAAATATATAAATTAGAAAAACAAATTTATAAATTAGAAAATGCGATTAGGTACTCAGCCAGATATTAATCTTATTTATCTTAATTTATAACAAATTTTTGAAGAAAAAAAAAAGCACTTAAAGACTCAAGGGAGGCAAGAACCGTATCCAATTCGAACTGTTATAGAATACAAAGTAATCATTACACATTTATTTGTTAACAAATAAAATTATTTCTCATTTACACATTATGTATTCCTCAGTCAAAAATTTTTTTTCCGAGTTCAGTTTATTAATTTTCAAATCCAAGTAATCGTTCATTTTGTTACAATTTATATATTAACAAAATCTTCTTACATAAAATTATTATTATGAATTTAAAAACGATCGGGTTTAGATAAACGATGGATTTTACGATCGATTTTTTTTCCAACTTTTAAAGACTATTTATTTTTGAGACTGTATCCCCCCCCCCCCTTTTGAAATAAAGTGTTGGTGAAAAACTGATACTTCTTCAAGCTTTTAGAAATAAATGTAAGCTAAGTTTGTATTTATTCTTGTGTAAACATATAAGATAAGTAAACAGTCTTCTATTTTCTTGCTAATATGAATAAATGTATAATATGTTTTTCTATATTCGTTTGATTAATTGAATGTATGTAAGAAAATTTGAAAACAACGTTTGAGATAAAACAACAGAGCAAAAGAAATCTGCTACTGTAAAAGTCCGGAGTCACGTTAATCCTAGGTTTTACCGACATAACTTATGGATTAACCAAAGATACTTGGTAAAAATGAACGAAATGTGTTTTATTATGATTTCATTTCGAACTTTTACCAAGCCCTTGCGTTAAATTTTAGGAGTTATCCACACCTTCTGGTAAAAGCTCGAAACAAAAGATTATTTTTAACTAATGCCAAAACTATTTTTAAAAATTATTGAAATTTCTTCAGTAGTTATTAAGAGAAATGTACATTTGTTCAGCTTTTTCACAATGGATCTTTGGCATAAATATTGCATTTTTTTCTAAATTTCTTGTAACTTTTTGAATAATAATTGAAAAACAGTTCCATCCACATAATTTTAAATCATTCCTCGTTTAGATTATTTTTACAATTTATATTTTCAATTAAAAATATAGAGTGTGTTTTAACCTTAGTTTAACACTTAGTATACAATACTCGTAAATGGTACTCTACATCAATACACATAGTAAGGAAAATTTGAGCTACATGAGGAATGACTGAAATTTCAGGTATGTAGAAAGTAATAGAAATTTTACGATCTATGCAAAGTAATGGAAAATTCAGATTTTTCCCGAATAAATGAAATTTCAGATATTAACAGACTGATAGGCTGCCTTGTAAGAGAAAAATCAACGTAAGCAGCAAAAAATTCAAAATTTAAATTTTCATATATATGCCTCTTTCGTATTAGTTACATATTGCAAAAAAAAAAAAAAAAAAGAAAAAAAAAAGTCAGTTAAAGTTAGAAAATAAATTTTTATTAGTTTTCCTGAAATTATATTTTATAATTAATAATAGAAAAAAGAATAGTTTTCATGCCACATTTCTCGAAATCTATCTAGCAGCTCTTAGTCTGTTTATTCATTTGTACAAAGTATTAGTTATGGAATTTGAATTACAGAAGTTCTTAAAAAAAGACAGTCTCTCCCTCAATAATGGCAGGATTTTTTTTTTCAAAAGATAGCAGAATAAGTCTCCATCGTGAGCGAATTCGTCAAAACTTTAACCTTTTTGCTTGAGCGCTTAGAATATGAGCCTGGTAGGTCACCTAAAATGTCAACCGCCATCTATCAAAAAGTACATCCAAGACAGAATCGTGTTATCATGTCTTACATACTAATGAATGGGAATTTAATAATTGTAGTGGTATTTGCGCTGTATTACTCCTCTACCAGACATTTATCTGTGATAAAGCTCGATGAATGGATACCACTAGTTAATTCAAGTTGCAACCACTTGTTGTAAGAGGCCGGGAGGGCTGTATTAAGATTACCGAGATTTTAGCACTGACCGTGAGAGCACGGTTGTGGCGTGGTTCTGTGTTGTTATTAACAGTTGAGTGTGTACAGGAGCCCATTGTGTGTGATTGCGATTGCAACAGCGTGGCGAGGCTAGTGTCGCAGTCACAAACAGTAAGTCAACTGTTCACTGTGCTCCGTCGAACAAACTTGGCACGTTCACATCGAGATGCGCGTTTCTGTCGAGGTGGCAGTGTTCAGATCACGTCCGGCTCTTACCAACCTACCTACACTGTCAACCAATGTGGAGTTAGCCCCCTACAATGTAAACCAATGTGGATAGACCACTTTCAATGTCAATTATCATCTGTTGAAAGGTACTCCGATATAGAATCATGCTAACATGTTCTATATACGAGTGAAGAATTTAATAATTGAAATGGTACTTACAATACGAGTCAGTTGTTTCTCGTAACAGTAATATACTTTTAAATTGGAGTTTTTTCTGTTAAAATAAATTATCAGATTAAATTAATTTTAATCCAAGAAAGGTTTCGAACCCTGGTAAGTAATACCTGATAGTTTCATTTCTCCTCAGCGGCACAAGAGAATTATGTTTGTTGCAATATATTTATTTTTATTTATTGAATTATTTATTTGCAATATATGATAAAATGTTAACTGGAATAAACTTAAGAATCATGCGAGGAGTATTGAACAGATAACGTATTTGATTATATCATTTCAAAAAATGTGAGAAAAATTCCATTTAAAACTATTCCATTTGGTTGAGAGATTAAATTAATTTAAATATAGGATAAGAAAATGAACCATTGTACCTTTTGACTGGTAGATTCAACTTGCCCCACAGTCACAGGAGAATTATGTTTGTTTCTATGTCTTTTTTTTTATAACTGGATGATTGTTGGGGATAATTTGTTTACTTGAATAAACTTAGAAATCATTCGAAGGGTCTCAAACGAATAACATATTTGATTACAGCATCTCAAAAACTGTAAAAGCAATTCCATTTAAGATCAAGATTTTTATTCTTCCAGCCATTTCCCCGAAAGTTCTTCCGTTTTGTTATGGAGAACTCTAGGATCTAAGAAGAAGGATCTACAATTTCGTTGCCATACATGCAATGATTTACGCTCTTCTCCTCCGAGTGTAGTTAATTAAAATCAACACCATCTTCTCATTATCTGTCGGCACACGAAATAAACTCTTAATCAGTCTTGTCAGTTTAAGATCCTATAGGTAAGCTTTTATTAATTAAGAGCTTTTGGATTAGCTGCTAGCTAGAAATTCTAATGAAAGTAAACTTCAAGACATTCTTACCTTCCCACATAAAAGTCACTTTGCTTATAGCTCACATGGAGTTAAAACTAACTTTCAATATTTTATGAGATGTAGGATCTAAGGAGATACTAAATTACTGAGAAAAATTTTAAGTTAGATAATTCTTCAGACCCTCAAGAGAACAATTTTTTATTTTAAATCATTGTTTTAAAAATAATGTCCAGGGAAAAATGTGTTTTACGTTTTTTTTTTATACAAAATTATTATTTACAAATACTTACCATTTAAGTATGGCAACTAATGTCTTTTAGGTATTATGCTTTGGTAATTTCTGTATTTTAAATAATGTTTATGGACTTATACCATCAACGTATGGTAACTAATGCTTTTTAACTATTATGTTTCGAAAATTTCTATAATATTAAGTAGTGCGCATGAACTTACTCCTATTGAAATAAAACCATAATTGTATTATTTTAGCAGTCAACTTACAAGATAGACAGCTAGTCTATCTATAATCTAGTAATCTAGACTAGTGTGCGAGTAATCTAGACTATAGTATTTATTAAGCTTTTCTCGTTATTGTTATAAAGAATAAATTCCGGTTCTAGATAATAAACTTTATTGATTTTTATTGATTGATTTTTATTGATAAAATAAATTTTGATGAAACCTGTCAAATTGACAGTTGGTCAATTTGACAGGTTTCACTGCACGCAATTCGTTCCAGCGAAGCGTCATACTCTAGAGCTTTTCTCTTGATTAAATTATTAATTTGGTAAACATAAAATTTGAAAATTCAGAGTTGAGAAAAAGTGTAGTATTTATATTTTTTAATCTATTATTTTATAAATGCATAATTTTAAAAATACATTTTTCTTTAGTTCTTTCATTTTCTTTCAAAATAAAAACGTCACTATAGGGTAGTAACCATCTCACTAGGGTAGGGTAACACATATAAACAGAGGATTAAATCTAGGTTACATGAAAGGAGAGAAATATTATTTCTCAAAACAGTATTTAAAAAGGAATCAGCCGCACTTCGTAGCGCAGTGCTTACGTAAGGCATCAACTTCAAAAATTGGTCTTTTAATCTCTAATATAATATTATAGCTGGACCTACAGCAGTTTATGTTAAAGGCATGTGCAAAACATGAAATGAAAGATCGCAATAAACTTAAGCGGTAATATATAATTGACACTAAAGAAATAAACTTTCATTAGCTTCAAAAATGTAAGCGGAAAACGTCAAATTAAATACTTTTTCTACCCTTTTTTTAAACAAATGAAGTTTCCCATTGACAAATGTGCAAAACGATGCTTATATTGAAGGAATTTATACATATTTAACTGTGATTTATATTTAAACTTTGCAATAGCATTGTTCAACAATATTAAACCAAGTTATTCCATTAATTTTGCTTAATGACCATTTAATTCGTATCTATAGTGCTTTTTGACTATTATGTTTCCTTAATTTTTGTATTTTAAATTATGTTTATGGACTTATGAATGTATGGTAAAGAATACTTTTAAACTATCATGTTTATGGCACGTTATCTCCCCCCTTATTACATATGTTTGTAATCCTTATCTAAATCTAAGAAATTAATATAAAATCAAGAGAGAAAAAAAACAAAAAAGATATAAAAAGTTGAAGATTTATTAGCAAGGAAAAGAAGACAGATGATATCAAAATTTGTTTAATTGCCGTAAAACTCTCTCATATAATAGCTACTCTCTTACATGTATGTTTCAGTCATTTATGTGTTTTAAATCAATTTTATGAACTTACCACTAACGTATGGTGTCTAATACTTTTTAGCTATTATGTTTGGCCCCTTCTGTATTTTAAATAATCTTTATAGATTTACCATCAACATATGGTAACTAACGCTTTTTAGCTGTTTCGGTAATTTTTGCAATTTTAAACGTTGTTTAAGAACGTACTCCACTTGAAATAAAACCATAATTTTATTTTATTTTTACAAACTTTGACGATAAAAAAATGTAGTGAAATGAAAGAGACATCGGAACATAAAAATTGAGACACTTATTGTCCTCTTGTCTCCTTTTCTTTTAATGTGGTTTTAGAAGACACTATTCGAAGATTTTCTTCAGGATTAGACATGCATATTGAAGGATATTATACATGCCTAATTCCGATATTAATTTAAACTTTATTATGACACGTATGGTCAACTATATTAAACCACCGTTACACTAAGTTATTCCATTAATTTTGTTTAATAACCATTTTAATCGTATCTATAGAGCTTTTTAATTTTTATATTCGGTAATTTCTGTGTTTTAAATAATGTTTCTGGACTTAGATCTACCTAAGGTAAGTAAGGTCATTAATGCTTTTTAGCTATTCTGTTTGGTAATTTCTGTATTTTAAATAACGTTTAAGAACTTAGGGTAAGTAAGTAAGGTAAGTACGGTAAGGTAGGACCTAAGGTAAGTAAGGACACTAATGCTTTTTAGCTATTCTGTTTGGTAATTTCTGTATTATAAATAACGTTTATGGACTTAGATCTACCTAAGGTAAGTAAGGTCATTAATGCTTTTTAGCTATTCTGTTTGGTAATTTCTGCATTTTAAATAATGTTTACGGACTTAGATCTACCTAAGGTAAGTAAGGTCATTAATGCTTTTTAGCTATTCTGTTTGGTTATTTCTGTATTTTAAATAATGTTTATGGACTTAAGATCCACCTAAGGTAAGTAAGGTCCTTAATGCTTTTTAGCTATTCTGTTTGGTAATTTCTGTATTATAAATAACGTTTATGGACTTAGATCTATCTAAGGTAAGTAAGGTCATTAATGCTTTTTAGCTATTCTGTTTGGTAATTTCTGTATTATAAATAACGTTTATGGACTTAGATCTACCTAAGGTAAGTAAGGTCATTAATGCTTTTTAGCTATTCTGTTTGGTAATTTCTGTATTTTAAATAAACTTTATGGACTTAGATCTACCTAAGGTAAGTAAGGTCATTAATGCTTTTTAGCTATTCTGCTTGGTGATTTCTGTATTTTAAATAAACTTTATGGACTTACTATGAATGTAAGGTACATACTTTTTAAGTATTATGCTTCGGTTTTTTTAAACAATGTTTGTGAACTTAGTCCTTTTGAAATAAAAACCTAATTGTATATTATTCTTAAAAAGACTAACTTTGACGAAAAAACAAAAATGGTGAAATGAAAGGGAGATCGGCATTTTTATCTGGAAAAAAAATTGAGAGACTTATTATCTTCTTGTCTCCTTTTCTTTTAATGTGGTTTTCGAAGACACTATCCGAGGATTTTCTTCAGGATTCAACGAGAGGACCGAGGATTGATATCCCAGATGGTTTTTTGGAAAACGTGGATAGGTGGAGATTTAAGCGCGCTTGATTGATGGATCGGGGCCAGTAATGCTGGTGGACAAGTTCAGAGGATTAGAGAAGGAAATCCCTGGCCCCCTTCAGGAAAACTTTTCACGCTCAAGACTTATTTTAGAAGGAATGAGGGAATTCATTTTTCTTCCCTTAATAAAATGGTAATGTAGAAAGGGAAAAAGTGAGGGAAACTTGGAGATTTTTTTTTTTACTAGAGTATCATAATAAATGGGTTATATATGTTTTGCATGGACTTAATTTTAAACGAAAATTTATCACTTCCGCGGGTTACTTTTGCAGTTCCATTTAAATTGCTTGGATATTAGGTCAGGATAAATAACATAAAACATTTTTACCTTTAGAGTAAAGATGTAGTGTTTTGTTAGAAAAATATATTAAAATTTCTCGTTCGGCAACATAAAATAAAGCATGGGTTTGCATATTAGAAAGAATTCGGAATAGCTAAATTTTATTTAAACATTACTTATATGTTTTGAGAACAATCTCTCAAATAATTTGCAGCACGTTCTCGTTTTCATTTAAAAATATATTAAATATGCTTAAAAAATTTTTTTACGTTAATTTACTTAAAACTTTTTAAAAAAAATTTATTAAAATTTCTTGTTCGTGTTAGATAAAATAAAGCATGGGCTTGCATTTTAGAAAGAATTTACAACGGCTAAATTTTATTTAAAAACTATTTAAATATTACTTTTAATGTTTTGATAACTATCTCTCAAGAACTTCGCAGCGTATTGTCATATACATGTAAAAAATGTATTAAATATATTTTAAAAAAAGAAAAGAAAATATTAACATTAATTTACATTAAACATTAGAAAAGATATATTAAATTTTCTCGTCCGGGTAATATGAAATGAAGTACGAGTTTGCATATTAGAAAAAATTTAGAATGGCTACATTTTATTTAGAAGCAAACTGTTTAAATATTACTTTTAATGTTTTAAAAACTTCTAAGCGTATTGCCTAATACTTTTTAAAAAATATCTCAAATACTTTAAAAAATAAAACAACATTTACATTAATTTACATAAAACATTAGAAGAAATATATGAAAATTTCTGGTTCGGGTTATAGAAAATTAGGCACAGGTTTGCGTATTGGAAAGAATTCTGAATTGCTGAATTTTCTTTAGAAACAAGTAGACTTTTAATGTTTTGAAAACTATCTCTCATTGTCGGATGAATTCCGGATGGTTGGATTCAGGATAACGAGAATTATGTCTAAGTTAGCTCTTGGATCATGCACTAGGACAAATTTGCCTTCGTGGAGAATCTTTTAAGTGAAACTAAGCCCAGTTTGTACTACATTGAGACAAAAATTACGAAAACCTTGTCCTGTTAACCGGCAGCGAGGTAACTCTGAACCATAATCTGTCATCCGCTAGGTATGTTTTATAAGTCGGCAATCCACACACTAATAGAGTGCTTGCTTTTTAATCAAACGAGCCAGGTTCAAATCCCACTAATGACTGATTGATTCGCATTGCTCATTTATTGAATCTCTGCTTCCAAACTGATGAGCTATAGACGCTGCAAATAAAATGACTCTTGTCAAATATTTTATCAGATATATTTAATCCGAGATTTTACAATGTAAAAATGAAAGAAATTTGCGTTCCTGAAGTCAAAAATCTATTTTAGACATTTTTTTCTTCATAAAATTGAATTTTTGTACATTTGATGGACAAGGGAGCATGGATCAATCAAATTAAAGAGCAAAAGAAGAATCGATAAGAATTTGATAAAGGTAATGGGAAAAGGTAAAAGCTAGGAAAACGACAATACCACATTTGAACTGCTAGCTTGATAAAAAAGAAAATATGCTAGAATCCAAACGAAATTACTTATAATAATTCCATTTTATGCTCAAAAGCAATTTTTGCTGATGGCCGACCATAATTCTGAAGTCAATTGCTTTCTTGTCTGTTAAGAGATTTAGAGCGTAGCAGACATGGTTTTAAATGACAGACAAATATTTAAAAAAAATAATTGTACAAGATCGTGCAGATTTTAATTGTTTGCAACTTGTTAGAAAACACGGAAGGCTTAGCTGATTGACTCATACTTTCACGAAATAAACAAAGGCATCAGATATATTGAATTATTTTTTTTTTGTTGGGGGGGGGCGGGCTATGGGATATTTTTTACAAAAATGCACAATACATCTAAAAAAATAGGAGAATTAAGACAAATGGCTACAATTACCTTCTTTTTCCTAATATTAATAATAAATTCTTAAATATCAGAATTAAATGTTTGAAATTGAAATCAAAATAGCATGAAATTACTTACAGACAAGTGTTAATTTAGTTGAATGTTTGCGGGAAAATTGAATTTATGATTGATTTAGCAATTATTATCGTTTTAGAGCTACTTTAACGGACTATTGGCGACGGTATGGTCTTCACCCTTAATGATTATCCGAAAACAATTCTCCGCACACTACACTGCTAAAATTTTTATCTTAGACTAAATGTAATATTAAACAACTGACCTCCGCACCACGTACCCCAACTGCCTAATCCTGCTAGGACTTAACCAGTTCTTTATTATTTTAGAGTGAATCCCGAACCATTAAGAAATAGAGGTAGGTGCAGTCCTATTAGATGTCCAGCCTTTAGCAGGAGAGTTCCCGCCCGAAGACTTAACCCACAAGACCAACTGGGTGGCAAGGATTTTATGAAAAACTCCCTTAGCATTTTTTAATATGGTTATGATTATTAAAAATAGATGAAGTAGCAATGAAAAGAAGAAGAATCCCCATGTATGAAAATAAGGAAACATTTTGAGTCGTGACTCAATCTTTCTTACAATTTAAGTAAGGTGGTTATGAAATGTTGATTATCCAAACCTGATCAATCCCTTAATATGCGAAGATTTAAATGACACTTTGAAAGATGACACTTCAGAATGATAATGAAGTGCGATCATTCCACACAAAGAGGGTTATGCTAAACACTTTGTCCCTGAAAGGAGTCCCATATGTAGAACTTTATTTTCCGGCGTTACACCCTCGGCCAATAAATTCGATCGTGAGAAAGAAGCATAAAAGTAAATCCAGAGTTAAAACAGCAAAAAATAAAATATTGCATACAATAAAAGAAAAGCGTAAAACTAACATTGTCTGAAGCGTAAAGATCAAATCGGGTTTCTTTGATTTACAACCAAACACGAAGTATATTATTGTCGCGGGGGCACAGGCAATTCCGTTGTTTATATTCAGTCAACAAAATCCACTCATCAAAGAAAAAAAATAAAACAAAAAAATAGACAAAAAGAGGATAAAAGAACTCAGATCGGCGCCGGCTGGTCAAACTTCTACATACTTCCGCCAAGCTATGAGACTTGATGGCGATTGCTTACAATCCAAGATTCCGGACACGTCCAGGAGCATTTCCCAAGTCCTATTGGTGTCGACCTAGTTTTTTTTTCCTTCATAGACATTTTCAAGCTTTTTTTTCCCATTTTTTTTCAGGCTTCTTCTTTTCTGATGAATCCCGAATTTCGAGGATAGATTCATTTCCATCTTACCATCTAATTCCATTCAGGAAATTTGACGGGAGAACTCATTTTTTTCTCTTTTTCGCCGGCGCCCATTTTCAAGGCAGTTTTGGCGAGAAAAGAGAAGTAAAAAAAAAACAGGATTTGGCGACGGTGAAGAAAAAGAACGAAACTGGAATGCATGGGAGAAAAATAGGAGATCTATCTCGCGAGTGTAATAAGATAGGTTTCAAGTTAGATGTCCCAAAGGGGTACCCTCCCATCTATAGGACTCCTGCTTCTCAAGTGATATTGGAATCTTTGCCTGAAAACGCAAAAATCTTAACTCTTGGGAAACCCATATGTTTTCTTCATTCCCGGCTACGAATCTGTTTCTCTTATTCATAGCGCTACTGAGGCGATAGAAACCGTTTTTATCGGAATTCTACTCTTGAATCTCAAGTTTTTTTCTTTTTTTTTATGTAAACAAATGCACCTGGTGAAGACGCCTATTTCTTTTTACGCTTTTATACCTCTCAAGCTACTTTTCTAGTTTCGAGGAAATAGTTCATTCTCCAATCCAATTGGAATACAAATTCCATCATTACTTTTGGCGACAACGAAACATTAGAATGATGAAATAAGATGCCAATAGAATTGAACGTGGTCTTACTGAAAATCGTGTTAGAACTATATTCCAAAAATCTATCCATTTCTTTTTTTGTTTGTTTTTCTTTTGTTATTCTAATGTGCATTTGTTTTACAATAAAAGAACAAATTATTAAAATAATAGAAATTGTGGATTATAAACTGTCTTTCCCAATTTTATATAGAAAATATGTATCTATGGGCTCAATACAGCAGTGTTCCCTAACCCCCGGTCCGTGGATCAAATAGTAACGGGCCGCCCATTTCATTGAAACTAAATTTAAATTCCTATGCTTATAATCCAAATTAAAAATATCTGTGTCCCATTAAAATTTTATTTATTTAAAAAAAGGGGCCTCCGAAGGTAGTGACATAAATTTTTTAATGTTTGTAATGTATCATTGTCTCCGATCACCCCCAGATGAAACCGTCTCATTACAAACAAACAAGCTCAGGGTTGACATTGATTTAACGTTCTAGTAAGTTAAAGTGTTAAATCCCTTTATATTTATTTTTTGGTGCAACTGTATTTTATTTTGTTGGCATGTTTAAATACAATTAAATTAAAATTATAAATCAAAATAATCTAAAATATAAGCAATCAACGCCCCCGCCCCAGCGGGCAGCGGTAAAATTATCAAACGTTGACAGGGTCGCGGTGATAAAAAGGTTGGGGAACACTGCAATACTGAACATAATGTACGTTTTTAGAAATGAGTGATTCTTTAATAATATAGATTTTAAATAAGATATCAGAAAATAATATCCCAACATTCATAGATCTCTAGCTGCAGAAACGTTAAACAAATCTGGTAATCAATGCAAAAAAGCATTGCTTGAGTATTTCATGTCTGTCTCAGAGTTATTTTTTACTGATTTGTGTACTGACGCGACAGATACCATTTTATTGTTGCCCAATACTGATGAACTTAATAATACTGATGAACTTAATATTAAAAATAATGTATAAATTCTGGTAAATACGACAAGTTCCTTTTTTTACTTCCAAATTGTTCTTTTGTAATTTTAAGGAAATTATTTTTAAAATGTTAACAGAATTGTTTATAAACTACCATTGGAATACAAATTTAAAATACAGATACAAAGTAGGACAAGTTCTTATTTTCTTGAAGATCATGTAATGGGCAAGAGAATCAGAGAATACATGGATACGTTTGAGGTACTTGGAAAACAATCACGGCCAGATATATGATAAGAATTTCAAAAATTTTAATGTATAAACAGAGTGAAATAATCGTAATTATTTTATTGAATCTCGATAATTTTATTTTCTAACTTCAAAATTATTAAACCAAGGAACATAACTATGAGAAATGAAAACGTTTTTTGTTGTTGACTACTTGGTAAAAAGAAGAGCCATCAAAATATCGAAATTTCCAAATAAATGGTGAAATAAATGGATTCTTTTTGAAAAACTGTCTTATTATTTTATAGCGATTCTACATAGCATGGCGTGAAAATGATTTTTTTTTGTCAGTTAAATATAATTTTTAGTGTTGTATATTTACCAATAATAGAAACTATTATTTTGAAAACCAAAATGTGCGATAAACCAAATAATTACCAAACAAATCATTTTACAGTAAATGTTATTGTTAGTTATTAGATTTTTGGAAATTTATTTAAAATCAGAAATGCCTCAGACATTCAAATTCAGTTTTATTTTGAATCTGAAACTTTTCCCCCAGACTAACAAGGATTAAATTTAAAATTCACGGACATA
Source organism: Parasteatoda tepidariorum (assembly GCF_982258835.1). Lineage (NCBI taxonomy): Eukaryota > Metazoa > Arthropoda > Arachnida > Araneae > Theridiidae > Parasteatoda > Parasteatoda tepidariorum. The sequence continues at coordinate 58,313,168 of NC_141756.1, forward strand.
TTTATTTTTGATTATAGGAGAAAAATTAATTTATTGTCGTGAGTATATGTAATTTTTATAATGAATACAAGGATAAATACAAGATAGCAGATTTCAGCAATTTCGACTTGTGCCTTAACCAATTGAATTATGGAAACATAATTTGACTATTTATATTTCAGCAACCAAAAAATCAATGACCAGTTAGTGCTTAAAAGTTCATTACCTAAATTTAACTATTTTCTTCTTATCATAATTAGTTATTTTTTGCCTACGTTTAAGAAATTTCATTAAACAACGTATTATTGATATCTTTAAATCTGTTAATTGATACCTGTTAATTTCTTATTGCAGTTTTTTTGTCCCGGTATATTTTATACAATCTACAAATATGGTATAAAACAACCAATTTTATTTGAAAGAAAATCTAGTGCTGCATATATAATTATGGTCGAGTTATTGTCCATGTATAATTTGGGAAGTGGTACTGCAGTAATGTGATGCCAATATAGTATCAATTGAAAATTTATCACACTGCCGTTCAATAGGAGAATCAACGTAAACGACAAAGAATTCCATATTGAGATTGTTTTATATCGTTGATATTTTCTGATTATTACAATTTTACCGTTCCAATTTTTTTAAACAAAAATCATTATTAATCAGATTTTTTAATTTTCGATTTTAGCGTTGATAGCATTAGCAATAGAAAAAAATAGTTTTCAAACCAATTTTCTCTATTATGAATATCTCCATTATAATCAATAGAGTCAATTTACATAAATTAGAATAAATTTTCTGGCTTCATTTCCAAAACATTTCATTTAAAAATTTATAAAAAATTTTTTAGTAATATATTTGCACCAACGCTTTTGAGCAATTGTTTTTTTGTCAATTTTATATAATCTTTCACAAGATAACTACAGTTCTTGACTTAAAAAATGTATTTAGTTTGTCTCAACAACAAAAAAATGGTGACAGTCATCCATCAAAATTTCTTACAGAGTATGGTTCAGCTTCTTCGCGGAAGATTCAATTTAACACCTTTTTAATGTACCTCGAAACTTGCTAGACATTATGATTCAAGATACTGATATGAGGGTATAACGTTGAACAGATTTTATTTGAAAGTATAATAACATCTCTAGTGAAGTCGTCTCTAAACTGGGGTATGCAAAATACTCTAGGTGGTATGCCGCATTTTTCTTCAAAATAGTTTATGTCCTCTCGGGCACACTCTTTAGAGCAGTTTATGTCCTTTTGCAGGGTGTCTCAGTTAAACGTTTCAGAACTCCTAAGAGGAGGAGAGTGCATCCTGACGACTCGAAATCATATAGCAATGCGGGGTCGGAAATGCTTTCCAGAGGCGGTAGATGGCGTTGTACGAAAGTTCCGAGCTTTCCAGTGCATTGGCCTCCTCGGTCACCTGACCTATCATGTCTTGCTTTTCATTTCTGGGGTCATATGAAAACACTGGCTTATGGCACCACTGTTGACAATGCAGAGGAGCTGGTTGTAAGAATTACTGTAACTGCCGGAGAAATTCGAGATATGCCTGGAGTATTGCAGAATGTTCGGATGTCCATGCGCCGGAGATGTGAGGTGTGCATTGTAGCCGGTGGCAGAAACTTCGAACACTTACTTTGACCCATGTACCTTATGCTTATTTCAATGCATTATTAAAACGATTTTTCACTTACGGTCTCTTTTCTTTATGGTGCTTCTGTGTACATTATCGCTTCGGGAAAGCATTTCCGACTCCGCATTGCCATATGATTTCGAGTCGTCAGGATGCACCTTACGACTCTTAGGAGTTCTGAAACGCTTAACTGAGACACCCTGTATAGCAAAGGGTCACAGCTCAAGATTCTTCTCTTCATAGGAGTACACGGTCAAAAAAGTTTGAAGATCATTGCTCTTGTGTTACAAATATAATAATAGGAGTTAAATTTGTGATAAGCAAGCTATCTAATGCTAGTTAAAGAAATTGATGCAGTGTATTGATGTGACAGAAGCTTTTTCGCTATTCAAAAATAGAAAGAAGAAAAGAAAAAGAATAAACTGTTATTCATATAAAGGGCTAAGAAATAAATCTAAATCGCTTGTCGTTTCCGAGGGGCAAAAGCGTGGCTCTGTTCCAAATCTATATCTATCTATCTATAATCTATATCTATGAAAGAAGCGTAAGTTACAATATCTAAAAAAAGTGCATTTAACAGATACTTTTGCAAAATTTACAGGAAATGGTAGATTTAATCAATTTTAACAAATTTAACCTATTCAGGCGATCGAGAATAAAATCTATACCACTTATTTTTTAAAAAAAATTATATTAATCACTAAAATTATAAGAGTTTAACTCCTAAACGATCCATTTTTTAAGTAAAAACTTTAAATTTTATAAAGTATAAAGAAAAAGCACACTCAGAGCGACGGTATTTTTACGGTAAAATCCATTTTCAAAGGAACATATTGCGGAACAAAAATCGAATATATCATAGTTTTTACGGTAATAATTACCGTTAAATCACCGAATCACTCTAATTAAATAAGTATTACTGTAGAATTTACGGTAAAAATAGATTTTATGGCAAAATGGATTTTACGGATGATGCATCCGATGTGCCAGTCCTCCGTACCATAATTTGATCCGGAATATTTTACTGTACAAATAGCTTCATTGTGCAGATGCATACTTTGATCACAATGCGTATGGCTTATCTTGGCAAATATAATGATTGAAATTTTCCTGCCTCGTATTGGGTTTCTAGAAAATAAGTAATAATTTGAAGGTTACAAAATGATTTTTTTTCAGGTAAAAAATTAAACATTATTAAAAACGACCAGGACTAATTGAAAGCGCAGCGTGTCCAAGCCTAGGACAAGGTTTGTTTCATCTTCCGAATAAACACTTCAAACTGTAGTAAAATCTAACTTTTACTATCTAGTAAAATGTATTTATTTAATATAGTAAAATGTAAATGTTACATTTTTTGCGTAAACTTTATATTTACAACTTATTTTCCAACTAAAATGTGAAATTAACAATTTTTTAAACTTAAATTTGCATTTATTAACTATATATTATTCATTGAAATCTGTTTTAATACGATTTTCATGAATATTCAAATATTTCAAAAATGAATTCATAAGAAATTAAAAATAACTTGAAATATTATTCATTGAATATTTACTATATTATTCATTGAATTCTGTATTAATATGATTTTCATGAATATTCAAATATTTCAAAAATGAATTCATAAGAAATTAAAAATAACTTGAAATATTATTCATTGAATATTTACTATATTATTCATTGAATTCTGTATTAATATGATTTTCACGAGTATTCGAATATTTCAAAAATCAATTCATAAGAAATTAAAAATAACTTGAAATAGTTAGAGATAACGAAGACAAAAAAACTCCGGATAAATTTAAAATATGGCCACCCAATTCTTCTGGATTACGAACAAGAAATATAATATACCCATTTATATAGTTAACTTGATTTTTATTTTTTCAGATATCTTCTTCCTTGGCAGACAAGACATTATTTGATGATCTAAGTCAAGTGATCTTCTTGGAAACTTGGAAATCGTCGTCAGCGTCTGAAAGGCGAGACGAAAATTGTCATCCGAGGAAAAACTTCCTATAATTGATCGGGAAGAATGCTTTCGATATCGCGCCTGAATTTTTCTCAATTTGTGTTTATATTACATAAAGTTAAAAGAAAAATGTTTGCTCGAAAAGTTTGTGAAGGATAAAATCTTGAAACATGCATTGTAATAAAAATCTTTTGTAGTAGGTCGATTCCAGTTTATCCAGTTTATTCCGTGAAGATTTGCATACTGAAATAAAGAAATCGGATATGGAATATAATGTGTATTTTTTTAATATTTTCCAATGAATCGAAATTTTAATACCAACGTTACACTTTAAAAAATAGCGTACCAAAAAAAAAAAAAAAAATTGGAAAATCCGTTTTTTTTAAGAACTTCAGAATGATAATTACTTATTAAATATAACTTTTAAAATAAAATGATTTCATATTTATTATTTTTAAAAAAAACACGTACCAAATCAATATACAAATTGCTAAGGTTTTTTTTTTAAATCTATATGAATAACACGGTTTGTGGGAATTTCAAATCTGAAACTAGTTTTACTCCTAAAACTACAGGTTTTTTTGAAATGACATTTTCAGTTTATTTTTTTTGTCGAAATGTACAAGTTTAAAAACGGTATAAATTATCACCAATCAACGTTACATTTTAAAAAAGAGCGTTCAAAAAAAGAAAAGAAAAATGAATTCGCTTCTTTTTTTAAAACTTTAGAATGATAATTACTTAATAGTCATGTCTTTTAAAATAAAATGATTTCATATTTGTTATTTTTAAAAAAGGCGCGTACCAAATAAATATACAAATTGCTGAATTTTTTTTCTTCTTTTTAAATCCATACGAATAACACTGTGGGGATTTAAAATCTGAAATTAGTTTTACTCCTAAGGCCACAGATTTTTTCAAACGGCATTTTAAGTTTATTTTTTTGTAGAAATGTACAAGGTTAAAAACGTTATAAATAACTAGGGTAGCGTAAATGTAGCAACGAATTTGTAGGGGAGTAAAGGCATATCATCATGATTAAAATTAGATAGAAACCCATGCCCGGAAATACCGTCGTACACAACTGGGGGCACCTCGCTATTGTGACCTGCTCAGAATCACACGAAGAAACAGTTCATAATAGAGGTAACGCCCCTAGCGGTATATGTGCAAGTTTAAAACCGTTATAAATAACTAAAGTAGCGTAAATGTAGCAACGAATTTGTAGGGGAGTAAAGGTATATCATGGAGATTAAAATTGCTTAGCAGCCCGTGCTCGGAAATGCCGTCGTACTTAACTGGGGGCACCTCCTTATTGTGACCTGCTCAGAAGCACATGAAGAAACAGTTCATAAAAGGGGAAGCGCTCTTAGCGGCGTATGATGATATTTCTGAGCATGGCTTCCCATTGAATTTTAATTCTAAAAATGTTCCTCAACTCCCCTAGAAGTTTACCACAACATTTATGTGACTCCTGTATTATATATAACGTTATTAAATTTGTGTAAATGAGTAAAATCACTATGAAATTTCAATCAATTAATAAAATGTAAAATCGATATGAAAATCTGCTTAATTTTTTTAAATCATACGAAAAATCACTCGTTATTTCTTTCAAATTAGAATAGTCATAAGAATAGTTTAAGAAACAAAATGGAATGCCATGTCATTTTTTTGAACAATGTATTTCATGTTACGTCGATTTCCTTCAAAGTATATTTTAAGATATAACCAATTATCCAACTTACTTTTCAAGCTATGTTAATTTTCTTAAGTATATGTTTGGAGCTATACACCAATTAAAAAGTTCACTGAAGGTATGGTTGTTTAAACTTATGATGCATCAATAATAAGATTTTAACTATGAAAGATTGTAAATTTTGTAAAGATTGTAAAATTTTTCATTTATCATAACCATGTTTCATAAAAATAAAAAAAAATAATATTATTCCACAATTCGATTCAAAATACTGACTAAAAAAGTGTATGAATTAAAATACAAGCAAATTTTGTTGGGATTTCAAGTAGGTAAAATCTGATTACTTTTAAAAGAAAATTTTATGGTTATTTCTAAAATTTAGGAACTACAAGATCTAAAACCATAGAGGAAAAAAAAAACTAACGGTCTAAAGTTTTGAATCTAAATGTTATCAATTTGTAAAAGAACACAGTTTTTTTTGTTATACATTTCCTTAAAATTTACAAAATGAAGATTATTCATTCTTTTCACTGGGGAACAATTATCATTATTGTTTTTTTTTCTTCTGTTGCATGAGATTTTTTAACCGATCCTAGATACTTTCATATCTACGATTTCAAATATGCAATTGGTTTCTTACTCTGGTATACTCCGCTAGGGGCGCTTCCCTATTTTTTTGCTGTTTTTTCGTGCATTTCTGAAAAGGTCATAATAGGGAAGCGATGCTATTTCCGGGTCTGGTTTTCTATGCTCCTGATGATGTGCCCTAACTCCTCTAAAAGTTTGTCGCAACATTTAAGCGACTCCTTATTATAAATTTTTTAAACTTGTACATTTCGACAAAAAATAGACTAAAAATTTCATTTAAAAAACCCCATTCACACACCCGAAATAAGACAATCTCAGGTATTTGTATAAATGCAAGAAAAATGTGTTCCCTTCTGTCATCAGATAAATTTGCATGTCTTTATTTACATTCTGTAGATTAAAATTTGAATATTCATAGAAATTTTGTACAAAATCCACATAACACGGAAAGAGCACTATTTGTTATTCAATATTATGCATTTTACTCGCATTTTTTGATGCCTTAATTCGGCTTTAGATACGAAATTGCTGGTTATCCACAGATCGCGTGTTATCATTCAATTTAGTTAGGCAGATACCATCTGCTCTTATATTCAGCTTGATGTAATAGAGATGAACATTATAATCAGACTTAATGGCTTTCAAATTGATGAAGACGTTTTGTCGACGTTCAACCTCTTTTTAGTAGTTCGGAATGTGTTCGTGTGGTTTCTTTATTGTACTGTGTTATTAATATTAAAAAAATATATATTTAATCAAATAAAGTATATATTTATAGATTAAATATATAGATTAAATATATAGATTAAATATTTAGATTAAATATTTAGATTAAATATATAGATTAAATTAATTTTAGAATAACGACTTATTGAATATCAATGTGTGAATAATTTATTGGGAAAAAGTGAATAGGTAATATTGTTAAGACTATTATGCATTATTGCCGTTCATTTTTACTTGATTATTGCTGATTTTGCTTAGTGTTGAAGCATAAGTAAAATAAACACTTATATTTTTGATGGACAGTCATAGATAAATTAGCTTTATTTAACTTATGATTTATACATTTGTTATACACAAGAATTGAACTTACAAATTGAATGGTTTATAAACTGAAAATGTATTATGTAACTCAATATTTATGTCTCAAAATATAATTTTCTACTTCTTATTTTTTTAGAAAAAAAAAGTTAAAATTAATAATAAATTAAAATAAAACTTTTTTTTTATTAGAAAAAAAATTATTTTAGTTATCTCAGACCTAAAGCTAAAACTTATGTCACATCACTTTCGCAAGACTTGGAGATAGGAAGAAATTTTCGATGGTGATAAAAGTTTATGAAAGTGATGCACTTTAAATTTTTCGTTTTAGGTTTAACAGAAATGAGGTTATTCTCAATATTTCAGTATTCTTAAAAATGTATATATGGTAATATTTTATTTATGTAGTTTTATTTTTTTTTAGTTTTGTATCTGTTAGCATGTTTACATTAAAAAGTGGTGGGAATTTTTCGATTGCTGGTGAAAAGGTGACAAAGTTTGCTTGCAAAATTTAAAGACAAACTGTAACTTGTATGGAATTTAGCACTCTAGAAAGTCAGAAATTGATCACAATTTTGATTGGCGATAATATTGCGATAAATTCTGCTTGAAAGAAATTAGCATTTTTATTATTTGCAGACCTCCATGTGAGATTGGAGTACTCAAGTAAGTTGGAAAGTGGCCAAAAATTAGAATGTCGATAAAAATGCGATATGTCTGCTTGTAACATTTAAGAAATAATAATAGCCTTTACCGGTATGAAGCACCAATTTTCATATAAACCTTAAGCACTCTGGCTAGTCGAAAATTAGTTAAAATTTTAATTAACGATAATATGGAGATAAATTCTGTTTGCAACTATGATAAAACGAGTGAAACTAGTATTTTCTTTGGTAACATTCTGGTATGACATTCAAGCACTCGAATAATTTGGAAATGGTCAAAAATTTTGATTACTGGTTTTCAGCTTCGCAACTATTAAAGTTTGTTAATGAAAACATAATAATATAAAAAAATCAGTGCTGGTTTTATTTTATATGCAAAAGACTCAGTATTCTTATTTCAAAATAGTACAGCATCACTGCCGGAATTAACTTAGATAAATCTTTATTCTCATTACTGGGGCAGTTTAGCGAAAAAAGAGCACTTAGCAATTAAGAATATTTTTTAATCATTAGTACAAGTTATGAATATGAACTTAATATGAAGGAGAATGAGCTTGAACTTATGAGAATGAATATGAACTTAAGATATTTTATTTTATTTTGTAACCGTCGTTGAACAGCCGACCCAATTTCATGGGTTTACGACTACTTACGTTCAACTCCGTAGCCTTGTAATTTTGAACCAATCCAGAAGACAAGGAAACTCCTGGATCAGTACCCCCAAAGGTATTGATTTGTTGTGGGAACATGGAGGACTTTGAGACTCGACAGATTTAACGTGCATCAGTCACCATTTACTACACGGGGAGTCTTTGGCCGGCGAGGATCGAACCCACGACCTCTTGGATATGGGCCCAGCGCCCTAATTAAGATATTCTGACATTTTGCATTCTACTTATAAGATTTAGCCGACCAGATGGCCGAGTGGTTAGCGTGCCTGACGGTTGAGGGTTCGAATCCCGCTCTGGGCATGGATGTTTCTTTCTCTCTCTCTCTGTTCTTTGTCCTTTCTCCTTAGTGTGTGTGATTGTGTGAATGTGACCCGACCTATAAACGGGTTTGTGGCTGTGTGACGTGGGCGACGCTACACCACCGCCGTGGCCACGCCACGGGTGCCCACTGGGTAACGAAAAGAGAGTGGCAGTCCTGGCATATTAGGCCAATGGGATAATACATCCCAAGTGCCCGCCATTAAGAAAACAAAATAAAACATATAAGATCTATCCTGTGAGGAAAATAAAAATTAACTGGGGATGAACTTGAATAATGTTCTCCAACACGTGAGGAATTGACAGAAAAAAACAAAAAAAAAAAAAAAAAAAAAAAATCAAAAATTCACTACAGAACAAATTAAGTCCATCGCTGCACTGTATTTGTCAGTTATACGCAGCACAAAGTTTATCCTATCCTTATTTTGGAAGTTAGGAATTGTTTAAACCTTTTCTGACTCAATCAAATTAAACCAATCGCGAATCGATAGAACTAAACTTTTAGATATTATTTACTGTTTTATGAGTTAAAAAATACTTTTTTTAAAACTAGATAACAGGTTTCATAAAATTACACGTATAACAAAAGAACTAATGTTTTCATTTTACTTTTCACTGCTTTCATTGACTTTTTTACGCACCAAATAGAATCAAAATTAAATCAATGGAACTGACACTAATAGTTTCGAAGTGGAAAGGCTTAAAGTAGAAAGGTATGAAACAAAAATTATAATTTACAAACATAAAACCCTCATTACTTCGAAAACATCAGTTCTATCGTATAGTGCTTCATATGTCGGAGTTTATTGGATTTAGCGCAAAAAACTACTTTAAAAAATGGAGAGAAAAAAATCTGACAAAATTATTGTAAAGTATAAATGACATTTCTGGTAAAAAAACAACAACATAATTCTTATTAATAAACCAAAATATATAATATTTAAACCATTCATTTGGTAAGTTTTCAATTCATATGATAATCACTTACCAGAAATTCTGCTTTTTCAAATTATAGTTCCTTTTTACACCACAAATTTACTAAAAATACAAAACTACAAAGCAAATTTAACTGAATAAATTGTCTTTATGTCATGCTCCAAGGTATCTTTATGAAATTTCTAAATCTCACCACATTTACAAAGTTATATCACATATTATAAAACCATATTTTATTATTAATTTTGCCAATGCACCTCGGTAAAAATCACGGAGCTTTTTAGTGGTCCCATAGAGCCAGAAACGCGAAACATTTTACCACATTCCGGTAGTTTTAACCATATTTTCTCATTGTGTAAACTGATTGATACACTTGAATTTATTACAAATTGAAGACTAAAGGCAAAGAACGGTTTATGTCCATTTCTCACAAAAATAATTTCTGAATAGTCAGCTGTTGTCTTTTGAGCCTAATTAAGTTTTAAGGAAATCAACAACATGAAAAATCGGTTCTCCCCGAGAGTTATTACACAATAAAGATGAGCAATACTGTAAAAAAAAACAACCTTCCTTCCAGCCGGCAAAATTGTTTTTTTTCTCCGAATCAGGTTTTATGGTCATGCACCTGTTTACTTTCTTGTCCTTTAATTCTTATTACTTCGAAACTACTTATTCTAAAGTCTTAGTCTTGATCTCATACGTTTTAGCGTAATAAATACATATGAAACACGTCCTCATCAATATTTAAGCCCACCGCTTTTGTATTCCCACATCTCAGTCCCTTAGAGATAGAATATAATGTGCTCCAATATTTCAAAATTATGTGCATATCATATATTAACAATGATAAGTATGTCATGCTTTAATCACTAAAAGCACAATTGTTATGAATTCTTATACTATGCCACTCTGAAACATGTAATGATAAATAACTTGCTTTTTTAATAAATAATACGCATTCTCAATAGGGACTTAACTAACCTAACTTGAAGTGTATTTATTTCTATTCGAACCATTATCACACTATCTAATGAATCACAATGCATTAAGCTACTAAAGAATCAAATAATTTGTCTTGCTTAAGCATTCATTAAAAACTCGCAATTTCTATATATATGAATAAATAATTAAAAACGGATTGTTACATCAATCAACCAGCTAGTTATCAAAATATTAGTTATTCAAGTTGTCTTCTGAAATATAGTAATACTATATTTGTTATTAATGATAGTTTGAAATGTATTTTATCTTTATGTTTAAGACGTGTTGAACTTTAAAGTGGGTATCAGAAATAATAATATTGTTTGTTATATCATTCGTTTCTTTATGTAAAAAAAACATTAAAAGCATCAATATCTATCTTATTATTAAAATTACGAGATGAAAATTTGTTGTTTGATAATGGGTTTATAATAAAAATATAGTCTCGTGATATAATCAAAGGAAAGAAGACGTGAAAATAGAAATAGAGAAATAGAAAATTTACAAACGGTTGAAGATCCTAAGAGATTTAATTTGTGATTTTAAAAAAAAGGTGCTATTGGAGAAAGATAAAAAATTTAATATTTCGCGTAGATTTAATAGTCAACTCTTCAGCATATTTCATGTTGTATTCAATAAGTGGTCTTGTAAAAGCTAAAGCACTGTGATAATATAATTGAAGACAATTCACAGAAAAAAAAATTAAAGTGATTTTTATTTTTGTGGGATTAATGACACATTTTTCGAGGTATACGAAGCAAACTAAAATTTTGATATGAATGATAATCATTTATATGATGTTCTACAATAATAATTATTATATAATATTCTGAGAAGATAATTATTTGTATGATATACAAAAATGAGATTTATACAATATTCTGAAATGATAATTATTTATATAATATTCTGAAATGATAATTATTTTATTTTATGGCCGTCGTTGAACAGTCGACCCAATTTTATGGGTTTACGACTACTAATGTTCAAATCCGTAGCCTTGCAATTTTGAACCCAATCCAGAAGACAAGGGAATTCCTGGATCGAGTATTGGGAGAAATTTGTCTTCGTGGAGAACTTTTTGATGGAGCTAACCCTCATTTGCGTTACATGGAGAGGAAGACCACGAGAACCTCCCACGGTTAGCCTGGCGGCAAGGGGACTCTAACCCATGATCCGTCTACCGCAGAGGATATTTCACGTCAGCACTGTGGTCGGTTCAAGCCAGATGCGGAATTCGTATCGACTGGGACTCGAATCCGGTTCGCCTCATTGGCAGGCGAACACTCTATCCCCTGAGTCATTGCGGCTCTGAAATAATAATTATTATATAGTATTCGCAAATGATAATTATTTATACCATACATTGTACACTCCAATCCAAGGAAAGTTAGAAAACTTTATATAGTGGCCGCCGAAATGCCACATCATAAAATACATTACGCTTTTCTAAGATATAGCGAAATAAGCAAAAAATGAGATAAGAATTATCAATCCTTAGACTAAGCTATTTGGACCATATTTATCAAATTGCAACTCTTTATAGCATTTGAAGTTGGAAATTAGTATGTCATGATGTGGCATCAAGGCTGCTTCCAAAGTTTCCAAACTTACCCTGGACTGATGTGTACAATTACGATGATTAGATCGTACTACTACGAACCCGGAGGTCCTAGTTTTGAATTCTGCCGGTTGCTAACGAGCATGTTTTTCACACATTTCTCCTTGCACATAATGCATTTTACTTAATGTTGCGTAAATTACATCGACATCTTTACACATTTCTGCTTAATTTTGAAACCTTTTCTTACAGTGTTCCTATGGTATGGTATTTGTTTTAAAAATACAGAGCATAAGATAAAGCCTTATTTAATTTAATGTTAATATTTTAATTTTTATATCAAAAATTAAAGAGAGAAATATTACATAAAAAACAAGCTTAATTACCATAATTATTCTTTCTGAGGTTGAAGAAAGTAGTTTAAATTGAATAATTTGTTTTCTCAGTTTCGTCTTTTCTAAAGAAGCTTTAAGCATGATTGTAAGGATATATTTTAATGTATCTGTAACTAATGTTTTATTTTTTTTCGCCACTTACACATTTTGTTATTCAAAAATTTATAAAAAAATGGCATCCTTTCAAATTAAATAATTTTATGTATTTAATTCGAATTTGTTAGAGTTATAATTTCATTCCTAATTACGTGCGCTAATTATTTCAGCGAGGGTTTGATTTTTTAAATTATTTTTCAACTATATCAGTATACGAACATAAAAACTTTCAACAAGATTTTTTTTCTCTAATTAAGAAATTTAAAAACTTTGTTCTTATGCTTACTTTTGCTAAAAAAAAGGGATCTTTTTTTATCTCTCAATTGCTGCAGCATGCAACTAATTTTTTCGGATATAAATTTTTCAAACGTATTTGAAATGATATCGGTAAAATATTTGCATTGCAAAGTTTTTAATCTCACAGAATAAGTTCTACGTAATTCATTTTATGTCTTTTTATTTGCTTGTTTCTTAATACTTTCATTTCGTAACGAAATTCACATAATAAACATTTTTTAATATATTTATACCTAATACATTTATTTAACATCATTTTATCATTACCTTTTTCTTATATCTAGATACGTTAATTCATTCGTTTTTGCTATGCATGTTTAGTAAGTATTATGATAAATTATATGCGTGATTAATGATATTATTGCTAAAAACCTTTAACTAAAAAATAACCACACAAGTACAAAAAAGAGCTGAATTCAACTACTAAATACTTTCGGTTTGAGAAAAAAAATAGGATATTGTATTAAACAATTTTTTGTGTGCTTAAACGGAGTTTTTAAGTTCTCCGATTTTTTTAGAAGAAACACTTTTATTTTTCTAATCTAGATCGTACTGACAATTAGCATCCAATTAAAATGAAAACAGCAACTTTAATTATAAAACAGCAGAGTTTAGCGCAGCGGCTAAAGAAGGAGACGTAATTAGTGATGGGAAAGTTTTATTTTGCTTCCTAAGAAGCAAAGATGAAGCACAGAGGAGGAAAAAAAAATATTTAAGCCGTACAGCAATAAAACAATTAAAGATAGGCTTAACAATATATAACTTTAGGGACAAATTTTGTTCAATTATTTTCCTCTCTTTATTTACTTCTCTTAATTACGGTTACAGAAGTTTTGGAATTTCCGGAAATATGTCAAATTAAAGAACTTCGAAAATATATTTTTTTTCTTCCGTTTATCGAAAAAAATAAGAAGAGTGAAAATCCTATAAAAAATTTAAAGTATCATTGCTTAATACGAAAAATCTTTAGAATATTTACAAGAAATGAGCAATAAAATTTTTTATTTAAAACTTAATCATTAAAAACTACCTTTAGTTTGAAGCCTACACTCTAATTTACAATCAAAGGTCTTTAACGACTCGCTCTCCGTTTTTTCCCTGAAATTTGTTACTGAAAATATAAAAAAAGTTTTAAAAAAATGCCAAACAGGAGAGTGGGTTGTTAAAAGCCCCTGGATTGGAAAATCGCCGCAAATACAGGGTGTTCTAACGACTGCTCTTTAATATACATTTCTAGAATTCTTTTCATAAATGAAGTAATAAAATAATACATTTTAGGGCTCTCAAACTAATGTTTAGACCAAAAAAAAAAACACATTTGGGATCTGTCGAATTACTAGAAAGGAAAGTAGAATGAAAAACTATTTAACCAGTATGATTTTCAAGTAAAATTTTAAGATGTTTTTAAGTAGCAATTTTCAACTCCTTCCAGTTTCCAAAAGCAATCAAACAGGCTTTGATATTTCATGGTCTGCTTTCCTCAGTAGTAATTCATAAGATTTCGATAGATTAGATTTGATTTTTATTAGCTTTTATATCAATTTGAGATAATTTACTTTTAGCTTATTTTTCTTGCTGAATGACAACGATTTTAAATCGTTGAAATATAATTTTTTTGCGAAACAAATACTTTAAGAAATAACCAGAAATATATATTTTAAATGCTACAGAGCAGTTCAATAAGTATTGAATATTAATACAGTGCACTCCCGATTATCCGAGTTAATCACCGGGACAGGTCGCACGGACAATCGAAAAACACGGATAATCCGAAAACTCCTTTTATTACAGAAAAATTCAATATCAGTACAAAAAATATAAAAATTACTGACATTTGCATGCATAACATCAAACTAGGAATTTTCCTTATTAAAAAATGTGTAATGTGTCTTCGCCATATATCGATACACATATTTTACTAACCGCAGTAGTGTCACCGTAATCAAATCCTCCCATATAATCTAATAAAGTTTCCACAGAGCAGCAGAATGAGAAATTGTATTTCATTCATTTACTACATCTTCTGCATCAGTTACTATCATCACTATTTGATTTAACAACATAATGATGTCTTCATCAGTCAAATACTGGAAGCCAGGCTCACATGCATCGCTTTGAAACCAATCTTCTAAATTTTCTTCATCAAGAATTTCGAAACCTTCGATTTCTTTTGCTTGTTTGAGAATACTGTTATCATATTTTTCTTGAACATCTGAAGAGGATTGTTCATCAAACGGTATGATCTTTCTCCAAGATCGTGATAACGTAAACGATTTTACCTTTGACCATGTTGCTGGTGCTGATATTCCATATACTGCAATCCAATAACGAATATTGCTTCCAAAAATTTGGTAGTGTTATGACTTCATGAATCAAATTTTTTTAATCTTGAAAATGTTTCACTTTATATTTTTTGTGTGACTCCGGAATGAGCACGGATAATCCGCAAACCGGATAATCCGCGCACGGATAATCGAGAGTGTACTGTACTTGTAAAGTGTTTCACTGAACCAATTACATATAGACAGATAAAATTTTCTGATTTTCAAGAAGTGTGTAATGAAAAAATTTATTAAAATAGGAACCTAAAAAGCAGTTATATATTTTTTTTTGAGTGATAGAATAGATTCTGTTTGAAAAATATTGATTTTTAATGTTATTTTCTTCCCATTTTGGCTAAGTTTGTTCTTTTGAATATATGTCAACTATTTCATTCATTCACTAGCGTAAGATAATAATTTTTTCGACTCTTCAGCAGAGCTAATTTAAAGCCTATTTTTGAGACAGGAGTACTCTTAGGGTAAAGAAGCATTTTGCTTTAAACAAACCCACACTTTCACAACATCTTTATGGTTAGCCCGGTAAACAGGACTCGAACCCATGATTCATCTAACTTACACGTATCTAGATTACTGAGGACATGGAATTGAATGGTGGTATTAATTGGTAAAGAGGAAATACCACTGTTCTTGGAATTAGTAAGCTTTTTTGACATTAACTCGAAATTTCAATTAAGCATCTCGAACCCAAGGATCACTAAAAGCATAAAATAACTAAAAAATTGCATGTTCTTGGACAAAAATAATTAGTGAGTGGAAATAAATTTTTAAAAAAACTGATGCAACTCAAACTTTTAAACAATGCAGTTCTCAATTTTTTTATGAAATGTATCAGATATATAAAAAAAGCAATCGTAATGAAAATGCTATGAGAAAACAAAAAGTAAATTTTAACGAAAGAAGTATTGCATGGATTAGAGGCTTTAAATAAATTTACAACTCGAAATAAACAACATGTTTTTTAAAAAACATATCTCATAACACGTTCCTGAATGACATTACTCAAAACCAATTTGCAATTCAAACACATTTACACAGAATACATTTGTTAACAAAATGCATTACTATTTATGCAAATGGACTTCCCAATCACCCATAAATAGAAATTCTGTCTCTCTCTAATTGTCACGTACCAAAATCTTTGCATTCTAAATAGTCAACCCAACAAAAGCACATCCTAGTTTCCATGGCAACAGATTTGTTTCAAGCAAGCGCGGTCGGATAAAATGGCTGCTTGTTGCAGATGAAGCTAATGTCTACTTTTCTTTCTGGGATCTCAGTTTTTTTTTTTCCTTCGTCTCTGAGGGCAAGTACGGTTAATTCCGAACATGTCACAAACTTGAGTTTCAGTGCCTCAGGGAGTATGCTCTTTTTGGTGAACAAGTTGTCACCGACCCTTTGGGGGATGATTTGTTTTGTTTTTTTTAGTCATGGAAAAAACACACACCACATGCACCATTCCTATTTTTTTTCAGTAACTCACTAGGTTTAGTTTACCCTGAGGTACTCTTACTATGTCACAGAGCCATACTTTTTAACTTTTTGCAATTGAAGAAATAAAAATATTTAAACTTGAAGCAAAAATGGAATAAGGAAAAAATAGATTAGTTTAATTTATAACTTTAAGTGTTTTGAAAAGAAATGGTTATTTTTATTCGAAAAAACGTTTCAATTAGTTTTCAAGTGGAAGAACATAATTTTTCTTTTTACCCATCTACCATGAGCTCTTTTTTAATGTAGTATATATTCAATGTATCGTCGCTGATGAGGGAATGATAGCCTGTAGTATTTAACCATTTTGTCTGTGCCTTTTATACGTTGTTCTTCCAATTTATTAAGTATTTATTAAGTAAGCTTACTTACGTACAAATTTACTAAAAAATCTGTTTATGTTTATTGCTTATTTTAGTTTTCCTACTTTAAATTTTTTTGAACAACTATCTGGAATATTGGTAAGATAAAATCCATCTATGTGTGTATTGATTTAAACGGTACAGAGCCGAATAGAGCAATACTGCGCCGAACGAAAAAAAATCAAATTGTAGAAACCTGTACTGTAATTTGTAGAAATTAGTCTTAATTGCCAGTCAATCTAAAAATAGTGCTGATTACAGTATAATGCGAGAGACCCATAGTAGCACTTGCTCAGTGCTGCTTTATAGAAATGGAAAACCGTATTACAAATGCCGGATGCAAAGCACCATCTAGCGGCAGTAAGCTCCAGTCACGTCATTGGCTGCTCTGTATTTCTCAAATGTACAATTTTCCCAAAAAAGTCATTCATTCATAGTAATACCTGCTAAGCACTCACCAGCATAAAAAGAGTGGGATTCGGGACATGTCTGTAACTCTAAAATGTCCTATCTTCCAAAAAAATTTGTCATAACATTTTCGGGACACCTTATAACATATCTATCTCAAAATCTAAAATTTACTATCAAGTGAAAATTGCTATCAGACTAATTTTAAAGTATACAAATTGCAGGAAAATCAACCACATGAAAAATAACCCTTGCAGGAAATTTTCATGAACAAATTTAAAGCTGTTATTTATACAGAAAATAAGCTGAAAAATGTTTAACGAATTGGTTGCCAAAGTGTTAATGTTTAAGCTACTTCTACTTGCTGTTATTCAGGTAAAAGAACCGGACTACCCATTTTTTTTCGATATATAGCACTACATAGCATTGTGATACAGTAATTTTTCAACTATCAACTCCGAATTCAGCTTAGGGTAAATCATATTTCTCTCCTCACATTACAATAAGTTTTTTACTGACGTATAATATTTGTATGGTTTGGTGGTTCGGGAGGGCGGTGAGGAGATGGAGTGATTACTACCACAAACTATGCTTCAATTTAAATTATATCAGAGAAGAGTGTGTGTACGTCAGTGTTGCTTTTTCAACAATTATTAAGAATGAATTCCAAATTGTCACCAAAAAATCATTAGTGTAGTTCCAATGTTACGTAAACAGTCAAACAAACTGATTTCTTTTCTCAATGGAGGGAAATTCTAGACAGAGATGTCCCAAATAAAAATAATACAGAGTAGCAAAGGATTCAGAACCAGGTTGATTCTATGTGCCAATTTAAACCTTTTATATGATTATAAATTTTGATATCAGAAAAAAAATATTTTCCTTAATTTGTCATTTTTCTATAAGTTTAAATATTTCTATTTTATCCTTCTGGATATGACTTTCTTGACAGACAGCTCTCAATTGCGGGAAATATTAACTTCTTTAAGGCAATCCAGACAAAATCACTTGTAATTGTGTAAGAAATAAATTGAGAGAAATCCCTTTAATTCATTAAAATAATCTGAGACATCTGACATGTTCTACATATAATGGATGTTTAGGAGAAACAGTTTAAAAATATAAGAAATATAGTGGCATTTGTTATTTAAACGATACATTTGTTGTAAAGAGAAAAAAAAATTAGTTGAGAAGAAAAATACTCTAATTCGCAATTTTTTGAGACCTATCTTTTGTTTTGATTTTCATCTATTTTAACTGCGCAGTTCAGTAGTTCAACTACTTATTAAAAATAATAGGGTTTCTAATATCCATCCAGAAGAACAATAATTATTATGAGATGCAGGGTCACATTAGACTCTGAGTTAGAAGAGAGTAAAATTAGTATTTCAAAATGAGTTTGCAATTGCTTTTAAAAAAACGGAAATGTGCTGCTAGAACCTGCAGAATCTAATTTATTTATAAGAGGGAAACCTCACAAAAGTGTCCAAAAATGGCGGTTTCGTGGATGACTGTATAGTTTACATCGGTGTGGTGCTAATTTTGTTAGCGGCAACGATGTTTCTCGCCTTGAGAGTTTCAGCCTAAACCGGAGGACTCACATGCACTCGAGATTTCAAATGCTCACTAGAATAAAAGTCGCGTAAAATAAGGTCTTGTGACCAGGAGGGCGAAGGTTCGGCATAAATTTCGTCTTTTATGTCTGTCTGAGTAGAATGTGACCCTATATTCCAGTTTAAATATTGCTAGCATGGCTGATGGGTACTAGCATTCTTTTTCTCTAATTTTGTAGAGCCAGAATTTTTGTAATTTTTTACTCTTATTTTGTGGGAACAATTTAATTGCACCCTGTGCCAAGGTAAAGTACTTATACATTTCTCTGCAATATTTTGCAAGTTAAATAAAAACTAATTTTAAAACATCGTTCACTGAAAATAGGAGAGAAAATTTTATCTATGTGTTCATAATAAATTAGCGGAGTAATCTTGAAATTCAAATTTTAGACCAACTTTGTTTAAAAATTAGAAGGGTTTTTAATTTAAATGTTTCTTAAAAATCATTTAGTGATAGATAATTAAATGATAGTTATTATTTTGATCTCTACATAATACTGAAACTAAAAATAGTTGCGGTCTTATGTAGAGATCAAAATAATATCTATCACTTAAAACTTCGAAACTTGAGCAAGGTGAGCCATACGAAAGACAACAAAAAAAAAAAAAAATCGCTTTTTATTCTATCTCAAATCCTTTATTTATTTATTTTTTTTTAAAACGAAACAGATATTACTTCTGCAACGAAAGCATAGAATGTATTGTTTTTTTTTATTTTTCCATTCTCAAATCAAAGAAAATACTGCTTCTTTGATTGCTTTTAGTCGATTCGTTTTAATCCGATTTAATCCCGATACCCGACACTATTTAGAACTTAGTTCCGAACATCTTTTGAGAGTATATATAACTTATTTTTCTTCGTCACGAACATTTCATTTCCTAGAGACACTATTAGCAATGATAGATAATGATAACTTTTAAAAGGGGGGCAGGCAGCAAGGGAGGACCATGAAATAGATCGGATTTCGTCCGATTGTGACTGTCAAAAGAAAGAAAAAAAACACAAAGAACAAGAAAAAAAAGAACACAACTCAATTTACTGATGATAAAATGGTGAGCTAAAACTGTATTTTCTTCCCAAGTTTTACTTGAGCACATCAAATTGAACTCGGCAACTCGTTATACGTCTTAAAACTATTCATTTTATTTCCTCTTTCATTACTTCCTTCCATTTTTTAAGACCACCAGCGCCATTTTTTTTTCTCTTCTTTTACTTAAGACGATAATGGACCAAAGTGAATAGTCAGGCGGATATCAAATACGCCAAATCTCTTTTCAAATAGAAAATAGCAGTAAAAGATAAACAAAAATCTAAACGTCGAAGGAAACGTAGATCAGTATTTTGTTCGAAGCTCTGAAACAAAATGGCGCTGATGACTTAGCGAATGCCATTCTCGTTAACGAGCAGATTGCATGTCCATTCTATACACTCTTCTCCGTTTGCACAGCGGTAACATCATATTTTTGATGATCTATATACCTTTCTTCGAAAATAGCTGAATTTTTTTTTATTGTACTTATTTTATAAGATGTCTCCCACTGTTGACAACATTGGTAAATATTATGACAGGTGTTTAGTTCGGCTCATCAACTAGAATGACAAAAAAATAAAAATATATGTTTACAATATTTTCATCCCGTTTCATTTTTAAGTATTAGCCGCTTTTTTTAAAAATCGCTTTGCTAAGTGTGTTTTTGAACATTTCAAAAGAGAAAACTTCTTTAATGTAGAAATAATCTAATTACTTACTTTCTGGGTACTTATAATTCAATCAATTACGTGTTTTGTGATTATTTACAGATATAAATAATATTTTAATCACTTTTTAATCACCTACGTGTTTTATAGTTATCTTCAGATACTGCGAAAAATTTATTTTCAGAAATACATTTTTAGCTGATACAAAGCTTTTGGTTTGTACCAAAGCTTAAAGATCAGTATTTCAAATAAAAATAAAAGAATAAATAATAATAATAATAATAAATGTTGTATAAACAAATTTATATAACTTCAGACACCATTATAGTTTGTATAAATCGTGTGGTTTGTGAGTAGCTACTTTGTACCATGCAGTTGTATGGTGTCTTGGAACTGCTGATAGTGCATAAACCATAATATTGGTACATTGATCTAATAAATTATGCAAAGTGGTCGTACTAAATTGAGTTATGTTTACTTTCAAATTGAACCAGAGTGCAGTTGATTTAGAATGCTGTTTTATTAGTACAATGAGATAAAAGGAATTTAACATTCAATCATTAGTTCAAGAATTATTAACTGATAAATTTCTAGTAAAAAATGGGCCTCTCTGCAGGCCACAGAAATGCAGCTACACAACTGAAATTTGACCTGCTGAAGAGTCCATTAAAAATTATAAATTTCGCATGAGATTTTTCTTCTTTTAAAGTGTCAATTTGTTCGAAAATCATAGCAATTTTAAATGTTTTTTTCTCGAATTTTTTCACACTTCTTTTGCTTTACGTTACATTCTGTTTTGTTGCGCAAAAACTATAAGACTTAGAAATTTGAAATTAACGAAGGCGCGTAGAAAAAATGTACACTGAGTATGATGGAATAAAAACATAAACATTCGAAAATTATTAGCTGTTAAATGAGTTTTAATGAAAATTTGAATAAATTTACCCCAGATGAGACATTACGTAGATTTCTAGTTCAAAGGTTTATAGTTAAAAATGAAATTAAAATACAGCTTTAAATAAAACAAAGAATATTATAGTTTTTTTCCCCTTCGTTAAGATAATATTATGAAACATAAATTTGAAAAAAAAACCAACAAACAATGCTTTTTTTTTGTCTAAAGTAATACTTTCTGTATGGAAAGGAATACATTAAGTGTCTCCATTTTTTAAGAGAAAATTTTTTAAACTAATTAATGAAGATTTTTTATGTCGAAACATTCACAAAGAAATTTTTTTCTTACACAAAAATATTTATGAACAATATTCTTTTTTAGTTTATATTATGCTTTTTTTAATATCGTTTCGAATTTTTCTGAGATTCTTACCATTCATTATTTTTATTTATCTCGCTTAAATAGCTAAAAAGAAAACATACAAGCTGTACTAGATATTCATTTCAATCTAAAAAATAAGGTTTCTTTCACATCTAAAATATTTTAAGGGAAAAAAAACTTCATATAAACAGTGATTATTTGGTAGTGTGCCCCATTATAATTTTCAACACGCAAAAATATATAATTTAGTCTTTGAGTATTTGTTGTATTTTTGGCTGTACATATTAATCTAAAAAATTTTTTTATTTGTAAAATATTTTAACTAAGATATAGTTTGAATATTTTTCAATGGATTAAAAAAAACTATTGCAACATTAACAGTAGCTCTAAAATGTATAAAATATGATTATGCTTAACTTGGTATTTATTAAATTTATCCTTTTCTATGCATATTATCCTACGTCATTTAAAGTAAGTAGAATCTCTAAGAACAAGGAAATCTAACAATCTCTTAAATGTTAGTATAATCTCCCTTTTATGGGCAACTGTTTGAGTTACGTTGAATCATGGTTAAAGTTACTGAAAAAACAACGACAAAACCATAAATTAATCCCTGAGGTCTGGTGTACACCTAATCAAATCACGGTTCATAATTTCAAAATTAGTCTATAATAGTTTCAGTAATTAGTTTGAATTATAATTATTTATAATTGCAAGAATTTTAACAATACTACTAAAATTTTTTTACCTGAAACATTTCACGTTTACTTATTGACCTGATTGTCGGACACAACGGTCTTGACCAAGATTTCGTTTCTGTATATTGTTATCAATGTTTTTTTTTTTTTTTTTTTTTTGAAAAATGCATTTCTGAGTTTTTAATTGAAAATTATTAAATTATTAAGATAACTTATACTAGGTTATTAATAGTATTTTACAAAATAATAAACAAATGCGTACTTACTGGCCTGATTTCTGAATATGACGATTTGGCCAAGATTTCTTTTCAGTATTTTGCCAACAACATTTTATTTAATAGCAAATTACCATTACAAATTACTACTTATTACTAGCAAATTACTATGTAAATAGCAAATTAAATTGAACGTTAAAAAAACGTGAAAAAAACATGTGTTTATTGGCCTAATTGTAGAACTCAACGATTTGGCCAAGATTTCTTTTAAATATATTTTCAAATTTTAAAAAAAAAATTTCTTTTTAAAATGAATGTTTGAGTTTTTAATAGAAAATATAGGTCTAGATTAGTAAATGCATTTTAAAATAAAGATTAACGAACGTGTGATTATTACCCTGATCGTCGGACATAACGATTTGACCAATACATCTTTAAGTAACAAAGCACAGGTAATGTAACAAGGAACAGCTAACAAAATTTTTTTTTAAAAATTATTTTTGACTTTTTAATTATTAAGATAATTAAAAAACAAATTATTACAATAATTTAGTCCAGATTATTAATTGTATTTAGAAAAAAATATATGGATAAACACGCGTGCTCTTAATGGCCTGATGGTCAAACTCAACGATTTGAACAAGATTTCTTTTAAATATATTTCTAAAAACTATTTTTTTTTAAAAAAAATGCATTTTTGAGGTTTTTATGGAAAATTATTAGGTCAATTTATACTTGATTATCTATTGTATATAAGGAAATAATAACCAAAAGTGTGCTTATTGGCTCGATCTTCAGTTGCTTTTATTGGTCAGCAACAGTATATATATATATATATATATATATATATATATATATATATATATATATATATATATATATATATATATATATATATATATATATATATATATATATATATATATATATATATATATATATATATATATATATATATATATATATATATATATATATATATATATGTAATAACAGGGCTCCAACCCTGTTATCAGTGTTGTATTTAGCTTGAAATAATTGCAGTCATAAGCCATCAGACGTTCTAAACAGGCCTATTTAAATATAGGCTGGTATTGCTAACAGTTTACGTCCACGCTCCCTATGGGAGGGGGAGTGGACAAGACTTCTGACAATTCCTGAACAGCTTATCAGGATCAAATAATTATGAAAAGGACACGCAAAACTATGCGCTCTTACGTTTTATACCAACATAGATTTGAGGTAAAAAGGCACCTTCGTACATTCCTTGTATCCTTACGCATTAAGGAAAATCATTTCTGCTTCCTTATATGGAATTGAAAAAGGGAACGATTCTAAAAATAACTCTTCCCTTGAAATATAAATCTATTTATATTGTTTTCAGCCTTGAATTCCCAAAATAGAATCTCTCCCGGTTTTTTATTAACATTTCACTTTTTTATTTTTTTTAATTTTTTTTTTTATTTTTTTTTTTTAAATAAAATGTTTGTTGTTTTTTTTTTTTTACTTATTATTTCCCACCCCTTTTTTTCATATGTCTATAATTTTTCTTTGTTTTATTCTTCATTTTGAACTTATATATATATATATATATATATATATATTTTTTTTTTTTTTCTTTCAAAAATGAATTTTTGTGTTTTTGATAGAAAATTATTAAGATCATTTTTGCATTTTAAAACAAAAATTATTAATTTAGTATTTTACAACAAAAATTAACATTTGTATTTTATAACAAAAATTAATGAGCGTGTGCTTATTGGCCCGATCTTCTAAGTTCTTTTATTGGCCAAATTGTCGGACAATAGATTTGATCAAGATTTCTTTACTTATATTGTTAACAGCATATTTTTACCGTTTTTGAAAAATGAATTTTTGAGTTTTTAAAAGCAAATTATCATGATAATTTATACTAGATTATTATTTATACAAGATATTAGATTACATTTTGAAAAATAATAAATGAACGTGTGCTTATTGGCCTGGTCGTCGAACTTAACGATTTGACCAAGATTTCTTTTAAGTATTTTGTTAGCAATATAAAACAATAAAAAAACAAGCATGTGCTTATTTGCCTGATAGCCAAACTCGACTATATGACCAATATTTCTTTTCAATATGTTGTCGAAAACAATTTTTTTTTTTTTTGAAAAATGAATTTTTTAGGATTTTAATATATAAATTATTATGATAATTTATTCTAGATTATTAATTGCATTTTTTAAAAACATTAACAAACTTGTGCTTATAAGCATGATCGTTGGAGTGTTCTTATTGGCCTGATTGACCCAACGGTTTGACCAAGATTTCCTTTTAGTATATTATTAACATATTTTTTTAAATAAACTTTTGATATTTTTAGACTAGATTAATTTATACTAGATTATTAACAAAAAAGGGAGAAAAAAACTAAACTTCACTCAACTAAAAACAAAAACTATAAAACTAACTTTGAAAAACTAAAAAAAGCATCTTTTTCTATTTATTTTATATAATAAACTATTTAATATTTTATTCGAAATACAGACATAATAATAGAATACCCGTATTTACTTAGGTATGGGGAATAAAGAGCGAACAATGCAAAAGTAAAAGGACAGTTCAAATAATTTTTCAAAGAATTTTTAAACGTCTATCAATTCTATTCCCTGAAGCTTCGACATTATATTAAGCTATAATTTTAATTTTGCATATCGTTTGCTTCCTAAATTTTATTCGAAAGGGAATTTGGAATTCTGATGAGTCTCCCTTGCCGCTCTTGCCCTAAAGGATCACAATCTTCAAACAATAGTCTCTTTCCCTCCCCAGAGAACAAATGCCAACACAACCTCCTCAGAGGTAAACAATTTAAGACAACTCTTTTAGAACAATTTCTCGCTCCGTCTGTATTTAAGACATACTGTAGTACTCTTTAAAGAATATTGCATATGAAATTTCAGCAACATCGATAACTCTTGACGCTTCATTGCAGGCATATGAGGTATCATCTTCAAGGCACAAGTTTGAAACATCGTTCTAAACCTTTCAGCACAAGGGATGCATTAAATGGGAAAGATCTTTTCGCTCCCGCCATCATCTCTTTTCTCTCTGGAGCAAAAAGAATAAGCGAGCAGCTTTTAGAATGCTGGAAGGGAAAGAGAACCTTCAAAAGGGGATGGAGAAAGATGAAAACAAAGAGTAGGAAGAATTTTTGAAAGGGAGGTACAAGATAAAGCACGTTTCATGGCATGACCAAATTAGTTTACCTAATTTTAATAATAATAAGAGAAGCTGTTTTAGAAAGGGAAGTCTTAGAAAAATAGAGAGTGGATTAGACGGAGGGAAAATTTGTTTTCTTCTAGCTTTGGATGAGCAAAATTAAATCTACTGAAGGGGAAATCTGCTTATTTTTTTTAATTTAAAGACAATAATTACTTATAGATTAGTTGATGAGATTAGCCTAATTAATGAATAGAAAGGGAATAGAACAATTAAAATTAACTGAAAATCGACCTAAAATTTACTTTAGTTCGTTATCAAGAGAATTTCAATTAAAGTGAAAAATAATAGGAACTATTTTCATTTTGGTTGTAGCTGTTCAGTGGGTGAGTGGTGGGTTTAGCCTGCACCTTCTACAGCTCATGCCGGGGTTTGATTCTTTGTACTAAAAGCTGGTTATCTGATCCTATCAGATTTTGATTATTCGGAATTCACACCGTCCCAGTGATCTCAGAGTCGAAAAGTCCACACACAATTCGGTGGTTGGCGAACGTGGAGCGAATGGATCGAATCATTACTACCATCTGCCCTTCATAACTATTTTATTTTATTTTATAACCGTAATTGAGTTTGCGATTATCAAAGTTCAACTCTGTGGGCAACAAATTTCAAATCCAACTCAGAAGACAAGGGGAGTCATTGATCAAGCATTGAGAGAAACTAGTCCTCTTGGAGAACGTTGGGATGGAGCTAGCCAGTCATTGCTTTATAGGGAGAGAAAACCATGTGAACTTCTCATTAACCTATTCTACTCGTGACCCGTCTACCACTGAGAATAGGGCTGTATTAGGAATATTAACTACTGGCCAATGGTCAGCTGCAGTACTTTTAAGTAAGGCATTTCTTTTGAAGCATTTCTTTTGAAGCATTTCTTGAAATATGATAAACAGTACAAGGCGCATCCCTCTCAAAAATATAAAGTAATGTATAATTTTTAGAATATTATAATTATAAAAAAATAATAACAAAGTGCACATGCGATGCACTTTATCACTAAAAAGTGATGGCTGTATGGTGACCACCAGATATTTTTTTAATCACCATTTGTGATATTTAGTGGCCGGTGGTGACCATTAATTTTGGCCTACACTATAGAGAATATTTATGTAAGTGCTATGCTCAGTATGAACTGGGAGTACAGTTCGCATCGAACAACAACCTCTGAGGGAAACGGGATCTAGTTCCCACTCTCGCAACAACAACTTCTTTAGTAGCTCCAAAAACTTCTTTAAAATCCATCAAAATTTTTTTTTCGCTAAATCCTCACAAAAAGATCATGTAATAGTCGAAGGCATCTCCGGTGCGTCCTTTCCGGCCTCAGGGAGGTCTATTTTTCTATTTTCAACAGATGTAACGAGGTTTCATACCGTCGTCAAAGTAAAAAAAAAATTGAGATAAAAACGAGTTAAATATTCAAAATTTTGAAGAATACAGATACAAAGATGAATCAGACATATCGGAAGAGCACATACACAGAACAGAAGAATCACAGAAGAATACACAGAACAGAAGATTACACACAACTGAAGAACCTTAATAGTTTTTTTTGTTTGTTATAATAAGTTAGAAAATTAATTTTAAATGTCCTATTCTCGTGATTTTTATTTGTGAATAAAACTAGTTATTGTAATTTAAAATCTCGTACTTATTATTTGTAACTGGGGTAGATAATAACCGCATATTTGTAACTAGGGTACATAATTAATTAAAAACTCGCACTCGTGATTTTAATCTGTTGTATCCAATAAATGCCAACATAATAATTACTTATAACATTTAACAGTAACTGCAAATAGTCAAAAGATTTAATTCTAAAGTATTATTTGCTTAGATTTCAAACCTTTATACTGTTTCTATTGTAATGAATTGAACAAGATAGAAAAGCATTTTTCAAACCGACCATTGTATTTATGGAGAAAAAAAATCATGTTCGGTTTTTTACGTTCGTGATTTATGTTTATGAAAAAAACTTGTTATTATAATAATTAATAAGAAACAACTCAGACTCATAATTTGGGTCTGAGGTACACAATAATTACTTACATAAAAACTATTTTTAACATTTAACAATAAGTGCAAATAATAAAAGAAAAAAACATTATTTTGGAGTATTAATCATTTATATTAAAAACTTGATACTGTTTCGATTGTTAAAAATTGAATATAAAATAACCTACAGAGGTAGGGATAAATTTCCTGTGTTTTCAGTGAGTTGACCTTTTCGACAAATTACATTCATGATAATAAATTGAAAAATTTATCCTTAATTTCCTGTGTTTGTTATTTGTATTTAAGAATAAAATTCATTGTTGAAATAATTGCAAAATCTTGTATTCATGATTCGAATGAATGGGACTTGCATAATAGCATTTCAAAACAACCGTAAATAAAAATCTAAAAATCCATTTAAGTTGATTTTTATGATAACTTCAATTTAATGGCGAAATATTGAAACTAGGAATTTTAAAGTTGGAATTTTTTAAAACTTTTTTAGACTATAATTTTCAGGTTCTTGTTTGATTATAACACAGGTGTCAAAATTGAAAAGTCAGTAGCATATGTGTGATCTAACTTTACATTTTCTATGTAGTACGATTTATATTTGCGAAAATGATATAAAACTCCAGGTTATCAAACCGACTTTGTAATCTACTCTAGTTCATTCTTAGAGCTTAATTTAGCCCATTACAGGGTATTTTTTTTACGTAATGTTATATTAAAATATTTTTGGTATTGAGATTGATTTATAAAATAAAGTTTATTTATAATTAATTACCAAAAATTAATTTCATTTTTAGGACAATTTCCAAAATTTAACATACTGTAAAGAAGTGGTCATATTCTTGAACTTTTTTGCTTCTAAACAATCGAATTTTTAAAAATTCTTTGTTAACAACTATCAATAAACTCGATGAGAAATGATCAAATTAACGAACGCATAACGCACAAGAAAAAAATAGCTCTCCAGTTTTGAGCAGTTTTCTTGAACACTGTTAAAAGTGGATTTTCAAATATAAAGTAACTTTCTTCACTTTTGGCGAAACCGTTTCCCGGTATATGACCTGAGCAAAAATCTCTTACGTCAAATTACGGGGAACTTCGTCAAAATTAAAAGATATTTTTCGTAATTCTATTTTCTTCTAAAATAAAAAAAAAAAAATCTCAAAGTACATTGTGTATAGAACTTTTTTAATAACTACTTTAACAGGAAAATCATACAGGTGGCACAACAATGGCAGAACGAATAGAAGGATAAATAAGACCCCTGCCTAAAACGGAGTTCGAACCCCGGATCTTCTTTGCTGGAGGCTAATTCTGTAACCACCATACATTCCGGTTAGCTTGATTCCTCACTTTATTTTCGATTGTCTAGTCTTTATTTTAGTTTCGTCATTATAGTTAACAATCTACCACCTTGCACTACAATGCACTCTCAGAAATAAATCTGCTTTTTGACGACTTAGCAATTCTTAAGCGGTGTTTTGTCAATTTTGAGATGCATTTCGTCACGAAATCACGCGATTTGAGACAGATGCGAACTCTCAAATATATGACGAAAATGTTTCCTCAACTCGAAACCTCATCGCAGTGCACTGTGGGATATTGTGAACTAAAATGACGAAACAAGAATGAAGACAAGACGATCGGAGCTAGAAAGACGAAATTAAACGAAATTCGTTTCCTTGACGAAGTGTAACGATAGTTAATTTCACCACTTTGACGAAATGTTCAGTCGGAGTATATACCAGGAAACGATTTCGCTAAAATCAAATGAGGTTATGGGTTGAGGGTATCTTTTCGTCATATATTTGCGAGTTCGCATTTTGTCTCAAATTGCATGATTTCGTGAAGAAATGATTCTCCAAATTAACGAAATACTGCTCAAGGATTGCTGAATAGTCAAAAGTGAGAATTTTATTTCTGAGAGTGAACTTATGCTAACCTTTAGTGTTACCCTCATTTATGTACACAAAGTAATTTTTTGTATTTTTTGGCAAATTACTGATGGGGAAATGCAAAAAAATAATAATAAAGGATTTGGTGACTTTATAAAGGTTTAAATGGGTAGAATTGGAACAAAACAAGAATCATGAGACAAATTTACTTTTTGCTTATTTTTTAAAAAAATATACTACTCAAGAAATTCAAATTCATTTTATTGCTTGAAAAATAAGAGCCTTTTCCCCCAAAATATGGGAGCAGCATGTGTGATAAAAGCAGAATGTTGAAAGATGACTTTCTCTCTTTTCTTTTTCTTTTTTTTTTTTGAAAACTGAAATGCATGTGAAAATATTGGAGTGAGGTAGGAAAATATTTTCCATACCTGGAAAATAATGTAGGAGTTGAAATGTATACATTTCTATATTGATACATTCCAAAATGTTTTGTGTGCATAAAATAGTAAAATAAGCTTTCCTTTTACGTTTCTCTAAAAGAAACGTTTTAGAAAGTCTATTTATTTCTTCCAAGAATAAAGAGTTGAATCATCGAAGGCCTAAAAAAAAGCATCCCATATTTCTAAGATTTGAAAGAATTTCCGGATGATGCCATAAAAATACGCCAAGTTTAATAATCCATTTTATTTTATGCGTTTTAAATTGATCGCCAATGGTAGGAGAGAAAGAATAATATTTATCACAAAGAATATTTGAACTAAATTTCAAGGATGAATAAATAGATTTTAAATAAGCTTTGGAATTGATATTATTCAATTTTTAATTTATTTCATGGTCTGAAATAAATTAAAATTTATTTTATTTATTTCAGTCCATGAAATAATATTTTGAATAATATTTACTCAATAAATATTTTGAAAGTTTATTTAATTCTCAAAAACAAAGTATTAAACTGGTTTTAAAGTAGAAAGCATAAAAATAAAGAAATTCAACTAAGAAGAGGAAAGGTAATTAATTAATTTGTTGTATGTTATTTTAATGCTAACTATTAAATTAGTCACGTTATAACTATAGTTTTAAGAACAAAATGAAGATTAGTAATTAAGAAATTTCATTTAAGAATTATTATTATATAAATTAAGAAATATATTAATTTCTCCATTTCTTCAACTTGGTGTGCTTATTTCGTATGTAAAATATTGGCTTATAAAGAAAAACATTAATTTATTCCATTAAAACAGGCAGTTTAGCTAGTAATTAGTAAATATAACTAGTTTAGAAATTTTATGAATAAATTATAAATCTGAATGACAGTTTTGACAGGTCATGTGAATTCTCGTATCGTGAATTCTTCTTCATGTATGTCTTCTCTCGATTCGCTCTGACCTTAATGCTGGCATATTTATTTTATTAAGTTTCTTTTATTTGAAATATCAGAGTTTTTTTGTTAAAATAACAGTACTTTTCTATGAAATAAACGATTTTATACAGGCACAGTTAAATAAAACGATTTATAACGATTTTATACCAGATTATGAAATAAACGATTTTATAAAAGTTGACAGTTTTTTTAATGTAAATTTAACAAATTTTTTTACATTCTATTTATTTTTCTTGCTAAACGTTGTCCTTTTTAAACAAAAGAAAACAATTGCTCCTTTATAAAAATTTACATAAAAAATATAATTATTATAAATCTGTGTAAAAATTGATATAAATAATATAAAACAGCCATGTATTAAAGATTGCTTAATAAACAAAAAAGAATTAACTTTCATTTATTTAATTTTATCTACAAATTATTTGATTTTATTATTATTTAAATTCAAATTATCAAAAATTTCATATCATATTTTAAAGTTGGACATGAACTTCATTATCATTTGATATCCTTGGAATGTTATTTTTCAATCTCCTTTAACTTCTAAAACATTTTAATTTACCTTGAAGGACGAAAATTATAACAAGGCTAATATATCTTCTTGAAGAAGGAATCTGCGACAGCCCTGCTTCTTAATAAGAAATACACGGACCAGGAAAGAGGAGGAGGTATCTGTATATGGTTATCCCATTACCTCCTAGACATTGTGATAAGCTCTTTGGGATAAGTAACTCAAGCGTCCCCCTCTTCTCTACGCTCTAACTTTAATTAATGACTAATGAAATTTCCAAAGTAAATAACTTCTTTGGAAGAGAAGCTTTTAGACCGGGTATACTGGCAGAATTTGCCCGTTAATTAGATTGAACTGGTTTAAAGTTAACCTTTAATCTTTATAAATGAATTGTGATTCTGAGAAATATTTTGATTAATGGTTAGACTGCAGAGATTTATTTTGAAAACTATCTAGTAAGATGGTTGGGATAAATTAATTTGAATAATTTACAGTCATTGATGCATAGTTGAGCAGTAGAAGACAAATAGGCGATGGCGTAATTTGGGTTTTAATTTCAAATAAATTTAATAATAGCTAAACTCCGTTTTTTACTGATATATATCTAGAGATTGGGAGTAATATAATGATAAGCCACAGTTTCAAGTTGTGCGGGAGAATATTTTTATTAAAAACGCTAAGATTTTTCATATAAGACATAAGATGTTTTTGTATATTGCGCTGTTATCTAACTGAAATTCCGGAATCCTTAATGTCGACTCTTTCATAATTAATAATTTATAAATGAAAGGCTGAAATATAAACCTAGAATAAAGGTTCAGTTTGTTTCGTTCCGTTGGCAACAAAATTCCATGGAAGTATTAAAAAACGAAACATTAAATAGTTAGTTTGTTTGTTACACATTTATAACCCATTGAATGTAGATCACGAGGTAATGGATTAAGTCAACCTTTCGTTACTTTTCAATATTTCGCTCGTGGGTTGCAAATGGCGGCACTGCTCAAAAAATCATGTTTTGAGATAAGTGGGTTTAAAGTTTTCATTACTAAGGAAAATGCATGAGAAATGCTTTAATTTGCTTAAACGAAGATTACCTTTTAGTTGAATTATGAGTTGTGCTAGTATTGCTGCTGAAAAGAATGTGTATTTTCATATTTAAACCTGTTCTTAGTTCAAAAAGCGTGTTTTTTGAATTGTACCTCTATTGCAGCTCATGAGAGATTTGTATAAATTTTTGAAACTGGAGTGTTTGCTGAATTGTAATCCTTTCCTTTCAGTCAAACAAAAACCAAAGAAATACCGATGATTTAAATATGTGTACTTATTTAAATAAATAATCGTAAAATATTTTCATCGCTGGTTAAAGCTCACATTCACTTTAATGTAAAAAAAAAATAATGAATGTAAATGGGAATTATTGTTTTTATTAATTTTTAATGTCAAATTTTCTACAAATTCAATGCGTAACGTTTACACTCACACAGACACATACAAAAACGAATGGATTTACGTGTTTTTTACTTGGTCAGGATGATATTATTTGTTATTGAGATACGCTTATTCGAGTTAAATTCAATTTTTTTTAAAATTTTTTTTGTAAACGAAATAATTTACGTTATTTTTACTTGGTAATTTCAGTATATTTTTATGAGAAAGAAAATTACTGATATTTATTTCAAGATTTTGTCTTTTGTATGTTACTTTTTCCAACAACTAGAACATATAGGTTTGTACAAGTACTATCCCAATGCCTGTTAGATTTTATCTTCATACTATTAAACTATTTAAATTCCAGACCACTAAGTTTTAGTATTTATCTAGTGAACTGCAAAAAATGTTGCAGGGGGAGATAAGCGACAGATGTGAGGGATTTTAGAATCCCTTGTAGCTTATATTTTTATTTATTCAAAACTACTCTTTTTATATGAACTTCTTATTTTATTTCTCAATATATCGAAAATTTCTTCTTTATTAATTCATATGTTTTATCTTTGGACCCAAATAAATCTTTTACAGTTCTACTTCTCTTTAATTATAGTATACGAGCTCTGAGAAAACATATCAACCTTCAGCCATAATATACGCAACTTTAAATATATGGTGAAACTTTGCTATAACCTTTGCAACTTTGTCATGGGAGTTAAGCTGAACAATATTTTTGTTCAAAATTAATCGTAGTATCGTGTAATTGGGTTCAAGTACTAATATAGCTTAAGGTAGCTCAATATTAACGTACATGGAAATGCGAAAAATATACTTCCTATGAATAAAGGGAATATATTTTTTTTAACGAAATCAGATTTTTGACCTCCAAAATGAGCGAAGATCCGTTTGCTTATTTCGATCAAAGTTCTAAATTATGTGAATCTAAATTATTCTTGAACACAACTATAAGACTCATTTATCCAAAGATAATTTCACACGAAAATAAAACAAATATTTTTAATAAATTATAATAATTTCTTTTAGTAACGATACAAATATTTCGATCTGCGAGGTGGGACAAATTTTATTTCGTTTGAATAAGTAATATTTTAGCAGAATCACGATACTCCTACAGTAGTTCTCAGCATTTTGCATTTGCAAATACTCGTATAGCAAGTGAAAACCGCTTTTACTTTGTGAGGAATGGGAATTAAATTTATAGGATATACTGGATACTTAAAAGCATTTCACAAATCACACAGAATCGTACTGAACAACAAATTCTTCTTACAAATTTATCACTGTCGAATTAAAAAAAAATTTAAAATCTGAAACTGCAAACATTTTATAAGTGGAAAAAATAAAAACAACTCTAAATTATGCAATAATGAGTTTATACACATATATTATCTTGATTAAAAGTGAATAATTTTAAAAATCCATATACTTGAAATTCAAATTATTACTGAGATTCTACTAAAAGCCGAGTTAAAGGGCTTCCGGCTAGAGTTTGTATAAAATAAATAATTTGGCACGTTGCCTTCTGTAAAATTACGTCCCACATTGTGCCTAAAATATCTATAAAACTGAGGTGTTATCGATATAATAAAACAAATGAATTCGTAACGATGCATTGAACAATTAAAAACTCATTTATAAATCTTCATCGTGGAACCTATCATGTAAAGAGATAAGTAAGTTCCACACTTACTTTTAAATAGTGCCAATACTTTTGACAAAATCCTAGCTTAATATAATTTTTTTTTCACCTTTTAGAAATTATTCTCGTAAAATATATTAAAATGAATATGAATTTTATACATTATGTTTAATATTTGTTTTTTTCAAAGAATTTAAATATGTTTATTATGTTTTCATTTAATATGCCTTAATTCATTATATAGTCGAATTTTAATATTTTTTAAACCAAAATAAAAATGTTTTCTTTCAGTGAAAGAATTTTTTTCTTCCTACATTAAATAAATTATCTGCACAATGCGCAAGACAAAAAAGTCATATTTTTAAATTTTGATTTCTCAGGAACTATTCGACCAATTTTGCTCAATTTTTATATTTTTCCATTTAAAGTTATATTATTTAAACTAATGCAAACATTGCATACCTTAAAATGCAAAATATTTTCTAATATTATTAAGTAAAATAATTAATATTTACTAACATTTTTCTGCATGTAATTATGTTTAACTAAACGATTTTTATACTTGTTTTTCAAAATTTTATGAATTAGCCTAAAAAGTTTTTTAGGTACGGCGAAATACGTCAAAAATTAAATTAATATTAAGGGGTCCAAACTTTGATTCACTCTCCTGACCAAACTATTGGGACCATATTTCCCAAATTGCGGCTACTTTTGCAACTATATCTGGGGTGGGGGGGGGGAGATCAGAAATCTAAATTCGTCGAAAAAAGGATATGTTTATATTCAGAGAAAGTATTTTTATTCAGGGTAAGTATGTTTTTGTGACTGATTTCGTAACTTAAAAAATCGTCGACAATAATTAATTAGCATATTTGAGGTCAACCACTCAAACTATTAAGATTGAGACCTAAAAAGTAGATATCCTATCATAAGATCAAAAGTTATTCTGAGCGTTGTGCTTATACTGTAATTTTTAAATCGCTTATTTAACGCTTATTTCTCAAATCATTAAGATTGCACTGCAATCCGATAATAAGATGAAAGTCTAATCATGAAATGAATCTTTATCCTGTTTATTTTATTTAACATTTTTACGTGAGCTCCTCTTATTAATAAAATATAAACGCTACTTCATAAAATTTTAAAATCATTTTTACTTAAATGGAACTAAACATTATCAAACACAATAAGTCTTACCTAAGAAAACCTTTCAAAAATGTTACAAAATTTCATTAAAAATAAAACTTCAAAATGTCAACCGACGATTTTAGTGTAAGCATAAACGGAATCCTTTCATGTAGCCATTCTCTATAAAAATGTCATGGCAGCCCTTTTAAAACTCTATGTCAATTCTTCGTCCAAGATATAAATATTTTAAATTGGTTATGAAAAGCACTGTCGTTAAAGTGCATGTTGAATAAGGTTGCTGGAGAGTTTTAGAAGGAAAGATGATCTTACATATTTGAAAACTCTTATGTCCTATAGAAAATACGCTGCTAATATACCAACAAATGGGTGTATAAATATATCGAAGAATGAGTACATTTCGAAATGGAGTTTATAGTAGAGAAGGCAGAAAGAGGCACGATAGTAACTCGTTAATAAAGATATATAAAATTTTATTGATTCGATGTTTAAGGGATCGCGCAAAAATTGAAGATTTTAATGGAATGAAGAATTCATATGAAAGAAGTTGCCTACAATAAATGTTTATGGGACTTTTTTTAAATGTAATAAAAAATAGTGTTAAACACTGTTTTATTTTAAATTGGATTTCTTTTTTTACTTCTCTTTCATCGCTGTTCTTTTTCTTTAAAAACAAAGAACATTTTGTTAACTATAAATACAGCTATTGCAGTTTAAGTAAGAAAGTTTCCTTAATATGTAAATCGTAATAGTTAGAACGATTACCTGGTTTTGAACTTAAGCTCGAGCTAATAAAAAAAAAGTCTCTAGAGAGAATTTTTTTTTAACAACAATGGATGAATAGTTACTGAAACTAAATGCGCGTGACCCCTCAATTGTATTAACTTTCAAAAAAGGAAGAATTTCTAAAAAAAAAAAGAAAAAAAAATTGCCATAACTTTATAAACATGAATAGTTATTTCAGTACTTTGAATTTCAACTCTGCATTTGTATTTCAGTGAAGCTAAATGCGTGTGGACACTTAATTGTATTAACTTTCAAACAGGGAAGAATTTCTAAAAAAAATAAATAAAAAAAATTACCATAACTTTATAAACATGAATAGTTATTTCAGTACTTTGAATTTCAACTCTGTATTTGTATTTCAGTGAAGCTAAATGCGTGTGACCACTTAATTGTAATAACTTTCAAACAAGGAAGAATTTCTAAAAAAAAAGAAGAAAGAAAATTGCCATAACTTTATAAACAGGAATAGTTATTTCAGTACTTTGAATTTCAACTCTGTATTTGTATTTCAGAGGGCAGCAGATCTGCTCACATGATATTTATACTACAAGTTTAACAGTTAATAATTCTTTAACTAATTATCGATTGTTAATATTTTATTCGATTTCTCTCCTTGTATATTTTTTCTCGCACGCTTTCGTAATTTCAAATTTCTAACACTTTGAGTTTTTGCGCAGCAAAACAAAATTATAGCATAAAGTTAACAGGTTTTTTTAATATAGAAGGATACTTGTTACTCAGATCTGTTTTAAAAAATTATTAAAATATGCTAAAAATAGTCTGCTAAAAATAATATATAGTATGCTAAAAATAAAGTAATAGAAATATGCATCTGCTTACCTAGTTTCTTCCTTTAATGCCAAACAATTATTTGTATATCTCGTATAGTGACTTAACTATTGATAAAACTTTCCTTTACTTTATAATAATTTTATTTTAGAATCCAAATCTTATTTTCACGCTGAGACGGAAATTATATTTCTGCAATACGAAACAAGAATCACTTGAATGAGATATTTAACTTTATACGTGTGCACTGCACAAAACATAGATTTAAATGAATTCGAAATGTAGAATATTTGTCGCGAAACATTTTTACATGACTAAATATCTTAAAAATATTGATTTTGTTGATTGATACCAACAACAAAGGCATGAATAAAATATATTTAAATTCATTCAGCGAATATAATATTTGTCAATTTATTCAACATATTTGCACTATAATGATATCTAGTTTTATCGATACAAATTGTTATTATTTACAGATGTATACAGGTTTCAAGAAGAAATGAAATTCATGTTTATGAAAAGAATAAAATAGCCAGATCTCAGTTATAGAAGTATTCGTTTGGCTTTCTTGCGTCAGTAATAAAAGTTTTTGTCTGAAATTTTCACATCAGAATGACAATTTTTTTAAATAAAGTTATATCAGAATTTAATCTAAATAAAATAAGGAAATAATTGTAATATTGCAATCATATCGAGTTTGAAAAATCAAATAAATATAATTTTTTTTTCTATTTTAAACTCACGTTAAAAAGTATTTTTAATTTATTTTGAAACAAACATTTTAGAAAACTCGAGAACATCAGTGTATATTATCAGCATATATTTTAATTAATTTTAAATCTTAAAAATAAAATTAATAAAATTATGAAAGCTGTGTTTTTGAAGTGAGCTCAAATGGAAAAAATAATTTAATTTTTGTGCTTTGTCTTCTCAATTTTATTTTTAATGATTATTTTAAACGCATTTAAAAAAACCTAAATTAAAAACTTGATAGCAGCACTTAATGCGCATTTTTTGTCCTCGCACTAGATCAACTTTATCGACTGGATCAACTTCACCACCCTAACAACAAATAAAGAGTTGCAAAACTGATTAGAACCAGGTTAGCATAAGCACGATAAAAACCAGCACAACAAAATCAAATAAAAAAAGCAGATTTATTTTCACCCGGCTTATTTTTAATTATTTTACATAATATAAATTCAATATACTTTTATGTTCCTTTTATGTTAATTCCATTCATCATTACAGTCTTGGTGACGATTTTAATATCAATTAGAATGCTGAGGAAGGAAAAAAATTGTGACATCTTAAGAAACTTATATTGGATGGAAATGAAAATCAACGCAGGCAAATGGAAAACAAGGGTAAAAGCATCAATTGACATAAAATGTCTTAGCCTTCATGAAAGTCTTAATTGGAAAAAAAAAATATTTGACCAGTGGGTCACCAACAGTGATAGCAATAATGTGATAACAATTTTCTCTCCTGTGTAATTTATCATCCTTATTAGATAAATTTTCGGGTAGACTATACTTGAGGGTGCCCCCGCCAAGTTGTGATCGCGATAGATCGCCAAGCTAGGCGA
Source organism: Parasteatoda tepidariorum (assembly GCF_982258835.1). Lineage (NCBI taxonomy): Eukaryota > Metazoa > Arthropoda > Arachnida > Araneae > Theridiidae > Parasteatoda > Parasteatoda tepidariorum. The sequence goes on from NC_141756.1 coordinate 58,352,553, forward strand.
TGTTGAAAACCAATCGTGATTCTGATTGGTTTAGATTTTAATCGTGATTCTGATTAGTTTAGAACTTAGCGTTGTTTTTAAATGAATTTTTAAATGTAATTTCAGAGATCCGTTAGTTCTACTTTGGATACCGGCTGGTAAGGTTATTTTTGCTTCTAGTACTAAAAATGAATACTGTCAATAAGATAAATCTTAAGTTTCTGTACGATTTTAATAACAATGAAAAAAAAACAGTGATTGACTGGTGTATGAATGAAGATTTAATTAGTAATAGATATAAATGTCCTGTTTGTGGGTTACCACGGCGTTTCGGGCAAACAAGTATGGCGCCAAACATAAGTCGCCAATTTCGCCAAGGGGCACCCTCAAGTATATTTTTCCCAAATTTTCAAGATGAATTTGCTTAGACTTATTGGAATAACCTTTAATAAGACATTTAGAATAAGTTTTCATAACTCAGTGTGTATTGCAAACTATCTAAAACGAATCAGGCTAATTCAGAAATGACTGACATGTTTATAAATATCAGTCATTGCTGTCCTCAGTTATATAGAGCATATGGGTTCATTACAATAAGCCTTAAAAGTATTAAGCTGATTAGTAAATACTGGAAACTTTCGCAATTAATCAGGCCCTTCGCAAAATATTGGCAGCATTTGAAAGTCGGATTTTCAAATAAGCTAACGACATATACACCGAAGAGCCACTATATTATGACCACCCTGCTAATAACATGTAGGACTACCTTCAGCCCCCAAAACTGCTAGCACCCGCAGTGGCATTGATTCCACAAAGTGCTGATAGGTAATCTGAGGTATCTGGTACAAAGCGCTCACCAACTGGTCCTGCAATTCCCTCACATTGCGAGGGGGTAGCGTGGCAGCACAAATTTGGTTTTCCAAGTAGGATCACAAATGCTCTACTGGATTAAGGTCAGGTGAATTTGGGGGCCAAGACATGACTTGAAAGTCACTGAAATGTTCCTCGAACCAATCCATGACGATTCGATCCTTATGACATGGTGCATTATCCTGTTGGTGAACATCATCCCCCGCAGGAAAAACTGTTGCCATGAATGGGTGAACCTGGACTACAACTATGTTCAAGTAGCTTACAGACGTCAGGGATTGTTCCTTGAGGATTATGGGTCCTAATCTGCCCCATGAAAACATTGTTCCTGGGCGAGAAACCATTAAAACCTGGGCGAGCCCATTATTATAGATGGAGGGTGGATCACCTTACATCTTTTATTTCCTACTCTAATGATCTATATGCATGTGTAATAGCACACAAAACTGTCAGGGTCATCTTAATTCTTTTATTTTCTATTCTAATTTGCTTTCAACGTGGGCTTACTGATGATTTTTTATTTATTTATTTATTTTTTGTTAAAAATTTTGTGTGGGATATTTGAAACGAAACGATATATGAGGACAAAAGAGAAAATCTTCACCGGATAGACGGAAATGGTAGAACCCCATAAATCCAATGGGAAGGCATTGGTTATGGTTGTTATGCTAACGTGGCCTTTCCTCCAGGTCGCATTAAGACTACTGATGCTAGAATCTCATTTACTGGCATTTGAAGCGAAAATTGTAAACCCAAGTCGAATTTTCGAGCAAGAGAATCCCTTCATACGCGCTTCAGTCTTCAAAGTGATAGTTTTTGAATAATCAGGTGCGTGTCATGGATGGCCTGTCCTTTCTCATGACCGTAATATCCAAGAAAGTGTGAAGGGTTCTTTTCAGTAAGTTTGTATAGTAAAAAAAAGAAGCAGTTTCAGTTTCTTGCAGATATGTTTATCAATGTGATGCTATCATCGGAACATATTGATTTTATTGTTTTCCTGGTATTGGTAGATGGCATGGAATATTATATGCTTAATTAATATGACGGATATTTTAGCTACAACTAGACGTTATTTGATTTCGATGGAGCACTATTCCCTCCTTTTTTACTTAATCCTGTTTACCATTAACAGGAAGTGAGTTACCCATTGCAAATATAAGTTTAGGTACAAATTTTCTTAATATATATATATATATATATGTTCGATTCTCAATGGTTTTCCTTTTCTTTGAGTCCAGTTACGGCAAAAAAAGAAGATCAAGGAGACCTCATTTAGATGGGACACTCTGCAAATAATAAAATTATGGAATTGGAAGTTTAATGCAAAATTTCGAATCTATCATTTCTTAACATATATACACTTAAATATTAAATAAGGTTTGAATTCTCTATTTTACTTCTTACATTCTGGAATATGTCAAAACTCAAGCATGCAATTAACAAATTCTCTATTTCATTTTTTGCCTTTAATTTAAACTTATTGAGAAAAAAATCTCTGGAATATCCAAGCTTATGTTTCTATTCTGGTCAATAGGCAAACTTGAAACAGTTCTTTTCTTATCATAAACAGAACTCGAAAAAATTGAGAAAAAGTGGAAAAATTCTAAAAAGAACAATTGTTGTCTAAATATTCATTTATTTGCATAACTTCTAATTTTCCATTTCCTGAACATACTTACACTTTACTATAACACATATACTTTGTAGGTAAACTTTTGCACTTTAAATAATGAAGTTGTAGAATTGGAAATTTAATACGATAGCTTTTAGCATTTATATATTCATTAGATCCATTGAAGAAAAAAATTAAATTCTCTATTTCTTTACTTTTCTTCTTGCATGGAATATGTCGAAACTCAAGCATACAATTAACACATTTCTCTACTTTATTTTTAGCCTTTAATTTAAACACAGTGAAAGAGAAATTTCTAGAATATTCAAGCTTAGATTTCTATTCTGCTCAGTAGGCAAACTTGAAGCCGGTCTTTTCTTATCAGCAAACAGAACTCGAGAAGAAATGAGAAAAAAAAATTGAGAAAGTAGAAGAAAAAAAAAATTTAAAGAATTCTAGAAAGAACAATTGATGTCTGAAAATTCATTTATTTGCATAACTTCTAATCTTCCATTTCCTAAAGAGTTTTAAAGATATCCGAGCCTAAGCAAAAAATTTCAATTAAACAAATAAAAAATTAAGTATTAAATGAATTGTTCATGACGAAGTTCTTATTTCGTAGAAGAGACGGAAAAAAAGCGAAAAGTAATAAAAAGATTCCGAAAAAGAACGAAAAATTTTATTTCCTATTAAATGTTTGAATTGATTCTTCTGCAAACAATTCAAAGATGGCGGGAAAGAAGATAGAAAAAAGTATTTTGCTTTAAACGATAATCTTTGTTTCCAGTTCACTTGTTTCGTAAAAGAATTAACTCACGAAGTGCAATGAAGAATATTCTATCTTAGGCAAATAAATTTTAAGCTGGATCGTTTTACGTCAGAACTACGATTTTGTACTGCAAGTTCCGCGTGTAAAAAGAATATAACTTATGCACACGTAACTTTCTTTTCAAAAGTATTTTACGTTAAAGAAGTTTTTAAATTGCGTAAGCTTTTTCTTATTTTTTTGTTCATAATCATAATCATTTGGGGAAAAGTTTTCATTTTGTTCTACGCCGTTTCGTGTAAAAAAAGTTTGGAATCTTACATAACAAAACTTTTATTTTAAAGTATTAAATCTATATATATTAGATGATAAATATAAGCGTATAGAAGAATTATTTATTTTTTAATTTTTAAGTTCAGATGTTTTAATAGCAACATCAAAGGTAAATAAAATATATTTTCTTTGGTTCTGTTGTATTTTTGTTAAAAGAATTCGAAGATGGTGAAAAAGAAAGTAGAAAAATATTGGAAATAGAGATTTAAATGATAAATCCCTATTTCCAGTTAACTTGTTTTGTTAAAGAATTAACTCACGAAGTGCAATGAAGAATAGCCTATCTTAGGCAAATAAATTCATAGCTGGACCGTTTTACGCCAGAGCTGTAATTTTGTACTGCAAATTCCGCGTGAAAAAGGAACATGATTTTTGCACAGGTAACTTTCTTTTCAAAGGTATTCTACGTTGAATAAGTTTTTAAATTGCGTAAGCTTTTTATTATTTTTTTTGTTCATAATCATAATCATTTGTGGAAAAGTTTTTCTTTTGTTCTACACCGTTTCGTAAAAAAATGTTTTTGAATTTTACGAACTTTTTTCTAAGATATTTAATATTATTTATATTCTTGTTACATGATTAGTAAATGGGTGTTTATCTTAAATATTTAGGTTCAGATACCTAAAAATATAATTAAAGATAATTAAATATATGTATATTTTTTCATAGTTTGGTTGTGAATACATGAAGATGGCGGAAAAAAGAAGACAAAATTTTTTGCTTTAAGCACTAATAATTTTTGCTTTCAGTTTCTTTGTTTTGTAAAAAAACAGATTCACAAATTGCAATGATGAATATTCTATTTTAGGGAAATGAATTTTAAACTGGATCATTTTACGTAATGTAAATTCCGGTAATTTTTTTTAAAAAATTACCTAATAGTTACCTTCTTTTTTTAACTACAGATTAGTATTCAACAATTTTTGGTATATACAATTTGGTACTAAAATTTGACAAATTCCGCTAGCGTTCTTTTCAAAAATGTATCAAGTTACAAAAGTGCTTTTTTTTTAAAATTGCGTAAGATTTTTCTTGTTTCTGATTATTATCATTCTGGCGAAAGTTTTAATCTCGTATTATGCCGTTGTGTCCTGACAGAGGTGTTGCGTCTCAAACGATTATATTAGCTTTTTGAGGAAAAATTGAATTTTCTGATGTGAGTTATATTCTTTTATAGTTCAAGTTATGATTACAGTTACCCATTGCGTAAGCCACGATTAAGCAAGAAAGTAAAATATAACCTTTTCCTTTTGCATAAACTTAATTTAGGCGAAACACGTTTAAAGTTTTTCAACTCATAATTTAAAATTTTAAATGTAGGTATACCAAATATTTTGTTCTCATACTTATTAAGTAGATAAAAACTGATATTTTTAACCATAAATTGTTAACCATCAACTGTTTTTAATTTTTGTTTTGGAAAATTAAATTTAAAATAGGATTTTTATTTATATTTGTACTTGATTAGCAGGAACACAAAACGCTATTAATATAATATGTTAAAATCAATATATATATCTATTTAGAAATGACTGAGTATTGAACAAAAATTCTGAAGGAAGGAGTTTTATTGATTTTTCTTTTCATTTTCAATTGTTATTCACTAAAAATTAATATCAGTAATTTCTTTTGTGTCAAGTAAAGTATTGTTGGTTCAAATTGTAAACATATATGCATAAAGATTACGTTCACAATTTTTTTTATTCCGTTTAGTAGCTAGTAAAATTATTCGCAATTGAATTTTCAAGAAAAGTTTACACAACGAAGTTTAAAAATCTCGTTTTGTGACTATTTAATGTGTGATAAATTAAAAGATTGAAATACTTTTTTCGTATTCAAAATTTTTAGTCAAAAATCAGTAAAAAAGAAAAACAAATGACGTGTATAGCCTCATTAACCCTATCAACATTTAGAGTGTTTTTATTTATGTTATCAATATGAATTAAAACTTTTTATTTATTTTATTAAATGAAGCGAAATATTTTTCAATCAAGGGGCTATAATTTCTAACAGTATTTTTTCTTCATGCAAAAAATCGAGTGGCTCTCCTGCTTTCCTTTATAAAACTAAATTTTCTGAGTTGGTGTTATAACTACAAAAAGAAATTTTTTTGGACATAATTAGGAAACCAGGTAGACGCCTGAGGTGATACACCCATTTCAAGCTTTCGAATGTCGCTAATGCAAGACCATTAATCTTCGACATTATTAACGGGCCTCTTGCGACACATATATGACTCATCTTTCCGTGACCAAGACTCAACACTTTCCCATTTTCAGCAATTCCATAAAAAATGAAATTATGGTTAAACGAATATTATATAATATTTTTATAATTAAATTTTGCACGTTCAAATAAATGGAGACTTAACACAACATTATCTTTGCTTTTGACAAAACCTTTCGCGAAATACACCGAGTGAATATTTCGTCAACCTGGGAAAATTTATTTTTATTTGTTTGAAGATACGAATTTCTTTACACACAATCACAAGACACTCGATTAACAGAAACGATAGAAATAACTTATAAAGTAAAAAAATAGCATGAGTGAATGAGTACTTCGCCATAGCTAGAATCAAACCTAATTACCTGCTATAAAAGCAAGCTTTGAGTCCCTGCACTATTCTGTTAGACTCTACAAGTGTTTATAAATTCGTTTGAATAAAATTCTACAGAACTCGCGGAGTGCTCTGAGATGATACACGAGTGAAGAATCAACTCGTCAAAAATATGAGAATATACGTTTTGTCAAATATCATGTGATTTTGCGATGAAATTACTTTCACAAACAACAAAACACTACTCTGAATAGACCTGAAAATTTTAATTTTCCCCTTAGCAGCTAGAGACCGGTAGATTTTAAATGAGTAGCCACTTTTTTCTTAAACCTTACGAGTAGGTGGCCGATATCGATAAGCTCTTTTCATTTAATAGCCACTTTTTTCTCAAACCTTATGAGTCGGTGGCAGATATCGATAGTCTCTTTTCATTTAATAGCCACTTTTTTCTCAAGCCTTATGAGTCGGTGGCCGATATCGATAGGCTCTTTTCATTTAATAGCCACTTTTTTCTCAAACCTTATGAGTCGGTGATCGATATCGATAGGCTCTTTTCATTTAATAGCCACTTTTTTCTCAAACCTTATGAGTCGGTGATCGATATCGACAGGCTCTTTTCATTTAATAGCCACTTTTTTCTCAAACCTTATGAGTCGGTGGCCGATATTGATAGGCCCTTTTCATTTAATAGCCACTTTTTGCAAACTTTTTTTTGTTGCTTGGATTAAATTATATTTTCAGAAAACTTTATTAGAAATAATCTACCGTTATGAAAAGTTAATTCATGAATAGAAGTAAAATAAATATGTGTAAAATTTAATTAAACATACTGATTTTAAAGAACTTTATTTAAAAATATTTGAGGAGGCAAAAAGCAATTATTGTATTCATCAATGTTAATACGTGAATCGTTAAATAAATCTCCTTCCACATGAATATTTCCATCACCAGTTGATGGATTTTGAAGAATCAAAATTTTGAATGGAGACATTGGACATTTTAATGAAAATTCTGTTTTCCAGAATCCTTCTGCATTAATGTACTTCTATCATTAAGCATTAAACAATTTTCTAAAAAATAGAAATGGCGATAAGTGACTGGTTTCTGTCGCCAAGTTCATTTAAAAATATTTTAAGAGGCAAAAAGCATTTAATGTATTCATTAGGGCGCTTTTTCATTACACGACACGATACCGACAAAATCGGACGACAAATGTGTGAACGACAATGTCGTTGCCGGATCGTTTAAGCAACTGTTTTTTCACTTGTCCGATATCGTTAGTCCGAGAAGTAGAAATTCTTGTTCATTCAATGTTTTGACCTTGAGTGTGTAGAGACATAAAATTTAAATAATTTATTTGAACGTGTTTCGAAAAATTATAAGTTTTAGTTTTGAATTCGTTTTGGCAACGGAGTTAGATACATAATAAATGTTGTGTTCTAAAATGTTTAAGAAATAAAATATGTTATTTTTTGATAAAATTATTGGTAGTATCGTAAATTGGCGTTCATTTAATTTAGTTGGCACAAAGACCCAACAAGTGAGCAGTTGCTTGTGTTCTGATGTGATTTTTTTCTGCAAACTTTAAATATGCCGGATGATAATCGTCGTCTCAAACTTCTTACTTTATTTTAGAAGAAAAAAGCTAGCAGTGCAGAAACGTTTTTGGGTGCACGAAATGGTACTTACGTATTAACGCCACAGCAGCTACAGATTTGGCGGTTTTTCAGTGCCGCCAATCTACACTTAAAATTATGTCTGTAATCACTTAACATTACTTGAATTCTTTAAATGTTTTAAAGTATTAACGTTTTTTTCAAATCGAATTAAAACATTAGTTTCATTTAGAATAATCTTTTTAGATGATTTTTTAAATGCGTTTTATCAAATTTATCTTATGAAGCCGTTCTATCATGTTTCAAAAAAATGTTTCAGTTGAATCAGGGAACAGACTTCATATTATTCAATCAAGCAGAAACCAGTAGTTGGATCGAGTTCTGTTTGAAATATATAAGGGTCTTTATTTGCCTTTTTATCAAAGCATTACTATTATAAAAAATACCATCCCTTCATTAAAGCATATAATGAATTTATAAAAATTTCCAATAAAACTTTTATGATTGTTTACGTCTTACAACCTCATTATAATGTAAAAAATGCAACTTCATGAAATTAAAAATTTATAACCAGACATGAGAATAAATTATATAAAACTTTTATTTTCGAATTTTACATTTGACATGATCTAATAAAATATTAAAATTGATTAAAAGAATAAAATAATGATATCAAAAGAGGAGATAAAACAGGAAAGATACACAACAACTAATAGAATCGCCACGATTTGAGGAGAAATTTTCTTGCCTAACCGACATATGATTCCGACAAACGTTATCGTCTTGTCGGATACGACATAATCGTTATCGTATCGGTGAGTGAAAAAGCGCTCCGTTGCTGACCATGTATTTTACTTGACCCTATGTCGTTCGCCGACAATCGGATCCGTTTTGTCGTTATCGTGTCGTGTAATGAAAAAGCGCCCTTAATGTCAATATGTGAATCGTTAAATCTCCTTTCACATGAATATTTCCAACACAAGTTGATGGATTTTGAAGAATCAAAATTTTGAATGGAGACATTGAACATTTTAATGAAAATTCTGTTTTCCAGAATCCTTCTGCATTAATGTACCTTTATCATTAAGCATTAAACAATTTTCTAAAAAATAGTAATGTCGCCATGAAATTTAAAAATAGCATGTCGAATCAAAAGTGACCGGATATTTAATTTCTGTCGCCACGTTCATTTAAAAATATTTGAAGAGGCAAAAAAGCATTTAATATATTCATTAATGTTAACATGTGAATCGTTAAATAAATCACCTTCCACATGAATATTTCCATCACAAGTTGATGGATTTTGAAGAATCAAAATTTTGAATGGAGACATTGGACATTTTAATGAAAATTCTGTTTTCCAGAATCTCTCTGCATTAACCTTCCGTTAGTCGCGCGCACCTCACAGGTGCATCCCTACTGCACTTCCACCTCCTTTGCCGTCAATAGATTTTTCCGGGGGTCGAGCCTAATGTTATGTTCCTAACTTTGGATTACTCAAATGTCCGTGTAAAACCGACCTTAGAACATGTCGATGGACAGTTGGAACTGCTCAAATCACCCCTCTGGTGCAGCGCGACCATTGACGCAAGTATTATGGATATAACATTTTTCTGAATTAAATATATATATATTTTATCTCATTTTCTGTCCTACTCAACGTAGCAGGTATAAATGGTCAAGTTATATGCACAGAAAATGGTTTCGGAGTAAAAAACCGCAGAACCTTCTTGCGTCAATTGGTTGAACATCTTGTGATGGAGGAAGAGATCCGACACGGGAGAAAGAAAAATTTATCTTCGGTACTTCGCTAAATAAGTTTTTTGATATTTATCTCTCTAAAGAGTCTTAAATTGGTAACAATTAACTATTTAAACTAGACTAAATTTCATTTGGCTTTCAAAAAATCACAAACACCTCATAGGTGCAACGCGATTAACCATGTCGGAAACAAGTGCGCGACTAACGGAAGGTTAATATACTTCTATCATTAAGCATTAAACAATTTTCTAAAAAATAGCAACGTCGCCATGAAATTTAAAAATAGCATGTCGAATGAAAAGTGATCGGTTATTTAATTTCTGTCTCCACGTTCATTTAAAAATATTTGAAGAGGCAAAAAGCATTGAATGTACTCATTAATATCAACATGTGAATCGTTAAATAAATCTCCTTCCACATGAGTATTTCCATCACAAGTTGATGGATTTTGAAGAATCAAAATTTGGAATGAAGACATTGGACATTTTAATGAAAGTTCTGTTTTCCAGAATCTTTCTACATTAATGTACTTCTATCATTAAGCATTAGAAAATTTCTAAAAAAATAAACAATGCCGAAAAATGACCGGTTATTTAATTTAAGCCGCCACATTTTTTGTTAACTCGTATCATCAAGAATGAGAATTTTATTTTTGGGAGAATAAAAAATTTTAAAAATTAAAACTGTTTATTTTAACATAAATCATTTGAAATTTAATTTCATTCAAAACATGTTAACTACCCGAGCAAATATTCTCAAAATGCATTATTCTTTTCTCGTACAAATGTTTTCATCGCCAACCAGATCAAACATAAATGTGTTTTTTTTTCAATGACAATGACAAACAAAAACCATATATAATTGAAAGGCTTCTACAACTTTTGTTGTACATCTTATCTTTAATGAGATGCCTGACAAGAAAGGACTCGACTATAATTATCTCTGTCTTTCCTGATCAGTAAAAGAGGATTGCAACAAAACGAATCAGAGAGTAATTACATTTATAATTGGAATTCATCGTTATGTTTCTTATTAATTTTGATACTTGATATGAAACAAGTTCAATATTCTCGAACTAACAATGTAAAAAAAATATAGACGTCCTACCATTGTTCTCTGTGAAAGAATTTATTTTCCTTAAAAAATGAACTGAATAGCAGCCTGGAATTATTTATGGAAATATTTTACAAATAAGTTGTTAGAATGAAAAAAATTCGGATTGTAATGAAAGAAATTTGCATTCACGTCTACCGTAAAGATTTTTAAACAAAGAGGAAAATTAATTTCAAAATTTATAATATTTTGATTGAATGGTGCACAAGAAGAAAAAAAATTCTGGCAAAATTATCGTAACACGATATTTCTGCTAAAAAAAACTACATAACTCTGGTTAATAAAACTCAAAATATACGGAATTAAAATTCGGTTATTTTTTCATTCATAAGGTAACGGCTTACTCGAAATTTTGGTTTTCAAAATACTTCTGATTGCCGTACACTAAATGCAAAACACAAAAATGAAAAGTAAATTGAACCAAATAAAAGGTTTATATGCTACGCTCTGAGATGTCCTGCTAAAATAACCAAATTTCACAGCATTTACTAAATTTTATCACACATTATAAAACTATATTTTATTTTTAATTTTACCAAACTCATGTCCGAAGAGCTTTGGTAAAAATTACAGAGGTTTTTGGTGCTCCCATAGAGACAGGAATACTGTAAATTTAACCATATTCTGGTAGTTTTGAACATACTATTTTTTTCAAGGCACATTTTAAACTTTTTGTTCAAAATACTATTATCAGCATATATAGAGTGCACTTAAAATTATGGGGTCATATAAATTTTTAATAATTAGAACTCCGTAATACGTGTAGTGCTTGGAACGATATAAAGTACATGATCTTCGTGATCTTCATGAGAGTACATGATCTTCAAAGCACTTCCTTTTAATTTCAGGAAATATATAAATAGTACCAGAAGTATTGGTACAATGAAAAGAATAAATAGTACCAGAATAAGAAGAATTTCGAAAGCCTAATGAAAAGAATTTACCGCTAAAATACAGAAATCAGTTATTTTACAGATTATGTAGCTAAAGTGCAGATTAACTTGTGTGATCCTTGAAAGTACCAAAATTTTTTTCTTTTCTCAAATATCCTAGGTTGATAGATAGAGGTTGGGCAGCTCCAAGGAACAAGGCACATCAATCAAAGATCTATAGTGCCCAAACCCTAGATCAGGACTAGCGGTTAAACTTTATAGCTGAAACAAAGTACAGCAAACACTTGACAGTAATGTCCTGCAGTCCCAGGCCTTAGCACAATGTTCCAGATGCTCAAATCTTTAAGCAGAAAAGAGCTTGCACTCACAAAGAATGTGTCGCGAAGTCTCCGCCTTAAGATAGATCCACGACAAAGAGGATCAGGCGTACGATCCATAATGTGGAGATGTCTTCTGAGGGTACTGTGGCCAGTGAAAAGACCAACGATCATCTTCAAAAAATTCCTCTCGAGCTTAAGAAGCTCTTTTTGACGTACACTGGGGCTGTCACGATTTAACTCCTTAGCTTGACTTTGACCGTCTGAGTTGCTCATAGGTAATCTTGCCATAGAGCTGGAAAATAGAGGCCATGAAGGATTTCCAAAGCTGGTTCGGGGCCACAAAAAGACGCAATGGAGCCGCCAACCCTTGCTAATTCATCAGCCAGCTCATTTCTAGGAATACCCATAAGTCCAAGTACCCAGTGTAAGTATACCTTGTTACGGATAGATCACAAAGGACTGAGAAGCGCTAAAGAAGAGGTGAATTTACACCTTGTTAGTGAGAGAAGAGCAGACTGACTGTCGGAGCAGATGTGAATAGATATGCTTAGATACCCCTTGGTATATATAGATATATGTAGATAGTCTATAGGTCTTATAGGTATATTTAGGCAGTCGGGACACAACTTGCAGAACAACATGATAGCGTAGACTTCAACCAGAAGAAATAGCCTAATTACCAAGAGGAAAGGGTATTATTTACTATTCCGCCAACTCACCTAGTTTTACCACTTCTGCTTGTATTCTGCACAATTTAATATCATAGATAGTAATTTTATTTCCAATTCTTAACCGTACAAATAAGTTTTTAGTTAGAACTTGCTTTCTTAGTGTACACGCATATCAGTATACAATACGCTTTTGTAATTGGTGAGCGAACGAAATAATCGTAAGACGAACAGAAGAAAAGAACTGCGAAAGTTGCTCTAGGAGAAAGCCAGGCGGTTGACCCTCAGTAATGAATATTTTTCTAAGATTTATAAATAGATTTATTAATGAAATAAGTTTCATACATACATTTAATTCGATGTGATTTTTTATTCCTCTACAATATCCTTTTTAAAACAATGGTTCAGAGAAATCGAAAATAAAATTGGCATTGTAGGGAATAAAATGTTTTTATTTGATATTTATAACAAATAAAACATGGAAGGAAATTCCATCACAAAGATATAAACTTCAGTTCATAAATATTTCGTAAAATGCAATTTAAAATCAAGTTTTGTCTATGAATGTTAATATTTTATTTATTGCCGATCTAAATATAGAAAAGGTTGGAAAATCTAAAAAAGTATATTTCATATTCACATACATTTTTGTAGATTTCTTACGATAGATATTTAGTTATAAAATTTACTAAATCCTTTGACAATAAAAAAAGAGTTCATTCCCCATACATTTCATTTTTATTGATTTTTTGAAGAAGATTATGAAACTGGCGTCAATAAAATTGTAATTTTGCTATAAAAGATTAATAAAATTGGTGATGGCACATTGAAATTTAAAAGCAACGAATCCAAATAAAATACAGATGTCATAAAGAAATGATATCATGCTTTTAAGGGATTGTATAAATATTGAATTTAGATAGAAAACGTTCTGTATGGACGATCTTTCAATTCAACCCATCCCTTACATATATATTTAAAAAAAAATGCTTTTTACTTGAAAACATACGATATCGCTGCGATTTCCAAAGCAAGTTCCTTGGGCTCCAAGGGATTCGTAGAAGGTTAATGAACTTAGGGTTATTGGGACTTATTTAACCAGTTATTTTTAAAACCAGTAATTATAATTATATCTAATCAGTAATCCATTACTTATTTAATATTTCAGTTATTTTAAAGAAATTATCTAGGTAAAATGTTATTGAAGAAATAGTAAAATTTAAAAAAGAGAAATTGTTATTCTGATCACAATAAATAATGAAAAAGATACCTAAAGCTAAAAAGTCCTCAAATAGTTTTGAAATCTCTAACAAAGTTCATCTTATACTTTAAGAAATCTTCCTCCATTTCTCTAACTAATACTGATGTTTTTCAGAACTATATATCCTAGAGGCCGTATAACACGAGAAGTCCTAAAGTTAAAGAATGTCGTCACATAAAACAAAGAAAATTTAACAGCTCCGAGACCATTAAAGAACACCCCTTAAGAGAAAAAGAATTCACGGGCATAAATCTACAGAATATAATCCAAGTACGAGGTTAACGTGTGTTTGGTACTTAACTACTGTCCTGAAAAGCCCAAAATGTGAGCTTTCCTGACGTCTTATATTTTTACCTTTTAAAGGTGATTTCACCGGAATTTCCGGCTAGCAAAAATATTTTATTTGATTTCATTTTATAGTTTTTCTTGGATGAGGTATAAGTGAAATCACTTGAGCGTCAGTAGAAGTGAAAAATCCATTTTTGTCTTTCAGTATTTTATTTATCAGTTTTCATTTCTTTTTTTTTCAGATGCAATTTAATTTTGGGAAGATAAAGTATTTCCGCATTTTCCCATTTTATTGTGGTCACTAAGGTTGAAATAAATATTTTTTTATGGTTGGTTTATAAAATATTGATTCTTAAGATGAAATATTTAACATACTGCATATTTTTAAAAAGTATAATGACATTAATAATAAATTTATTTAACTTCAAACCATAATATGGTGCAACTTTGCTGTACCCATAATGAAGTGTTTAATTGATAAGGTGTATAATGATTCAACTCTACGCTGAACCATGAAACGATGAACTGCGATCTTAATAAGGTGTTAAATTGATCAGGTGTATTTTCGTTTAATTCAGTGGTAAACCATAATACGACGTAAATTAGCTGCAAATATTAATAAGGAGTTAAATTGGCAAAATGCGTTAATTTTTAATTTAATGTTAAACCATAGCAAGATGCAACTTTGCTTCAACCTTAGTAAGGCGTTAAATTGGTATGGTGTGTTACGATTCAGGTCTGCGTTAAACCATAAAATGAGGAGCCGCGCATCCTTAATAAGGTGTTAAATTGATCAGGTGTATTTTCGTTTAATTCAGTGGTGAACCATAATACGATGTAAATTAGCTGCAAATATTAATAAGGAGTTAAATTGGCAAAATGCATTAATTTTTAATTTAATGTTAAACCATAGCAAGATGCAACTTTGCTTCAACCTTAGTAAGGCGTTAAATTGGTATGGTGTGTTACGATTCAGGTCTGCGTTAAACCATAAAATGAGGAGCCGCGCATCCTTAATAAGGTGTTAAATTGATCAGGTGTATTTTCGTTTAATTCAGTGGTGAACCATAATACGATGTAAATTAGCTGCAAATATTAATAAGGAGTTAAATTGGCAAAATGCATTAATTTTTAATTTAATGTTAAACCATAGCAAGATGCAACTTTGCTTCAACCTTAGTAAGGCGTTAAATTGGTATGGTGTGTTACGATTCAGGTCTGCGTTAAACCATAAAATGAGGAGCCGCGCATCCTTAATAAGATGTTAAATTGGTAAGGTGTATTTTCGTTTAAGTCAAAGGTAGGTCATAATATGGTGCAAATTAGCTGCAATTTTAATAAAGAGTTAAAAGTGGCAAAATGTATTAACGTTTAATTCAATGTTAAACTATAATATGGAGCAAATTGCCACATCCTTTATAAAGTGTGATATGGGTATGGTGTATTATGATTCAACTCTACTTTAAAGCATAAAATAATGAGCTGCAATCTTATTAAAGTGTTAAATTAGTAAGGTGTATTTTGGTTTAATTCAACGTTAAACCATAATATGCTGCAAATTAGTAGTAACTTTAACAAAGTGTCAAATTGGTAAAATATATTAGGGTTTAATTAAACGTTAAACCATAATACGCTACAACTTTGTTGCAACCTTAATAAGGTGTTAAATTGTAGGGTGTGTTTTGGGTTAATTCGACGCTAAATCATAATACGGGGCAAATTAGATGCAAACTTAATTAAGTTTTAAATTGGTAAGATATGGTTTAATTCAACGTTAAACCATAATACAGTGCAAATTAGTTTGAACTTTAACAAGGTGTTAAATTGGTAAGATATAGTAGGGTTCAATTCAATGTTAAATAACAATATAGTGTAAATTAGCTGTACCTTTAACGAAGAGTTAAATCAGTAAGATATAGATGATTTATTTTAACGTGAAACCATAATTCGTTGAAAATTTGCTGAAACCTTAATAAGGTGGTAAATTGAACTATGTTTCCATTAATCATGGAATCGTGTATTAAAGTTAAAGAAGTGCGGTAATGTAGTTCAAATCAGCACCATAGTATGATTGCAGCAAATAGAAATGATATTACTGATAAACAGCTTTAAAATTTGTAACAGTTTATCAAGCATTACTAGAAATAGAAAAATACCTACGTAAAAACATGTTCTCAATATTATTAAGAATAATTAATAATAATAATTATTATTATTAATAACAATAATAATCTTATAACAGATACATAATTGTCAATTTTCTTTTTATGAGTTAATAACTTTTTCAAATAATTGTGTACACAATGTTGATTTCTTTTTCAATAAGCCAAGAAGAAGAAAAAAAACAGTTATTCTTTCCATCTACTCAATTTTCAAAATAAATCATACGTGGTTTATCTTTTTTGCAATATTAATATTGTGATAGGAAGAAGTTGACTTTCTTCTTGAAAGCGCATTGAATGTTTTGTAAAAACGAAACAAGGCTGTTGCCACGCACAACTACAAACATTCAAATCTATCTCTAGGGTAGGATCGTGCCCCGAACAATAGGGTATAAAATTCCAAGAACCATTCCAAAGACAAGAAAACCAGACGACTCATCAAGTTTTTGGTTGTAAAAGGGGAGAGGGGGTGGCGAATGGGTGATACATAATAGATATCCAACTACCTATCCCTCCTTATACTAAAGAGTTTTATCCCATGGAGAGAACGGATCCACCGATGGGGGATGCTGAAGAGCAGATCCAGAGGATGCTAGGGATGCTTGGGAGCTACAAGATGGATATGCTAAAAGGAATTCTGCTGAGTAGTATGAAAAGTCACTTTGAAGGAAGAAGAGAGAGTGCAGACAACATACGGGTGGGGGGTAAGGAAAACTAAGGGGAGGGAAAATGCTGATGAGGGTAAAAAAAAAAAAAAGTAGCGACAACGGTGGTTGTAGCGTCACCCGCTACCCATCTCCATCCGGGTTGCTATACCCTGAGAAAATTGCAAGAAAAGATATTTCAGATTGAGTTTGGATTTAAGTGCTTTTAGATTGAAAATGAGTCTGTTGGGGGTGGAATGGGAGCTAATTGTGACAGTTTATTGGCGAGGGAAGGGGGGAGTTGTATAGAACAGTGTTATCGCTACTAGTAGGGAAGAAATAGAGAGTTCTTTATTGTTGTGATGGAGTTTTTAGAGGATATTGGGCTCTTAAAAAGAGATTTATTTGCGAAGTATTAATATAGATGATTTTAGGAAAACGGAAATGGGGAAAGAATCGCCAGTTGAATTTTAAAAAGGATGTGAAAAGCTTTAAAATGATTTCGTAGCAATTCCTATTATGCGTATGCAATTTTTCAAAGGTTTGAAATAGTAATAAGAAGCTTCTTAAGAAACTGAATATCGTTTTAAAAGTTTTTCCAGTAAATTAAGAAGACTATAACAGTTAAAACAGTTCATTTTCGCAGATTTTGAAACCATTTTCTACGCTAGAAAGGTTGCATATGCTGCTAAAAAAGATCAAACTTTTGTTTTAATGAAAAAATATCATTAAGGAGTGTTTAATTATCTATATTTATTATTATAATGCGAATATAATATCCTCTATTGCAAATCTGATTTTAATGATTTTTTGAATAATAGCAAGGATATATACCAATGTATGAAGTATTTATACCAAGTATATATAATGCAAGTACATGTAAATATATGTGAAGTATATATACAGTATAAAGTATATATACCAATATATAATGCAATATGAAGTACATATTCATCTCCAGTTAGATATATTTCACAATATGAAATTACCAACAAATGAAAAAAAAAATCGAAAATAAACTTTTACCTTAAACCTTATTTTAAAATTTATTTTACAAATTATTTTTATTTTAGTATTTTTTGGAAACTGGAGAACTTTTAAAAAATATAACAGATGTGAAACACTAAACAAAATTGGCGTATATTTGTCTTTACAGAAGTTAAAAATAGCTTTAGTCAGAATTCAAAAAGTTTTCTTGTAAATGTAAAAAGTCGTTCTTTTTTTAATTTATCTTAATAATAATACTTTAAAAGTGCTCACTATGAAAAAAACTCCGAATCAAATTATAGCACTTTGGGGGCATCATCTGTAAATTTTACTTTAAAAATCATTGTTACGGTAAAATATTATACGGTAAATTTTACTGTCATATTTATTTAATTAAAGTGATTCCGTGATTTTACGGTTATTATTATTGTAAAAATTACGGTATATCAGATTTTATGTTCCGTAATTTTTTCCAGTGAAATGGAGTCTATGGTAAAAAGTACCGGCACCCGATAATTCTCATCAAAATTTGATCCGGAATTTCTTACAATGTTGTACAGAAAAACGAAAGTTGTTTTTTTAACGAAAACACAAAAACACAGGGTATACTGAAATCCGACAAAAGAAATTTAGAGGGATGATTTCTTTGGCTTTAGCTTTTTCAGCCTCAGTAAGTTTAGGCCTTGGCATCGTTTTTTTCCTTTCCCCTTTTTGCTTTAACTCTAACCTTTGGGACTGTTTCAATCAGTTTGTGACCCTCTTTATTTCTGATATTCATCTGAATTAGTATTGAAAACGATACAGTTTGAACTATAGGTTAGAATTTCTGATTCTTAATTAAAACAATAAAAACAAAATGTCGTTCAAATGATGAAATTCTCTTCTTTTCACAACTCAAGAAGTATTTATGTGATCTCTCTGGTCCCATATCTCAAAAATAAACTCAACCAACGAAATGCATAACAAAATTAAAAGTAAAATACAGAATTCTAAAAAAATTATCAAACAGCAGCGGTCGCCATAGCAACGCATGCAATGACTACGCATGCGCACTATTTACTATTATTCTTGAACACGGTTGATAAGTGTGATGACGTCCAAATAAGGTGAGCCCGCCAAATCCAATACAACACCATGCCAATGGGTAAAAAAAATACACAGAATTTCTTTTTATCGAACTTTTAAAATCACTTAGTACCATTAAAACTGTTGCGAGCACAACTAGATACATTAAATAAATTATGTTACTTTATATCCATGCGTTCCATATTTTGCACATTAAAACGATAAATATCCATATATTTCATAAATATTTTAATTTCAGTCCGAGAAAAAATTTTGTTGTTCACGTGCAAACAATTATAACTTTAAAAAATATTTTTTTTCATCAGTACTTTAAATAAAGAGAAAATAAATTCAAATCAAACCCAATCCGGACTTCAAATTATGTTTATTTTAATGTAAAGTGGAAGTCCCGAGTAAATGAGACAGCCCGAATAATTATCATCTTTCTTCCAAAATTCTGAGACAACTAAAGAAAGATTGTATAAAAAAATATATTTTGTAACTCGGAAAAATGCTATTTAAAAATTCAAATGCCCAAGAAAATATTTCAATATTATCGAATTTGTATGTAAATTGCTTGATTTTTCTCAGAGTTACTTTTTCTTAATTTGCATATTAAAGTGACGTATTGTTTTAATAAATGAGATTATATCTTCGTGTTATAATGGGAGAATTATTCATGCCATAACAGTTCAGGGCTTACAGCTAGAAAGGAAAATGAAAAAAAAGTAGAGATAAATTAATTCTGAAAGAAAAACGCTTTTCCCCAAAAAGGTTTGGCGAAAAACTCTTTCTTGGCAAACGTATACCAATTGGCGAAAAAAATATCCTCCTACGTCGTTAATCACATTGGGATGATCATTTAAGAGCAGAAAAAATGATAATATATTATCATAAAAGTGCAAAAGAATGCGGTTGGGAGCAAAATTTAGAATGCACTGCTTTTGACATGGTTCGAAGTTGATGGAAAATAAAAGTCGAAAAGAATGCAATCTTTTAATAAAAATATTAAAAATATAATTAAAAAAACATATTTTATTTATGTTACTTTGATTGATGACATTATTGTGTTTATAACTTTTCATCAGGTATCCCTGTTAAATTTTTTTATAATTTAAATTAATGATAAGGTAGTTCAATAGTTTCCTGATAAGGCGACAATAATTTTTAAAGAAAATTATTTTAATATCAAAAGGAGAATTGTTAAACATTTTGCTGTGAAAATTTTTTACCTGGTAGGCTCCATGGTCTAGGTTTTGATAAATTATTAATTTTAAGGAAATTTTTTTTCCACTCTGGAATTGATTGATGGGATTATAAATATTTAAACATGAAATCTAAATTTTAGGTTTTAAATTTTTAAGTAATAATTTGTGATAAAATTTATTTGAGACTTGACGTACGATAATGATTAATGTTCTCAATAAAGTTAATCTAACGTTTACTACAAGGAAATTCTAACACTTAAGCGAATAGATTATTTATGGATACTTTCTGGAGATACTTATTTAAGAGTTTGTCTGGTAATAATTTAGGAAAAGTGATAAAACTTTCTAGAAACGAAGTTTACACAGTGACTTAGTTAACACACAACATTACACTAAATTTGGAATTTTTAATTTAATTTAGCTATTAAAATTAATCATTTTAAACTTAAAAACAATCAATGAATAAAATTGTGTAGACAGAAATGGAAAAAATACATTTCTAAGGATGAACCAATGGGAATTTAGATGAAATGTACCTCTTTTTCGTTTTTGCCCTTATACGGTACGCATTCCTACAGTACCTGTTACAACAAAACCAGTAATTATAGGAATAAAATAAGAAATTTGGCTATACAACTAGCTAGCGACAATTGTAACAGTTTTTAAAATATGTGGCTACTTGATTTAAAAAATAACGAACAAAAATGAACGATTAAAATCAAACGATTTAAAAAAAATAACAATAAACGATTAAAAAATTTTAAATATTAATATCAGGAATTCCTTTTGAAGCATTTCGCAAAATATGGCAAGGTTCCTTTCTAAAATGAAGAAACATTTTAAGAAACAAGAGAGAAATAATATAACTTTCAGAATGTTAGAAAAAAAGTCGTGATTGGCCGATGACTGGCAGACAATATTTTATTACTGGCAGAATTATTTGCATTCTTATACTTAAGTTTGATTCTATGATTTAAGTTGAACCGAAATATGGATAAATAAACACCTTAATAAAATTGCAGTTAGTGTGCACAATGTTATGGTTCAAGATTCCGATATTATAGTTCAACGTTGAATTGTTAAAAAAAATCCTAGGAATGAGTTGTGTTAAAAAAAAACATAATGGCTACTCTTATTAGATTACGATCTATATATATATTTCTCTTACACGGCACCAAAAAAAAGCTTCATTACAACTCCCCGAATGGCAACATTAGAAAATCGACCAATGATTGCTGCCAAAAATGTCACATGGCAAATGTCACATGAGGTGGCCCAACATATAGCGCTTTTAAAAACGGAAACAATAACCAGAGTGAGCATTATCAGGTTGATCAAATCAGATTCATGCCCTAAAAACATGATAATATTTAATTTAAACTCAATTAGGAATTAATTAGGCTGGCCTTCTCCATGACTATAAATAAGTCACAAGGTCAGACTTTTGAGAAAATCAGCTTAGTATTTCTCGGGTAATGCTAACAGCCATGCATTTTAATTTATTGTATGTAAAACATCCTTATTTTGTTCTAAAATGTTATGTACTTTATCACAAATGTTAATTAATATAGAAATTGATTTCAATAATGCTGATCACCAAAAAATATTTCATTTGGCGATAAAACAAATTTTTGTGTTCTTGAAAATGAAAGACTTTTTGAGGGTTATTATCTCACCAGGAAAAGTTAGGGTTCAAAGTTTATATTTTTAAAAAAAAAAAATTTCTGAAACTTTCAGAATTTCTTGCATTAACTAATTTATTATACACATTCAGTTGAATTTTGGTGAGTAACTGCAGTATTTGATAATTTATTTTGCTAATATGTTTCTCATTTAGCTAATGTTTTGATTTTTTCACCATGTACAATCTACATAGCTAATATACTTTTTTAAAAGCCAATAAGAACATAGACAGAATTCTTCTACATAAGTACAATACTATGTCTTTGATGATAAAATACTATGTCTTTGATGATAATATACTATGCCTGTGTACTAGAACATTGTGTTCATTGGCGAGCGAGCGCAGCGAGCCATGGTTCACGACGTGAACCACATAGGATTGCGTAGCAATTCTCGGGGGTTGGCGAGCGTTAGCGAGCAGGGGGCAGAGCCTCCTAGTATCAAATATTTCACACTAGTTAACTATAAAATTTTCTCCGTTGTGAATGTTCTGTCCACTAATCAGTTTTCCCCTACAGATAATGGATTAATAACTTGATTTCGTGCTTCTTTCAGGACTTGCTACAATTTTTCAGGTCATGCTCGTTTCTGCAATTTCCTTTTTAAATATTTGACTATTAAATAAGAGTATGATACATGGCCTTGTAACACAAATATTTATTAGCGAAAATCGGTAGAAACTTATGAATTTAACTAGCTCCCAACGGAATTTAAAAAAAAAAAAAAAAAAAAGAAATAGTTCATATGTACGACCAGGTTGAACTTGTGGAGCACTTCACTTTCTTTAAAAATTTATCCATTTTTATTATTTAAACTTATCATTCACATAAGTATGAATGAATTTGTTTCATCAAATATAAATGCTGAGAAGAATTTGAAAATTGATAAAAATATTGATCATTAAAATATTTTCATAAAAAAAAAAAATCCTGACATTTACTTTGTTTAGGAACTTGCAGCTCCAATTTTTCAAAACATAGTGACAAAAATAACCAAAAATGAGTGAGCTCTGAAATCTAGACTGTTTTAAAATTTCTTGTGGAAAGATAAATAAGCGAAATGTTATAACGTACATATACCAAATTGCAATTTTTGAGCTATAGGAAGTAAAAATAAAATTTTAAAATCTAACAAGTTCAGAATTTTTATGCACTGCCAGTACAGTTTGTCTGATAGAGATTATGGGAAGTTCGATAAGTTTTCTATCAAAGGATAAGACGTAAACGAATCAAAGTTTCAATGCTTTCCCATAACCTCCTGTTTGGCAGTTTTGAGCTCAAGTTAGGGCTCCACGGTTATTTGTGTCAATTTTTCTTAAACAGCGCCACACAAAAAAAAGTAGCTAGGATTGAGATTAGGAGAATGGGGTGGCCATGACAGATGTTACATGCTCTCTTTTGACATTCACCGTAAGTTTGATAACAACAAGAGTGCGCATGCTCAAAAAAATCTCTGTACGCCAAGTTTAGTTCTAGTCTCGCCAACGATTCAAAAGTTATCCATTTTTTTTTTCAATGAACGTCTTACTGTAAAGAAAGAAATTATAATATGATACTATTTATTAAATATCAATTTTTGTGATACTAAGTGAAATATTTGTGTAAGAACTTGAATATTTGATAAAAAATTGAATTTCTCTTTTATAAAATATCCCTAACTGAACGAAACTGAAAACAAAAAGTAATTTTTCAATAAAGTTCCAGCATAAAATTTTTGCAAGGAATTCAAAAACTAAGCTTTTTTACTTAATAGTTACTTTGGAAAATGCCATTTTAAGTTCACTTTCTTTAAATAACTCCGAAACAAGTTCCCAACATTTTCTCATAACTTGAAAGCTCATTATTCATTTTGATTGCTTCTCAACAAGCAACTATTTTAAAGATACTTCATCAGCGTTTCTGAAGCTATCAATATGATGAGTTTTGTACATACATGGCGAGCTTCAAGTCAGAAAAAATAGCCTATTTATACCCAATATATGGATTGAGAATGGACCTTACATTATATACACAGCCAATGTCTTTGTAGTCATAGCAACAACAGTACAGAATCGAAAAACTGTCAGTTCTTTGTGAGGCAGCATTTTTCTTTTTCGTGATGGCAACTGTCTTTTTGGCGTGAGAACGAAAAGCAACTGGCACACAACTCCCCGCCTATAAAATATTTTTTTTCTTCTTCTTTACCTTGTTATATTTGCATCGTAAGACAAGTAAAGAAATTTTAGACAAGATGGGTGAAACATTTTAGAATTTCTTTTTTCTTCAAAAAATATAAAGTTGAATATTTTCGCTGAATTAGGCATATCTAAAGGAAATGGTGTAGAGAATTGTGTTTCACTTTTAGAACAAAAAGAAAACGCTAGAATTTGCATTGTCTGAGTCAAATTATCTATTTTTTTGTTCCTTTACGAATGGAATTTAAGTAGAAAAAGAAACACTTTCTAAAATGATAAATATAAAATAATTTAATCTTATGAATGAGCAGAATTTTTAAATGTGTACAAATACTTTATATTATTTTCTTTTATTAAAGTAGCTTAATGATCATTGTGTTTATTTCCGAATCTAGGAATTTTTTTGGTCGAGATATAGATGAGCTTGTTAGTTTCGGTATTTTTTCCCCTCTATTTTATTTGTCTTCGAATGTTCCGAGTTTTAAAATTTTTAAACTTTAAAGAATTTCTTCCCCATTAAAATGGTTTAATGAACGTTGAGTTTATTCTCAAATCTCAAAATTGTTTATTTACGGAGTTATAAATGAACGATACTTAGTTTTGGTTCGTTTTCCACTCTCTATTTTATTTGTCTTCGGAATGTCCCGAGTTTTAAAAGTTATAAAATTTATATCATGCTTTTGAATAAAATAGTTTATGGTCGTTGCTTTTATTTCCAAACTCGACATTGTTTCTTTACTGGGATATAAGTGTGAGATTCTTAATTTTTGTTCATTTCAGTCTCTCTATTTTAACTGAAAGTCTGATAAACAAAACTAAAGCTATATCTCATTATCATCCGTCACAATAATTCTGCTATAACGACATCAGAAGACGGAATGGTTGCAAAGTTCATAGAGTCTGTTGTGATGAAAAACGGAATTCTAGAAAAGGCTTTAATACGTTTTCGATTCCCTATTTTAACTAAATTCAAAATCTGATAAACAAAGCTTTTATAATCAGTCGAAATAATTCTACTGTAAAGACTTCAGATAAAGGAAGACATCTAAAGTTCGTTGCAGGCTGGTTTGACGAAAAATGGAAAACTTTCTCTTGATGACATTACAGATGTTAAAAACGAGTAGGATGCATTTTCTTACTTTCACAAATTTAAGATTATTCCTCCAAGACCACAGGTCATCATCTTCTGGTCGTACCCTCTAAACCTTACTTTATTTATAAAAATTTTAGATTTTCTACATCTACCAGCTGTAAGCTTTCTACACATTACCAGTTGTGTACTGCCCATTTGAATGTTACGAAATTTTATAGTAAACCATATTTACTTTTATAGAGCTACGTTTTATAATTTTATCGTATTCATTAAATTCTGCATATCTTCTTAAGTCAATATTATCCATTATGCATACAGCGTTTAAATTGCATCGTATGTCCTCTATAAATACACACATTAAAAAACAACAAATCAGAGTGCTCAAATACGTAAAAGGAACATTCATAAAATGTTTGTGAACCTTTTAATCTTATTTTAATTTGAATAACGCTTTAACCTTGTAGACTTTTTAACTTTAAATTACTTTTATAATTTTGTATTTTAATGAATACTTTTTATCAAAAAGATCGTGTCTTATGTTTTTTAATAGTAGTTTTAATAGTAGTATGTTTCTTAATAGTTTTTTAATAGCCTTTTACACGGGAATTATGAGGAATTAACAATATTTCAAGGCAACTTTTGATACATTTGCATGCACATTAATTTTGTTACTGTTCTGTGGAGTTAAGATTGGTTTATAGAAATTGTAGTGTTAAGTACTAAGAATTTTAAGTAATTGTTAAAGCAATTAATAGAATAGTTTCGGAAATTAAAGATCCTGTACTTGAAATAGCAACTTTTATCATTTATATTAAGTATATAATTTTAATTTGCAACAAATTGGAACCACATACAATCTAAAATAATGATGGTAAAGGACGTCAATAACTTATCGTATACTTTTAGGTAAAATAAGCTCAATTTATGATTTTTGAATATTACCAGATACGATGAATTAAATAATTGTATAAAAAATAAAATTTTAGAAAGAAAATGTACCGAGTTCTTTTTTTTAATTTCCTCGTTTATTCATAACAAAAGAGTTTAAAAAACAAATTAAAAAATTGCTAAATAAAAAAGAGAAAGAACTTAAATATCATTTTTTTGATTATCTATCTTCCCTCGAGATAGGAAATCGTAAGAAAAGCAGACGATATTGTTCACATTAAAGCGAATATTTTAAAACTAATTTAAAACGATAATAAATTTATCTTTCTCAAAATATCTACTTTCCTTTTGTTTCGGGCCGCATCAGTTTACCTATTTCTTCCCTTTTCGAGTTCTACCAACCTACAGAAATATTTCTTTTCATCACATAGGAAATCCTAAAAAGAAAAAAAAATAGGAGGCAACATAAAAGAAAAGAAGCGATATGGATAAAAAAAAATAGGAGAAAAGAAAATATATATAAATAATCCGTTCCAACGAGTGCTACCAGTCCGGAAAAAAAAATTCCCAGTGCGCCACCTCGCCGAATCCAATCGGAAAATTTAATTTCTACTTCTGCCCCCATGAGAGTTATTTCTAACTATAGGGGTAGAAATATACGTTAAGAATTGACTGTGGGCATAGAATAAAGAACGAAACTGACGCTCTTCGATTTGAAAAGCCTGCAGAATTGTGTGATATTCATAAAAATATCGAGACATGTAAGATAAGCGCCGAGGGAAAAGATTAAATCTCCTATTGCCCTTAGGGAGTTATAGTTTGTGTAAGAAATTTTTTTATACATATTTTTATTATTTTTAATAGTGTTTAATAATTTAAGTTCGAATTTTGAAATTTTGACATTACAAGATTAGATTTATGACTGACCTTGGAAAGTTAGAATTGCGGAAATTTCCTTTATATATTTTTATTGTTATAAATAGCTTTTAGAAACTGAAGTTCTAATTTTAAAATTTGGACGTTAAAAGATTAAATTACTGATTATCTTAAGTTATAGTTTACAATATTAAATTTTCTTTTTATGGTTTATTGTTTTTAATAGTTTTTAGTTATTTAAATTCGAATTTCGATGTTTTCACATTAAATGAATAGATCTCTGATTGCTCTTATTTAGTTATAGAGTGAGTTGGGAAATTTTCTTTGTATATTTTTAATGTTCTTTCTAAATATTTTTTTGTATTTTAAATTCGAATTCTGAAATTTAAAGGTTCAAAGATTAAATTTCCAATTTGCTCTTTGGGAATTATAATTGATGATAAAACATTTTAATTATGTATTTTTATAATTTTGAATAGTTTTTGGAAATTTAAGTTCGTGTTAAAGAATACTTTTGAAAATATCTAAGCGTTACATTTTTTAAAAATAAATTTTTTAAAAATTCTCTAGCATACGGAGTTATAATAAAAAAATTTCCTTTAAAAAAATGAAAATTAAAATCTAATTTCTAAAAGAACTTAGCCCTAGTATATAAAAGGGTGGTCTCTAAACCACCGATTCCGAAAAGGAGTTCTGTGGAACCTTAAGGTTCCGTAAAATGGATACAAAGAGTTTGGAAATTTTTTTAAACAGCAATGATTTTTGAAGTCTGTAATTGAATTTTGGTCTAATCAGTAATCCATTTAATTATTTAATAAATTAAATATTGGAAATAACTAAAATAAAATGCCATTGAAAAAAATTTCAAAATTTTAAAAAAAATCATAAATTTTAAATTTTTAAATGCTTTTAAAAAATTATAAGAAGGGCATGCAATAAAAAATGTCATTAGCATTTATCGTCGAGCTTTTAAATTCAAAATAAAATAACTTAATTCAGTTTAAAAAATATGTTTCCTTGATCATCTTTCTCAGTGCTAATAATAGTTAATTTTTATTTCCATTTTAATGAAAATCAGATTCAACTTATGCTTACAGCAAAAACAAGCTTACATCTGGATTGATGCTGCTCCAGGCCTACGAAATTCAATTGTTGGATATAAAATATAACTTAAGAACTATTTTTGATAAAACGCTGAAAAATCTTTTTTTCTTAGCATTTTTTAGCATAAATTTTTTTAGCTTTAAATATTCAGGTAATCTATTGCAATCGGTAATAAACGTTATTTATAAAGTCGGTGTTCCACCAAATTAGGTCAATCATTCAACCTTAACTTACGGTTTACCATGTTGTACTAGAACATGCTGTCCACATGTTGTACCAGCCGTAAGCAAAAGATTAAGGTCCTAGTGCCTAAGAAAGCTGGGATCCGATGGCCTAAACCATCTGGCTACCGATCCATGTACATTAAAGATACTTTTTTTGAAAATTTTTTATTTTATTAGTAAGTGAACTAAAATTTTTGGGGCATATAGTGACCCTAGGGCAGTAGTTTCAGCAAATTTTTATTCCATCCTCTGGAATTTGTTAGTTAATTTTAATTACCTCACACATATTGTGTAAGATCCTTTTGTTTCGGGTTTTTTCAAACTAGTTATCATTCTTCATAATCCAGCCTAGATAGTCAGTAATTTTGAGAAAGATTTTCTTAACTGGTAAAAATTATACTTTATCAATTAATTCTAGGTTTAACCTTAGCGGTTATATAAAGTTTTACACATAACTGTCATGCGCTGATCGGAAATAGTTTTTGTTGGTAAACATAATATAAGAATACTAAAGGGAAAAAAATCATTTTCCTTTTTTTTCAAAAAACAAAGTGGAAAAACACAATTACACTTTTACAATATTATTAAAATATAATTAAGAATTTCGTCTCCAGTCAGATTAATACCGCCATATCAGTATGGTTCTTTATGGTGGTGATTGAGGATATGGAAATAAGATTGGAATAGCGAAAATGCTTTGGCGATTTTAAGGCTTCTGGTCTCCATTGTACATGGCCTTTTCCAAAAAATAGTGTTATTTTTGTGATATTTGGCACTATGCGAGGTAATTAAAAAATTGTTATTGATAAAAAAGCCTGTGAGGATTTATAAAACAACGGAATTAATTACTGTGTCTAGCTTCAACTATGAAATAGAATTAAAAAAGCCCTGTTAAACCCCACAAGAAAGAACTGATTTTTTAAGCAAACATCATTAAATTATTTAATTTAAGCAATTATGTTTTTGTCTCTCATCGATATTTTGCTTTGAAAAAAATCGTGCCTGCAAAACTGCAAAACCCTTATAAATGTGTGGTATTGCACATTACATTTTCAAGTACTTTCTACGCCTAAAGTTTGCTAGTTAAAAAGATGAGCAATTGGGTCTCATTTGTAAATTAATTTTAATTTAAAAAATAGTAATAATTTTAATAATATAATAATTTTAAGTATAATTTCAGTTTAATTAAATATATATATAATCTTTTATTCAAAACTTTACAAGCGTTTCTGAAAAGTAATTTCGTTTCTCACATTTTCAGAGGCAATTAAAATAGGTTAGTTAACATTGCAAAGCAATATGGGAAATAAAAAAAACATCACTTTCGCTGAAATACAACTTCCACCTGAAATGAAGTTGCATTCTTACAGCAAACGTTTTCTTGCTAGTTAAACTAATTCTAGTTTTAAAGGATTCTATTTAAAGAATTATGATACAGCAGTAATTTACAAATATGTTAGTTAGATGCTCATTAATATCTGTGGTTTCTTCACTAACACAAATGGTATCCTAGTTTTTTTTTAAATAGTTTAGAGAGTTATAAAAACACCCATTCTGAGCTGGGGAACTAAAAAAATTAATTTCAGTTTAATCAAAACTATATATATGTAATCTTTTATTCAAAACTTTGCAAAAGTTTGAGAAAAGTAATTTCGTTCCCCACATTTTCAGCTGCAATTAAAATAGGTTAGTTAACACTACAAAGCAATATGGGAAATAAAAAAAAAAACATCACTTTCGCTGAAATACAACTTCCACCTGAAATGAAGTTGCATTCTTACAGCAAACGTTTTCTTGCTAGTTAAACTAATTCTAGTTTTAAAGGATTCTATTTAAAGAATTATGATACAGCAGTAATTGCACTAGTTAGTTATTGATTAATATCTATGGTTTTTTCACTAATACATATGGTATCCTAGAGTTTTTTTTAATAGTTTAGAGAATTATAAAAACACCCATTCTGAGCTGGAGAACTAAAAAAAATTAATTTCAGTTTAATTAAAAAAATATACATGTAATCTTTTATTCAAAACTTCGCAAAAGTTTGAGAAAAGCAATTTCGCTCCCCACATTTTCAGCTGCAATTAAAATAGGTTAGTTTACACTACAAAGCAATATGGGAAATAGAAAAAAAAAAAAGATCCCTTCGCTGAAATACAACTTCCACCTGAAATGAAGTCGCATTTATTACAGCAAACTTTTTCTCTTTTATTTCTTGCCGACTTGTCTCACCAATTCCACCTTCATTGTGTGTTTGTGTGCAAGGTAAACGTTGAAGATTGTTTCTTGACTATAAATAACTTTTTCCGTCCAAACAGATCTTTGTTAAGAGGAAAAACAGTGGAAAAAGGAAAGGAAATTTTCAACGAGTTAGACCGTTTTTTTTTTCAAACTGCGAAATAGTTTTTCGGGTATAAAGAAAAATAATAAAAAATGGAAGAGGAAAAAAAAGAGGATTTTAAGAAAGTTAAAGCTATATCTCATTTCGGCAATCTACTGATTCAACAAGAGAAGCAGACTTAAAATTTCTTGCAGATGGAGTTTGGGTTGCCGACTCAAAAATCAAGATAAACAAGAGGAAGACTAAAGCGAAACTTACACAAGCGTAAAAATGAAAGCGGATAATTTTATTCTTGTATTTTTTTTTATTCTTTCATTTTAGAAAAAGCAATATTTTAGAGAGAAGAAAAGATTGCAAGGGATTAAAGAGATATAAATTTTTTTTCTCTTGAAAAAAAAAAAAAGATAAGTTTTTCGGAATCTTTGCTTTTTTTTCTTCTTCATCTAATTCATTTTCAGAAAATGCTTGTGAATTTGCTTGATATCACATAAATGTTATTTTCGGCCTGTCTGCTTTTTGAACGGGGTTGACATCTAAAAGCTTTATGCACACTGAAATAAAACATTCTAAAGAAATTTGGAGCGGATAAAATATTTTTTTGTCTACTCAATAAAATTAGATTGAAAGTGATATTGGCAAATAAAATGGAAATATCTTATTGAACTTAAAAATAAATAAATAAATCAGAGTGACAGTGTTTAAGAATGCAGGATTTTCTCGAAAAGTATTGCCGAAAATATAAAATCATGCAAAATATAAAATCATGCAAACTAATAGAGACATATGAACCAGGTTTCGAAAATGATATTACTCGACATGTCTGAGGCATATAAAGAATTCTGTTAGAAGATAATTTTTACTAACCTTACGATCTCAGGGTGAATATGTAAATATTTTATCAGAAATACCGATTAAGTGCTTTTTCTAAAATTTTATTTCATTTTATAACCGGCGTTGAGCAGCTGAACCCGGTTTTGTTTGGCGATGATCAATGTTCAACTTCGTAGTCCAGTAGTTTTGTGCCCAGTCTAGAAAACAATGAAGCTCTTGGATCAAGCATTGGGAAAAACTATTCTTCATGGAGGACGTTTTTGATGGAACTAATCCACATTTGGGTAAAATGGAGAAGAAAAACTATGAAAATTCCTCACGAATAGCCTGGTGGCAAGGCAATTCCAATCCCTGATCCGCCTACCACTAAGAATATATAACATCAGTACTATAGTCAATGCGAGTCGAAAGAACAGCAAAAAGGAGAAAGCCATTGCTGGGAGTCGAACCTGATTCACGTCATTGGGAGCCGAGCTATCTATTTAGCTGTTGTGAGCTGTCTATTGTCTTTATTTTGTATCCTATACAAACAATGACATAAATCCCGTATCCGATGAACCGAAATTTTAGCACCTAATGACACAAATCGTGTTAATTGAAAAAAAAAACTTTAAATGTACGGAATAATCAATTCACAATCACTTCATTACGGAATTATCAGTTCGTAAACTATGTTATTCACCATGAAAAGACAGGAGAAACAAAGTTAAAAATTTCAGGCTATTTAGCAGAAACAAAGCAACCAACTAACAAAATGCTTATTTTCTACTTACTAAAATAATCAATTTTATGTACACTGTAAATCATTTCGAATATTTACGTTAAAAAATACCAACACTCATGGTGCCGGTACTTTTTACTGTAAAATCACCTTTTACCGGAACATGTTACTGAACGAAAAATCTGATATGCCATAATTTTTACAGTAATAATTACCATAAAATCACTGAATCATTCTAATTAAATAAATATTAGTGTAGAATTTACAGTACAAATGGATTTTACATTAAAATGAAATTTATAGATGATTCATCAAAAATGCTTTATACCATAATTTGATCCGGAATTTTCAACAGTGTAGTCATACAGAATTTTTATTTTTTGTGCCAAATGTATAGCTAAATTATGTCAGCGAACACTAAAATAAATAAAGTTCGCTTGTCAAAAAAAGAAAAGAAACCCTTCCTATGAAAATAACTTTGGTTTACAGAAGTATTTGGATTAATGAGATTCGAATAATCGAGGCTCAATCTGTGATTAATTTTAGTAGTTTCTTTCTTTCTTCCTTTTCATCACAAAGTTTAATTCTTTTTATTAATATACATAACTGTAAACAATGTCATTTTATATATGTTTCAAGCTTTTGAAACTTTTCATCCTGTATGAAAACTATGTAATAATGTGATTAATTTTAGTAGTTTCTTTCTTTCTTCCTTTTCATCACAAAGTTTAATTATTTTTGCTATTATGCATAACTGTAAACAATGTCATTTTATATAAGTTTTAAGCTTTTGAAACTTTTCATCCTGTGTGAAAACTATGTAGTAAATTAATGAATATAACGAAAATATTACTGTCTTATTTAGTATTATGTGCTTAGAGCCGCACTAATTTATCCTAAAAAGAGGAAACCCCAAAGTGTGGAAGCCCCATTTCCCCAATCAATTTGCTTTAGCTACTTAATTTCCCTTTGACTAGCGCCAGAATATTGAGAAATCCCTTTCCAGAGCCGTGGCAGATAAAATGAAAGCGTGCTCCATTAATATCTATCGTCACTAATGTTTACTTCTAGCTGCTTCCCCAACAAAATCCCTTCGCTTACATTTCATCCCTATTCTGAAAATCTCTTTCTCCTGAAGGCTTTCAACGATTCCATCACACGCTTTGGCTTTTCTCCAAAATTTTGCTGAAGTCTAGACTTTTCTTTGCTAGACGAATCTGAAAGAATTAGAGGCAGCCCCCACTACCTCCAGACCGCTACCCCTTTTGACTTTTAAGCGTCGAAATGGACGAATTCCGTATGCGTGATACGATTGACAAATCCTCTTCTCCTTTTTCGAAATGAAAATGTGTTAAAGATAAAACTTCTTTTTCTTATGTGAGATTCGTGAATAAATTTGCACAATTTGGCTGTTTTTCTGCAAAGCTAGAAATTTGTTCTAATGAATTGCTCCAAGAGCAACCGATACTGATTCGTTCGAATTTGTTTATTGCAAGCATTAGTGAAATTATGCGTGTCACGATTTGTTTTAAGAATAACATTTTTTTTTTTCTCGAAGAAAACGAGAGAATTCGGAATGGAAATTTTCACTCGAATCCAAGTGTAAAATTATATTTTCCTAATTATTGTGTTATTTATATTTCTTCGCTATAAGAACCTGAAATGTTTCGCACAAAGTGTTGAATGTGAAGAAGTAATTTACATAAAAATAGAAGTTACAAAGTCTATGCTAATTTTTAGAATTCAGTATAATTGTTCCGAGTACAATGAAGAATTGCTTTCTTCTTATACGTTTAATCAATAGTTAATAATCTATTGGAATTATTGTTCTAGAAATAAACATTTATAAATAATCAACGGAAACAATTAAATTTTAAAAATTAATTATAAGATCATAATACGTAAACTGAAACTATTTCTAATAAAATAAATATGATTGAACTAGAGTTTTTAAATTTATTACGATTATTTTTAATATGCCAGAAACAATATTTTTGTTTAAAATTTCTAAAAACATGATGACGTCAATATTTTTCTATCTATTTAGACGAAGTTTAGTTGCTAAAAATCTCAGCTCCTTAATTTATTTCTGCAAGTTAACTGTATTGATGATGCAAATTATCTAAACTCATTTATTTCTTCTCTGTTCAGCCCCCTTAATAAGAACAGGATTATAATTTTTCTAAACTACAAAGTTGATAGTTTTGATATACTACCACAATTGCTTATTTCTACTAAGTTCAAGCTTCGATTTACTCAGTTATGTAGCAAATATTTTATCTGGTTCTTATACCGCGATTTGTTTTTTACTAGAAATGTTAATTTTTTAGAAAAATCTGGTATTGTATGTATAATTAATTGTTTTACGTTTTGTTTTGTTTCCGTATAATCTCTATATATATTTCTCTTACACGGCGACAAAAAAAGCCTCATTACAACTCCCCGAATGACAACGCTAGAAAATCGACCAATGATTACAGCTAAAAATGTCACATGCCAAATCTAGCTGAGGTGGCTCAACATATAGCGCTTTTAAAAACAGAAACTGAAATTACCAGAGAGAGCATTCTCACCAAATGCGATCTCTTCCGAAATTCACTCTATCAGCTGCAACAATCTCTTACTATTAAGCTAGGCAGAAGTGAGTAGTCTTTATCGATAGATCTCTATTTTAGTATTTTGTCGAAAGCGGTTTTTTCACGAATTTATATATTACGAATTTATTTGACGGTTTTTGATTTATATCATGAATTTATTTGTTTTATTATTGTTATTAGTTATTCATTGAAAAATGAGTCTCAGTCGTGCTGTTACGCTTTAAGATTTTATACTATAGCACATTTCTAATAGGTTTAACGAATTACATGTCATTTATTTATTTATTTTAATGACTTAGTATTTACTAAAAAGATGTAATTAAAAAAAAAAAAAAAGAAGTTGTTATATGGATTTGAATGATTGTTTTGAATTCTTAGAATTTCGTGCATTTGCAATGTATGTACCTAAGTTAGTAGCGAGCGAAGCAAACCATATAAGATTGCGTAGCAATTTTCGGGGGTTGGCAAGCGTCAGCGAGCAGGAGGCGCAGCCCACTAGTTTACTATAATTGTTTTACGGAATGGCATATTGAATTTTACATTATTAAATCCTTAAAGATCAAGGGGGAAGAGCGATTTATGACTATGAAAGCTGATTTTGAGGAAAAAAAACAATTTCAAGGCGGACAGCAAACAGTTTTTCCCCAGCACGATCCATTTTCACTTTGTATTAACTCTCAGAGAGAACCAATTTTAGACGTTATTGATTTGCCAAAATGTAACAGATGGTAATTTAATCGTAATTTTTGTGAGAAATGCACATAAACTGTTCTTCCTCCTTGCTCTTTATTTGACTTCATTTTATTTGAAGATATAAAAAGCAGGAGTCTACAATTCCTGGACAACCAATCAACACGACGCCTAAAAATTGATATCTAGCATCTGATATCTCTGCAAAGTTAAGCCTTTTTTTAAATCTAAAAAAAAACACGAATACTTTCGGGAGAGGAATAAGTTTCTTTTAAACATAACATCAGAACAGAACATTCTTAAAATCTGCCTCTTTTGTTATAAGCTTGGATGAACTGAACGTATAGTTCCTATAGGAACGTAGTGCAACCGATCTAAGTGATACGTTAGTTTCAAACATGCGTAGAAAGTAATACGTAAGTTTTAATTTAATAAAGAATATTATGCAGATAAAAAGATTTCAGTTCGCACGATTGTTTTTACATTATAAGTGCGTACCTTACTTTTGGCCCCTTTTTTGGCAATAATAAATTAAAAACAATAACTGCTTTTTCGTAAAAACAATAATCCCATAAAAGCAAAATGCTGTTACGCTGTTTATTATTCGGTGACGTAATACACGGTAACATAATATACATTTAATATTCAGTTACTGAAGATTGGTCCTAACTTTTGAAGAGCTCGTAGATCCCTTAAAATAACAGGGAGTGTAGCCAAATCTTTCAACAAAAAATAAGCACCTTTTAAGTACTTTTTAAGCACCATATACATTGCAGAATGCAAAATAATTTTCAGACTTTACGTGATCATGATGAAATGACTAGTTTCTGACAAAAAACTCTTTTCATGATTATATTAGTCATTAAAAATGATCAAGAGATTTTTCTGTTCGATATCAGAGGGTGGAAAAGGAAACCTGAAATTGAGAATCTCTTGCAAAATGCATCAGGGTTACAGATGAGAGTGCTATAATCTCACCTAACCCGGCTCAGTCGACGCTCATGCAGACACGCATTTCATCAAACATGTAAAATGATTGGCGCTTTCACACGCTATGAACCGACGGTAAGCCGAAATAGATTGTGGTGGAATGAATTGTGAAAACGTTGAACAGAACAATGTGAAAACCACGCTTTTGCATAATACGTGGTGAAACTCGACACGAAAAAGAGAAAAAATCTCATTTTCGAAAAAGCACTTTTTAAAAACATTTCATTAAAAAAGCACTTTTAAGGTCTTTTAAAAAGCGAAAAATTAAATTAATCACCTTTAAGCACTTTTTTAAAAACGCTACGCACCATGAATAAGAACTGTCCTAAATATATTCCTCTCAAACATTTCTTTGCAAAATTCATTTTACAAACTACATCATTAAAAGCTACATCTTATTCGAAAAAAAAAAGGAATCTCATGTCGAACTTAGGTGGTCAATAGTGTAGGGTTAATGGAACTTTTCTTTGTCTTTGGATTGCAGACACCGCCCTTCTGCCAAGCGAGCACTCACATTTATAACAATCTTTCCTGTGAGAGAGTCCTTCGACGTCTTTCAATGTCACTTTATCCTTAATGCCTAGATCCAGGGGTGTGGTCCACCCAGAGTATTCTGTCCTCTTGTGTTTCCCTTAGTGTGAGTAATGACCTAACTCCAAGAGTATGTATTGTATAACCCTTCGCCTGTAATGGATGGACCCTCTATGGCCGCTTGATGCTGCCATTCATTTTCGATTAATTCTTCCGGCATTTGTCTCTATTTTTATGCCGTTCATTTGTAAATAGCCTAAATGATGAATTAGCCTTACTTTACTTGATCGTAATTTTTTTATTGCTTTGAATGAATATTAGTTGCTCCCCAGCGTTTTCGACACCGTCAATTAAGTTAAAAATAGTTCGAGCACCTTACGCTTTGGTCTTTAAATAGCTCTTAATTTAAACGTAGGCACGTTCTTAGATGGGTGTACTGTTTATTGGTAAGTTCATTCACGATAGTTGGTCAAAGATATAAAAATAGGTTTAAATTCAAATAGGTTTCTTATTATTAAAAGAGATTGTTCGGATGAAGTAGTTAACAATAAATTGGTAATTTAAACAAATGGATTAGTAAGTAGTTTTAAATCCAACTCAGTTTGACTTCAATTTGATGGTGGTTTTTTTTGTAAAAGAAAAAAAAAACTTTATATATTGAAAATTAATTTGAAAATCGTTAACAAAAAATAGAATATGGAACAGAGAAAATTTTGTAGAGTTTTGCTGATGTTTCTGCTCTCCAGCATTTGACGGATCCAATTCTTTGAAGAAGTCCAGTACAATAAATGGGTAATGGATGATATCTTTTCGAGAGAAATATTAAAAATCTAAAATGTGCTCTGCAGAATCATGATCATCGTGTACCAACACGCAAGTCTGGTCAGTGCAATTGAGAAGCCCATTTTATTTCACGTAAGGGCCAAAGACAATTTCGGTCTTTAACGTATATATAAGTAAACTGAGGGGTGCACCAGCCAATCCACTATCATTGATTTTTTTGTTCAGTTAGTACAATTTCAAATAGATAAGGGTGAAATGGGAGGGGGCTAAGTGACTAAAACTTTAACTTGGATGGTGTAACTTCCAAAGCATAAGTCAGCGAAATACAGAGCTTTGATCCTACACTGAGCAAAAAAGTGTGCTCAAAACTACCAGAACATGGTAAAATGTACCGTTTTTTTTAGCTCTATGGAGACACCAAAAAGCTCGATAATTTTTATCGGAAATCTTTGGTAATGATGTTGGCAAAATTAATAATACTACATGGTTTCATAATAGGCGATAAAAGTTTGGTAAATGTGGTAAAAGTTGCTAATTTTATCATTATACCTTAGAGTATGGCATAAAAACCATTCATTCGGTTACATTTATTTTTCAGTTTTGTATTTTTTGCTAAGTATGTTGTAATAAAAGAATCATAATTTTGAATATCAGAATTTACGGAAAAGCATACGAACAGGAAAATTACAAAAGGAAAGGTTTAAATACGGTATATTTTTGATTTTATTTAATAAAATTATGCTTTTTTTTGCCATAAATGTCATTACCATTCAGTACGTTAGTCAAGAAAAACAAGGAAAAGAAAAAGGAGAAAAAATGGTAAATAAGCCAGTATTTCTTGAGAGAAATGCGATATTTATAGGTTAAAGAAACTTGGTTTGTTAACTAGAGAAAAAAATTGCTTTTTATTTAAATATAGTCAAGATTCTAGCAATTGCAGCGCTAGTTCAGAGGTACTAAATCAATCAAAGTGAAACGTTCTAAAAGTATTCAAGAATGTAATATTTGAATCTTATCTTCCTTTATAAGACATCATTTATGTTTTTTTTAAATATTGATTTACCTATATTTGCAATCAAAACAAGGTTAACCTATATTTATTTGAAACATATAGTTTCCATAACTTAACTTCACGACGCGTTTTCCCTTCGCGAGGCTGTTTTAAAAATAAGGATGATTTTCAAGGAAAAATCATTCAAGATAAGTTCAATCAAAAGCAACACCGGGAAGGAAAAAAAAAATCCCGAAGATATATCTAACCTTTCCTTTTCAGATAGATTCCTTAAAATATTTCTTTTCATTTGGAAAGGAGTCAAAGAGTAACAAATCTGCTGGAGGAGCAAACGCAACAACAAATCCGTTTTTCAACCCGAAACACCACCGTACCTAACACCGAACATGACTGATACCAATGATACAAAACGAAAAAGCATCAATAAAGGAGACAGATGAGTGGGTGGTGTCGTTTTCCTCCTTATGTGATGCCATCAGCATTCATAGAAGAAAAAGGAACAGCTTCTCAAATCGAACATCCGGGTGTTGGACTCTGTGGCATGATTCATCCTTATTGGATAACTTGCCAATCACGACACTTTGATAGCAGTAGAATGATGTCATTGATATTCTGAGACCCGATATGGCAACAGTTCTGAAAAAGGCAGACGATAACTTTTATTGCATTAGTTCTTTTTTCATATTTTATTCCGGGGGATAAATGGAAGAACATATTGAATTGTTGCTCCTGTGAAAGCTATTTCGCCAATTGGAATATAAGATTGAATTTTTCAATGTTCCTCAATCGGAAGAAGATATGAATTGTTGTACATTATTTAAAATAGCTTGAGAAAAGGAAATATTACATTTTCGACAACTATTATATCTCTATGATTGTTGAATACGAGACATACTAAGGGCGTAGTTTAACCCTTTATGCACATTTTATCATTTATGATACGATACCTTCAAATTGAATTTCCATATTGTTTAATTATAAATTAACTTTTTTTATTTTAATAAATATTATTTAACCGTAAACAATAAATTTCAAGTGTTACCAGTTTATTTCCTTTAAAACAAAATTATTTAAATTAAAATGTAATTATGTTACATGTTATACTATGGGTTACAAAATGGCAAACGCAGACCAATATTTCTCGCTTTTTGCGTGTTATTTACAATTGTTTCGTACAGATTAAAGTTGATTCTTAAGAGTAAAGGAAACATTTGCTACAGCAGTTTAACCCAGGAAAAATGTAACTGTGTTGACGCTATGTACTTTAATTACGTTGCACCAGAGCTGCACTATGAGCTATTGGCTACTGTCTGGGAAACATTCCTGATTATGATCCCATCGCAATTATGATCCTCTGTAGAGGGAATGGCTTCTCTGCTTTGCTAGCCCGCAGACACTTTACGGAAGAAAGTCGAACACTTTAAGGTTAAATAGTTTAACGAAAACCAATATCGTGCACCCTCGGTCCATACACAAGCTGATCAAAGTGGTCACCCACCCACTTACTGACCTCAGACAGTGATGCTTGACTTCGATGTTCTACTGGGAATCATGTCTTTATGATCAGTCCACTGAAGGGCATTGGCAGTATGTATTATAAATAAATAATGAAAGCAAAATCTCTTATTGTTGCCCAACCCATAATTATGGAACAGTTTTAATATATGAATAACAAACAATTCAATGAAACATAAATAAACAGCACAACAAAATAAATGTTACAGCCTTAACAAAAAATGCGAAAAGCTAAGTTATTCATCTTAGACAAACTGCAATGTGAATGACTATCAAATCAAATAATTAATGTCATTTCCCCCCTAGATTAATTGTATATTATTCAATTTACAATTGTTAAATGATTAAATATAGTGACAACAAACAATATTTCAACTTCTCCGTGCGTGATTAGTAGAACTTAATTCAATTTATACAGATTCTATATATTATGTACAATATTTTAGTCTTGAATTTTCTCTGAGTTGTGAAGAAATCCTGCAGAATCAAATTAAAGTTATTTTACAGTTATAGCACTGCAGTAATTTTTAGTCTAAGAAGTTTGTTTGAATAGTCTTAATTTTCTCCAGTATTCTATTCCATTTTGTATTTCATTCCTTATTTTCCCTTTTATTAAAATAAGTATGTTACAATAAGGGAAAACATTTTACAAAATTTTCTACACTTTTCTGAGAAATTATGCTTTAAGAATTTTCTGAACTTAGAACTAGCTGTAATATCATCCTGAATTTTGAATGAATGTGTAATCCCAAAAGTGCTATAAATATGCTTCTTTAGTAAAATAAATAAATAACAAGGAATACATAAATGGTGCATTTACAAAAAATAAATAAATAATTGAGAATGATCAAAATAATTTATAACAATTTAATAAGAATATAGCTTTTAGAAAGAATATAATAATAATCGTTGATATGATAGGAATATAATAATAAAAGATAATTAATAATAATTGTAAGAAATAAATAATTTATCATAATTAAATAAATTATAAATAAATAAAGTTTTTAAGTGTCTATAATAAATAATAAGAAAAAAATTATTTGATGCATAACCAAAAATAAATGAATAATAATTAACAGATAATTAATAATAATTAAATAATTGAAAACAAATAATTTATAATGATTAAATAAGTTAACAATAGCTAAGTAATAAATAAATAAATGATGTTTAAAATATTAAGTAAAAATAACTGAAACATTAAAAAAAAAAAAAAAAAACGAAGAATAATTAATAATGAATTAATAATTGATAATAATCACTCAAATAATAAATAAATAACTAACAATAATTACATAAACGAAAAATAGTTGATTAATAAATAATACATTCTGCATAAGTTAAGTTTTTGTTTTTAAGAGGGAATTGTGGTTTCTACTTAACAATTCGATCATATTACATAATCATTTTCCAGATTTCAGTTTTTAAATTTTACTCCGAATAAAAAGAAAGCACTTAACAATTTTTTAGATTATGTTCAATGTGTTTTTTTTTTCAAGATTTAAAATTTGAACAATAAATTTCAAATTTTTCTTTTCAAAAAGTGAATGCAAAGCTTTAAACTTTCTTGGAAAATCCATTAAGATTTTTTTTAAGAGTGCGATTTTGTTTGTTATGTTTAATTCCTTTTTAATTAATCTCCCTTTAAACTTAGTTATTTTTTTCAGATTGTTTTGCTCGAATTTAAAAACAAAATAACGTCAATCTTACAATCTTTACCTACTTTAGAAAAATATAAGTTAAATTCATTCTCTAATTATCCCTTCATTAGTTATTAAAATCAATTCGACATTTGGTTTACATTATTTTTTCCCCCGTCAAATTTTAACATCGCATAGTTTTACAAGTATATTACAGTAGAACAAATCAGTTTTTGAAATAAACACAGAATTGGTAAAATAAAAATAACCGATACGCCTACATGGTATCATTATACCTTCAAGACTTTTTTTCTCTTCTTAGAATATATAATTTGAAAACATTCCTCTAGGAAAAGAGGATTATAAAGTTAAAGAAGAAAAGAGGATTACAAACAATCGAAATTTTGAACTTATTTTAGCTAATCACTTTGAATTGGAGTAAAATAATGCGCAATAACATACGAATAAACAGAGAAAAAGAAAAGAAATGCATACTTTCGGAGAAGTTAATTTATTACTTATTACTATAATAAAACTAAATCGAAAATGCATGAAATTAAAATATTCTTTGTGATAATTTAATGAATGAATAATTGATTAAATAATTGAAATTGTTACAATTTTAATATACTGAAATGTAATTATTAAAAATTGACGTATTATTGAATTGACGAATTATCGAATGATACTTTTAAAATTAAATCTTGAAAACACGAATTTTTGCAACTTCAGAATTTATCTGCACTATTATCTAAGTAGCAAT
Organism: Parasteatoda tepidariorum; assembly: GCF_982258835.1. NCBI lineage: Eukaryota > Metazoa > Arthropoda > Arachnida > Araneae > Theridiidae > Parasteatoda > Parasteatoda tepidariorum. The sequence goes on from NC_141756.1 coordinate 58,395,117, forward strand.
AACCGTTTGACCTCTTTTTTTCTTTTTATAATGAATCGTTTTTATAAAGTAGCATCTAATTCTGAACCTTTAACTGACTTTTTTTTAACGTTGATTTCATTGTTTTATATTCTTTTGAAAGTTCTATAAGGCTTTTTTCAGATTTGATCCAAACTACGATATTTTTCTTGCTCAGATAATATAAAATATTTCCTTTTGGTAGAAGTGGGAGTCATAATGATCAAACTAAACTACACTACTAGTTATGGAGTGATAGATAAAACAACTAAAATTATAATTCTTAGATTTCTTGATCATAATCTCAGATTTATTTAAATTTTGCATATCTGTAAAAGGAATAACTTTCAATGAATAAGAACTTGCAAACAATAATAGGCATTTTTCGGAATCTTTTTCGCATTGCGCGATATCGTGTAGAAGTGGGAGTCATAATGATAAAAACTAAACTATACTACGAGTTATGGAGAGACAGATGAAACAACTAAAATTATAAATCTCAGATTTCTTGATCGTAATCTAAGATTTATTTAAGTTTTGTATAGCTTAAAAAAGAATAACTTTCAAAGAATAAGAACTTGCAAACAATATTAGGCTTTTTTCGTAATCTTATTCGCATTACGCGATATCGCGTAGAAGTGGGAGTCATAATGATCAAACTAAGCTACACTACTAGTTATGGAGAGACAGATGAAACAACTAAAATTATAAATTTCAGATTTCTTGATCGTAATATAACATTTATTTAAGTTTTGTATAGCTTAAAAAAGAATAACTTTCAAGGAATAAGAACTTTCAAACAATATTAGGCTTTTTTCAGAATCTTTTTCGCATTACGCGATATCATCTGTCTCTCTATAATTAGTAGTGTAGTTTAGTTTGATCATTATGACTCCCACTTCTACGCGATATCGCGCAGAACTGGGAGTCATAATGATCAAGCTAAACTACACTATTAAATATAGAGAGACAGGTGAAACAACTAAAATTGTAATTCACAGATTTCTTGATCATAATCTAAGATTTATTGAATAGCTTAAAAAAAAACTTTCAAAGTATAAGAACTTGCAAACAACATTAGGCTTTTTTCGAAATCTTTTTCACGTTACGCGATATAGTTTTCTTGCAAGGATAATATAATATTCTTCATTTAAGCAATAGTGAAAGTCATGATAGTGAAATTTAACTTTATTAGAAATTATGAAAAGATGGTTGAAACAGCGAAAATTCCAAGTAAATTATTCCAAGTAAAATATGCTCACGCCGAAAGAGTTAAAAAACCATCATCGATTTTAGCTTACAGAGGTATTCGGAAACAGATTCCAAAAATCAAGGTTCTAGTTTATAAGTGTTGTTTTCTCAATAGCGAAAATCTCTTCTGCGTAAGTGTAATAAGCTACTGTTTGTAAACTTAATCATGAAAACAAAATTTCGAGTTTAAAAATTTAAATGAAAAATACCATTCTCCGAATGTGTGTAACTTTTCATTACAAGGTGAGCTACATGTCAATAAAAATGGATTGGTATTTGTTTTCGAGAAATTTTTTTTCTTAACTAACTGTTGTAGTAAATTATACAGAACAAATTAAGTATTTTGAGGTTGAGTCTTTAATTTGGTGATATTTTAAATACTCTACTAGTCCAGTGGATGAAAGATTAACAATTAGTAGCTAAACAAAAAGGAATATTGAGTTTTTTTTAGATTTGTGTTTCTAGAATTGTTTATTAAACGCATGCGTAAGTGGATTTTGGATAATCGAAGCAATTGTGAAAATATAAATTCATATATATAGCCAGTAAATTATTGAAAAATTTAAACGCTTTACATTTTTGTTTAACATTTGACTTATAGTCTTTTACAGGAATATTTTATTTCATTATGATTTTTAAAATCCCTTTAAAGTTTTTAAAACGAAAGTTGTTTGAACTTATTACACGTTAAGAGAGAACAAACAGTATTAGAAAAGGCAGAGAAAAATCTAAAAATTAAAAATGCTTTGTTAAAAAATACAAAATTTGCTTAAAAAATGCAAACAAAAACAAATCGGTCTAGTCACTCTTCAGAAATATGAGGAGCCGTTGAAGAGGAAAAAACTTATTTTTCAGTAATTTGTTTTTGATTTGATAAAATAGTTAATAGCTGCTTCATTATTTTATCTAATGATTTTTCATTAAAATAGTTCTGACCCCAGTAATTGTTAAAAAAGAACCTTAACAAAAATTACGTAACAAACTATACTCTTAAGCTTTACACTTTAAAAAAATATTCAGATCATATTACAGTATAAAGTTATGGAAATAAGGTGCATCATCCTGAAAATACATTTTTCTGTAAAATCCTTTTTTACCGTAAAATATTATTAAATGATTTTTACAGCAATATCTATTTAATTAGAGTGATTTTTTGGTAATTATGACTGTAAATATTAAAGTATATCAGATTTTTTTCCTGTAAAAAGCAATGGCCCCCAGAGTGCCGGTATTTTATACCGTATTTTGATCCGGAATTTTTTACAGTGTAGTCTTTGTTCGCTAGAAGGTTTTTTGCTTAGAAAACAATCATTGCGGGGAAAGTTTAGCACAATCATTATTTCATGCTATATTTCATGCTATATGAATTCTATAATGAACTAAATAAATGTTTGAAAGACTTCTCCAAGAAACAAAATAAGTATTTTATTATTACGAAAAATAAAATGAATGCGCCTTTTTAATTTTTCCAGTTTTTTAATTTCGAAATAACATAAACCAAAATCGACGGTATTATCTGTATTTCATGGATACGTCAGAAGCAAAACTGGTTGGAAAATTTCCAATTTTTCCTCTCCCTTACTTATTCAGATAAATACGAATCCCACAATCCTTTGATTTATGTGATGTATTAGGCTTAGCTGATAAAATTCTTAATTTATAAAAATACCCAGAACACAATAAGACTTCCTGCCATTATGAACTCTACATTCATCCCTTTCATCCAAATTTGAATATTAATATTCCAAAATTTTGATTCTTTTCCAGCAGTCTGGTTAAAATTGTTCTGAATCCGAATAAAATGAGTCAGAACTATAAAATAAAGTCGTAAAACTGCTTCGTAGAAGTAAAAAAAAACGTCAAGTGGCCGACAATCTTGCTTACTTAAAATGTCGGACTCATATCCTTATTCTAAAAATAGTATCGAACGTTTCTTCAGAAACCACGTGGTAGGTGTTTAAAGGAAGGAAGGGGGAATATTACTCGTGGTATCATCACCATTTTCTTCAGTAACTGCATCCGTCTGTTTAACTGCAGTTACATGGACATCTGCTTTCTGTGACGTCATCCAACATTTATTGGATGGCTGTCATTTGGGTGGGCGTGGCCGGAACGGACCATGAGGTTTGCCAGAAGGCATGTGTTTCCTTCTACACACATAGCTTCTATTTTTACCATTTATTGACTGCGATGAGATGTGTAGCAGGGGAAACAAATGGTAGACAGATGATCGGTTTTCCGAGTCCATTTTAGGATCGTTTTCTTATTACTTTTTTTTTATTTCATGCCGGCCAATGCCTTTTTCACTACACATTTCCAGTTTTTTTTTTCTTTCCATTTTTTACTTTGCAGTCAGTGTTGGCAATAGGGTTGTAATGCCTGATTGAATTATTCTTGAAAGAAAAAGAATCGAATATAAATATATGTGTCATAAAGTAGACCATATCGTCTGCGGTTTTACTATAAACGATTTGCATATCTCAAACAGGTGGGTTTCTTATCCTGTTTAGAGGAAATGAATAGCATTGAATGCATTTTACAAAATATGGCAGTATGAAAATATGTAGCTCAAACTTTTAAATGTTAAGTGCACTGAATATATTTGATTAAATCACTCAACAGGGTTATGATGCCTGGTTGAATTAATTATTTTTGAAAGGAAGAGAGCCGAATATAAATATGTGTGTTATAAAGTAGACCGTAACGACTGCATTTTACCATTATCGATTTGCATATCTTAAAATGGTAGGTTTCTTATCCTGCTTTGAGGAAGGGAAAAGCATTGAATGCATTTTACAAAATATGATTGCATGAAAATATGTATATTAATTTTTTAAATATTAAGTGCATTGAACATATCACTTACTCGCTATATTTCGATACTTCTCAGAATACTCCGCACTGGTCTGCATAGAGGAGCGAAGAGTACAATTTCCACAGGAATCCAGCGTTAGGGTGGTTTTATCGGCGATTAACGATGCTAAAAATTTAAATGCATTTTATTTTTATCATGAAAGTAAGTTTAGAAAAACTTAATTTCATGATAAAAATTACGATTAGATAATCGTTGAATTATAGCAAAGCATTGTTTGAAAAATAAAATATGATTTTCAACAATTTTAATGATCAAGTTTTTGATCCCTAAAAGTTAAGTATTTATTACACCCACGAAAACAGATTAGACAGATTTTTTAGAAATAATAAATTTTTACAGCACAATAATTTACGCATACATTTAAATAAAAATGAACTTAAAATATAGATTTAAAACTAAATGAATGTATATATCAATCACTGTTTTCTTTTTAAATTAAACTGCTTTCGTCCCCTTCACACACTCTTATACTCCTTTTATAAGGGGCATCTGGTGAAAGAGTCGGCGCCCCTTACATAACTCACCACGCCACTGGTTCAGATAAGAAGTAAAATTTTACTTTAAGAAAATTCATCGAAATGACATAAATCTGTTCTCTTTATCAATACTGCAGAGAAACAAATCTGGTAAAATTACCGTTATGTATGGTAAAAAATATTTATGGTAAAAAAACAACATAAATCTGGTAATGAAATCAAAATATGCGGTATTTAAATCATTCATTTGAAAATGTTTCCTTTCATATAGTAACAACATTCTGGTTTTAAAATATAGTTTTTATTACGATTACACAGTTAGTAAAAATGCAAAACCGAATAATAAATTTAACCGAATAAATAGCTTTCATGCCATGCTCTAAAGTATCATGATAAAATTACCAAACTTTACCATATTTATCAAATTTTAACAAGTATTATAAAACATTATTTTATTGCCAATTTTACCAAATCTTTACTAAAGCACTTTAGTAAAAATTACCGTGCTTTTTGGCATTCCCGTTGAGTCAGAAACACGGTAAATTTTACCATACCTTGGTTGTTTCAGCCATTTTTTCCTCATCTCATTCTGATTAATTGTTGCCATGTGCAGATTACTTGTTTGGATATTGAACTGGTTGAAAGCACAGTAAGTTCGAAGCATAATTATTTTAAAGATCGGATTGATTTAAAAAAATAACTTTTTATTCTTGAAAAGAAAGTATAAGCTTAATGGTTAAGCAGTATTATTTCTATTATTTTCTGAAGGCAAAAAAATACTTTCTTATCAGAGTGAATTATTTTGAAAATACAGTTTAACTCTCCTATAAAGAGAACAATAGAGACTGAGACATTTTGCTCGTTAAATCAGAATGCTCCATCGAGTCCGAGTCGGCTTAAACTAATAAAAACAAAATCTACAAGAATGAACCAGAAAATGTATTGAAATTGATTATGTTCTCGTTCTTTTTTAATAAATATTAAAACTGCTTGAAATAGCGTTAAAATTTTTTTTGGCTTAATATTCAGTGATAGTTTGACTTATAACATGGCTTGAAACACATTATCACTTCCACTTTTATTCCATAAAAATTACGAACTTCTCAACCAACGGCATATTTTCGAATGTGAATTGCTGTAACTGAATTGTTTTTCCCAACACTGCCAGATTCAATGTTTTACTAATAAAAAGAAAATGTCAGGAACATGCACGCACGCACGCACAGGAACAACAGCAGTCCATACACTTGTAATTTTTACTAAATTTTGCAAGAAACATGATAACTACTCTTAAAAATGTATTTTTAACCGTGGGGAATATTTCGAACTTAAAAGACAAATAAGAATTATAAACATGTATTGGTTTTCTCTCACGATCATACGAGGTAAGGAAATATGATGTTTTTAAAAAGCCATTCAACAATGCACCCAAGCAACAATTTTATCTTGTCCCCAGTTGGGCTCAAAATTAGCTCAATAATGGTCCTATATGAACATGCACCGAGGGACCAGTATTGGTATATCTAGATTTTTTTAAATTGGTTTTATTTAGGCCCTATATCGGCCTATATATTACCAATATAGGGCTTATATTGGATGAATAATTAATATAAAATATCGTTTGAATCTGGCAGTTCTATATAGGGCCGATATTGGCTGTACATGGGCTGTAAAATATCGGGAGAATCGGACAATTATATATAGGGCCAATATCGGTAAATAACGACCCGTTGAATTCTTATTGAGCCACGATCTGTGAATATTGGTCAAATGAGGGCTCAAGTTATTTTGTTGCTAGGGCAGTTAATTTACCAAACATTCTTCAACTACAACGTAAGTTTCAGAAGTGTATTCTTAATGAATATATTTACAGACAAATGGTTTAGATTCTGTTGTAATAGTTAGATTCAACCTGGGGCGATCGCCCAAAAAGGGGCGATATGGCTCCTCAGAGGGGCGATAATCCTCAAGTGGACTATCAAGGAGCAGCGAGTATTCAAAAGAAAAAAAAATTGCAATTAATAATAATATAGACGACAACGAATCACTCCTCATCTGGGTCCCGTTAACATATTTAGTATAAGGAAGGTTTAGTTCGGTTTTCCATCTTCTCACAAAACAAAAATGTAGGTTTAGATATTTGGTTCAAAGGAGATCAACGCTTAAATTTGATGAACATAAAACCTGATATTCAAGTTTAAACTGAAATCCACCTAGCACAAGGCAGTCATTGAAGAGGTTAAAATAAACAATCGAGATTTTAAATTTTCAGTTTTTTTTCCGCACATTTTAGTTGTTAACAATTTAAATTTTTCCAGATTACATTTAAAAAAATACATTTAAAAAAATGTACACTTGTTTCAATTATTTCGCTTTAAATATCACCTCTTTTTGAAAAAAAAAAAATGAAAGGGACATACATTTTTTTAAAAAAAATTTCTGAAGTGACTGGATAAAATTGCTTCATCATTTACATTTTAATTTAAATTAAAATCAGGAATAAGTTAGCATATATTCAAATTTATTGATGCTCATTAGCAACAATGAATGTTTTTTTTCAATCAAAACGAAAAAAGGGGCGATGAATATCATTTAACTTCTAGAGGGTAGCGGTGGACAACAAAGGATAGGGAATTACTGCTTTAGATTATGATAAATTTAATTATAAAATGGTAGGAAATATGTTATTCCTATTTAGGCATGACAATTTTCAATAGTCTTGTAAGGCAAACAGTTTTCTTGTGGGGTAATGTTTTAGCTGAGTTTCTTACAACCATATAGGAAGTCAATTTTGAATAAATTAAAAAACATTATTTTGCTTCAAATATGAGTAATCGTATTAGTTGTAATGGGTTTAGAGTAACTACATTATTACCTACTTCCACATCATTACAATTTTGACTCTAATTACCTGATAATATGAAAAGTATTGCAAAAATTCTACTTGAAATTAAATTTGGAGAACTTATTGCTTTTTTCAATAGAATTTTCCGAATTTAAAACGAAACAATCTGATTTTTAGATTTTCAAATGAGCATTGTTTTTGCTTTATAATCTGGCAAAATAAGCATATCTGACATTATTTAAAAACCGCACACCATTGTAGTTAGTTTATCTAACCTCGTATAACTGCTATAATTTTTAAGAATATATATGAATTAAATATGATCCGATTTAAAATAATCATGTATCATAGAATTCAACAAAACCAAACATGAATGAATTATGTATTCATTACTAATTTCCAAAATTTTTTTCTCTCCATAAAATACATCTCTTTTAACTACTGTTCTTAACAAATATACCGCTTCGATAGGACATAAAAGTAAACAGAAAAAGAAATATGAGAAATATCATAAAAATGAATTGATTTAATCATTATAGTTTTTTAAGTATATTTTTATGAGATGATAATTAAACTGAAAAAGGCCTAACCAACAATATTTAGTACCTATTTTTATAAATCATTATTTCATAAATGGTATGGATTCCTCATTACTAAATAAACTAGATCAAGCAAGAATAGCTAAGAAGAAAAATTTCTTTTAAAAGTAAGTTACACTAATGGAGAGAACTACACTAATTAGTATTGAAAGCTATGCATTCAAAATAAATAATGTTTTCTTAATCTTATTGTAAGTTAGGAGCTTAGAACCAAAAGAAAAGAAAAAGAAAACAAACATTTCCAGTAAACAAAGCACATATTTAATTCTAATAATAAATTAACCATATCATCATTCTTATTAGTAATTTATACGATTTTTTTTATTAACAAAAATATATATTTGCTAGGAAAAGACTTTATTAATTATTCATTATACGACTTTTATTTTTCAGAAACAATGCTTTGGAGGGAAAAAAAGAAAATTATAACTATTAAAATGTTTGTTCAGGAGCAAAATGTATTGTTATTTTATCTTTATTAACTATTATTCGTACCATTAATAGAGTATATTATATTTTAATAAATAGAAGAAACAAATAACATTTACTAATGAGTAATATAAAAACTAAAATGAGGTGATATTTTTTACTGAATTATATAAAATAAATGAAAAGGGCACAGTTACTAATTATTTAGTATTCAAAAGAAAAATTCTCGCTTATTCCAAGCACAGTTTCGAGGGGGAAAATTAAATCAGAACAATTTTAATGTTTATTCAGGAGCGTAATGTATCATTGATTGCATTAACTAGTAACCGTATCAGTTAACGGATAAGTTATAATTTAATAAACAGAAAAAAAACAAATAAAATAATACTAATGGGCAATAAAAAACAAAACGCAGGGAAAATTTCCTCAAAATTTTGTAAAACACTAAAGGGCTCCGATAATAATTTTTCACTAATCAAAAAAAAAAAATCCTATTTATTACAAGTATAGTTTTCAGTAGAAAAATGGAATTTATAACTATTTAGTTGTTAATTCAGGAGGGAAATGTATCATTAATTACATTAGCTGGTAATCGTATCAATAAATGAATGAGTTATATTTTAATAAATCGAAATAACAAATAAAATAATACTAATGGACAATAAAAAATAAAACCAGAGAAAATTTTTTCTAAAATGTTACAAAACGCTAAGGGGCTTTGATACTAATTCGTCACTATTCAAAAGAGAAATTCTTAATCATTTAATAAGAGCAATTTCGTGGGGGAAAAGGAAATTTATAATTATCCAGTTGTTTATTTGATGGCGAAATGTATCATTATTTTAACAATATTAAATAGTGTTCTCATTATTAATCGATACTACTTACTTAAAAATTATACTTATTTTTTTATTAATATTTTATTTAACTTATTAAATAAAATTATGCTAATGGACAAAGAAAAAGAACCTTCACAAATTTTTTTCCGAAATTTCATAAAATGATAAAGGGTTTTATAAGACTTCGGAAAAAGTTTATCCAGGTATTAGTTGTTCATTCGGCTGCGAAATACATTATTATTTTACTGACGTTAACTAAATAAATACTAATAGACAATAAAAAAAGAACATGGGAAAGTTTTTTTGTTGAAAATTTAATAAAACGCTAAAGGACTGATTATCAACTATTCAAAAAGAAAAAGTCTCCATTATTTGTATCACAGTTTTGAGGGGAAAAAGAAATTTATAACCATTTAGTTGTTTAGTTGGGTATAAAATGAATTATTTTTTTTTGCTCTAGCAACCATATCAGTAAATGAGAAAGTTAGGATTTAATAAATAGAAGAGAAAAAAAAGAAAAGAAAACTTATGGACAATAAAAAATAAACTTTTCAAAAGTTTTCCAAAATTTTATAAAACGCTATATCACTGTGTTACTATTCTTACAACTCGAAAAAACATTCTCAATTATTACAAGCACAGTTTCGAGGCGTGAAATAAATTAATCTTGGGTCCGTAACTATACTAAACATTCTATAGAGAAATTCTCAATTATAACAAGCGCAGTTCGAGGGGCAAAAATAATCTTATAATTAGTTTTTAGTTTATTCAGGAGCAAAATGTAATATTATTAGTTTATTTTCATTAGGTAGCAACCGTATCCTTCAATAAGAAAGTTATATTTTAATAAATAGAAGACAACATATAAAATAAAAATAATGGACAATAAAAAAATATATATTTGCAATACTATATGGTTGCGTCACTATACTAACCATTCCATAGAAAAATGCCCAATTATTGCAGGCGCAGTTTCGAGGTGCAAAACTAATCTTGCAACTATTTAGTAGTTTATTCAGGAGCAAAATGCATTATTTTATTTGCATTAGGTAGCAACCGTATCATTAAATAAGAAAGTTATATTTTAATAAATAAAAGAAAACACATAAAATAAAAATAATGGACGATAAAAAAAAATATATTTGCAATACTATATGGTTGAACCATTCCATAGAAAAAGTGATCAATTATTACAGGCGCAGTTTCGAGGTGCAAAAATAGTCTTATAACTATTTAGTAGTTTATTCAGAAGCAAAATGTATTATTATTAATTTCATCAGCTAGCAACCGTGTCATTTAATGAGTGAAAAATGTTTTAATAAATAGAAGAAACAAGTAAACGAATAAATAAAGGGTAATAAAAAATAGAAGCTGATAACATTTCTTTCTAATATTTTAAAAAGAAAAAACTATACAAAACTTTATTCACCAGTAATAATTTCCTCCCTCATGAATAATTACGCCTTAATTAACCATACATCCATATAACATGCGTTACCTTAACATTAATTGCTTAAGGTGTCAGTGCTTTAGTTATGCACCACTGGCTTCACTGCACAATCGTTTTCATTATGACCACGCTAAACCACCCCCGCAACCTAGATGCAGACGAGAGACGGTTTGCTCGTACAACCCGAAGACACTCTAAGAAAAGAAAGGGGTTAACAGCAAGAAGCCATTACAGCCTTAATGATATTACCGGTCGCGTTAACCTCCATTAGTAGGCAATAAATATCCTTTCCTTTTTATAGCGTCGTAAGAATATTTCATCGAGACCCCTTTGCCTGATTATCCTGAAAGGCAACTTGAGTGTGTGGGGGTGGGGGTCATTTGAGGGGGAGGGTGTGCATTGCCTGATGGATAGGTTATTGAGATTTTTCTTTTCTGGTTAACTCGCGAGAGGTTGGAAATCCAGTAACGACATGTTGATGCTTTCCACTGATGCATTTCATCGTTATAACGCGAAAAGGGATTCATAAGTTGTGATTATAGATGCGTTACGGAAATGGCAGATTAAAAATTTAAGTTGATGACGTAAAGAATTATGGTTTGTAAGTTGACAGTTGGTTGTTAAGTTGATAATTTCCGGAGTTTGGTATTATTGTCGTTAAGCAATTAATTGAATCATAAATTACGATTTCTTAATAAGTTCTAATGCAGTAGAATATTTTTTATGCAATAATTTTTTTTTTAAAAATTTTAGATATACAACATAATTTACAAAATAATTAGTTCTTGTAAAATAAGGTGTTATTACGTATCAGAGGAGCGGGCTGAAATGGGGTCTCGTTTGAGGGGAATGTTATGCATTGACTGTTGGGTAGGTTATTGAGAATTTTTTTCTCTGGTTAACCCGCGAGAGGTTAGAAATCCAGTAACAACATGTTGATGCTTTTTCTATTGATGCATTTCATAGTTATAACGCGAAAGGGATTCATAAGTTGTGATTATAGATGCGTTACGGAAATGACAGATTAAAAATTTGAGTTGATGACGTAAAGAATTATGGTTTGCAAGTTGACAGTTGGTTGTTAAGTTGATAATTTCAGGAGTTTGGTATTATTGTCGTTAAACAATTAATTGAATTATGAATTTTCATTTCCTAATAAGTTATAATGCAATGTAATCTTAGTAAAGTTTAGAAATAATGAATAATACACAAAATAGTTTATTTTTGAAAAAAAGATTGTCACACATCATGGATCACTAAAGTGCTGTGTGTTCAACGCTTATGCTTTTTTATTTTTTATTCGTATTTTTTTATTAGAAAAAAAAACAAAAACGAACATTTAAAAGCGTGCTAAAACAATACTTATTTATTATTTCAGAAAAATACTTTTAATAAAAAACATTTTTTTTTCAATAACCATATAAATGAATCATTTGAAGATCAGACGTTTAATCTGTATAACTTTTAATCTTACCTAATAAAAGTTGATTTATCCATTTTTATTACAGAATTTTTAAATTGTCTTTAAAAGTAATGCTTGCTCATAAGCAAATGAAAAAGAAAAAAAGTTTTAACACAAAAATGGAAATAAATAAATAACAAAACTACTGATATGATATGTCAGTTTTATAGAAGATTTGATTTTCGGCTCAGCATTAATGTATTTATTGTTTGGAATGCTAATATTTATTTTAGCATTTATTTAAATACTTTGCTTAAAAAATTAGTGAAATTAAAATATTTGTAGAAATAGTTTCATATTTCAGAAGTAACTGAAATGTATCCATTTATTATTTGTGTAACCACATTCCAATTAGCCAGATTAAATAGTTAGTCAACACAGTTTAATTTGATCGTTTTATCTTTATAAACTATTTCATTATAAAATATAATATAAAATTTATTTTTAAAAAAAAATTCACTATTTTTTTAGTTTTTCTTGCTCAAGGAATTATTTTATACATAATTGAATAATAATCAAAGAAAAGCGTAAAATTATTCCAAAAATTTATTTGATAAATATATTTGAAATAAATAAACATTTATGTTCTTTGTTATCGCTCGCATTTATTAAATACATTCGTATTTATCGTATATTTTGATTAAGTTTGTAATTTTATTAGTATTATTAAGTTCGTATTATAAAAATTAGTTAGCTTTAAGCGATGAGATGTTTGTTTTCTCTGAAATTACTTTTTTTTCTAATTTAACTTTCAACTCTAGAAGTAAAGCATTGATAGCATCGTCTTAAGTACACTCTGATTGCAACATGAGGTTGTATCGTCAAAAAGAGATCTCTGAATAAGAACCTCACCCAAATATTTTTAAATACACATTTTAAACTACTTATTTGCTTTGTTAAATTTTTAGTTATTATATTTTTTCTAGTTTCCTTATTTGACCTTTACCTCATTTGGTGCAGAAGGTTGCCCGGTCATTGGAAGAGGTTTTAATTGTCACTCCTAGAGGTTTTCTCCAAAACAAAGGTTATGAAAAAAATTTCGTACTTCCTAAAAGTGGCCTTAAAAAGAAGTGGTCAATATATAAAGGTGGTTTTCCCGGAGGTTTAACTGTATTAATTTATTTGGATTCGGTTGATAAAATTTTAAGAACAATTTTTCTGAGAATCTCTTACGTAATTTTAGATTATCATAACTTTTCCGGATTTTGAATTGTGTTTCTAAATTTTACACATCATTAAATTTTATTTATAACAAAAGATTTCTTGCAAGATTTCTTCTATAATTTTTATTTTTAATTTCCTGTTAATTAACACTAATTTATAAATTTGATTGAGTGTGGCGTGGGTTTATTAAATTTCAGCACTGTAACCAAACTAGTTTATTGAGTTTTGAAATGAGAGGAAAATTTACGTTGTGAATTGATTTATCAATAAAGCAATTTAGAAGCAAGATAAAAAGAAGTGTAATTTTTTATAATTTCTCAATAAATACTTAAATGCTATCGAAAAACTAATATAATATTTAGTGATGAGTTTCTTTAAAAGTAAAAAAATTGCTTTTTACGAATGCATTATGATAAACCTAATCCCCCTTTAAAATTTCCATTATTGAAAAAAGAAACGTTATGCTATTTATTTTAATATTATATTAATATTTGTGATCTTTATCATTATTGTGTACCGGCAAAATTATGTATTGCTCATAATCTGCGCTTATCATTATATGCTGGATATTTTGTTTTTTTCTATTAAACAATTATTTATAAATAACCCATAGGTATTCAACAACTCATCTGCTACAGATATACGAAAAATTGCAGCAGAGAAGTTGTTTATAGTACACCTTGTATTATATTTATCAACAACTAAATTTAAACTGACATTCGTGATAATCAATACTCAAGAATGATTAATTAACTTCTGATATCTGTAAGTCCTTTCAACTTTTCTACATAAATTGATTAATTACAGGCCATAACAAAACAAAACCCATTCACTATGGATGAGCTTCATTATTACTTTAAACATATCTCAATTCTTATTTGAAACCTATTTTATCTGCAAATGAGAAAATGCAAATGAGTGTTTAGAGATAGCACTCATCATAACTCTTTCATCAGTAGACATCCAATCATAAAGCCTCTTCGATGTATCACATTAGAAATGCCAGTCGCTAATTGGATGCGGCGTGCCTGGAAATACTACATCTCATGATAGAGTTGAAGATGTGATGGAGATTTCAGTAGAATACTATCATGATTAGCCTGTTTTGCAGGACGTATTCTAGGATTGTTGCTCATTATATGAATGATAGAGCCTTAATGCGTTAATGTTTATCATGAAGAGAAGTCCGAATCCATTATCCAATTTGTAATCAGACGGCTTAATCTGCAGGAAAACGATGTTTATGGTTATGCATACCTGGATGTTATTTCACTATCACACGAAACTCAGGTTGCTCATCATGCTAGCTGTTCTCTGTGGCACTCTGTACTTCATTCGCGTGATTTGTGGTTCATGCATTAGATGTTTATGCATTTAATAGTGGCTTTAGAATAATTTGATAAGAGATGTTATATGTATGTCAAGTACGCGCAAATGAAACTTGGTAATATGCGCTTTTAGTTTTGCTTTAAAAAGTTATACGGCTTTGTTAAAATCTTTGCGGTCCAAACTGCTCTTTTATAGGCATTGAGGTTTTTGACATTTGACCGAGGCCTTGCATTTCTTCATTAAACTTCTAAGAAAAAATAACAATAATAAAAGCTACACTAAAAATAAATTCCAGATCAAATTACGAAACAAATTACCAGTGATTTGAGTGCATCATTCGTAAAATAAATATTTATAATAAAATATTAATCGTTATTTTTACAATAATATTTATTTAGTTAAAGTGATTCAGTTACGGTAATTGTTACTGAAAAAATTACGGCATATCTGATTTTTTGTTACGTAACATGCTCCGGCTAAAATGGATTTTACGGTAAAAAGTACCAGCACTCTGAATGTTTGTACTTTTCATCATTTATTACATTTACATACAATTAAACTGCAACTGACATTCACGATAAGTAATCCTAAATTATACGTAACTATCATCTAACATTTGTATGTCTCTTTAACTATTTCATAAAAATTTATTAATTATAGTCCATGACAAAATAAAACCAATCCACTAAGAAATTGCTTCACTATAACTTTATATACACCTTAATTCTTATTTGAAACCAACTTTATCTTCAAATGAGAAAATGTAAATGAGTGTTTAGAGATAGTGCTCATCATACCTCTTTCATCAGTAGACATCCAATCATAAAGCCTTTTCGATGTATCACATTAGAAATGCCAGTCTCTAATTGGACGCGACGTGGCTGGAAATACTACATCTTATGATAGAGTAGAAGATGTAATGGAGATTTCAGTAGAAACTATCATGATTAGCCTATTTTGCGGGACGTATTCTAGGATTGTTGCTCATTATATGAATGATGCTACCTTAATGCGTTAATGTCTATCATGAGGAGAAGTCCGAATCCATTATCCAATTTGTAATCAGACGGCTTAATCTGCAGGAAAACGATGTTTAAGGTTATGCATACCTGGATGTTATTACACTATCACACGAAACTCAGGTTGCTCATCATGTTGGCGGTTATATGTTCTCTGTGGCTCCTCTGAGCTTCATTCGCGTGATTTGTTGTTCACGTGTATTAGCTGTTTATGCATTTAATAGTGGTTGTAGAATAATTTGAATGATTCTATAAGAGACGTTATATGTGCATCAAGAACACCGAAATGCAACTCCGTAATATGC
Organism: Parasteatoda tepidariorum; assembly: GCF_982258835.1. NCBI lineage: Eukaryota > Metazoa > Arthropoda > Arachnida > Araneae > Theridiidae > Parasteatoda > Parasteatoda tepidariorum. Next base: position 58,411,157 of record NC_141756.1, read on the forward strand.
GGTTTTAATTTGATTTTTGTTTAAAAGATACATTTATGAGGCTTTATTCTAATATTTGCGGTTTAAATATTGCAATGAGTTTGACAAAGGAATTTAATTTCTTCTTTAAATTTCCTCATTAAATTTCTTAAAAAATAATAAAAGCTGCACTGTAAACAATTCCGGACCAAATTACAGTATAAATTACTCACACTTTGGGTGCATCATCCATTTTTACAATAAAATATTTTTTCGTAATATTTACAAAAATTAATTAATTCGAGAGATTTAGTGATTTTACAGTAATTACTGTAAGACAAACAGTATATCAGAATTTTTGTTCCGTAACGTGTTCCGGTAAAAAATAGATTTTACCATAATTTTATCCCTTTTTTTTATAGTATATAAATATCTCAATGCAAGCAAAAATATTAAATTAATAAAGATAGGGACTTATTTGTTCAGTCGAACTATGTTCAAGCAAATTATTATATATTTAAATGATAAGAAATTTGGGTAAAAGATTAATTAATACAATAATATTAATACAATATGAAATATATTTTACGTCAAATTGTAGTAAAACAATATTTACTGCTATCGTTATGGATTTCAATGCAATCCAGTTAAACTCTACTTGCTCATAGGTTTAACAATATATTTTTAACATTAAAAAAAAACATTTGAAGTATAAATTTAATTAGTAAAATATGAACTTAAATGTAACAATGGGTAAAATAGGAGTTTGTCCCAAAATTTAGAATCAGATGTATTGCACAGATGTAAACGGTTTTAAATGTTAAATATTTTTTGCGAGCTTTAGAGCTCACATGTTTGCGTTTTATTCATTAAAAATAGTTTTAAAATAATTTGCGTTACTTTATAACAGAGCATTTAGGTTTATCAAATACTTATATGGTGTGTGGTTAGAAAGCAAGTAATTATAGCAAAAGTGTATTTTGACTGCATATATTTGAAATTTTGAAAAATAATCGGAAATATTGCTTTTTAAGTCATTAAAATATCAGTTTTACGTGATGTGTAGAAATTATTGATGTTTGAATCTATAAATTATGAATATACACTCAAAATAATAATTATAATTATAATATCTAAATCTAGTAAAAAAATTTTTTTTGTTGTAACCTGAACAGAAATAAAGCTAAAAATAAAGCTGGGAAAAGTAATACTTCAATCATAATACAAAAAAACCTCATATAATTTAAACTTTGTGGATTTAAAAAAAACTTGTAAAAACAATATCTAATGCTATACCATAATTGGTAAATGATATAACTGCAGAAGAATGTAAAAAAATGATGTATTTAGGATATCATTCCTATTTTTATAAAATGTTTTCCTTTTTTAATGTTCACTAAAGGTTACTTAAAATTATCTTACCATAATTAAAACGAAAAAAAAGCTCATAAGTAATTAAAAAAACTTTATAAGAAAATACAAGAGTAAAACTATCAAAATATCGACTATTTAACACCTTGACGGAAAAAAATGGTTTTAACCATCCGATTTTTGGCGATATGTAGGCAAATCATAGCCATGTTGCACATTTTAATTAATAAAAAAGGGGCATTGTTACTAGGAATTATGCATATGTATTTAACCGTTAATTATTCAGTGGTATATCGAAAAAAAGAAGTAACATTCCGTCATTTGCTCTGGGAAGAGAAAAGAATGTCGTGATGAGCAAATGATGGTTACAGCCCTTGAGAGTTCTCAGAGAAAAGTTGTAACAAAACGTGCTAATTGTCACTTCAAAACATATGAAAGGCGCTTAATTTCATATGGAAGTCATAAACAATTAAAAATAAAGTTTTTCTGATCACGAGCGTCATTTTAAAATTGCGCGGTAACGCTTTAATTAAATCATTCGCAGCGAATTTTGATTTTTTAAATCAAGACGCTTGTCATGATCATCAAGAACCAAATCAGATGGTTATTTTATATTTTAATTTATTTTATAAACGTCCTTGAGCAGCCGACCCAATTTCATTGGTTTACGACTATACTAATGTTCAACTCCATAGCCTTGTAATTTTGAACCCAATCCAGAAGACAGGGGAACTCCTGGATCAAGTATTGGGCTAAATTTACCTTCGTGGAGGATTTTTTGATGGAGCTAACCCGCATTTGCCTTACATGGCGAGGAAGACCACGAGAACCTCCCACGGTTAGCCTAACGGCAAGAGGATTCAAACCCATGATCCGTCTACCACTGAGGATATTACATGTCAGCACTGTGGTCGGTACAAGTCGGTTGTAGAATTCGTATTGACTGGGATTCGAACCCGGTTCGCCTCATTGGAAGGCGAATACTCTATCCCCCTAGCCATCGCGGCTCAAATCAGATGGTTAGATGATGTTGCACAAGATCTATTGATTATTAGAATTTCAAACCGAAATTCTAATGACTGTTGGAATGGCATTGGTTAGAAAAGAAGACCTACTGCCTGCTGTAGTGCCTTGAAGGGAAGAATTAATAAATTGTATTTTTTGCGTCATTTTTAGATATTAAAATTTGTCATTTATTTTGCAACATGGTGATATGTAAGCAGCGAATTAAGGATACAATTCCGTAAGAAAATTGAAAGTTTTTTAAAAACTAGTATTGAAATGTTGTTTTTATTAATGATAGCAATGTTCATTAATAAAGAAAACATTATCAATAACCCATACAATAACTTTTCAAGACCATAAAGAAAATTTCATAAAAAATTTACCAAAGAGGAAAATTTCAAACGAAAAATCCAAGGCTAAGAGTAGAAAGATTTGGAATAACATTGTTTAGCAAGCCAAGGCCTACCGCAAGCTACAGTACTTTAAAAGAACAAATTAATAAAATGTAATTTCTTGCGTTATTTTTAGGTATCAAAATTAGTCTTTTGTGTCCTAAAATATTGACATTTAGTGATCAAATTATGCATGTGATGAAATTTTGTTAGAATATCGAATATTTTTCTTAAAACTAATATTGAAAAGTTTTTCATTAATTTTCTGAAAAATTAAAAAAAATATCATTAACACACAAAATCTCAATTTACAGATCTTTCATAATCATATGGTTTGTCTTTTTGCCTTCTTCTTACTTGTTGCATCAGCACTGCAACTTTAGAGCCCTGTACTGTGGATATATTTAACTGTTTTAATTCAGAAAACCATATGTTAAAGGACAATTTAAAATGTTACGTAATTTCACTAATGTCGCGTTTTGCTTTAGAATGTGGATTTAAAGTAAGCCTTCACTGAAAATATCCCTTGTTTTCTTCAATAAGAAAATGCATTTTTATAAATTACTAATTATCAAAAAGCGCACACTATCTTTATCAAATTAAAGGGGAACAAAATAATAGAGCATCTCTCCTACCCTCATCGCAACTTGTTGCAGCCGCATTGCAGCTCCAGGATCACCATAAGATGTGGGAGGGATGAGGATGCTGGAGGATGGAGAAGAGCTGGCTGCCGCCATCCTGACTAGACACTGGAGTTGCTCTGGTCTCCAATTTATTGACGGTCTTAAAACCACTTTTCCCGCTTCACTCTTTTCGCCATAGTCTCCAATATAAATATATCAGACCCACTTAAACTCCTCATATATTTCCTCAGAACTCTTCTTTTTCTCGCTTTTTTTTTATTGTTTTCTGGGAGTTTTTCTGGCTATCTATATCCAATTTTTATTTTGATTTTCTCAAGTTTTTATACCCTCCCCCCTCAAGATTCTAAGCGTGAAAAAGTGCGATTTTTTTTAAAAAAAAAATAAATAAGTAGGGGTACCTTTATTCTCGAGCTTTCGAAGAAGATTGGAGATTCAGAAATGATGATTTTATTTTCACTTTCTTCTTGAAAAGAAGGAAGTAGTGAAGTATATTTCCCGCTTTTCTTTTGAAAAAATGGTTGAAAGATCGGTTTGGTGATAGATATACGCGGGGTTGTTTTAAGTTGAAATATGTAGAGTTATTTTTTCCCTGCTCGTAGCGTGGTCTTGATTTATTTCACCGTTTTTTTCGTTAACTTTTTTTTGTGATAAAAAAAAGTATGTATTTGCATTATTCTTAATGAATATAAATGCCAAAGTTTGTAATGAAAAGAGTATTAAGAAAGTTTTCATAATTTTTTTTTTTATAAAACATTTGAATTATTAAATAAATAAAAACTTATATTTGTGCAGGGTGGATATTTTTTAATTAAATTTAAACTAAAAGGTTAAATTTAATCTTAATTTAAACGTACATTTAAACTTAATACAAAAATAAATTTAGACTAAACGGAAATTTATACTTAAAAAATTAAAATTTTATTTAATGGTTATATTTGAACTTAATTTAAACTTACAAAATTAAATTTAAACTCACCGGTTTAATCTAAGACTTTGACAAGTAAAAATAAGCTTTTTAAACAGTTATTTTCACAATTAACTCTTTTAATCTCGCTCTAGGGATACTTTATTAAAAATATTTTTATTTTATTTTATGAAATTCGATTTAAGGCATATTTATTTGGTAGAATTATGGAAATTAATTTTCTCTCCTGTATTATTATTTTCTTAAATCCAATAAAATTCAAAGAAACTTCAAGGTCAAGTACTGTGGCAAACATATAGTGATGAATAACACGTACACAAGACTAGTCATATGGCTACGGGACTATCATACGACCCGAAAAACTAATTTTCATTGTTGCGCAGCCGGGGAGATTAGTTGTTGAAAAAAAGACTGCTCAAGATTATAATCTAACATATCTTTTTTAAAATTTCTAAATAATCAAAAGAAAAGCAAATGTATCTAAAATTTTAGATACTTTTACAGCAGATCAATCCCAACTTTAAAATATATATTACACATAAAGAAAGGAAATAAAAACGCAAATAGGTTATTATTTCTGTGCAGATCGTTTTTTCTTGTCATGTTAAAACTACATAGCACTTAAAAAAATATTATTTTTTGTATTAACAGAGTCCAACCTAGTTCTTTTCATAACCCCTGAGTTGATTTTGGTTTCAAGAAGAAATGATGCGAGGTTCGATAAGAAACGGCATGAATAAAGCTACATTGTAGCTACATTGTGAAAAATTCAGAATCAAATTACGGTATAAATTGCTGCACGGCACTTGGGAGGCACTTGGTATTACCCATAAAATCCATTTTAGCGTAAAATCCATTTTTGCAATAAAATAATATACTGTAAATTTTTTTACATTCATTTAATTTGAGTGATTCAGTAATTTCACTGTAAAAATTGCGGTATATATCAGATTTTTTGTTGCGAAACATGTTCCAGTAAAATTGGATTTTACAGTAAAAGATACCGGCACTTAGTTTGCCGATACTTTTTACCGTAATTTTTTACAGTGTAGGGATGGTTCGGATGCAGAATTTCGATTCATTAAAATTTTAATTGTTTTTTGTTTAATTAAGTATTTAGGAATTAACTGTGAATTTTGTTGTCATGTCTCATTAGTCACATTTTCCTTGAATTTTTCTTGATTTCACCAACTAATACGAAGTCTCACAAGTTTCAATCTTGATTCCGACAACTAATGCAAAGTTTTTCATGTTTACATCTTGATTCTATCAACTAATGACAAATTTCCTACGTTTCTATCCTGATTCTATCAACTGATGCCAAGTTTTTTACATTTCGATTCTGGTTCTATCAACCAATGCCAAGTTTTATACGTTTCGATCCTGATTCTATCAACCAATGCCAAGTTTTATACGTTTCTATTCTGATTCTATCAACCAATGCCAAGTTTTATACGTTTCTATTCTGATTCTATCAACCAATGCCAAGCTTAATTTGTTTCTATTTCTGAAAAGGATCAACGCTTCCAAACGTGGCAGGATGAGAGGTCTTTGAGACCTTCCTAAATTTTTACTAATCCGGTATTTAAATTACTTTTTCTGAAATTCTATAAATTTAGTTGATTGCTAGTTTTGTATCAGTAAGTTTGAAATTTTATTCCGTGAATTAAGAATTTTCTCTCCATTAAAAAATCCAATCAAAAATACAGCCTGCTTCCGTAGAAAACTTGCCAAGTTTAATGGGCATTGGATATTCAGTACTGAATTAATATATAATAGTTTTTATTTTGTTCATCTTGTTACGTTACACATTTAAACACCATTTTTTTTAAAATTATTTTTTTTAAATTATTTTTTTTAAAATTTTTAATTCTTTATATTCGTTTTCATTTTAAGTCAATTTGTTTTGGTAAAGTTATTTCTTAAATTTCAGATTTAAGTTTTGGAAGTCATTATTTCCAATTTTTAACGCAGCGTTAAAATAGTTTAGAAAAGTAAAAGATTTAAAAAAAAATATGATCAAAAAAACGATTTAGTAATTTTAGAGGGAACAAAAAATGCATCACTGTCAAGAAATTATGTTGTTTGAAGGAATTGTTGTTTCAAAGAAGTGGTTGATTAACGTATTTTCAGTTGTCTATATGTTATTCCAGAGTGATGTAGGAAAAAGTGATGTAGATATTAAGCAATAGGAACTGCTTTAATGAAGAATTAAATTCGATAAGTAATAAAAATATTTTATTTCAAAAATATTGAATCTTATGGAGTTCCAAAGTAAAAAACTGTTTCATTTTTGTGTGCATATAAATTATGAATTTAGAAAACGGATCGGAGGGTGTGGCTGCAGGGCTAAGCCCCACAGGACACCTCCATTCACCAAGAAATCAAAAATGAGAGTGTCATGTGTACTTTAGCATAGTTTTCGCCAAGGTAAGTTAAGGAATACATATATTGGCTATTAATGGATTAAATTTAATGTCAGTGCTCTTTTTCTTAGCCTTATATATTAAAATATGTTGGCGGAAAAGAAAGCGTGAGAAATAATAACGATTTTTAATGAATCCAAAACATTAGCAGCTATATAACGATTTTCGAATTCTATGCTAATGTGTTAGGCAGACGTAGAGGGTATCTCCAAAAAAAAGAAAGTCTTTTTTCTACACTCCATTCTAAGTTGCGTTATAAAAAGATAACAGATTATACTTAATGACTTTTATTTATTGAAAAAAGATTAAATAAAATAATAATTTGATTTTTAAATGTTAGGAAATATGTTATGCATATTTCAGCATAACTATTACTTTAGGCAACAAAGACATGGGTTGAAGTAAAATATTTGTCTCTTTGGAAGGCAAAACTTTCAATTTACTTGCTTAACAGTTATATAAAAATTTTGGTCAGAAACATTAAATGTATTCCTTTCCAGCAAACTTAGATAGCAAAATTTTTGACCTCCTAAACTTGCAGAAAAAATAATGCGCATTTCAGCAAATCCTATAACTAATCAAACTGGAACCAGTCCAGTTCTAATTATTTAATATCAAATCTACCATAAATAATATCTTTCGTAAATGTTGAGAAAGGAAGCAGAAAGTTTTAAAAGAAAATTGAATCTTTTCAAAATTGAGCCAACTTCTAAAATTAAAATCAATCAGTAGTGGGAAAAACTACGAATAATTTTCTTTATACGTAATCAAATTATTTACAATTGACGGTAATCGAAATTCGTTCTAAATCTTATTCATTAAACTAAAAATAAATCAGCATTACATTATCTTGTCTACCAATGGAATTTTTTTTTTGTAGCTTTCTGCAACGATTGGAGGGATATTATGATCATCTCGTGTATTTTTTTAAATATAATTTATTGGCCTTAATAAGTATAACAAGACTTAGTTTCTAAATAAACCAAAGCTGTCAAAAACAGTTTCAAAATAATCGGGAAATTTGATGAGAATTCTCAGAAAAATATCAAAAATAGACATTTTGAGACTTATAAAAAGTTCCCGCTTAAAACTAAATCAATAAAAGTCCCATTTAAAGATTGAGAGTTCTAAACAAACAGATGTAGCTGAAAAAAGGCCGACTGACCACTGACATTTACTCGAAAAAGAACATTATACATCCGAAAAAGCTGACCACAAATCGGATTTAGAATTCCTTCCAAAAAGAAAGATCCATTGAATAAAGAAAGGAACATTGTGATAGGAAATCACATTTTTTTTAGTTGAGGTTCAAAAGCCAAACGGATTCGTAAAAGTATTTCCATCTTGTTCAAGTGGTAAAACTTATCTGAAGTATAAAAGGGAAAAGAAATTAGATAAACTATGAGTTTTGGTTTCACTTTACGGATGTAAATTGTCTATTCAGTTGAAAAATGACATTAGTTTCTTTCAGTTCCGTTTAACAAAATGGCAAATTCTTTACTTATTTCTAAAACTGTGGTTGTTGTGGAAAGGTTTGCTCTACTAAAATACAAGGTGCACTTAGAATTCACTGACTTATTCAAATCTGGTAATTTATTGTTCAATTATTAATATTTATTTATTGTTTATTTATTTATTAGTATTTATTTATTTAGTTATCTACTTGTTATTATTTATTTCTTTAAAATGCCTTAAATAATATGAATATTTTTGCGATGAGGAACTATGAATTGTTTGACTTTTCAGTAACGCTAGAATGTTAATTCTTTCTAAATTTATTGAATTTTTTCAATTTTTTTAAAAATGTTTTTTGGACAAATTGGTACAAAGATGCCTCATCAGACCTAACGTTCACCTTCCAAGGAGGTGCCCCTGGTATGAATCCCAAATACGTCTAATTGATTTGAATCTGAATCTACAGTGAATCCATAAAATATCTTCACTGGTAGACGAATCGTGGATTAGAATCAGCTTGCCGTCGTGTTAAGAGTGGAAGGTTTTCACAGTGTACCTATTCATGTAATGGGAAGTACATTTTTGTACGTGATGTGATGTAACATTAAGTGCATTTTTGTACGTGATGTGATGTAACATGAAGTACTTTTTTGTACCTGATGTGATGCAACATGAAGCACATTTTTGTACGTGATGTGATGTAACATGACGTGAATTTTTGTACCTGATGTGATGCAACATGAAGTACATTTTTGTACGTGATGTGATGTAACATGAAGAGCATTTTTCATGAGAGCACATTTTTGTGTTTGATTTCGTAACTTAAAATACCGTCTGCACTAATTAATTAGCATATTTGAGGTCACTCCCTCGAATTCTAAAGATAATCCTAGTGCGTGACGATCCGATCATAGGATTAACAGTTATTCAGGGTGGTTCGTTTATCTATTATCGTTATTTATAATAATTATAAATATCATAATAATTGTTATGTTCTAGTCTCAGTTTTTAAAAAAAATTGTCTTCTATTGGGTTTTTTGTTCCTTCCTGAATATTTTAGATTTTAGATATCACTCAGTACAATACTGTAATTAAACATACTGTATAAGCATTATTTTCTGTCTGCAGAAGTAAAGCAGAGGAAGGAAAAAAAAACAATTTTCCTTACACAAGAACCTAGTTATTTAATACTATCCAACAACGTGCCGCACCTCAGAGAATATAAGTACAGCAAAGTAATGTTGTTGACTATAAGACCCAAAGCTAGTAAAGAACCAGAAAAAGGTCTGGACTGCTTTCTTTTGTTTTCTTCGGCAGCTTCACACATCCGGTCGAACATTCCCCAAAACATTGCATTTGTGACAGAGTTGATCCAATTTGTATTCCCAAGATGAGCCTCCCCCACCTAAGGCCTAAAGCCGGATCACAATTAGCCGAAGACACTGAAGAAAGTATCGGTGGTGGGTTCGGGGTGGACCAAGACGTGATACACTAAACAAGAAAGTCAAAATGGCACAAGTGTAGTGTGATCTAGTGATCTGGATACACCTATAGAATGAAATTCTTTTGATGTTAGATTTTAGTTGGATGAGGTAGGACTTTAACATTATCCGTATTATAACATGCTGGACTGCAAACACCATTATTGCTAAAAATGTTATGGTACTTTTTATTATAATAATTGTATTCTTATTATTACTGTTTGGTGTTATTTTTAAATGTTTCGTTAAGTGAAAGAGATGGAGTGATATATCCATATTAAAACACCGTAGATTTATTTTGAATTGTTTCGTTTCTTAACTAATTGTTTTAATTCTTATATTTAGTATTATACGAGGGATTTTAAATTATAAACATTTCCGTATTGTAAATAAAATTGCCATGAGAATGTTATGGCACATTTATTACAATAATTGCGCTATTAGTTTTTCGCAGTTACTTTAAAATGCTTCATTAAGTAAAAGAGCGAAGTGAGAAATCCATAATGAAGCACTGGAGACTTAATTTGAATTGTTTAAGTTCTTAACTAATTGTTCTAATTGTTATATTTAGTACTATACGAGAGATTTTAAATTATAATCATTTCCGTACTGTAATAAAAGAGACTCTAAGAAGGTTATGAAACTTTTTCGTGGAATAATTGTATTATTTTTTGTTGTTGTTGCTTTAAATTAAACACTGAATACTAAATTTGAATTATTTCGTTTCCTTATAAATTGTTCTAATTGTTATTATCGGTATCATAAGAGAAATTTTAAATTATAATAATTTTCATAACGATAATTTTTATCTGATTGAAATGATCGACGATGAAAGTATTTTCATCGTAATCAAATCTATTTGCAATGCTAGTTTTTTATTCAAACTTTAAGTTGATTGAATTTGCCTCTCGTCTTGTTAATCAACAATACATCTGTTAAAGCAATACCACAAGGCTAACTCAGAAAGCTAAGAATCTCCCAAGTAAAGTAGTGGGGCAATTTCCCTTGAAATTACAAGCATTATCAGAACCTCTATTTGAGTTACACCCGAAAGGAAAACAATTAGAAATATCCAGGCAAACTAACAGTAGTGGAATTTCTCATGATTTTTACCTTTTTCTTAATGTATCTCAGTTATGAAAAGAGAAAATGTAAATGCTGTATGATCTGTGAGAAATGAGTTCCTCTATTTCATGTCTTCTCCTTGTGACTCAATCTAAAATAAATAAAACGTTTATTCCCCTATGCCCCACTTGCCTCTTTTTCTGTTTTTTCCGTAGACCCCTTCTTTTGGATTGTTTCTAAAATAATCAAGCAGCCTGTGACCTTTATACTTGAACATTCCAAACTGAATTTGTTTTAAATAACAATATGAATTGCACTTAACCCCTTCAGGACCGTGATTGTGTAATTCTCCTTCCACGGCTAATGACAACATATTTAAAACGAGCTTTTTTGACTCTAACAGCATAAGATTACCCAGAAGTGATCTAAATTAGTACCCTTGTATTACATCTCGCATTAGTACGCATACGTTATTTTTAGTACGCATACGCGATTTTTAGTACGCATACGAAATTTTTAGGACGCATATTCTCAGGGCGTGAAGTGTCTGGAGAAGTGATTCTTTCTTCTTCCGCTAGTCTGGAAAGGGTTAAATGGTAAATATGCTTGTGACAAATTGAGTAAACATTTCTAGTAATCCAATGTTTTGCTATATTTCGTAAATTCTGACAATAAAAACTGCAATGATGGATAGTAATTATAATTATTATTATTCTGCTTTTTTTAAATTTATATTGTTCCCTAGTAATTTTCAGTTACTGAAACTGAAAATTTCTATTTAACACTCCGTCGGGCGCGTCTCGAAACTTACGGCATCGGGGGCGATGTATCTGTCAGATGCATCTCTGTTTTGTGTGTTTTCTGTTAATATGTATTACTTTAAATCTCCTATTTTTACTCTTTTTAGGTCCAGGCTTTTACACCCGGACCTTTTATTAGTTTTTTATGTATATTTTTAATTTTTATTTAATTTTTATATATTTTTAATTTTTATATATTTTTTAATATTTTCAATAATAATTTTTATTTATTAATCACAAACGCTATTACAAAAGTTAAATGCTGTAAAAAACATTTAATTAAACATGTTAAACTGTTGAAAAAGTATAAAAAGGACAGTTATGCACAAATAATACATAATATAAAAGTGACAAATCAATTATTATAATTGAATCCGATTCTAAATTTAAGTCAAATTTTTTCTTCCGATCTGTTTTGCCCATTTAAGTATTATTGTCCTTTCCTACATAAAAATAATCATTAACATCATCATCGAGTTCTGAGTCATTATAAACACTTTCACTGCCATGACAATCAGCTTCACGTGTTTCTAAAATATCTTCTTCGTCAGCATCACTTTCATCAAATTCTTCAGCATTTAATTCCTCATTTCCATCACTAAATAGAATACTATGAACTAGCTCTAGGTCTTTCTGATTTTTCAAATCTAAAAAGCATTTAGCACTCATCGTAGGAAAAAGATAAATCAAAAACGCTCAGGGAATCTCAATACTTCCATGTAGCTTCACGAGACAAACGTTATCGGGCGCGTAACAGATCTAACAGATACAAAATTCCAAACAAGCTTGGAAACAGGAAATACTCCTACACCGAACTGGTCACTACTGCATTCCAAAGTAGCAGGGGGACAGATACTGATAAGGTCAAGGTCGTAAGAAAATGTTTCAGGGGACAAAAGCAGAGATATTGACACGTCTGTATCTGTCAGATCAACGCGCCCGATGGAGTGTTAAATATATTTTATTTTATAGCCGTCAATGGACAGCCGACCCAATTTTGGGTTTACGACTACTAATATTCATCTCTGTATCCTTGTTACTTTGAGCCCAATCCTGATAGGGAGGAATTCGTGGGAGATTTTTTGATGGAACTAACCCACATTTGCGTTACATGAAGAGGAAAACCACAAAAACCTCCCACGCTTAGCTTGACGGCAAGGGGATTCTAACCCATGATCCGTCTATCACTCTGAGCCGAGTGCGGAATTCGTATTGAATAGCTATTGCTGGGATTTGAACCCGGTTCACCTCTTTGGGAGGCGACCTCTTGCGCTTCGATGTGAAGCCTAAGGGATCTATAGGCCGTAGATTAATTCGAAAATATGGCTTTTTTTTTCAAACCGATGGTGGCATTTGTTAGGCTAATTTCAGTAAGCCTTGCATGCACATTGCAAACTCGGCAATTTTCAAAGAGCCTAATTTGTCAATTCTCCCTACTAGATTTATAAACCTATCTAAAATACATGATCACTTTGGCAATATATGTTCTAAAAATGACTAAGAAATTATGCAGATTATCTTCCTTAATCATTTTTAAGAAAATAGGATTAAGAAATAGATTGAGATATGATATAAGAATAGATAATGGTAAAAATTCTTTATGCGTGCTGGATTTAATTCTGGAGAAATCTTACGATATTAACGTTGTTCTTACGTTACGTGTTACGATGTTCTTACGTTGTTACCTAAGTTTGAGGCAAAAGAGAATTTTTTTAATGGTTTTTAAATGCAGGTTTAACAAATATAGATATTATTAATCTTAAAAAAAAAAAAACACACACACACACACAAAGCAAATTGTGATAAATAAAATTTTTACTTCTTGCATTTCTATTCTTTTTTTTCACATGCTTATATTTTATGAGTATTATATTACGCTTGTGAATTTGTCCAGCTATTGAATAGCTAACTGAATTTGTCTTACGAAAAAATATGCAATTTTCGTTTTTTAGAAGAAAAAATATATTTATTTGCTTTAATTTTCTCTATAAATGCATGCATATCTATTTATACGCAAGTGATCGTTGAGATGATATCAATTTTCTCCTCTTTAGAATTTTTTTTTCCCTTCTAAAATTCTGTTTGCTCGGAGATGTTTTGCTTCGCTTCTTATTTGAAAGAAATGATCATATTTCGAACGTGCTTCTCTCAAAATTGTCGTTTTTAACATGCAGAACTCAATGTCGATTTAAATCAGCAAATTATTCCTAACTGCTTTGCACACGTGCGAGTAAAGCACTCCATCTGCAGGTAGAAAGAAAAAGAAGAAAAAAAAATCTTTTCGAAATAAATTCATCGCACCGTTCTTCGATGCGAGTAAAATGTACCCTCTACAAATTTATGTTGTTTCGACAATGGCAAGCCGTCTTTTCCGTGACGATTTTCCCGCTCTGAGCTCGCAGACGATCAAATAGTCAGATAGATTGAAATGAACTAAAAACGATAGAGCGAATGTTAGAAAAGGTAACGGAGGCGGAAAGCGAAGAAAAAAAAAGAAAGAGAAGAAAGAGAAAAAGACGTAGATGGGGGAAATGAAAGTGAATAAAAGAAAGAGAATCAAAAAGAATAAAAGAAAATGTTCGAAATGGAATGGGGTAAGTGGCGCTTGCCTACCCTACCATCTACGATTACGCAGCAACCGAATATCGAGAAGCGCGCTCAAAGAGACATAACTGAAGGAAAAAAATTACCAGTGAAAAATATATAAAATACTGGGTAGATATAAAAGTATATATCGATATAGAATCACTCTGTATAAGAACAAAAAAAGAAGAAGAAAACTTTGACGAAGTAGAAAAGTATAAACTAAAAGGAAATAAAAAAAAAATTCTATCGAACGAAAGAAATGAATAAGAAAGAAAACCACCAAAATATACTTTGCGAGTAAAAAGTAAGAAATAAAAGTCTTCCGTCTTGTGAAGATTCTGGCCGGGAAGATATTTTGAATAAAGTTGAATTTAGTCGAATACATCGTTTTCAGAATGTATGTAAAAGGGATAATTTTTTTGGGGTTGAACTTACTGTAATACGCATTTCGCTTACAATGATCACTCCTAATAAAAAAAATTTATAAAAGTGAGACAAAAAACTATTTGAACACTTTTAAAAAGAAATATTTTAAAAGAAATTTATTATTTTCTTCAGAAAGTTTTAAGTGAGAAAAAATAGTTTTTGAAATGGATATAGAATTTTTTTTAATAAAAATAAAACATTACTGTCTTAAGGAAATAAAATTTTAAAATTTTATAACATAATTTCAGATTATGTTACTAATAAAAATATAAAAACAGCGTAAATTGGAGAATTAATATTTTTATAATTCTTTATAAGAAAGATTTTTCTTTTAGTATAAGAATTTATCATTTAATAGAATAATAATAATAAAAAAAGAAAAATGTTAAAAAAGAAGAACATGATAGAAACACAAAATTGTTAAATGTTTGTTTATCAACCTCAAATCTAATTCAACAAAACGTTTCCTATTAAGATTAATGATTGGCTCTGTTGTGACTATGGCAAAAAATGGAAAATGTGTTGATGTGACGTCACATGGTAGTGTTCTAAAATCTTTATCTTCAACTAAATTTGTCTTTTTACTAATTTTCTAGACAATCAACATTATGTCAGTTATTTTTGGCTGAGAAAAGATGCTCTAGTATAGTTTTGTTACTCTGAATTTTTTTCATGAATTACGATACTTAAAATAAAAAGCATAATTTTTTAGAACAATCCAAATTTCAGCGTATGAAAATGCTTACAGTTGTGCGCCGATGTACGGTGTTTGAATTTAAGAACTACGTAGAGTCTAAGAAAACAAACAGTCAGATTTATAGTTTGAATTTAATAATCATGTACTTTATTTGCAATTATAATAAACAGAAAGATAGGATTAAAGCTGAAAAAATAGAGTAAGATTCGTGAATTATTAAATGTCTTCTTCCGGAAAAAAAGTTATTAAATAGTCACAATATAATTTTTAAGGATCATCAAAAGATACTTTTAACTGTTAAATGTATTTATAGTTTGTGGAGCTTAGTTTGTGTTCTGTGTTTTAGTTTGTAAACTACATAACTGAGTTAGGTTACTATTCTTGCCCGCTTTCGAAGTGGTCACCTTAAATTAATGAAATTTTCAGAAGGATCCAAGAACTTTGAAATTTGTACCAACTGTTCTTCAGACCACGCTTCGCCTCACTACATCCTCGCGTGCCTGGGGCTCACCAAACAGGATTTAGCAGATGATCCATTGACGGTGTTGGATTTTTTTGAGGGTGTATAGCGTCATGGACCTGGTCTAGCACTGCTGACCAATGGGGGCGTGCAACAACAACAACAACAACAACAACAACACTGAGTTAGGTGGACTAATTTAAGGTTTGAATGCAATAATGAAATATTTTTTAAACCCTGCACTAGTTGCCATGTAGTTTGTAGCGTGATTTAACTGATAAATCTGTGCAAATTAAACCTGAAACAAAATTTATCAGAATTTTTTTTAATTCCATTATGATTAGGATGGAAATTAAAGTTGGTTATAAATTTCAGTTCAGTAAAATAAATTTAAGATAATTTTCAAACATAATTTACAATCGTTATATCATGCTTAATGATTCTTTCCAAAAATCAAGTTTGCTTTCTAATTCCCATGATAGCTATTATGGGAATTTCTATTTCAAGATATTGAATAAACCTTCATTCAATTTAAAGGTAGAGCATATATACCAAAGTTTAAGTCACAGCTTATTCGAATAACCATTAGAACAGTTTCCCAATTAATTTAACTTTTGTGCTAATCATCAATTAATTCTAGTTTTAAAATGCAGTATAACGCTTTAAGGGTAAAGATTACACCACCTCAACAATACAAATTCCGAAATTAAATTCGAAGAAAACTTATCTTTATTTATTTAATGCCTTCTTTCCATGAAGAGGGTAGAAAATTATTCTAATTGTAATTTTAAGAAATATCAAACGATATTTTAAACTGATAGGAATGCTTATAGCTTATGGAATTATGTTAATGCTCTTACGTAAAATATACGTGTTCGTGACTACGAAATTGTCTTAATGCATATTAATTTAGAGTTAGAATACAATAATCAAATATTTTATTTACCAAACATTGAATAGGGCGGAGGGATTTAATCTGATAAATCGGTGCACAATTACACTTCAAACGAAATTTATCACGAAAACTTCCATTTCATAACAATAAAGAGGGAAATTTAACAAGTTTGCTACATATTTTAATTTGCATGAATTTTAAAAGCATTCATTATATCATCTATAATAATCCTTCCGAAAATCAAGCTTACTTTCCAATTCCCTTGATGGCTATTATGAGATGTTCTATCTCAAGATATTGAATAAACCTTAATTCCATTGAAAAGCATAGCAAATGGTAGATCTTAAGATATTCAAATAATAATCGACAAAGCTTTGCATCCAATTTCCCTTCTGTGCAAATCATTAATTAATTATGGTCTCAAACTATAGTATAAGACGCAAGCAGTGAATTATCAGTGTTATTGGTGGTTAAAATTCACCACCAATAATAGCGACTATGAAGTTAAAGTCAATGGATTTTTTCCCCAACCATTCAATGACTATTTCTCGGGAATAGAGCATTGAATAATCCAAATGTAATTTTCAAAAGTTATCAGAAAATTTTAAGTGATAGAATTTTTTATAGTTTATAGAACTGTGTTAATAATTTAAAGGTAAAATATACATGTTCCTAAACTATAAAATTGTCTTTGCCCTCTATTTTAGAGTGCGAATTGCAAGATTCAAATATTTTATTTACTAAACATTAGTAACAATGAATTAGATGGCGGGATTTAAGCTGATAAATCGGTGCAGAATTGCACTTTAAACAAAATTTATCGCGAAAATTTCCACTCCATTTCGATAAGAAAGGAAATTAAACAAGTTGGTTGTAGATTTTAGTTTGATAAATGAAATTTCGCATGAAGTTTAAATGCCTTCATAATATCATCTTTAATAATCCTTCCGAAAATCAAGCTTACTTTCTAATTCCCATGATGGCTATTATGAGAAGTTCTATCTCAAGATATTGAATAAACCTTAATTCCATTGAAAAGCATAGCAAATGGTAGATCTCAAGATATTCGAATAACAATCGGCACAGTTTCGCAGCCAATTTCCCCTTCTGTGCAAATCATTAATTAATTCTGGTCTCAAACTATAGTATAAGACGCAAGCAGTGAAGATTACACCACCAATAATAGCGGTTCTGAAATTAAAGACGAGGGAGACATTTCTTGAATTATTTAATGCCTCCTTCTTGTGAAGAGAAGGGGGAATGTCATATTAAACTTTGCCGATCTTAATGTATTCCAAGTTCCAACAAATTTGAATGAAATGCGAGGGTAATTATTTTTGGGACCGAGAGTATCGGATGTCATACGAAGGAAACAATGACGTCATGGGACGGAATGATGGAAGGAGAATTGTGGGAATAGAACAATTGACACGCGAGTTGAGGAGAGTTGAGGTGTTTGCTGATAGGTATTTAGTTTTAAGCTTCGTGTCAAATATCTTGGCATGAAGACTATATCGAATTCAGGAAATCGATAAAAGCATATAATTTTATGAAGAAAATTTTTATCAAGTGATGTTACGTAATTTCATTTATTAAAGAGTTCTAAAAATTTAAAAACAAATTTCATTTAAAATGTACGTAAAAATAAGGGGAATACGGTATTATTGGTATAATTGAATTATAAATCGAGTCTTTAAAAAAGACTGGTTATTATTATTATTATTACTAATATGGTATTAATTTGTTACTAAACCAATATTTCCGTGATGCAAGACTAACTATTAGATGTACAATTGAGTTATTATTTTAGCTTTAAATTATATTTAGAAGGAAGGAGTAAATTATGAATGCGGTATTATTTTTATCACTGAACTTTTGCTTAAATCAAGCAAAATAAAAGCTTTATTAAAATAGGAAATTGTCAATATTGTTTTGAAAGAGAAATATTGTTAAAAACACTAAGATTCAGTGCTAAAATAGTTTTTTCTGTAAGTAATTTTATTATTCAACTTTTCAATGAGTCAAATATAATAACACAAACTGTTGATAAAAGTCTTGTGAAATTCATCTGAAATGTTGTTATAAAGTGATTTATTATAGTTCAATAGTTAAGGGCAAATATGATTTTTAACTAAAAAATTGTAAATTTTATATCAAAAAATGCAACAACTCTAAATAATCGAGGTTTCTTGAAAAAAAAAATAAATTATCAATACCAATAATTTTATTCACTTATCTGAAAATGAAAATAAAAAGAATAAAAACACTACATACTCTAAATTAGATTCACGATATTCCACGTAGTTAGATATTTACGACTTGAAGTTCAGGTGTTAGTCAATCCGTGATTGACAAACTCCCGAAATTTACCGAAAACTTTAGCGAAATCTACCGAGAAAGAACGAAGCAAAACCGACGTCCAAGACTTAACGTGGAGTCATCGACAAAACATCTTTACCCGTAATGTTTTAAAATCATAAACATATAATTGTTTTTCAAGCGTTTTAAATCATTTAAACTATCCATTGTATGCAAAATTAGGACTTAATATCCATATATTTTGTTAAATTATCAGTTTTAAAAACGATGATAAATATACTTGACAATTTTATCGAATTACTTATTTTATATAATTCCCAAATAAACATTTATTTATTTGATGAAAGGTTGGCTTTCTTTATAAGAAGTTAATTCCAATAGGAAAAAAAATCCAAAACGAACTAAAGCTCTAGTTCTATTTTCACGTTTAACGAAATGAGCCAGTTGATAAATAATTTTGCAATTTTGGCGTCATTTAGCGTGTTTTTTTAATGGTAAAAAATCGGAACGAACCCTGCTTGGATAAAGTTAACATGATTTTGCCATGGAGTAATAAAGCGAAATTTCAGAGAAGCATCGCTAAAGGAGGTAAACGACTCTAATATCATTCTATTTCGAATGATTTTGAAGCTGCATGAACTCTAAGATAAACTTGCTTTACTTCAGAAAGAAAAATATGTAAGAACGGGAAAATTTCTAGCTGTTAGTTAGTTGGCAGTATTATTTAAGGAATTCCACCAGGAAGTACTCTTTGGAAATAATAAAAACTGATCTGAACGAAAGTATGAGATAGCAATTAAATAGGAAATGACTGCACCAGGAAACAATAAAATAATATTGATTACTATAATCATTTGTTATATATATAATGTTTTAAATGTGCAAAAAAAAAACTGTAAAAATTGTTTTAATATTTTATTTTTATAATTTTTCTTCTCTTTTCATTAACCTTTATTATATTTTTTTCGTTTTCCTCTCTATATTTTTTACTTATTTTATGAGTTCTATATACTTTACTTACAGTGCAGTTAATAAAACTTAATTTTCTTCGTTATTCTCTCTTTTCTTTTTAAATTTTTTGTCTTTATAGTGTATATATTTTCATAAAATACAATTGGACATTTGTAGCTTAAAAAGAAGTGAAGTGTTTGTATCTAACCATAAGAATTAAAAATCAGATTTAATTAGATAACTTTAAATGACGTCCCGCGTGATTGGCTTCTGAATCACCAAATGCCACGATTTATCTATAATGATGTCATTTGAAGATTCCAATTATCCGATTATCTATATGTTATATATATTTAGTGATTTCTATTTCATTAGAGAGTCACGGTAGCCCAATGGTTAACTGCAGTGTGTTGTCATTGTGAAGGATTCAATGGCAGCTTGATCGCCTCACAGTTTCATATCGATAGGCTCCAGCTTGTCAGTAAAGTAAAAGCGACGTGTACGCGATGTTCACCACATTGTCAAACTTTGTAGGACCTTAACCTCCTTGACCCTTAGTCCCACAACAAGCAGTTGCTGGATTTACTTCTTTTTTTATGTTTCCATTTACAAATAATTTAGTATAAAGTAAAAACAAATGTTGGTATATAGTTATTAACACTATTGGTGCTGAGGTAATCTAAAATGTTTGACAATCAAATTTTTTATTTATTTTTATAGTTTTATTTATCTACTTATGTTTCGTTTGTTTGTTTACTGACAACTTTTTGTTTACTGTTTGTTTGTTTACTGTTATTTTCATGCTCATGAGAATCAATTTATGAATGTATTGCAAAACCACTTCGTTTCAAAAGCATTTATATTTTTAGAAAATTATTCGCATTAATTCTTTTAAACAATTTTTCTATTTTATATAATTTTTTTGTGCGATAACTACAGTTTTGTACTTAAAAATGTACTTAGTTTACCTCAAAGCAAAAAAAAAAAAAATGGCGACAGCTATACACTAAAACACTGTAGATAATAAATGAAGATTATATATTACAGATAGTACGAATTATATTTAAAACATTTTCAAAATGGATTAAAAGATAGATAAAATATTAGAATCTGACTATATTTCAGTGACAGAAACTGATTTTAATAATTCCAATAATTTTGGATAAAGTGCTATCGCTATTTATGGATTTTGCAGTATGGATATAAAGATATTAACTTTTCAGCTTTAATAATGCAGCTTATTATAGAGATAATTAAATTTAAACTGCTACCAAAATAACGTTCGGTAAATTATGCATTATTTATGATGCAAGCCAACTATCAATCAGGGATTTGATTTGATATGGAAATCCTATCTCCTATTGTGAAAACGGGTGGATTAAATTTTGTAAATGATTAACCAATTACGAAGTAGTAATAATTCATGATAAAAGCAGGAAACTCACAATTTTTAACCAATCATGAAATTATGTAACGATAAATTTTGTGATTAATGTTTTTTCAAAGGTATGTGTGATTTACTAAGATGAATTCCTATTTTTATAGAACTGGAAATATTTTTATGAACACATAACTTCTGGAATAATATTTTAAATTATACTTTATTAAACTTGACACGATATTGTATAAAATAATTTTATATTTCGAGTTTTGATTTTTCTACTGAGATGCTAAAAATAAGTAACATATAAAAAAAAACAACACTGGATGAGTAACTAGATGTTTAAAACTTTTTTCTCACAAACTACACATATATATCGCTCATGGGCTGCAATACTGGGACAACTCAAAAAATACACTTTTTGGACTAAGAACAGGTGTAAATATGAAAATACACATTCTTTCAGCATCAATACTAGCACAACTCATAATTCAACTTGGAGGTAATCTTCGTTTAAGCAAACTAAAGCATCACCTATGCATTTTGCTTAGCAATGAAAACTTTAGACCCAGTTATCTCAAAACTTGATTTTTTGAGTTGTGCCGCTATTGCAGTCCATGAGCGATATGATCTTACATAAATTGTAGCCTTTAGTGTGATTTTTCAAAATTGCACTTAATGCTGAAGTGTTGCAAGCATTCCTGTTGTTGACGCAACGGTGATCCATAACCTGGTGTTGCAATCAATTCACTCTTAATGATTGAGATTGAGCAAACTCAAAATGCAATATTTTTTTCAATTTTTGTTTGCCAACAAAGCTTTTTCAAAGTATCAAGTTCAACAACTTATACCCAACGAAAGTATAAAAGGAAAAGTTTCTTCGAAAATTACACATAAATGCGTTCTTACATAAATTGTAGCATTTTGCACAATTTTCAAAGTAACACTTATAGCTGAGATGTAGCAAGCAATTCTGGAGTTGCTAAGATATCCCTATCGTTACAAGATAAATGGCGAGTGTTCGCCAAGTTGTTAAACAAAATTAACGATGACGCTTTGGGCATTTATATACCAGGCATCAACCCATCACTCAGTTTTCTCCTAATCATTAAAAGATACGCTTTGCTCGTTGTAGTAGTCTAAGTGGGAGGGGGGGGGATTCTTCTAAAGGAATAGTTTCAAATTTGCTTGAAGTTCCGCGAATTAATGTTGTCATATATATCGCCAAATCATTTCGCCCAAGCCCCAGTTTGTTGTTGGGTGGGGTGGGCTGAGAGATTTTGAGATGAGTAAGAAGGGCTGAGGAGGGCTGAAAGTGGTGTAATAAATTCGCAGGGTTATAATTCGGGTGACTGAATCTATGATAGACGACTTTGTTGTTGTCTTGGTAAAGCGTATGCTTATTAGTTGCTCTATGTCAGTGGTTTGGAAAGGGTTGAATATCGAATAATTTATCTTTCTGAAATTATTTGGGAATTTGGAAGAAATTTGTTCGAGAAAATAATAATTATAGGAATCAATATGTCAATAATCATTATAAATATATATATATATTTCGAATGGTATTAACAATGCAATATACTTCCTTTTAAATTAAATCCTTCTTATATAACATGAGTTTGAAAGGATATTTATTTACATTGGTCAACGAAAATCATGATGTTCAATACTGAATCTGAATTTTTTTGTTCTCAATTTTTATTGTATTGCTGTTGCTTATCTCCCAACCAGATTTAAAAATCTGTTGATATTCAAAAAATCATATACAAGAAAAGGAGATTTTTATTGTATTCAAATGATATTATTTTGCTTAGTTCCCTTCCCTTCAACGATGTATCATAAAGGCCTTCATAAACTTGTCTGGTCCATACAGATATATTTTATTTTTAATATATGTTAAATATTTTAAGTGTTTTGTTGAAATATACAATATATTTTAAGTGTAGATGGACTAATTGGCAGAAAGCAAAAGTGGCTGTTTTTAACAGTAGAGGGGCCTTATGTGCCAATGGGCATGAAAAGGAATGATGATAATGAATTCTCAGTGGTGGGTTGAAGACTAACAGGCAGGGACTAATATAGGGGCCTTTATATCTATGCTAAGAGGTTTCAGATGTATGTGTCTCTGATTGTTAGGGAAGTAAAAATGACCTGAATGAACACCTACAATGACGCCATTTGTCAGAATTTTGTAGAGCCTTAACCTAGACGATTGCCTTGGAAAACATCGAGTTGTTGCGGGTGTGCTTTACATGGTTGATTTTAGTTGTAAAGTGATTATTAACGGTTTATTATTAAACTAGAGATCATCGCTCCCTGCACACTTTGCTTACCAATCCTGATGATTGACTCGCAATCAATTTTGTTTATTAACGATAAACTAAATGTTACATTAAAATTAAAAATCATCCAATTGAAAGATTCCAAAGTTTATGGTAATTTAGTTTCTTATTATAGTAAAATAGATTTTTAAATGTAAACATTTTGCGCAGCTACTTCATCGCCATATTTTTTTTTCATTATGCTTGCTTAATGTTTTTGTTATTTTAACACTTTCCACCATAGAGAAGTTAATATCTAATATTAACTAATTAATCTAATTTAAATAGCAAAAGGAAACTTCAAATGCATATGGTGACTTGAGACAGTTTTACTTAAAATTTATTAGGAAAGCAAATATATCTTATTTATATTAACCTTTTAATAATTGTAAACCATAGTTAAATATGTGCATTATAAAATGTTGCATAGTCGAAAGGTCGTAGAATTATAAAATAATAAGATTAATCCTTTGCGATAAAATTGAAATTGATTCAAAAGAGCGTTCAAACATCACAAATAGGAAACTTTTATTAAAACTCAAAGGTATTTAACTAAATGGTAAACACCATCATCCGAAGAATAAAAAAATTACTCCATTACATTGAGTTTTAAATTTAGATTAGGATTAATTTCAGTTTTAAGCGTTTCACTTTAAATAATAACTAAAATAAAAAACTTTATGATAGCAGAGAATGATAGCAAAGGTTGATAAATAAATGCAACAGCTAATAACACTGTCAAATAAGGAAATAAATTATTCATTTGTAAATGACGTAAAACCTTCGATTAATTTTATGCCGTTTACAACTAAACACAAGTAGCTTTTTCTTGTTTGTTAATTTCATAATTTTTCTGTTCAAGGAATGCAAGGAACGTTCGCACCATGCTATATCCTGATGCAAATACGTTTTTAAAACGGCTACTTTTGATAAGTTATTGTTTAAAATTTTGTTTGTATGGGAGAATCTTTAAGTTTCAAATTAAGAATATTTATTTTAAAATTAATTATATCCTTCCGTTACATAATTAATTATAATTATAATTAATTAATTAAAATTAATATTAATTATAATTAAAATTAATAATATTAATATTAATAATTCCGAGAATCAAAAGGCAAATTGCCTTTAAAAAAGCGACTATTCTTTAAATTTTCTAAAGGATTTGAGAAGCATTTTTTGAAACTTATTAATTGTTAAGAAAACACACAAGATTTTTTTTTTCCTTTTTTTAAAAATTATAAAATTTCAAAAAAGTTTAAAAAAAGTTTAACAAACTCTGATTAAAAAAAAAGAACTGAAGATTATTGCATTTCATATAGCTATTTCATGAATCTGATAAAAATGTACTATTTTTACTCAAAACTCAATCCGTTTTAATACTTTATATTTGCAACGTTATTTCGTTGCTATTCGAGAACAAGATATGAGAGGATCAAAGTAATTGGAAAAACTATGGAAAAAAAAGCTTTTTTAGACTTCCTTCATAAAAAGAATACTATAAAAAAATAGAATAAATACACATATAAATATTGATGACAAGAATATCGTCATCATCAATTTAATGAATGGACGCAAAATGATAAGTTTTGAACTAAAAATAAATTGACGTTCTATCATGTCAGATGATTAGATATCCGGCAATTTGCAACCCGAAGGTGTGAACCATTCATTACACTATTAATAATACAAAACACATCATTACTTTTTCAAATATATTGTTAAGTAATCAAGAAAAGTAATTGCCGTTTATGATAATCAAAAAGTATCAATTCTTCAGGTTGATGAGGTCTTACTTATCATTAAACATTTTTTTTTACTCTCCTATTTGAAAAGGGTAGGCTTGGATAATGATAATGATAAGCGTCTACGTATGAAATTCATCTTGTGGCTAAAACAAAGAAGAAAAAAAATAAGGACAAAAAAATCAGCACGTGTAAGAGCTTTTTCGAACTTGTTGCGTGTTAACTGAACCAGTTATCGTAATGCATTTTGTGTTTCCATGGCGATGAGATAGATGGTTCGCTAGGTGCAACAGTGGGGGTTCCCCCACCCCGCCAAGATCAGGGATGGAAGACGACTGATCTTTCACAGCCTCACCCATGTATAGGTTTACCAGAATAGTAAGTTTATCGACCAGATTAACCCTGTTAAAATTTCGTTTGAAGGCCAACTCACAGAGAAAACTATGAAATACAACAATCATATTTTTATTTATTGTCGATTGCCGTACCAGAAATAGGGTTATTTAATTATAAACTGGTAAGCCCGTTTACTCGTTTTTTACTTTATTCGATGGTAATATTCGGCTATTTACGGTTCACCAATTCAGCATTAATCATTTATTCATTTTCAATAATTCCGTTCATTTCTTTCTTCCTTTCTTTTTTTTTCTTTTTTTGCTCATCAAGAATAGCAGTGGATGTCATAACAAAAATTTAAATAGATTTTCAGATACAACAGACCAATTAAAATTGATCATTAAAATAAAAAGTAGTGGTCTTAAAAATATAGACTCGACTCTAAAAGATATAAAAATATCTACGCCAAAAAAAAAAATGGTAGGTATTGTTCTTGAAAATATTAAATAACTTGTGATGATGGTTGGAAGACTTCTATCTATTCAATGTTGTACTATTTTTTGCAAATTTTAAGAAAAATGTACGTGAAAAGATCCTAGTAGTATATAAAATCTTTGTTGAAAATATAATACTTTTTTAAGAAAATATAGGATTTTTCTTTTAAAAAATTTAAAAAAAAAATTGTCAAAAATTAAAATAAAATGTAAGTGATAAAAAAAATTCCATCATGTTAACACGTACCTTATTACAAAAGATTTAAAAAAAATTTACAATCTAAGCTCACATGAGATTGTACATTTGAATCTCCATAACTGAAAAATTAGCTTCCATCTCTGAATTATGTTGAGAATTTTGATCTGAAACTTTCTTACTCATCAAATAGGTTTCTCTTCTTATTTTTCTTCAAAGCCAATAAACTCTGAAAAAATATCTTGTCGGTGAACTTTTTTATTTTCGACGAAGATCGAAATTCATGTTCAAGAAACTAGACGCAATTCGAAATGCATGCAGGACAAAACTGTAGCACGATTTTAAAAAATGGACGCAGTTCAAAATGCATGCTTAGAAATAAGATGCAGAATAAAATGCGTCTTCAACCCATATGTAATTTAATTTTCATTTTTCTTAGGAATAAGTGCAATCATTACGGGACAAAATCCAGGATTTCTGTATCAGGAATATTACAGATGAAACTTTTCAAGTATCTCTTCGTATTAAATACACTAAGGGAGAAAATGATTTTAAGAATTCTAACTTCGTTCAGAATCAATTTAATACCACTATTGATACCACCTGGTAAAATTATTGGCTTTTAACATATTTTCAAAAAGAATATTAAAAAAGAAAAATTACTATGTTATTTAGGCGAACGATATCACATTATTAATTTATTTGGACACAATAGTTTATTCTTCAAAAAAAGAAGTATTTTCATAGGAAAAGCTTGAAAAATGGAATGGAATGCTATGTCTTTTTTCTTAAACAACCATCTTTATTTTTTTAAACACGCATTTCGTGCTGCGCCCATTTTCTGAAACACGCATTTTAAGCTGTTTCTTTTTTTCTTAAAAGCGTATTTTCAGCTGTGCCTATTTTCTTAAAAACGTATTTTGAGCTGTGTATTTTCTTTAAAACGTATTTTGAGCTGTGTACATTCTTTTAAAAACGCATTTTGAGCTGAATACATTTTCTTAAGCACTCATTTTGAGCTGCATCCTTTATCTTAAATACGCATTTTAAGCTGTATTAATTTCGATATGCTTTATGTTTCGTTGAGTAAAATTACAAGGAAACAAATAAAGATGGCATATAAAATGAAGCTTATATACAATTACTCAAAGTTCTGTTAATAAATTAACACTTTTATGATTAAAAAATATATTTAACAAATTTAAAACTAAGAATAAAAAAGAAAAAAAAAATATTTTTTCATTCACCAAGATCCATCAGTCATGAATCATGTGATCTGAAAAAAAGTGATGGAATGAAGAAGTCTTGTATTGCATTCGAGCTTAATAAATTTGATTTTTCTGTCCAAATTTGATTCTCTAATTTTTATAAATAAAACTCATGCGTCGTGGTGGCTAAGGAGATAAAGTGCTGGCTTCTTAATGAGGTGAACCGGGTTTGAATTCCAGAGACGGTTCGTCGATGGGAATTCTGCACCCCGCTAGCGCCGACCACAAGCGTTGACGAAAAAAATCCTCAGGGGTAGAGGGATCATGGGTGAGAGTCCTCTTGCCATCAGGCTAACCGTGGTAAATTTTCGTAGTTTTCCACTCCATGGATTAGTTATAGTAAAAAAAAAACCTCCGTGAAAGAAAATTTCTCCCTATATTAGATCCAGGAGTTCTTTCTTCCTCTGTATTGAGTTCAAAATTGCAAGGCAACGGAGTTTAACAGTGGTATTCGTAAACACAAAATTGAGTTGGCTGTTCAACTACTGTTATAAAATAATATAACATTTAAGAAAAGTATTTGCAACTCTTATATGGTAATAGTAGTTATAAAAATGGCATATCATTCGATTAAATGCCTGATTTAAGTGGCTCAGTGGTTTCAAGAACTGAATTGTAATTGTCGATAAGTGAGATTTCATCTTCAGGGCCGCTTGAAACCCACGCAGCTTTAAATCGATGGTTACCACACTTTAAAAAATTCTGGATCAACTAACGGTATAAATTGTCAGCACTTTGTCGCAACATCCGAAAAATTCTTTCAATCTTAAATTTTACAGTAATAGATATTTAATTAGAGCGATTCAGTGATTTTACTGTATAAATTACGCTATATCAAAATTTTTGTTCTGCAACATGTTCCTGTAAAAATTAACTTTATTGTAAAAGGTACTAATTTTATCCAGAATTATTAAAGTAATTTGATCCAGATTTTTTTTACAAAGTAGAGCCTTTGCAAAACAGCCTTTAAACTAATTATTTTTTCGGAAAGTACATGATTTTTTTTACTCGTTACTTAATAAAAGTTACGTTTCCATGTATGATTTTAACTTGTCGTTTACTTGGTGATACGATTAAAAAAAATTTAGATATATCTCGAATTCTCAGTTCGTGCAACCCCCATACATTCGGAAAATGTGGCGTGACCTGACATTGCGGGACTATCACGATCAGCTTGTCTTCATCTTTCGAACGCATGCAAGTCATTCGAATTTTTTATCTTTATTTTATCCCTCCCCATTCACCACACCGCTTTTATCCCTTTTCGAATCTTTGTTCGCAAATCGTTTTTCTTTTATTTAAGCTTTCATCAGAAAACCACACACTATTTAAAAAAAAAAAAAAAAGATTTTCCCCCTCCCTTCTAGAGTCTTGGCGATCGAATCTCCAGTCATGGAAAGTACTCTAAAAATGAGAACATAAAGAGTTTCGAGTACTTTTCTTACGTCGTGCGTGCAACTATTAATTTTTGTCCCTTTTCTTCTTTTTTTAGTGATACGTATTACTTCTATAATCGCGGATCACCGCATTTCTATCTTTTTTTTTCTAATTTAGTATCTTATTAAATGAGTGGCAGTTAGTGGAAGAAAAAAAAGGGCCAAAAATGCTTTTTAATTTAATAAAAAGAAAAAAAAAAAGGTTGAGTTTACTTTCGGATGAAAAGATCGTTACATGGAAGTAGAAAATAGCTGTTATTATTGCCTGAAAAAAGAGTAAAGCGTACTTTAATTATAGGTTTAAATAAAATTTCAGAATTGAGCACCCCCCTAAACTGTTTCTGCTGTTCTAGAAAAATAATGGTATTTTTATGTTATCTGTGTAATTTGGGGTTTGAAACATATTACTGAAAAAATTGCATTTGAATACAATTATCAATATATAAGAATGTTTATTTAAACGTAATCAATAATTTTTACTCTCCGTGCAGTATAAGATGACAGAAAAGATTTTGTTAATAAAATGTGTGGATGACAGGTTTTTTTTTTTTCAAATTGATTCTGATTTACATTAAAAAAGATTAGATTTTTTCCACTATCTTAAATCAATTTTTTGTTTTCATATTTCAAAATATATTA
Organism: Parasteatoda tepidariorum; assembly: GCF_982258835.1. Lineage (NCBI taxonomy): Eukaryota > Metazoa > Arthropoda > Arachnida > Araneae > Theridiidae > Parasteatoda > Parasteatoda tepidariorum. Next base: position 58,440,829 of record NC_141756.1, read on the forward strand.
TTAATAAGGAATGATAATTACTGTAATTGCTTAGGCTGTTGATGAAATGTACACTAAGAAAAAAGGGGTGAGGTGTTAATTTGGTCCACTAATATCATATAAATAAGATTCTTTATTTAGAAAGAATTGAAGGATTTGGTGTAGCAAGCCGCAAATTTTTCCAAAGAGATATTATGCTGATTCTTAATATTGTTTCCAGAAAGATAATTAACAAGTTCAAGGAAATTTCATTTGATATCAGTACAATACATAAAAACATCTTATTGGTTAATTCTTTTCTACATGTATGATTTTGCAGTTCACCAAAAAAAAGGAAAACAACCAATATAACCCCAACTTAATATGAATTAACAACTGATTCGTTTCGAATCATTGAGTTTCTTAATATAGTTAAATTTTATATATATATTCGAATGTAGTTGGGAACTTGAAGAATTGACCAAGTTTACGGAAAAGTGATACTTTTCTTCTTAACTGTTTATTTTTTGCAGGTTTTTTTTAAAAATTTTTTTTAATTTTATGTATTTCAAATTATTAATCCTATTCTCGTTCATCAGTATAAAAATAACTCACTCCCTTAGAAATAAACCAGATCTTCGCTTATTAACCATAAAAAGTGTAACGCAAGCCTCATTTCTCAACTCGAAACTTTAGGTGTGTACATCTTCCAGATTATAAGAGATTATAAACTGAAAAAAAAAATCACGTCACGTACTATCCCATTATTATAATATCATATATTGTATTATCATCATATTAATGTATCACATTTTTTTATTATCACGTATTACCACCAGCCAGCACACACATAATACTTGATTTATTTAAAATCAAAATTGACGCACAAAAAAACCCCATCATATAGCGATGCAAATATAATTTTAACCCTAAACAAAAAAACCCTGATAAAAACCGTGCGTTATGATAATGATATTTCTGGTAAAATAAAACTCATATTTCTGGTAATAAAACCAAAATATACGGTATTTAAACCATTTATTTGGTAATTTTTCCTTTCATATGATAACGGTTTACCGGAAATTTTGGTTCTCAAAATTACTGCTCTTATTACCCCACATTTAGTAAAAAATACAAGATTGAAAAGTAAATAAACTAAATGGTTAATAAATGGTTTTCTGTTATGCTCTAAGGTATCATGATAAAATTACTAAATGTTTCCACATTTACTAAATTTTTTCACATTTTATAAAACCATATTTTGTAGTTAATTTTACTAAATTCACAACCAAAAGGCTTCGTTTAAAATTACCGAGCTTTTTCGTGTACCCATGGAATCAGAAACAAGTACTGCACCATATTCCGTTACTTTTGACCATATTTTTTTCTTCAGTTTGTATAACCACATTTAATGAAACTCAGAGTATTTGATTTATTCCAAAATAGATGCGTGAAAAAGGCCATCGTATAACATTGTAGAAACTAGCATCTTTTGATTTGTCCAAGTAGTACAACTGATTTGAGATGATACTAAAGTGGATAACAAAAAGATGCTATCAAAGCATCGTAGATATGATATAACTCCCATTTGAATATAGATTGCACTTGATTTATAAGTAAATAAATGATGGATAAGAAGATATAAAATAACATAGACATAATTTAAAACAGTACCTTTACATTTGGAAAATTATTACACCTGATTTAAGATGAAATTAAAGAAGATGACAAAAGAGAAGTTACCAAAGCATTGTAGAAATCATTTCAACTCTATAAAACCCCTTTTAACATACCTGATTTATGTGAATACATACATAAAATAATATATACATCATTTCAAGCAGTACCTTTGCATTTGGGCAAGTATCACAGTTGAGGTTAGGTGAAACTAAAGTCGATGACAAAAAAAAGCTACCAAAGCATTGTAGATATAAATATCAATCTTATACAATCCCATTTGAATATACATTGCACTCTGTTTATGTAACTGCATAATATATGAAAATAAAGAACATTATTTCAACCTTATACTATTTTGTTTTAACTCACATAACATTTGATGAAGCATCTGAAGCACGTACCGTCATGTGGGGCTACTTTGTGCAGGATTTCGCAGTTTTTGAATTTTGACATGTAAAAAAACTATGTTAATTCAAACTTAAAAAAAATTTATCCATATTATATTCATAACTGGACTCAGACGAGTGAATTTGATTAATATTGGCATTATTTGTATGTAATATTTGCAAATAATAAGTCAAAACATACCTTGCACAAAGTAGCCCCCAAGTGCAGCGATAGGAATTCAGTTTAATAATCATGTTTTTAGTAAAATATTGATATAAAATTGTTGAAAAAGTTAATTGTTGACATTTTTAATAACAAAAACATCAAGATATGTAAAGATACTAGTTTGAAAATAATTTTCAGCGTTAAAAAACCATTTTTTATAAAGAATTTTTTTCTTAAAAAGAATGTTTATTTCAAAACATTTGAGTTTAAACAAAAGGAAACTATATACATTTTTGAACATTGAAATGGATGAAATTTCAAAAATAATAATTATTACATATTCATTAATATTTATAATATTGATAAATTTGAACATAACATGCTTGAATGAACGTGACAGAATTTGCTCTTCAGTTTCTGTCAAAATCACCTGATGTCCTATAAAATATATTTTTATGCGTTAAATCGTTTGATTAATTCATTAGAAAAATCTTTGTAGAAGAAAAATAATAGTTTACCAGCAGATTTCACGTGTTTCTTATGAATTTTATTAGAGATAGTATTTCTGTGGATTCTGTGCTTCCGAGAAGCTTCTGCAATCGACATACCACCAGCAACTGCTTGCAAACATTGTTGCAGCTTTTCTAAAGTGTAATCACGGTAGTTTCTCACTCCAGGTATTTTTTTATGACGTCTGACAATTTTTCGGTCGAAAAAATAAACGAATGAAACTTTGCGCAAAGTAGCCCCACAGTGCATTTTTTCATTTTCCGCTTATTTGTTATTAATTTTCAAACTTTTTTAGCACTAACATGATATAATTGTTCATTAATATATAAATAAAAAATTTTGCACTTACGACAATTGTTTTATCAACGTCTTTGCATTTCACAGCTAAAGTTTCCACGCACACCTTTCGACTTCCGACGCTCTCGGAAAGTTGTTGACATTGGATAAACAAAACACACTCTGAGATTGTTTTAAAATTCGAAAAAAATGTTTGTAATAATAGAGGAGATTTCTATCTTCAAATTCTACACATTTTTAACTTGAAAAAAACACAATACTGAATAGCAGCACTTGAAAAGTGCCAAATTCGAATTTGCACAAAGTAGCCCCCGCTGCACAAAGTAGCCCCACATAACTGATGATAACGAACGGTGGTAACGAGACGGTAACTGATGATAGCGAAAATAAAACATGAAACATCTTAATAATTTTTATCTGATGATCGCATTATAAATTATCACCATGTAATCTAAATAGTTTGCAAAGATAAATCATGATTGTTAAATTATTTAATTTTAAATGAAAAATTCAAAATTTGAATGTAGTATTCGATTACTTCCTTAGAAATGGAAATTTAAAAATATAACGCTTTTGAAATGTTTTTATTCAGTAACTCTTCTGCAAATTTCGCACTTCTCCCATCTTAATTATGCGTAGTTTTAATTTAATTAATTTGTATATCATACAACACTTGTATATTTTATATACGCAAGCATGTCTCATCTTTATTTGTATATCTGACACACAATTTTCATTGTAAAAAATTTAATTATCAAGTAAAAAATTTTTTTATGTCATATTGCGTAAAAAAAAGGTCAATCAATTTTCACAATACCTAGTAATCATATACAAAAACTTCATTGCCCATTAACATAAAGCATTTCCGAATATAGTTTTGCAGAAACAAGACTCTTTATGGGACTGGATAAAGCTACGGAGAAATATATATGTTTTTAAAAAATCAATCTTTTTCTAAGTAAAAACTACTTTTTCAAACTTATTTTATCAAAGTTTTCCTTTAAATTTGTACTACCCATTGTTGCTCTAATTACGACTCTGACAGCTACATTTCTGCAGCAGGTTACCATGGCAACCTTCTTTTGTTAAATAGTGAGAGAATAGGAAATAGAAATTATTTTTTTTTCATATCCTTTTAACCCTCTCCCCATTCTAATTTTATTTATTACGAAATTGAAAAGGAACTTACCTAATTGGATAGCTTTCTGAAATTTCGTGTGTAAAAATCTCACATTTTACTTTTCACAGAGCAAAGCTGGAATCGAAAAATAAAAAAAAAGAAAAGAAAAGAAATAAATATTGTGTTAGAATTTCCTTTCGCCTATATAATTACTTCATTATTATTTCGCACTTAAAGCAAAATGTAATCTCGTCGGCAGAAAGAGAAAAGATAAAATTTCTGGTTAAACTAATTAAAGGAAGGTCCTTCCTCCCTTAATCGTTTCTAATTCTTATACATTTCTGACATGGTGTTACCATTTTTTTTTCTTCCTATTCCAATTTCTCCTGCTTTTGCTTTCACTTATTACAGGTGATTTTGGTAGGAGGGGATGGAATGAATTGCGTGGGAGGGGGTATTGTTCGAGAACTTTCTAGAGGGAATGCGACTTCAATTACAAGATATATCTCATTCGACGACATAAATGAATAAGAATAAATGACAGTAAATTCCAGGCGCTTAAAGCTTCAGAGCTGGATGATTAGGTTGAAACATTATCGATGGTACTTCCAAGAGAGTAATTAATAATCAGATGTCTCTTACTTTTGAAAATATTTTTCGAAAAAAAAAGTAATTTCAAAATTTGAAGGGATTGAATACTTATGAAGGTTTTAATTACTTAATTGGTATATCACATCCTCTCGTTATTTGTGATTAAAATTTTTGTATAATTTTTTTTTTTTTTTTTTTTGAGATTGGTATCGATTTTTTTGATTTAAATATTCAGCTTTTTTATTATTTGTATAATTTTAAACCTATTACGCAGGGATTTAATTAGATATATTTTTCATATTTTGTTCATTATTTTGTATTGATTTAGGTCAAAATAAGTAAAAAATACTATATTTAGAGCTTTAATAATTTATGATCATGAAATATAGCATTAAACGACTGTCAAAGGTAAAATCTTTCAAACATGACTCACTTCCGAACAATATTTTTTTCTTCAAATTTTTTCTTATTTGTAGTTTAGTGAGATTAAATAAAATTTATAATTTCAGTAAGATAAGATACACATAATCAATAAAGTTATTTTAACTATACAATATTTAGAAGAAATCGTCAAGGTGCAAAATTTTCTAGACTAGTGCAAAGACTAGTTAGCATAGTGCAAAAAAAAAACTAGCGCAAAAACATGATTTCGCAAAATTTTCGAATTTGAGTTTATTTTAAATTTAGAATTCCAATATTCTTAGCTTTCCAAAAATACTGTACTCTCTTTTGTACTACAAATATTTACAAAGTTGCAGTAGTTTTTGTTCAAGGTGGTAACAGTGGATAGACTAATGGTTTCAAGTCTTAAAATGCGTTTATCTCAAAAATCAGATTTTTTGACATTTCATACCATTTTCTTAAACACGATGTCTCATTTTATTTTTTAAAATAATTGTCTACAATTTTTCATGATGAGTGTTTTATGATTATAGTACACGTGTTTTGAATTACAGACTAAGAGAAAAAGGCAAAATTAAATTTTTTATTCACGTTTTTTCGAAAGTGTAGACATTTTTAAAAATTTTTTTTTTTTAACTGTATTGATCCCTAACTCAGAAGTATATGCAATTGCTTTTAAGATAATAGTTCAAAACATAGCTGATAGCTTTTTAAATAAAGTCCTCAAAGGTTTTTTTGTTGTAGGTGATAGAACTTTTTTATTGTCATATATGCAAAATATGCTTTATTTTCAAATTAAAATGGTCATTTAAAAATTAATAACAATAATAATAAATTATTTTAGCTAGTTTATAAGTTTTTACCCATAATAAAACAAGTGAACTAGGTTTTTGAAATTTTATATTAATATTTTAAAAAAAATTGCCGAAACTAGTCGGATACTTTAAGTTAGAATGCATATAAACACTACTATTTCTTAAAACGAAAATAGTTTGTAAATCAAACATACGTGTGGAACAAAAAGATTATCAAAACGAATTCGAATTACACTTTTAACATAGAAGCGGATATTAATTATGCCTTATAAAATTATTTAATACAGTTCTCAGAGATTTAAAAATTAAAATATAATTATTTTTATTGCGCAACTAAAAACCATGCATACTTATTTAATTGGGAATTTTTGTATCTGCTTATCAATATTAGACTTCCGAAAAAAAAAACTGTTTTTACATCATTTTAGGTTATAAACTTAACTTCCAGCGATAATCTTTTCTTGAATTTTTGATATTCAAAGATCGAAAACATTAAGGACGCCATTTTTTGAAGTGAAAATAATTCTCGTTTGGTGTGAAAGTCTGAGAGTTTGATGTAAGATTATTCAATTTTAAGTGTTTCGACTAAATTACACCATGAGCCGCCGTGACTCAGGGGACAGAGCATTCGCCTTCTAATGAGGCGAGCCGGGTTCGAATCCCAGTCGATACGAATTTAGCATCCGGTTTGCACTGACCACAGTGCTGACGTGAAATATCCTCAGTGGTAGACGGATCATGGGTTAGAGTCCCCTTGCCGTCAGTCTAACCATGGGAGGTTTTAGTGGTCTTCCTCTTTATGTAACGCAAATGCGAGTTAGTTCCATCAAAAGGTCCTCCACAAAGGCTTATTTCTCCAATACTCGATCCAGGAGTTCTCTTGTCTTCTAGATTGGGTTCAAAATTACAGGGCTACGGAGTTGAACATCAGAAGTCGTAAACCCAAAAAATTGGGTCGGTCGTTCAACGACGGTTATAAAGTAAAATTAAATATACCTTTCAAATATATGAACGTTCGATATGGTTTTAACCCAAAATTAAGTGTTTATTCACAGAATTTCTTGGGCTGTTCAATATTGTACTTGAAGAGATTTACATCAGAGTTTTCATAGTATACAATGCCAAGTGCTCTTTAGTCGAAGTAGGGAACATAAGATATACATAAATATAGATCATCAATAAAAATGCACATTCCCTTTCAAACAAAAAGAAAAAAGACGAAAAAATGCAGTTGAGCAGAAAAAAATGCCGTTGTCCATAAAGTGATCTTTTCAAAACTCAAAGTTTACTTTAACAGTTTATTTAGTTATTGATGCTTCTCCTATTAGAAAACGGCGGTCATAAAATTTCAATATAAAAAAATTAATGTAAAAATGCACAGCAAATGTATACTGTATACTGGGGACGGGACCTTTATCTTTAAAAAAAAAACATCAGTAGGAGAAATGATAAACAATGATGGATTTTTTTTTTTTAATTTTAAAAAGATTCAGCAATGTAGGAAAATTCAAAATCTCACCCATACACACCGGGTTATTTTTCAAATGAAAATAATCAAACTAAAATCAATATAAAATCGAAATCGAAACAACAAAACAACGAAATCAAAATAAAAAAGAATTTTCCTGTTGAACTTAAAAATTATTTTCAATTAACATTCATACATTTCAATGATACTAGTTAAAAATTTGAAATAATCATATTTCATACATTTTTTGTCTATTTTTCAGAATTATATGCAATTCCGGATTTATCTCTTTGTTCGTAAGAAATAAATGCATATAAACATATGCATAATGCATTTAATTTATTTTATTTTCCGATTCTTCCATTTTTTCCAAAATTATATATATATTTCGTATATATTTAATCTCTTTTTTCCTGAATGCATGCAAGCAATCCAAATATGTTTCGATTCCTAATATTTGTTAATCTCTCAAATTTTTATCTCATACTAAAAGCTAACAGGCCACAAAATTTGCACAAGGAAATGATAGTATTATTCTTCGTACTCAACAGCAGACGATTTTTTTCAATCGAACATACGTGCGGCATATGACCGATTTAGAAAGAAGATGTGGGTGTAATATTTTTTTCTGTTTATCTTAGCTGCTTTGTTATTTACAGTTGGCGTTATTTCGTCACTCAAATAGTACTTCGCGGAAACCTCCTGTTTACTTTAACCCTAAAAAAGCCGATGATATGAAAGTGAAAAAGCGTTTGAGAGTGTGTTGATAAATAGAATGTAAAACGACTCACATGGGGGATATTCGAATGTGTAAACTTAACTTTACCCTATACCAGAAGCATTGAATAAATCTTCGGTTTTTATGAGTTTTGAAGCAAAAATAAAAATAGAACGTGCTACAAAGGTAAACAATATATCTGTCGTTAAAGAATTAGATAGAAGAAAAATATTATATTATTATTATTATGGAGAAATTAAATTCAAACTAATAAACATCAAAACTCAGTTTTATTTTTCCGGAGATCACGTTTCTTAGCAGATTTTTTTTTTCTTTACTCGGTCAAATTACCAAGGGCACAATGACTATATAACCCTAATAAAAACAAACTTAATTTGATAAATATGTTTGTTACAACTTATAAATTGATATTATTGATGAAACGTAAACTATGCTATATACACCGAAGAGCCATTACATTATGACCACCCTCCATCTATAACAATGGACCCGCCCAGGTTTTCATGATTTCTCGCCCAGGAACAATGTTTTCATGGGGCACATAAGGACCCATAATTCTCATAGAACAATCTCTGACGTCTGTAAGCTACTTGAACATAGTTGCAGACCAGGTTCACCCATTCATGGCAACAGTTTTTCCTGCTGGGGATGGTGTTTACCAACAGGATAATGCACCATGTCTTAAGGGTCGAATCGTCATGGATTGGTTCGAGGAATGTAACACGTGTCATAATGTAATCGCTCTTCGGTGTATATGAAACACGTAAACTATGATATGTTACGGTAAACTATGCAATACACAGTCTATAATCGGTACCTGTTATTATTCTATACCTGCAATTTAATTAATATGCGATAATGTGATAAATAGCGCAATAATGATGAAATTAATTATGTAAATCATAATTGTAGTGTAATTGAATATAATGAATAATATAATTGTATCCAAATAAGTGTAATGTATTTTTGTGCAATTTATAATTAAATTGTAACCCACCAGTGTAACAGTAACTAATCACTCTCTACTCTTCCAGTGATCTATTCTTACTGTAATTCTAACTGTATAACTGTACTCTTATTTTAACTGCAATTGTATAATTGTTATTTGCAATTTTGTAATATAATAATGAAACTAACCAATAATTTTACTTGTATTTAAGCCTGTTTGACTATAATTAAGCTAATCACAATAATTGTAATAATGTAATCCAGTTAACAATGCTTCAAATAAATAATGAAATCATTGACTGTAAAAAATAACAGGAATCAACCAATGTAAATGCAATATATCTGTCACCAACCATAGAGTAACCTCAATTGAAAATTCTTATTGCATCTGGTACTCAAATGTATTTGTAACTAATCTCGAACCAGGTGAAGCTCCAAAACATGTAACCCCTCCATTTAACTATGTAATGTTATTTCAATTTATAATGTAATTTCATTAATTCTAATTCATTTTACCTAATTTTGTAATTGTTAATTTTATGTACTAACCCACTTCCTTTACAGCAAGCCTAGACATACGGGCTAAGTAGGTCTGTAGGGTTGTAGGATTGGACACTAGGTGTGCGGGACAGCGTCTTCTGTGTGTCGGCTGCGTGGTTTCCGTGTTCAAGAAGCCTGGGTCCTGCGGATCTCTGGATGTGTGAGGGATATTGTTTACGCAGTGGTGACGAAAAGCCGCAAACCCGCTTAGCGGGTTGACTGGCCACCTGTGGTGACCAAACAAATGAACATGAGCAGCGATGGCTCAGGGGATAAAGCGCTCGCCTTCCAAAGAGGTGAGCCGAGTGCGAATCCCGGGAATGGCTGGTCGATACGAATTCCGCATCCGGCTTGAACCAACCACAGTGCTGACGTGAAATATCCTCAGTGATAGATGGATCATGGGTTAAAGTGCCCTTGCTGTCGGGTTAACCGTGGGAGGGTTCCGTGATTTTCCTCTTCATGTAAAGAAAGTCAGTTTATTACCATCAAAAAGTCCTCCACGAAGGCTTATTTGCCCCAATGCTTGATCTAGGAGTTCAATTGTCTTCATGGTTAGGTTCGAAAATCCAAGACAATGGGGTTGAATATTGATAGTCGTAAACTCAGAATTGGGTTGGTTGTTCAACACCGGTAATAAAAAGTAATATTTTAAATCAATATTTAGCTTAACTAACCTAAATTATTGCAGCAGTGCAATTTTTTACTAGCCTTTGTTGTAGAACATTTTGTTACAAATTATATTGTTGCGGAATTGATACAAACTATTGTTGTGGCACAATCTGAAGTTTTAGTGTAAAATACTTTATTGCAAACAATTGTTGTAGAAGAATGTGTAACGCAAACAGTACTTTGATATACCGCATTTTATTAGAAGTTTTTTTAATGAATCTTTGAAAAGAAAACGTTAAAAAAGCGCAGGTTTTCTTTTAACAAATTACTCTATAAATGGTGATTTTTTATAATCAATTTGGTTAATTGATTTTCAATTCCATACATCGCTGTTGTAGAAAAGTAAAACAACGCATAGCAAGAAACGTTGGCAGTTAAAATTCATCTATGGCATTTGTTTGTGAGTAGCAAAAAAATTAAAAATTAATTTTAGCTTTTTTTAAGGAAATATGGAAGTAGAGGTGCTCTTATCTTTTTAACTTAGATGATAACGGCATTGATAAAAACCAGACTGTATCAGTAAATAAAGCCTTTTATAAGTGAAATTAGTAATACAGTAATTGTAGTAGTTAAACCAATTTTAGTATTATTTCTTCAAACACAGAAACAAGTAAACAATTTAATCAATAGTGAAAGCATTTTAAAATGAGCTTACTAGAGATTTTGTTTTGCTTTTTACTTTGCAATGAAAATATAACTTAGTTTCTCCAAAAAATGATTTCAATGTATTCAAGTTCCTAAAATGCTCATAAGTTCCTTTATTCACCAAAACCAGAATACGCTTTTTTTTTTTTTTTTAGAAAAAAATAAATTTCGATTCAGAACTACAAGCATACAATCTGAAAAAACTGATATGTGCTGAACCATAATACTGTTTTCAATTTTTGAAACAAGGGATATTATCAAGAAAATTAATCGCTTTTAAACATAAATGCAAGACAATGTATTTCGACTTGAAAATAAGAATAATTGAGTTTACATCTAAAGGTTGCTACCATATTTTCCCTAATAATAAGGTTTCAGATTCCAATATTATTGCCCAACGTTCAACCAATTTCGTCTAAACAATATAAACTAGGAAAGTAAATATTATTTACATCAGAACGGAAACTATTCGACTAAATAAATAATCTCAATAAACTTAAGCGGTAAGATATTGCCTAATTAAAAAATTCACTCTCGTCAAAAATATACAAATAGGAAATAACAGTCGACATGTTTCAAGGCATGCAACAAAAGTTCTTTTGCTTCTTATCAACCACGTCGGAGAAGTCTTGAAAATGGGCGCCTGTTTTTGAGCGCTTGAAACTTCTCGACTATTATTTCCGGTATATATATATTTTGAAATTTTTATCTGGTGATATTAAATCAACTATTTAAACAAGAAAAAAATAGCACAGCATGTATGAAAGTTGTAATTTTATCAGAATAGAAATATTTCAATAATTTATAAAGAAAATAATTTGCAGAAACTACTAAAACTTGTTTATAATAAGAAGTATTTGATATTTTTAAAAAATATATATATATATCATGAACTACCGGAGTAAATGTATTGATTAAAAATTCTGTTATCTAAATTTATAACTTAACTATGTTTACTAAAGCGACAAACTTCTTCATATACCTCAAGAACTCTTAAAAATTGATGAAGATTACTTTAAAACTGATCGTTGATTTTCAAACAAATGCTTTAAAGGTTAGGAGGCCAACAGCAGAAACCGATGACTCATTAATAATAGAGCGTTCTTGTCTTTCAATTATCTCTCAAATTATACGCGAGTTATGCTTAAGAAGCATCAAACATTTAAGAAATATCACTTGCATGTTTAACAGATTAAAAGAATATTAATTTGCCTACCCATTCGGCAGATAAGAAAGAGTATTTTTAAAAATTGCATGAAGCAATGATCCCAGAATATTTATTACAGCATTATTCTTTTTATGGATACAGCGGGGGAGAGAGTTTCAGATTTTTCCGAAGAAATAAAACAGTCGTTCCCGTGACAACGGTTGGCGGTCTCCATAGTAACCCCGCAGCAACATCAGACTTCGTAAATTAATTGCAAAAAATTTAACTCAAAGTTTACAATCAAGAGATTGAGATAGGATAGTGATGTTTAAAAACTTTATTTCTAAAAAGTTTTTACTCCTGAAACTTAAGTTTATTACTGGGGTTACAAAGTGGATATGCTTAGTTTAATAAAACATTTTCGTTGGTCTGGGTTCTTTGGTGGAGACGATAAAATACTTTCTTTTGTAATCGTGTAATATATAAAATACTCTTTCACGACATTTCGAAGAATATATTGCGGTTTATAAAAAGTACATAATGCTTTAATACTTATTGGACTTTTTAAAAGTATTTTGTTTCAATTTATAAAAATAAATTTAAGGTCTGCAAAGAAAAATAAATTAGAATGGTAATAGCCTGTGGCAAATATGCACGATTGCAATAGTTCAACATAAATTAACATTTTTAGCAGTTCAATCAATATTATTCAGAAATATGATACTGAACGAAATAATTTATCATAAGATAAAAAAGGGTGAGAAAAGAATTTGGATAAATATAACACAAAAATTAAATTATGGCTAAAATATCATAATCAAAATTTGCTTTTACAATGCTTACTACTTATGGCGACATATGGTCTCGTGGTACTTAAAAGGTGGGATTGTTGGTCTCTTTTTTGTGGGCACCATATAGGTGGATCAGCGTTACCCCCAATAGCAGAGGAAGGACAGAGAGAACATAGAGAGAGAGAAAGAAAGAGAGAGAGAGTAATTACATCCAACGGAACCTTCACGTCTTGAAAACTATTCTTTGACCACCATACCAGATGTTCAGCACTTTCAGATAAACATACAGAGATTAATAACTAACAGGTTAATAATTTTCTAAGACGTCACTTTGACCGAGGGGCGTAACCTCGTCACAAAATTTTCTGTTATGTGACGCAACTAAACTACTAATATAGTAGGTACAATGATTAATTTAGGTATGCCAAAATCTGAAGAGGTTTAGAAGAAACAAACTACTCCAAGATAAACAGCACAGAAAAATCCTTTAGATTTAAAATCTATTGAATATGATGGTGAATTCCTAAGCTCGTTATGCTAGAGTGGAATTTTTTGAAAGGCCAGTTTTTTTTATTTCCGAAAAAGCGCAACATTTTCCAAAACTAGTTTGGGAAATATTGTAACATGAATATTTGATGTTCATTTTTACCCAAATGACTTCTTGTAACCCTGCATAGTTTAATACACAAATTAAAATGGTACAACTGAGAAACCTAAAGGAAGGACCACCCCTGTGCAGCCATTTCTTCTATTTACGACCACTTTTGGGAGACATGGAATTTTTTCCGTAGACTTTACGTTAAAGAAACCCCATACGAGAGACCATTAAAATCTTTCGAAGTAACCAAACAAACTTCCTCACCAAATGCGGAAAAGTTCAAATAAGGAAACACAAAAAAATATCAAAATAAAAAACATTAACAAAAGAAATAAGTAGATTCAAATGTATTCAAAATATTTGTGAGTGGTTCTTTTCGGCAATCCCTAAAAAAGACTGACAACCACATGTTACAGTCAGAATGCACTAAAGATGACGCTATCCATGATTTAGCTTTTGAGTTAGATGTTAAATTATAAAAAAAAACTAAGCATCTCAAACAAACCTCTCATTTTTTTTAAAGTAAACTTATTTTTATTATATGAAATTAACTGCAAACTTAAAACATAAAGCATAATTTTTGATTCATTTAAAATAGTTCGATTATTTATAATTGGTAAATTCATTTTTACACCGCATTACATTATTAGGGGTCATTTTTATTAAAGCTAAATTTTATTCATCGTTTCGGATTTCATGATGCCAACACAAGTGGCATTTTGGCACCAAGAAAATGACACTGAGTGAAATTAAAATCACTTGCGACAAATCATGTACATGAGAACATTTCGAAGTCAATGGGTGTAACCTCTAAGAACGACCAATGATCATTTTACCACGGAACAGAGAGTGGTCGCTCTCGAGAGGTTTCACTACCTTAATTTTGTAGTAATCTATTAAATTATGTTTAATTTATTGTTGCAGTTAACTCTTTCTTTGCAACTGTTGCGTATCACGAAATTCTCAGCTGATGATAATAAACATGAGCTAAATATTAAATCCCAAAAATTAGCAGTAATAAACTCAAGCGAACAGAACAAACACAGTAATTCTACCATAAAATGAATTATAAGCAACTTAGTTCTATTCTTAAAAGTATTATTCCCACTAGAAATTTATCACGCCATAAAATCAAGCCATCTCAATTGAAATACTTAAAATCTGAACTGTAAAATACAGGATTTTGATCAAAGTCTTTGAATACTGCATACGGTGGGCAATCTTTAGAAGATTAAAACAAGCGTAATTTGCATAAACTAATCCGTCTGATCTATCACTTTGTAGTAAGCTAGGAAGCTCTCTTTAGAATTTGCATTATCCTCTGGGCTTAATTAACGGCTGTACTTGGCGCGGATTGAAACCACAAGTCCTTTCTCGATATTTACTTAAGGCTGCTTGGAAATTCCCTCGCATTCATTTGAATTTAAGTACCATCTCGTTCTGTTTGTGTAGTTTTCTTTTGGAAGGAATAGCCTTCACTTTTGACTGACTAATTGGTTCTCGGGAATGGCAACATTGGCGAGGATTTTTCTGCGAAAGTCTGAAGTTTCAGGAAGAATCTCTGTGTTTTGGAGGATTTAAGTTTTATCTCTCTTTATGGTGTGGCTGAAGTAACTAAGTAAACATTATGCTTTCCAACAACTGAGTTTCGTTGATTGTGCTTAAATATTTAAATTTATTTTAATCCTTAGTCGAAGAATTTAATTACAATTGTTTTTCTAAAACGAATCTTAATGCTTTGTCTGAAATAAGTAAAATAAAGAATATTTAAAAGTAATAGGTGTGGGAATGTACTGAAAAATTAATTTAAAGAAAAATTAGGAATGTGATGTAAAATAATAAAAAAAAAGTTTATAATTAATGTAGTTAAAGAAAAATTGATTGCATGAACCAATGGGATAAATGAGAGAAAAACGCTTAAATACATTATTTATTTAATTATTTAAATTTTTGGTATGAACAAACTCTAATTCAGAATTTCGAGCTAACTCTAATTGGCAACATTCCAGGAATCATTCTTAGAAGGGCAAAGATTTCGTCTGTAAAGAACCGAATTCTTCGAAGACTCTAAAAGAGGCGGAAAAACAAGGCTAATAATTACCAAATGAATCGTTTAAATACTGTATAGTTTGGTTTCATTAACCAGAATTTAAATTTCTTGGTAATGTCATCACCGTACAGTATGCTAGTCTTACAAAAATATTTTTCGCTGCGTTATATCCCCATGATAATAAGAATTCTACTTTTTTCTGATAATAAAATTCGTTTTTAGATACAAAATCTCTTGCTGGTTTACAAAGTGGTAATTGAAAGTAAAATATTGTAAAGAAAAAACTTTTGCAATTATATTTTTCTCAGTGTTACATTAAAAAAATACTGATATTATACGTATTCTTAAATCAAAAATTCAATATGAAATTAAAACTATTAATTTATTCAACCGTTCATTTATAATTACATAGCTAAGAAAATTATAAATAACTTTAATTTTTTTAAAGTTGCATCAGGATTGTTAAAAATGAAGAATTTTAAAAGTATAGTTATACATACATGCAAATTAATATTACTGTACCAAGTAAAATTTAACAACATTATCAGTTGGGTTCGTTTATAGACATACAATCTTAGACGCCTTCTGCAAAAACATAGCAGTCCGAATTAATTATTTTCAAAAACCCATACTTATCTTTGAACATAAAGGGAAAAAATACAAAATGATGTTCTGAATTGCTTTGTATTTTTTTTTTTTTTTTTTTGTACATTTGTCGTAAGAGTGCTTTCCGGTGGAAAGTCTCATTTATTCCATTTTATTCAAATGCTTTATTTGTTCTTTGGCCGCAGTTTTTTGCTCTTCATCTTGTTCTTTGATTGTTTTAACGTTTCTCAAAACTGTGCATAAAAACTAATTACAAGAGTTTTTACGAGAATGTTGGGAGTTGTTCCCTCTTTTTTCTTTGTTTTTTACCCTCCCTCTATTTCTCTCTTTCGCCCTTTTTGTAAGTTGTTTGTTCGAAAAACAAAAGAACTCAGCATTCATAGGCAAAAAGAGAAAATGATAAAGAAGAAAATTTTAATGTTCATTTTGTCTGACGCTTTAGGCGGCATTTTCGGGGAAAAAAGATTTTTTTATACTTATTATAAGCTGTCACACGTGCTCCTTTAAGTTCAGCTTTCCTAGAAGTTGTTGCAATAGTTTTTTATTTTTATTTTGAATTTTGTTGCCAAGGGATTAGTTGCAGGTTGGAGAAACATGGGAGCAGTTTTGGAGTGAATTTTCACGAAATGGTTATTTTATTTTATTACTCTTTAGAAAAAAAAAGCAACCATAATTTAAACACTATGTGATACTTTCTAATATAAAAAAATATTTGAGTTTGGAAAGAGACTTTAATTTCATTAAGAGCTCTTTTTTCCCTCAAAACTGTCAGACGTGCTTTCTAATTTTAAGATTTCTAAAACTTGTACAACATATGTTTTTTTTTTTTATCTCCATTTGTTACTAAGGAATTATACCTTCAGGCTGAAAAATTAAGAAAAAATATATATAATTTTTTGACGAGGTAATTATTTTAGTTTGTTATAGTTTAGAAAGACCAACGATACCACGCGCAATAAATCATTATAAATATTTGAAATCTTGAAATTACTCCAAATTTTAAATTTTTATTTTGTTTTTATCACAAGTGCAATTTTAAGTTTAGCTTTCTTTGAAATTAAAGCAACTGCTTTTTTAATTATGTCACCAAAGCATTAGTTGGAGGTTTTGGAAACATTGGTGTAGGTTTAAAATGTATTTTACGGTAATAGTAGCTTTCATTTATTGCACTTTAAAAAGAGCAAGCATAACTTAAAAAACAGTATTTTCAAGTATAAAAATATTTGCTTTCAAAAGAAACTTAATGTCATTGAATAATTAGTTCTATTTTAAACTGTTAGATGTGATCAATTTTAAATATCCTAGTATTCACAATAAAGGGATTTTTATTTCCTTATTTGTAATTAGTAGCAAGACTGGAGAAATCGAAGAACATATCTAAATATACAGTATGAATAGTCCGTCACAATAAATAATACCTGATATTAAAAATTTCGAAACTTAACAATAGCCTAATATAATTTATTATTTGTTGTAGGCTATTACAAAAATGGGAAAATAGAAAATGTAACACTTATACCATTTCAAGAATGTTTTCTCTTTAAATTATTCCAAAAAATCCTTAGGATTATTATATTTCTTTTAACATTTTTTCTAATATCGAAAGAATTTTTGAAATTTATTAAATCGTAAAATTTACCAAGAACAATGAGTTTACTTTTATTAGTTTAGTTTCAAGATAAGTACAAAATAAGTTATATTATTATTAGCTTTCTCCTTTTGCTCTTAAAGTATTCATCTTCTTGTTTTTCAATATTCTTTCATTTTTTTGTTCTTTTTTGATTTGATGATAATAATTTGTAACTTATTTAGATACAGGTAAAGATATTTGGAGCCTATTGCATTTTTTAAATTTAATGTGATATTAAATTAATTGCGAGACTAAAAAAATAGCTGGTGATCTCTGGCTTGGGGTTAAAGTCTTCAAAATCGAATTTATAAAAATGAATTTGAACACATCTCTAATACGCATATTACTACTTCAGATATTATCTACAGTGTTCCAGTTAAAGTTTAAAAACTCTAGATAGTCGAGAACTTAGGATTTTTTACTAGAAGACCCGAAATTTTAAGCTTTTTAATTACTTTATCGCAATTTCAGAAAAGCTTGTCGAACAGCGCGAAGAATAATTTCTAACTCTACTGAAATATGGCTCATGATTGTATGGCTATAAATTCAATATAAATTAAAGGATAGCAATTGTAGTAAGCATTATCCAAGAGTTCACTTATCCTCTGGGTTGAGCTCAAAATTACAAGGCTACGGAATCAACCATTGATAGTCGTAAACTCAGAATTGTGTCCTCGTTTCAATCAATTTTTTAAAGTCATTTTTTTTATTGCCACCCATATGGTTTTCTCACACGTAAAATCCAACTATTATGCATTTAGTAATGTATAAATGTTAATTAACTTAAATAAAACCAAATGAGATGTCAAAGAATAGACCAATTATGCAAGGCATTAGAGATTGAAATTATTTTAAATAACTTATACAGGCTATCAGCTATTTTTATTTATATTTCGTAATTAATGATTTCATAATGAAACAAAAATAATTGTCAAAAAAATCGCGACAGCTTCTCTTATATAAGTTTTCATTGAAATATCTATAAACGCTATTTGAATATCTATCAAAATTGTTTACGATAAATTTGATGACAATGATAATAGTGTTTGGGAAGTACTTAGTTAGTCCAATTTGGGGATGAGCACAATTGGAATAATTGCAGAGACTATTAGCCAACTCATAGACGTGACAGGTTGACGAATAGTTTCGAGTTATTAAGGTGTTATCCTCCGATTATGCCACTAGGACAATTTCTATAATCAGAAATTTCAAATATTTCTAAAACTACATCAATTTCATTAAAGTATATCAAAAATCGCATAATTTAATGTGGTATTATTTATTTTATATGATAATATGAATTATATACAATCTGATTCATCTGAAGAACACATTTCTAACATTAAATTCTATTACTTGCAGTGCAGCTTATAACTAACACTAGTTTTGGTAAATTCTACTATTTCTAGAAATGGATAATTTGCTTAAAATATTATTCTTAGCAACAAAATATGAAATTTATTTATTTTTAACAATAAGCTTCTGGTCAAATAACTGATATCGTGTTTCTTAAACTATTAATTCAAACATGTGAAAAACACCTAACTTACATTAGGTTGGAACAATATTAAATTGATTTTCTTTTAAAGATATACTGATGAAAATTATAATAGCAGTTTTATTTGTACGTCAACACTTAGTAACATATAAAATAACCTTTCAACTAAAGTAGATCATGGCAATTGATTAAATTCAAGTCAACGCTTAAATTCAAGTTAACACTTAGTAACATGTAAAATAATCTTTCAATTAAAGTAATATATTATCACAATTGAATAAAATCAAGTCAATTTTAATGACATTTACTACTATGTGTCGCTTTAATTAGTCTCAAAACAGGATCACATAATTAAAAGAAAAAACTTTAAAGGGAAATTGAAGTTTGCGCAATTTCTAAAATAAGTAGATATTTTGCAAAAATTATAACTAACTTCTTAAAATATGGTATAAAAATATTAGTCAATTTGGCTTCAGCACTATAAACTGTTTTGTTGTACTTTTACATCATTTTATTTATTTAATATAAATGTTTCCAAATTTTTAATCGGTAATTGAATACCTGAAAGGGACGTAGTATGGGTATCTCGATCACGATTGGTTGTTGAAGTGTGGCATTTGTTTAAGTTAGCAAATGTTCTTTCCATTCCATTTCGAGTAAGCCAAGTATTAATTAGATTAAGTAACACATTTTAAATTCGTTCTCAAAGAATCTTTCTCAAAGATTTTAATTATTTCACGACATATTTACACAAAGACAGGCACGGAGCCACGTCGATCATAAACAAACTAATTATGCATCAAAGTTGCCAGATTCACGAAACAAAAATATATCACGGTTACAATGAAGTACATAAACAAATAATAAATCCAAGTTAAGTAAAAGAAAAAGATGAGAAAGAATTATATTTCTACTAATTCGATGCGCGATACGGTTCTGTACATGATTAACTTATCGTTAATTAACATTATAACTTATGTAGAGAAACTTATCTCAACCTTAACCCTATATTTTGCTGATAAAGATTAGATGGTGCTGACGTCATAGGTCACATGTGTGGGTATGGGAGGTCTTCTTCTTGAAGTACCCAATTGCGGTTTTAGCTCTTTGACAAAATTTATGATTGTGTGTAAGATGCATTGAATGCAGAGCTTATTAGCAATAGAGCCTCATTCGCCTTGACTGTACTATACTTAAAATATAACACAGAAGAAAATACTTTCTCAAGATAATAATATTAAATGGTGCTTAAAACTACTTCTGATGAGTTAGAAGGAAAAAGAGACGTCTCAAGAATATCTCAGATACGAGGAAACAGTATTTAACAAACGATAAATCTG
Organism: Parasteatoda tepidariorum; assembly: GCF_982258835.1. NCBI lineage: Eukaryota > Metazoa > Arthropoda > Arachnida > Araneae > Theridiidae > Parasteatoda > Parasteatoda tepidariorum. The sequence goes on from NC_141756.1 coordinate 58,461,426, forward strand.
TTTAGAGAATTGCTTGCAAAATTTGATTTTTAACTATTCTTAGCTTGACCTTTCCACTATAAAATGCCTTTTCTGATAAATAAATGTTAACTCATTGTTGTTGGACTAACCGTGGAAGATTTTCATTAACTTTCACTTTTCGTGAAAAATATTGTTTCTCACTAAAAAATCTTTTAAAAAACAGGTCTTTTTCAGTATTTGTCCCGTGCCTTTGACTTCTATTCAATACTACATTTATGTGTATAATGTGTATTTTTTAAACCGAACATGATTTTTTTAAACCTTGATTTGCATTAAAAGATTTTCTCGAAATGATTCATAAAATCACGTATTTAGTTTTATTTCCCTCACTACATCATTACATAATACAACTATAATTCAAATTCATTGTCTTAAATTGGTTTCATTTACTTAATTATTCTAATCATCGACGACAACGAAAAATAAATAATTACATTATATTTTACCCGTCATGGCAAAACTTCAGAATCTCTGTTGCGCATATATTACACGTGACTTATGTTGGTTCATCAAAGGTTGCGCAGAAGTAGCCATCATAATACTTGGTAGCCATCTTGTTAATCCTACACAAGTCTAATGAATCTCTCACTTCACTTGGTATAGAGCTATGTAGCGTAGAGCAAGTGTTATGAGCTAGCAGTTGACTAAGTAACTGTCATGTATATGCAACAAAGTACAGTTCAAATCTGCAATGGATGAAAGTTCTATCGTTGATTGTGCTGTGGAAGCTAAGGGAGAGGGGTACCAGCTCAGGAGCTGCCCATGCCGACTGACCCGAGTCCGAAGTACGTGTTGCTCCTACCATGGTTGTTGAATTATAACAAATGGGAATAGGTGCTTGGTCACAGAATTGGGCAAAAATATAAACGATTACAGTAATCAATTACTTGTAATTATAATTACAAGGTATCATAATTTCGATTACATCTGGACATGCATATAATGTACATACGTCCATACATATATTGCTCAGATATTCCTATATATTATGTATAAATTGATGCATGCATGGGAAATACTTTCATTGAATATACATGTATGGGACAATCATACATTGTACATACATGTCTAGGAGGAAGTAAATATATTGAACATACATGCATGGAACATACATGCATGGAACATACATTGTACATATATTATACAACATATATGCATATAACATGCATTATACAACATGTATATAACATATATTATACACATAAATATTTGCATAAAATGTATGCATTCATTTTGTACAAACGTGCTTGCCTACATTGTTTGCAGATACGTTCACACATTATTAAATATATACATACAATATAAGAGTATGTATATGTGTGTAACTAAAATGTATGTACCTTTGTATTTAATTACCATATGCATTAGATAAATACCTTTGAACATCCATTTTAGTTACACTCATTCATACATACTTCGTATGTAAATCTGTACAAAATGTTTTATTATACAATGCATTAGACTATCTGTACAGTAAAATATAATCATATATATTGTTATATAATTGACTTGAAATAGTATATTTAGATTACTGGTAGTAGTAATTATATGTAATTAAGATTACATGTAATTACATATTTTGATTACTTGCAATCACGATTACAAGTAACTGATTACCACAATTGTTATGTAATCACGCTTACAGTTGTAATCAAAATTATGAATGTTTGTAATCATGATTACAATCAATTGATTATTGTAATCACGATTACAAGTAACTGATTACCGCAATTGTTATGCAATCACGCTTGAAGTTGTAATCAAAATTATGAATGTTTGCTATCATGGTTACAAGTAATTGATTATTGTAATCACGATTACAGTTGTAACCAAATTTTTTAATCGATTTGATCACGGTTATGAAAATATGCAATCAGTTACATTTTCCCCCAACTCTCATGCAATCTGAAATCTTGACTACTTGTAATCGTAAATTGCGATTACAAGTTATTGATTACATAGCAGTAATTATCTTTAAATAATTACAATTGTAATCAATTACTGTAATCGAAGCCCGAGTCTGCTTGGTCGTGATTAGGTGGTGTGTCTATTAATATCCGAACAATATATGAAGACACGTGACATTTGAACAATATATGGAGTTGTAACAATTCCCAATTAAAGAGTTACTTAATTTGTTATGTATTTTTGATTGTATGAGAGTACAATTGCATGAGAGAATATAACACGAGCACGTGACATTTGGACAATATATGGAGATGTAACAATTCTCAATTTAAAAGTTACTTAATTTGTTATTTATTTGAACAACTAGTAAAGACACGTGATATTTGAACAATATATGAAGATGTAACGATTCCCAATTGACGAATTACTTAAATATTGGGTATACAAGAAACATCCTTACATTAATGGTTTTTATTTAAAAATTAATAAAAAAAAATCTATACACTGCGCTTTATTACAACTAGCGAAGAGTTAACTAAGGTTTCACGCAAACCTACGTTTCAGTAGAACACTTTAAATAATTTATCACAAAACTTTTCTTATTTTAATCAACCAATAATAAATTGCAGTTAACCCCCAATATATAAAAGGACAAATAAATCAAAAAGGACTTTCACGGAAAATCCCATCAGCCAAGAAGTCTTCTTTCAGTTCTTTTGCAACTTCTTTACTTGTATGGGGCAAAGGCCTTCATTTTTATATAAAGCCAATTTCCCAGCTTTACCCGAAAGAATTCTATCCCCAAAATGGCCAATTAAAGCTAAAAATGAGTCCACCCTCCTATAACCATGAAAGATGCAGCAGCGTTACGCTGAGCTGCGCTTTTTACCGCTGCACCATACTAGCCGGCTTCACAATTTACTCGCGAGTCCGTTTTCCCTCATTAGCGCTTTTAAGATGTAAGGGCGTTACGTCATACATCATTAGTTACTATGACAACGGTTTTATTCGGCAATGACCTGTAAGGAAAGGGTGGGGGGGGCACTCTTAATTTCAATCCCTCATCCTTCCTATCTTGAACTTAAGTAAGATTTTTTTTTTTATCTTTGAAGGGATATAATCATTTTGGAATCATTTAAATTGTTGAGATTTTTTTTCCTTCTAAACGTGCTTACTTGTTTTGTGCCAGTCATGTATCGATTTCTCGTGCAATTAATTAAAAAAAGTTTGAAATTTAGTTCTGAATGTTTATTTAATTTCTTAATTTGAATTTAGTTTAAATTCAGAGTCGTTTTAAGATTTTTTTGTATTATTATTATTAGCGTTTGTTTAATTTTAGCCTTAATGAAATGTTAGTGAATCTAAATTAATCAGCTTTAAAGTTTATACAATGACAGTTAAATATAAAGATAATGCGTTCCTTTATTTCTTGTCATCCAGTAATTTTAAGTATTTGTACTGGAAAATGTGTAAAAGTTAGTGTAGATTGAAATAGATGGTTCTTTGTTGATTATGGCAGAAATAAAAAACAAAAACAAAAATGGACGATGTGTGATTGAAGCAGATGAAAAAAACAGGATCATAAACATAACAATTTTTTTTATTTCGTTGCAAACTTCGAAGTGTAAAATAAAAAGAATGTACATTGTGACATTTTAAATAAGATCCAAAATTTTGAATAATATAAATAAAGACAGGCCATGGGAAATAAATTCCTTACGACCTACATATAAAAAGTAAGCCAAATCAAAAGTAAGTATTCAATCAACGCTTTGTAGTAGAGCAGTGTTTCCTAAACTTATTAAATTTTCGTAACTGTGTGTTCTTCTTCTTCTCATTGGCACGACAGCCCAGGATGGGCCTTGGCCTTCTTAACAAGCCTATACCAAGACATTCTTCCCTTAGCCAAGGTTCTCCAGTTAATTATCTTTAAAATTTACGCAACTGTGTGTACCATTAATTAAAAAATGAATGCATTTTTTACTATAAAAAATTGCACAAAAATTAAAAAAGTTGACACCACTAATTATTAACTGTCAACTCTGAAAAAAATAGCCAATAGAAAAATACGTAATCGTAAATTTTCATGGCTAATTTTGTTTTTAAGTAAAATTTTTCGAAATTTTCGTTTGTTGCAAGATATTTTGCATAAGAACGCGTACCCCAGCTAAACTGTTCCCGTACCCCTGGGGGTACGCCTACCATACTTTGGGAAACACTGTAAGTAGAGGAACCATTATAGGCGTATTATCGAAAGAAAAAAAAGGGACTGGCAAAAGAAAAGCCAATTCAGCAAACATCGTGTTAATATTTAAATAATTTGGCTGAATATTTAAGGCCAAGAAGCTGGACATTGAGTAAACCTAATAACGTATATGCAAATATTTAATGTGAATGAAAAAAGTTAAAAATAGATTTTGATGTTCAGTTGTCGTGACATAAAATAATAATTAGTTACACAGTTGAATTGAAATGATAAGTTATCCGTTACAATTATTGAGAATAAAAATATTTGCCTTCCCTCTTTATAAAATTGAATTAAAGTTAATTCACTGATTTACTTGTTTAAAAAGGGAGTAGTGATGATTATATTAAAGAAATATAGCAAGGAAATATGCAATGTCTATTACGGCATGGCACTACCATTCTAATTTAAAAAATAAGGTTTAAATTATTTAGTTCAAAAACACGAACTTCAGTAAAATATTAAAATACTTATGACAATTGAAATTGAAAATTTTTCAGGTAATTAAAAATTAAGATTTATTGGCATCGTTTTTTCAACTTATAAAAAATATAATTTATTTTAGAGAGCATCAAAAAAAATACACACTCATAGGAAATGGGGCAACATTCTTTAAAATGAAGGCACTTATTTATAAGTTTAAGATGCTTTAAAAATGTTGAAATGTTTCTTTTTAGCAGTTGTTTTATTGTGTTTTAAAGAATGATTCAGAATGGAACATGCTAGGAAGCTTGTTAAAATAAATTACAATTTAAGAAAGAAGTCAGATTTTATTTATATTGTTAAAATTTTGAATTTACTGTTTAAACTTTGCTGCGAAATGATGTAACTCTTTGTAAAAAGGACTGAAGTTATTATTTGTTTTAATTTCTTTATTTTCTCTCATTCTTTTCATAGAAACTAAAAATAAATGTTATAAACTCATTGGAACTCAATGGAAAATGGACAAAATTTGCATTATTAATTAACTGTCAGTATAAAAAAATGCCTAACTTGACATTTGAATTGAACCACATAATTAATCTGCAAATTTTAGTCTAAATTAACTAAAAATTAAATTTATTAACAAATTAATCACGTAAAATATTCCTCTTGACTGTACTTCTGACGCGTAATTTAATTATTTTCATTGTAATAATAAATACTTCACTCAGTAAAAAAAATTCAGCAATGATTTGTCAATATTTACTTACGGCAATTGTTTTGAATTTTATTACTTGAACTTTACAAATAGCACTGAAACCGAGAAAGTTAGAACAGGGTACAAACTGCTTAAAATGGCGAATCTCTAGGTCATCAGATTAGGGTCTCGATATTCATTTTTTTTTCGAGATAAAAATATTGAAACATTTTTATCTGTTATTTATTTTTTTCAATCTGATGGATCTCGAGATTATACCAATTTAAATTTTAAGCAGTCTGTACCTTATTTTAACTTTCTCGGTTACAACGCTCTCTGAGGAGTGAAATAAATAAACATATTAGTCAAATCGGGTTACCTATTTCTGGAGAATCCAAATCTGCAATAAAAAATAGGGGGTTATATTTAAAATTTCAAAGTTGTCTTCGATTCCGTCCACAGGCTGTAGGGGTGGAAAATCGAGTTTGGCATTCGATATTATTGGATAACTCTTAATAAGATATTGAATGCATCTATTTTCGCTCTTTTGATTTGATATAGGGGAGAGTCGTGTAGCCCCGCTCACTTAAGGAGTATTGCTTATATTTCTGTATAATACTAAATAATAATCAACATTTTTGTATGTTTCTATTGTTTTATCATCTAATTAAATAATGCAAAAAGAATGAACCAAAAAAAGAATAGTTAAACTTTAATAATAGACTTTAACTTTATACTATAACTTTAATACTTTAAGAATAGTTAAAAATAGAAATTTAAAAAAACATGTTTTTCAGCTCTTTTCAAAATGTGTCGGGTAGCCCCGCCCAGTTACAAAAATTGTGTTTTTTGGCTATTTTTTCAGGTGTAAATGAGAATGACCAACGTATTGACAATAGATAAACCTCATTTATCATTTTTATCACAAAATTATTTTATTTATTACATATTTATATACTTTTAGTGAATTCTATCATTTAATAACAACAAATGTCATACTTTTTATCATTATTAATGTATATTAATATATTATAATATTAATATATATTTATATTAAATATTTAACGAAAATAATTTAATTTAAGTAACAATAATTAATAACAACATTTGTTTTTCAATGTAACTTATTTGGTTCATCTCTTCTTATAAACTTAATATAAAATACTTTTTATAAAATTACAAATTCACTTTGTATTTTGATTCCATTCAAATGCTTCTGTAGACTGATTCGTTCACAAATAAGTGAAAATAAATAAGTAAGCAAAATAGCTTAAGATAATATTCATGATTTCTTGATATTAAATTTAATTTGGATATATCAATTACATTTTAAAAATATTTAATTTTTCATTTTTAAATATATAAATTTATGTTTCATATAATATTAAAACATATATTTGTTGTTAAAAATGCATATAACATTCAAATTTGAAGCAATAAAATAATAATCTTTGCAACCGTACATTTATCGACGAAATAAAATTGGGCGGAGATACCCGACATTCATGTGAGCGGGGCTACCCGAAATCCAATTTTTTTGTAAATTTGTAATTACTCGAACAATTTTTTGCATACAAACTTCTTTCTTTGTGCAAATTAAACTTAAGACTACATACTTTAAGGCTGTATGTATAGAAAAAATTATTTTTTTAGTATTAAAATGAAGTTTAACCGAAATATTCAACCAATTTTTCTTAATTTCATGACTACTGTATTCAACATATTTTCAAAACTATTGTTTACCATGTTACCAACTGCATAAATACTTGAAACTTTGAAAATAATCTTTTTTTAATATAACAATTAATGTCTGATGGCCCATTGACTTGAAAAAATATTCTATACATATGAAATTGACAGTGGACGGGGGTACCCGCTGGGCGGGGCTACCCGACTCTCCCCTATATTTCTCGAGATATTTGACGATTTTCAAAAATTTTTTACACCCTCTATAATTGTTTCCCCATGCATGTTTTGATATACATTATATATTTTATGCATACCTGTGTAATCCAAATCAGTTTTATCAAATTTTCTCGTAAGGTTAACATCAATTACAAGTCATGCATGGATATACTTCGTACATATATATCTCGGTTAAAATGAAAGTGACAAATATAGAATGAAAACATCAAAGTCGTAAAATTGCGTTTTATAAGGTTAGAGAAATTACGAATGAAAAAAATTGCGATATTTTGCATCACATACTATTGTAAATATTATACATGCCTTTTATACTATTGATGAAAATGAAGCAACATGTCAATATGGGGGCGTTTGTAAAAATTTAAGGCATTTATGCTTTAATTTCTCAATATTTGAAAACTCCCACGCTGTATTAATTGCATTCATACACAAAAAATAAAAAAAATATACATTGACTTTAATCCTTTTATTTAGGTACAAAAATCTTACCAAACGCTTGAAAAATGTTAATATACTTATTATATTTAAACCGTGTGCAAATTTCATACAATATTTTTTCAGTGAATATTTTTTCACGAATGAAAAAATTGCGATATTTTGCATCACATACTATTGTAAATATCGTACATGCCTTTTATACTATTGATGAAAATGAAGCAACATGTCAATATGGGGGCGTTTGTAAAAATTTAAGGCGCTTATGCTTTAATTTTTCATTATTGGAAACCTCCACTCTGTATTAATTGCATTCATACACAAAAATTAAAAAAAATATACATTGACTTTAATTCTTTTATTTAGGTATAAAAATCTTACCAAAAGCTTGAAAAATGTTAATATACTTATTATATTTAAACCGTGTGCAAATTTCATACAATATTTATTCAGTGAATATTTTTTCAATATTTTTTCACGAATGAAAATAATTGCGACATTTTTGCATCACATACTATTGTAAATATCATACATGCCTTTTATACTATTGATGAAAATGACGGAAAATGTCAATATGAGGACGTTTGCAAAAATTTAAGACGTTTATGCTTTAATTTTTCAATATTTGAAAACTCACACGCTGTATTAATTGCACTAATAAAAATATACGAACTTAAAAAAAAATATTCAGTGACTTTAATCCTTTCATTTAGGTATAGAAATCTTACCAAGCGCTTAAAAAATGTTAATATATTTATTTGAATATTTAAACCGTTTGCAAATTTCATACAATTATTTATCAGCGATGTAGTTAAAAATTCTACAGCAACAACCAAGTTTCGATATGCTTAAGGCATTTAAATAGAGGCTTTTTTTTCATTTCCCATGGTGTAAACACTTCGAAAAAACAGTCTATGTGTAAAGATAAATGAAAATATGTATACTAATTAGTAAGAGCAGAGACATTGATTTTGTTCTCGTTAGAGTAAAGACATTTTTGAAAAATGTAAAAGTTTTCATTATTTATGGTATGAGTATTTTGATGTAAGCAAATATTCAGCCACCTAAATAAATTTTCTTAGTAAAATACATGATGCGTTATATAAAAACAACAAATTTTTGAAAAAGATTTGATTTTGTACTTGTTAAATGCATGCTTTAACTTCTTTTTAAAAAATTTAAATCTTTCAACTAAATTTCGGAAGCGTTTAATCTGACATTTTTCTCTTCACTTACGTCTTCACTTTCTGGAGCTCACGACTAATTAGCCTTGTAATTAAAATCACAAAAACCCTTAACAGTTGACATATGCATATTTTCAAACATTTTACGTACCCCTTAACTTTTAAACTTTTTTTGTTGGTGAGTTAATATTCCCTTATTTCATTTTTATAATAGCTTAAGGCGAAATACTGATTAAACAAAATTGTGGACAGAAACCGAAAATAATCCGAACCGCTTGCAATTAAAGGATAAAACATGCAGAAAGAAATATTTTTCGTTTCAAAGGAAATTTAATATGTTCTGAAATAATCAAAAGAACAACCCCGCTTAAAAAAGCTCTTTACGTAAATTGCCGATAACCACAAATGAATAGAAAAGCTGTAAGTAGATGCAGCAATGAGGCTGTCCAAAATCATAAGTCAATGGTTTAATACTTCATGCACTAGTTTAAACATCCCTTGATTTTGTTTTTATCGCTCAAAAGTACTTTTATTGTTGTTATTATTAGGGTAAGCTAAGAGCAAAAGACCAGCGGCGACAATTTGATCTAAAGAATCACTCAGGTTTGGAATATAAACGTAAAATTCGATTTTTGACAAGGTAGGTTCAAGTTTGAGTTGAGGGAGTGAATACAAGTTTCGAAAATAAAATATTCGATCCCATGTATTATCTTTGTTCCAACATGTTAAGCATCAGAATATTTATTTTTTTATCTGGCATGTTTAACAGATACTGGAGAAAACAAATTTTTTCGACCAGATCATGAAATGTAATTCAAAGAATCATGGCTTCATGCTCCGGATTAAGATGGGATTAAAGGTTATTACTTAAACATGACTTCAAAACTAAAAGGCGACGGTATTTTAAAAATTATAATATTTTTTAAAGATTTCTTTTTGTCTAAAAATGAAAAAAGTTTATGCTTGAAATTTGATATCGATATTTTTATAAATAAAGTAATTTAAACTAATTCCTAAACCGGTAATTTAAGCAAATAGAATGGTAGTTTTGCTTTAATTTATACCGATAATAGTTTTTTTCATTTCTATAAAATATTTTTGTTAACATTTTTTTTCTTTCATTTGGCTTTTTGCGTCTCATTATTTGTTAATTCTCCAGTATGACTGTTATAAAATTCATGCAATTACTTAAAATATTGATACGGATCACTTTGTTGCTGCATGTTATATTTTGAGTACATTTTGCATTTTGCATTTGAGTGCATTTTGATTGTTGCATTTTGAGTGCATCGATTTATATAGTTTTACGATAAATTTCATCAGAAGTGATTTTTTTTCTCTTCAATCACTTCTATAGTTAAACAAAACTGATTTATCTCTCAATATTTATTAATTTTAATTGTTTTTTCTGTAAATGAAATCAGAAGGCTTTCTGTTGGCATTTTGGGTGGGAAAGGTAATTTTTTTTCTATGTCTGATACTTTTTGAACATTTTTTTCTGTATTTATCAAGAGACATTCCTTTAAATTGTCTTGCCTTTCAATACTAAGCCATTTTAAAAGTTTACTAGCAAATTTTATCAATCGGAATATCTACAATCATGGGTGCCGTTTACGATTTTTTTAACCTAGTACGATAAGGCATATCAGCATACTTTCCGTTAAGTGTTGTTGCCAGAAAGTTTTGCAAAATTTAATGCTAATCAAATTGAAATTTAAAAAGTACGTTTTTGTATGTTTTTACACTTAAGGATCATGGATGACTGGTTATGAATGCTCTTTTTTCTTTGCCATAAATGAAAGACTAGTAGACTGTTCATACACATTTATAATACTATTTTAGAAACTTTATATGCCTTCAATTTAGTACACATATACACCAGATGGAATTGCGTAAAGGCTTAGAGTACATATGGTTTTGTTTGTGGAAATATTTTTTTTCCAATACCGACCCCATTGATATTTGTTATTCAGTTTGCAGTAGGGCAGGTTCGTTGGCCATTCTTTCAGGGGTACCGTATTTGGCGGGGCAGCTCTGTTTTCTCAGTAAGGATAGGTAGTATAGTGAATGAAAGAACATCGACATCCATGCCTTGTCCAAGGTTCGAATCCAGGACTTTTCTGATGTAAGGTCAACTCCAGATCACTACACAGTCCGGCTGATTGTTTTAGAAATATTATATTTTGTACATGCAGGAGTGACCAAAAAGAAATCACCTTTTGATTTTTTTGAAACGAACCTTCAATTACCGTAAATCCTGTTTGAATATCCCTTAGGCGATATTTCAAATAATTATAGTCTTGACCAATGAAATTTTGTCCGCATTTTTGTACGGCATATGGCAACACAGTTTTCTTCACGATATTTTTATACGCATGGGGATTTACTATATCTAGAATGTGAAGCAATGGACTTAGAGTGTGGGTGCTGAAACATCCAAAGATGATACAGAACGGCCCCCCCCATATTTTGTGTTTTTTGCTACTTTGAATCGAATCATTTTCCAATAGTACTTCTTATATACTTAATCCCATCAGAATTGACTAGCATTAACTTGCTTTCATCGCTAGATATAATTTTCGTTCAGTCTTGAATAATCCACTGTAAATGTACTTTAGCCCATTCCAAGAGTTTTTTTTCTGTTATATAATGGAGTTATTTCGCCTACCATGTTGTCCTCCTTCGATTAATCTTAGTCTTACTGATTTAAATGATGAATTTGGTTCACAAGAAATCAAAATATCGGCAACCATTCGAGCGGCACCGAAGCGAGAATTTTGGTCACTTGCACGTAAAATGTTTCTATCCATCACATGGTTCATAATACTTGGTCTATTAGGCCTCTTTTTGTGCATGTATATCCATCCTGGACACCCTAAGTACTTGAGACATTTTGGAATAGTTGATATGGACATATTGAACTATTTTGAAAGAAATTGCGTCATTCCTTGACTATGTCCTCTTACTATGGATTTTTGTTGTATCTTGCTTAAGCTACGAACAACTTTTGTTCTATTCATCTATAAATACTAAGACAACATTGTAATATAAAGAAATTCAATAAAAACTCAACAAATGACAAAAAAATATTATTCACTGCACCGCATTATTTCGTATTTTGCTGATTTTTTTTTTTCATGAACTAGTTCAAAAAAAATTCTTGTACCAAATTTTTTTTCAAGTATTTCAAACACATTCTAATAATTTCTTAATAGTCATATAAAATTGCAGTCAATATAATCTATTTTGAAGAAAATTAATTTTTAAAAACCAAAAGGCGATATCGTTTAGGCCACTGTTGTATGTTTTGTTTTATAAGTCATACAATTTAAGAGCCGAGAAAGCAATCAGAACATTATCATCTATTTTGAATTAAGTAATTACAATATTTTTTTGTAAATCAGCCAAGTAATATTTTTTTTAAAATCTTGATATATTTCGAACATAAACAGAGATGTAATGAGATGCAACAAATGAGAGCAAGGCTTTTTTTCGTGGAATAAACCTTGGACAACGGAATTTCAAACCTAAAACAAATCTTTGCAAGAACAAAAATACCGTTATTTTAAATTATAAAACTGAAATTCTCCAAAGATGGAATAAAAACTTTAACAATTTGCATAATGCAGAGTGCTTACAACCTGAGGAGCTCAGTTCACCTAATACTAACCAAAATAGTATTACTCCCTTTCCACTATTTGAGATAGAAGAGGGAATAAAAAAAACTTAAAAATAACAAGGCATCTGGCCCAGACTTAAAATCCTCCAGATTCTGGAAAAAAAACAGAGAATTTGGAATTAGAACTCATAATCTCTTTGTAGATTTTAAATGACAGCATAAATCGAAAACTACTCCTTGAAATTTTGCGTGAATTTAATATCCCTGAGAAGCTTGCAAGACTCACTCTCTTTACACTAGATAAGACCAAGCAGCAAATTAACATTCAGGATGATGTTTCAGAACCAATGGAAATTAGAAATGGGGTCAGGCAGGGTGATGCTCTGGCATGCTTACCTCAAGAGGTATTGATTTGTTGTGGGAATATGGAGGACTTTGTCACCCGTCAGATTTAACGTGTACCAGTCACCATTTACTACACGGGGAGTCTTTGGCCGGCTGGAGCACACAATAAATAAAAAGTATACAATAAATTTTCCTTATTATTTGTATGACAATAAACTGTTCCCCAACAACACTACTTTGTTCGGGATTATAACAAATATTACCGCCTATAACCAGCATACACATGGTTTCTCTTAGACGCAATAACAAACTTATAATTCACTAGGAACAAGGCAACTTAGTAAACTATAGAATCAAAGATACAATATAATTTCACGAAAACTGTTACCCGTGGCATTTTTTTAACACGATGGACCATAATTTCTGTTCTACAATTTATCTTCATAATGGTTGCAGTTCTGCAAAATCAAAAACAGATATAAAACTCCAAAAATGAACGTTTTTCTTATGGGGGTTCAAAAAAACTCTTTTAGGCTGATTTATGTGTTTCCATAATTATTTATTTTATTAATCAACAGAAAGGCGTGGAATTTTGATATAGTATACTTAGAATCAATTTAGGAAAAGTAAGAAAAAAAATTTTAAACTTTGAAACTCACGTGTATCTACAAAAATAACAGAAGAGATGGCAGAAAATTATCAAAATGTCCCCAACGTTGCATATAGTGTTAAGAGTGAATAATTGGAGGACCATGGCCGAAAATAAAGAGACCAGAAGGAAATTTCTTGAGAAGGCCATGGCCACCCAGAGTTGCCATGCCCCTGAAGAAGAAGAAACGGAATATAATTTATCGCTGAATATCACTGAACACAATCCATTAATTTATTGTATTCAGTCAGTAGCAAAATAACAAAAGTTAGAAGCAAAAATGACAACCGAAATTATAATGCTTCTTTTCGATAACTTATGATAAACGACTATAAACAATTTTATTCGAGCGTAAGGCAAAACATTTAAAATAAAATATTTATCAAGTTAACACATTTGTTTTATCTTTAATTCTTTTCACGTTCTCTTAAAATTCTTATCTTGATCTTGAACTAAATAAGACACATTATATTGCCAAAAAGTAGAATTTATTTTCAGAGATTGAACAAATGGTGACATATGTCTTCGTGCTTCTTAGCAGAAAAGCTTTTAAGCCAACGCATAGTTTATCTCTTAAATACCGAGGTTTGTTGGAGAGGCCTTATACAGCATTAACAGATGTTAGAGCGACCTTTGTCATACATTTGGCGACAGTATTTGGTGAACAGTGGTGTATGGTGGTTTTATTTAATATAATAACATAAGAGTATGTATGTTCTTCGGTTGACTTTGTAAATCGTGTGAAGATGAATGCTATCGTACCTGATGGTCATATACTTTTTAGAAAGCTATTGAATTCTAGATATATTTTAAATATAGATAAAATCTAAACCGAAACCGCAATAGCATTTTCTTCCAATATTAAAATGTTTTCGATTCAAGTGTATAAAGATTTAAACAGAATATTTATCGGAAACAGTAATTACTGTGTAAAACTGTTATACTGTTATGCCAAAAGATGGGGCAAGATAAGTTTACTTTGAACCTCATAATTAAGAGTTTGTATTTACAATCAGTTCAGAGTATTGCTGGTTATAAACCCCCTTATTTTCTTTATATTTAAATGAAAGGAATATTTTATTTAATAACACATAATAGTGCGAATAGTGAGCAAAAACGTATAAGGCAGATTTTTTTTCTTCCTATTTAACGTTAAATTTTTGAAAGAGCAAAAAAAAAAAAGAAAACAAATAAGCTTCTTTTACTCATTAATGTATTAAGATGATCCAATTTGCTGAATGAGACGAAAAACGCTTGATATTAGCTTACACTGTGGCAAAAAAAGCTTATTTTATACATTATAGTCATCTACACCTTATTGTCAAAACTACAAGAATATAGTAAAATTTACCGTGTTTCCAACTCTATGGAAACACCAAAAAATTGGGTAATTTTTGTCGAAGAAATTTGATAATTTCGGTAAAATTTACAATAAAATATGTTTTTATAATGTGGGATCAAATTTGGAAATATTTGTAAAATTTGTTAATTTTATCATGATATCTTAGACCAGAGCTTGAAAGACCATTTATTCGATTAAATTTACTTTTCAGCTTTGTATATTTTACTAAATATACAGTAGTAAGAACTAAAATTTCGAAAACCAAAATTTCAGGTACACCGTTACCATATGAATGGAAAAATTAACAAATGAATGGTTAAAATACCATATATTTCGGTTTTATTAACCAAAATTATTGTTTGTGTTTTAAACCAGAAATGTCATTATTAAAAAGTACGGTAATTTTAACAGACTTTTTTCCCTGTGTACAGCAGATTGAAGTAATGCGGGAAAGTGAGGGAGTAGTTAACGTATTTATCCATTTAAGACCCTGGATCGGTCTAAAAAATAACGTTTGCAATTGAGTATACTGTTCAGTTTAGTTGTAAAAAACTCAAAAGTTATGAACAATTTGAAAAATGAACTAAAACACGAAATGAGATGAAATTTTAAGTTTTACTATGTTTTGGAAAGGAAACCAGACAATTTATGATCACCTTATATCAAAAATAGTTATGAAATCCATCAACAGACGGATTGTTGAAAGAAGAAAAACCATATTGTGTTTCACTACATCTTTTCAAAAACATTTGTATGAACGTTTGTTGATTTTATTTTCAGACTGCATCTCTTTTTTTCAAGCAAATAGTGATTTTTAGAAAAGCATTGTCTTATAGTTTGCTCAGGTATCAGAGCCATCTATTGATGAACTTCGCTACTTCAAGCTTGTCGAGGATAAAATCACTAGTTTTCTAAACAGAAAACAGTAAACCACACGTTTCTGTAACCTACTATTTTCTTTTGAAAATAATTGATTTTATATAATCTGCTGTCAACAGGACACTCATAAGCTTGTTTGTTGATATTCATTAGCAATATCAAATGTAAAAAAAAATTATTATAATGGATTTGAAAAGGATATCATAAAAATATCAACCATTACACATCCGTTGTCAACAGGAGACTCATAAGCTTGTTTGTTGATATTCATTAGCAAAATCAAGCGTAAAAAAAGAATTATTATAATAGATTTGAAAAGGATATCATAAAAACATCAACCATTACACATCCATTGTCAACAGGAGACTCATAAGCTTGTTTGTTGATATTCATTAGCAAAATCAAACGCGAAAAAATAATTATTATAATAGATTTGAAAAGGATATCATAAAAATATCAACCATTACACATCCATTGTCAACAGGAGACTCATAAGCTTGTTTGTTGATATTCATTAGCAAAATCAAACGCGAAAAAATAATTATTATAATAGATTTGAAAAGGATATCATAAAAATATCAACCATTACACATCCATTGTCAACAGGAGACTCATAAGCTTGTTTGTTGATATTCATTAGCAAAATCAAACGCGAAAAAATAATTATTATAATAGATTTGAAAAGGATATCATAAAAATATCAACTATTACACATTAGGTAGCAACTAATAAATCAACTTAGTCATGCATCTTTATTGCATATGCACACAACTAATAATATAGCAGTACCGATAATTATATTAAACTCTTAAATAATAATTTAATTAATTAAAAGTTTGGAACAATCAAACTTACTGGAAAGTCAATTTATAATTTTATCACTGAAAAGTAAAGAGAACTAATGTTTACTAATAAATCAGCGCTGTAATTTTCGGTCAATCTTGGATGATAAATTTTGGAAAACTCATTTTTATGTCGAATATGCTCTCGGTATTTAATCACTATTTTGTAAAAAAGAGAGAAAACTCAATTTAGAGAAGATTAATGAAGTTTAAATTATTCCCAATTTCACTAAAAGCGATTAATTTTTTAAAGTATGTGTTCTACAATCTTGTTTAATGAAAACATTGTAATTTTGTTATAATGATCCTGTTTTTAATTATGGTTAGTTTATGTTTCTCCATCAACTAAAATAGGATAAGCTCCTCATTTTAGTTAATTGCTAGTGAAAGCAAATTAAAGCTTTTAAAATTTTGAAACTTTAACTCAATTTTAAGAATATAGTATGAGTTCAATAAATGTATCAAAAAATAAATAAATGAAAAAAAATATTTAATTTAGTTTGCGGTCACTAGGCTAGATGTCATATTCAACTGTCAACTGTCAATAGTCAACTGTCATACTTATTTTTGACCTTTATGAATTATTAAATTTGTGATAGTTTTAATCTCTTAAACCTTTAAATTACGCACATTTTATTCAGCAACTTTAAAATTTGAGAAATTTAAAGGTAAAACAGATCGCTGCAATTTAATGAATATGATAACCACTATTCTTACGGTTCTTCTTTAATAAAATCTTCTTTCAACCCTGCAAAGTGTTATTAAGATTTTTATTTATAGATATACATTTGAAAAAAATTGCATGTATTGTTCAGGAAGATATGTATATCTCATATTCAAATACTTCCTTAAATTTAATTATGTGCAATTTGGAGGTCTGTTTTTAATTCCACTCTTCCAAATGAATGTCTCTCGGATTTTTTCATCAGATTATTTATCGCATTATATTAGACATTAGATTGTAAAAAACACTGCCGATTGTAATAAAATGATAATATTACTAATATAATTTTCCTCGATAACACGTTAAAAACTGAAGTAGAGTTTCTGATATCACCTTTAAAAAATTATTTTCTTAACAAAATTTTGAAATTAAAATTTTAATTGATAAGTTTGTTAACGTTATAAAATGTTTTATCTAAAATATTGTTAGCAAGCCTTTTTGTGAGACCAAAAATGGAAAAATTGACCTTTAGTTTGGTGGGTAGCGTTTCCACATTAAAAAATAAAATTACATCTGATAAATTGTAAACACATTATTAAATGAAAAAAAATGGATTAATCTTAAGCACGCTTAAGCACGCAGTCTAAATTCAAAAACTCTTTGTTTATTTAAATACTGAAAGATAATATTTTTTATGAGTATTATATATAATACGGGCATATTATTTTTCTGGGTATACGGGTATACACGCAGTCTAAATTCAAAAACTCTCTGTTTAATTAAATACTGAAATATAATATTTTTTATGGGTATTATTATATATTTGAATAATACTAAACTGATATTTAAAAATTTATTTGAATTCTATCAAGAAGAAAATATTTGAGGTATTCTAAACAACAACAAAAAAATATATAAAACATTTTTCGAACTTCATTAAGGAAAAAACATGCTTATTTATATACTTTAAAATAATATTTGTGCGGGTAAAGATTATGTAATAATTTAAAACATTTCATCATTTGCAATAATTAAAATTAAAAGTTAATGAATGCCACTTTAATGTAATCATCTGTGTTCATTAAGAAACAATTAATTAAGAGATGATTATTCATTTAAAACCATAATGAAACAATCACATTCTATCAAATGCTAATCATTTTAGCCTCCAAGAATATGATTAATTATACTTTGTCTATAGAAACCAAAATCAATGCTTTGTGAAAGATTCAATTAATCTTCCAACAACAATGAATGTGTCTAAATATGCAAAATCTAAAAACTATTATTTATGTGTCTCTCTAACATTCAGAGATACTCGTGCGTTGGAAAGTCAAGTTTAGATTTTAGTGTATCAGAACACAATGAAAAAAAAAAGAGTACTTCGGGAAACCGTTGCATATTAATTATGCTTATTCGCTGAGGAAAAAATCAATTATGTAGATTCAATATCTTGCTATCAGAGAGTGAAAGCTCATTATGGAAATAAGAACAGAAATTGAAGCGTAATTAGTCGACGAAATTGATATTGAATCGATATGAAGATATATTTATTTTCTTGCGGATGGTAATTATTGTAGTTCGCTTCATTAGAATGAATTGAGAGAGTAATATTCCATCATTTTCGCATTAAATTAGAAATTGAAGTGTTTTGATATTTTGATAGTAAACGCATTTTACTTGAGGGATTTTGTAGTTTTCTGATTTTTTTCCCTTCATTTTTTCATTTCTTTTCTGACACTCTAAAAAGTGTCTTTTTATGGTAGATTTAACTTTAAGTGGTTAAATAATCGTATTGTTTAAACACAGACGACTCATTATGAAGCAATAGAATAAAAACTTTAAGCCCAGTAAAATACTATTTCCAAAACTTCCATTTAATTCTAGAACTCTAAAGTGTTATTTTTAAAACTCAAACTAAAATTCTGCCAACGTGATTTATTTTGAAAAGAAAGAACAATGATTTTGGTAGTGTGTCTACCACTGCAAAAATACAATTCCAATTCACAATTATATAAGACATTTTAACTCGATCCAATCTTGGGGTACCTTTTGATAGAAGAAGGAGAGCATGGTCGATGACTACCTTCCCCACAGTGGTGACCCGATTTGAACACGCCTACTTCAATGGATTTCCCATTGCATTGAACAGTTGACTTCTATTTGTGGCTGCGACGTTATCCACCTCCTGGCAAAGTTGCGACTCAGGCAAGATCACACACAACGTTGGTCTGTATACACTCGACAACTAATGGCAACAGAGGAGCAAACCCAACCGTGAATTTATTACAGCTCTCACGATCAGCATTTGAAAAGTTCGGTTATCTTAATACAGTTCTCCCCGCTACTCACAAAACAGCAATTAATAAACTAATTGTATCCGTTCATCAATTTGATCACAGATATAAATTCTGGTAGGGGAGTACTGTAGTGTTTCTACCACTACACAATTCCAATTCACTACTATATAAGACATGTTAACTCGATTTTATGTCGGGGTACCTTTTCATCGATGAAGACTGACTTAGTCGATAACTCCTCTCCCCACCGACTTTGGTTAGCATTTTAAAGTTACAAAGTTGATTGTATTTTTTACTCAAAATTTGCAAAATGAATATTTGAAAAGAAATGAAGTCTTTTTAAAGGAATGATTTCTGTACAATATTAAATAGAAACTTTTGAAGCAACCATATTACTAGAACATACTTTTTCAAATTTACTTTCTATTGTTCAAATATTGTTGCTTTTTTCAAAAAAAATCATATAATTTTTGTTTCGTATTTTTATAATATTCTTGAATCAATGACTGAATTACTTAAATCCATTCATCATTCTAAAAATCAGCATAGAAATCATTTTTCTTATGTTAAAGCTATAATAATTTTTTTTTAGAATTTTAAATGTAGCATGTATTTAAAATATATGAAATGGAAATAGAATGAAACAAAAATGCCCATTAAAAAAATTTCTTTATTTTAGCACCAAAAATGGTGGCAGCTACTTTTCACCAAAGTAGTGTACCACTACACCAAGAACCAAATATAGTTCCTGGTGAGATAAAATAGTAAGGACAGTCTTTTACACTACTTAGTGTAAAGTAGCTGCCAAAATTCTGTAGCAATAAAATTTAAGATAAGATACACGTTAGAGTCAGTAAAGTTATTTTTATGGAACAATTTAAAGTAAGGACTATTAATTTCGAAAGCATTTACTCACTAATTCTTAAAATAATTTTTTTTTTTGTGAATTAAACATACGCTCGGAACATCAAGAATATAAAGATGTATATGGGTTTAAAAGATCGAACACGGATAGAAATTATACAAAACAAGCATGCGTGCATGGGTAAGTTCGAAAAAAATATTTCCATAAAAAATTTAATGAAGCTAAAAGATATCAGTTCCTGCCATACCACCAAAATTACAGTTTTCGAGTATTATTTTCAGAGTTGTTTTATTTATTTATTTATCTATTTTTACACATAGATAAAAACGTGCAACGTTTTTAGAAACGTTTAGTAGCACGTTTCAAAAAACGTGCAACAAAATTATTCGATTTTTTAAAGAAGGCTATTGTTTCATTAAAATTCATTTTCTAAACCAAACTTCTATTATTCTTATAAATAACCTTCCAATGACACGTGACAGTTGCGAGAACTTAATT
Source organism: Parasteatoda tepidariorum (assembly GCF_982258835.1). NCBI lineage: Eukaryota > Metazoa > Arthropoda > Arachnida > Araneae > Theridiidae > Parasteatoda > Parasteatoda tepidariorum. The sequence goes on from NC_141756.1 coordinate 58,482,268, forward strand.
ATAACTGACGTTTACGGGACAAACAAAACAAAATGTCAAATGTCAACTAAGTTGATAAAGGATAGAATTAAATATGTTATTAGTTATATTTATTTATTAATATTAAAGGATTTCCATTTACTTTCATCCATTTACACGGAATTTAATATATTTAGAAAATTCGTTCTCCAGAAATGGAATCGAAATTTAAGAGATGAACGTCATTGTTCGATTGTTAAAGTACAGCGTTGTTAGAGGGGTGAACGAGCCACCATCCTTGTTCACTTCCTACATTAAATGCTGATCCAACTTGTTCCATAAACGGCATTGAATGGGGAGTATAGAACGAGCACTCAATCATAGCACCACACGCTAACAATGATCAGGAAATTAACTGCTAGATTGAGAAGGGTTGCTATATTTCATCCTTACTCCATCTTTTAAATTCCCTTTCATAACTGAAAACTATTGTGAATAGATCGGCGGAGTGGGATTTAGTTCATTTAAAAATTTCATTCTGCTTATGTATTTAAAATAAATTATTATAAAGTTATTATTTGTACCTGAATATTATTTATAAAAAACCTACATGATATATTATAACACACTCTAAGACAAAAGATAACGGAATACATTGGGCTAAATATAGTTCTTACTTGCTAATTATAAACAACTAAAATATACAAATATGAAAAAGACATAAGAAATACAATAGCAACTCGAATGTATTATGGCAACTCGAAACTATTTAACTGAATTTGGAACTAGATGCTCGAAATGGTAGGCCAAAAGCTGCAGTCTGCCTACCAAAATTTTTTTAATAAAATATTTTTAAAAACTAAAAAAACCCACATAAAAACAGAATGAGTCGAGAAATATATTTATGTTCAAGATGATATTATCTAGCCTGTTCGTATCGTATACCATTTGAATACACGTTCGTCGTATAAGTTTGAAAAAAGTAAACAATCTAAGCCGGAATGAATCAATACAACGAAATCAAGCTCAAAAATGAAAGACATATACCGATTAAGCTAAAACATATTATGCTTGTAATTATTTATTGCTCTATCCGACAACTTTACTTTGTTAGATTCAGCAATTACTATAGTATATGGTAATTACATTTTTGATAAAAGTGCCATACTGCTGGCAAACAAAACCAAAACAAATACTATTTAGATTTCATTCGGTAATTTTTCAGTTCATATCGCAAAGGTTTGCGGGAATTCAGGTTTTCAAAATTATAACTCTTATACCACACATTTAGTAAAAAATACGAAATTAAAAAGTAAATTTAACCGAATAAAAGGTTTTCATGCCATGATAAAATTATTATGACATATTATAAAACCATATTGTTAATAGTACTTCTATAAAAAATTACAGAGCTTTTTGGTGTTCCCATAGAGCTAGAAACACGGTAAATTTTACCGTATTCTGGTAGTTTTGAATATTTTTTTTCTCAGTGTGGTCAGTTTTATCATCATAGTTTCATCATCAACTTAGATATCCAGAGAACTTCTGAGTTATTGGCAAACACGTCGGCAATTTTCATAGAATGCGTAAACAAATTTCGTTAAATAAGGCATTTGTTTAAAAAAGTAAAAAAAAAAGAAAATACGAAAATTTTCTATTGTTATATAGTTGATAATACTATAAAGAAAAGAAAATTTAGAAGAATAAAAAAACCTAGGTAAGATAAGCATAAGAATGCATTTGTAAAAAAGAAAATAGAGAAAAATAAATAATGCGAGGAAAAAAAAGCAAATTTAAAAGAAAATCGATATTTCCTTTTGTAAATTACGAAGAATCATTTACAATTATAAATTATCTATAATCATTCATTTAATTACATTTCATTTTATAAATTACAATATCTGTTAAGCAAACTCATATGTATCTTAGTTAAAAACAACTCTAAAACTCTTAGTTAACAAAAAATTAGTTGAATAATAATTTAATATGCTTAAAAGCATTTCATATAATAAATATGAAATTGAATAAAAATAAATTTTACATGACGTAAAAGTAAAAATTTTAATCAATATGTTTAAAAGTATTTCATATCAATTATATTAAAGGGTTGATTTTAACAATTCAAATTTTAATTACTTTAAAAACAATAACTGCTTGCTTTAATTATGTTTGTCAAATTCTAATTAGTTTCAATTTTTAATTTATTAACTATTCAAAACCTACATTTGCGATTTACTATGCTAAAAATTTTAATATTCATGAATTTTACAGAAATTTCTTCTCATAATTATTAATAAGAGTTATGTCCTATATTCGTTGATGAGCATACCATCCAAATACACATATATCTACAGTAGGAACACACCCCGAAGCTAAAGCCCAGTTTATTGGTCGAGGAGAACGTTTTCATCATTAGTTCCTTCCTCAAATACTAACGTAATCCCTAACATATAATGACAAATCTGTGGTCATTGCATTTACAGTCCAAAGGATGGGAAAGCATCCAAATATATGCAATCTACAATCACTCTTGTTTAAATTTACGTATGCACATTAGTGTATTAGCTGTGGTGAAAGTAGCAAAATTGTCTTGTTAAAATGCATTCAGTTTAAATAAAATAAATAAAATAAATAAAATAAATAAAATAAATAAAATAAATAAAATAAATAAAATAAATAAAATAAATAAAATAAATAAATAAAGTGAAATAAATTAAGTAAATGAAATAAATAAAATAATTGATTTTAGGTAAGAAATGGTTTTACAAAGGGCTGTTGTAGAAAAAAAGTATTCATAGGTATTCCATACACTGAAGAAAAAAGTACAGGTCGAAGCTAACAGAATATGATAAAATTTGTCGTGTCTATGAAGATATTTAGTAAAAATTACCAAACAACTCGGTAATTTTTATTGAACCATATTGGTAAAATTAACAATATAATAAGGTAAATTGTTAAACATGCAATTAAATTTTGTAAATGTGGCAAAATTTGGTAGTTTATCTGACACATGGCATGAAGTATATGTGTTCGGTAAAAGTTACTTTTCTGTTTAATATTTTTACTAAATATATAATAATAAGAACTGTAATTTTGAAAACCCGAATTTTCAGGAAACCATTACCGTATGAACGGAAAAATTGTCAAATGAATGGTTAAATATTTTGGTTTTATTAACCATGAATCCCGTTTTTTTACCAGATATGACATTACCCTACAGTGCAATAATTTTATCAAAACTTTTTTCCCAGTACAGTTTTAAATACTACTAGGGAACTTCATGTCCTGCTAACTTTTCCAAATAACCCCAACGATAGCTTTGCAATCAGTTTTTTTTTCAAACAGAGAGCTAAGTCGAAAATAAAAATCATGCAAAAGATTCAGAATTTTTTTATTGTATTAGTTTACAATTAATTATAAAGATTTAATAACCGAATCCATTGTAATAAAATGTAAACCAAATGATTTCGCTCGTTTACCATAGTAACTTTACCATCAAAACTGCTTTTGAAATAATTCTTATTTTAATATTGGTTACTATAAAAATATATATATGTCATAAAAATATATTTTCAAAAGAGAATATTTGGCAATAATATGAAAAGCTAATCTTTATAATTTCATCAATATTTCGAATAGTTTTCTTGTGTTTATTATTTAAGTTGCATATCTTGAATGAACACAATTTTACACAAAATTTATTTAAAAGTAAATATAATTTATCAAGAGAAATTTGAGAAAAATAATTTATCAAGAAAATCATACAAAATTTAAAAAGACCGATTAAAAAACAAATTTAGACTCTTTTATTCCTAATAATAATTAAATATTGACTGCTGAAAATGTATTAAATACTAAATCGTTGATGCAAGTTTTGTAGAAGCCATTTAAAGAAAACGTGACATTTTTATTATTATTTAGCTATTCACAATAAAAATTTAAGATTAAATAAGGCAAATTCACGAAAAGCTGAATTCATTGTCAGATTCAGATTTTAATTGATTAGTCAAATAAGAGATAATTTATTTTTGATACCCAATATTAAATATTGCAAATATACCAAAGATCGCAATTATACAAAAACGACAGTAAAAAGAATGATAAAAAAATAAGATCGAATTATTTCTTTCCCATTAGCAAATAAAATTAACAAAAACATGTTTATAAAATTAAAAGATTTCGAAATTATATCCTTAAATTGAAGTAATTACTATAAATCTGCCTATTTACGACCAGTGTCGGATCGACTAGATTCAATTTGTGTAATAAAGGTAAAATAACTAGATTTTTTTTCTTTGAAAAACATTAAGAAAAATGAAAAAAAAAATAACATTTAGTACTCCAAACATCTTGATGATGAAAAAGAACTGATGAAAAATTCTAAAACTCCCTTCTAGGTTCTTATGCTTATGAGTTTTAAATAGCATTTGAATTTAATAAATATTTAAAATTTATAAAACTCTTTGTATCTGCATTATTATCAATCTGAATTCGGCTTGTGTTTTTAAAAAAAACAGGAAAAAAAGCTTCTTATTTTTGAATATTAATTAGAATACTAAATCTCATGGGATATAATAAAAGTAACGAAGCTAATTTGCAGCCCTGTTGTAATAAAATACTTCGAATAAATATTTTTTCTTCTTCATTTTAATAAAACAGGTTTGCTTAACGTTAATTTTTTTTTCAGTTCCTTCTGGAAAATAAAAGAAAAACTAAATGATTTCAGTGTTTTATTTATTAAAAATCGTAACTGAATTTAAAATCTCAAATAATGAAGATATGTTAGAATAAATTAAATGATTTCAAAATAAGAGGATTAATTAATAAAAAAATAATCTTAAAGGATGATTTTTTATTCTGCTTTGGTCTTAAAATTTTGTGATGATTGTGGTTTTATTTTGCTTCGTGGAATAATTGATATTTAATTCTATTTAATAAGGTAACAAATGATATTATTGTAAATGAATTCAAGAAAAAAGTACAATTGTAAAGTTTGATTGAATATATTCCAAGTTAGGTGAAGTGATTTGTGTTCTCTTTATTAATTAATAAATTTTAAATGACATTGACAAAATGAATTTTCAAACGTACATTTTTATTTTTTCAAAAATCAAATTAAAAACTCTCATCAGAATAAAATATTTCGTATGTAGATTCTTTAAAGTTAATAAAGATCAAACTTTTTTTCCAATCAAATCAGAGATCAAATATTTTGATACAGTGGTTCCCAAATGGTTCCTTAGGGTTCCGTGGAAGAGTTAAAGGTGTTCCACGAGATGTTTTAGAGCCTCTGATTATATTTAGATCCAACCTGTAATTCATAATTCATTTAATCTTACAGTTGCTTTCAGGAAATTATTTTAAGTTAAATGCAAATGCAAATAAAATAAAAATGGCCTTTTTCAACGAAGAAAATATTTTTAAAAACAATATATTAAAAAATTATTAAAAATACAAGTATTTATAACAGATTTCATCAGTATTTCCTATTGCGCTTTTCAAATCAAAATAACTAAATTCTTTAATAAAAAAATATGCTTGTAAAATAAACATTCTTTAATAAAGAAATATCATTTTCAAATATTTATAGCAGTTCTTTTAAGTTTTCACTTCGAAGTAAACCAAAATTCCGCTCTTTTTTTTAATCATTTTCAGTTTATGCATATACACCTTCGATACGAATTCCGCACTCTGCTCGCACCGACCATAGCACTGTTGAAAAACATCCTCAGTGGTGGACGGATCATGGGCTAGAGTCCCCTTGCCAGCAGGCTAAAGGTGGAACGCTTTAGTAGTCTTCCTCTCCATGTAACACATATACTGGTTAGTTCACTCCCATCCTCCACGAAGGCAAAATACTACTACTTTCCCACTATTTTATCCAAAAGTTCTCTTGACTTCTGGATAGGGTTCAAAATTACAAGGCTACGGAGCTTATCATTAGTAGTCGTAAACCCAAAGTTAGGTTGGCTGTTCAAACGACAGTTATGATTATACACACAAAAAAAAAAAAAAAAATCTTAACTGGATTACATAGCACAAGGGCTGCAAACTTAACTGTCGGACATAATACCTGATTTAAGTTTGTTATTAATATTATTAAATCTTCATTTCTCCTATTAAGTATCTTACAGATAGTCTAGTATAGGTATTTACAACGTTCACAATTACCTTAAACTTTATTTATAAACTTTGGGTTTCGTCGAATCAAAGTTGATTATTTAGGGTTCCGTAGCCGTAAGAAAATTGAGAACAGTTGGTTTCGTAGTAAATAAAACGTTTTGTGATAGTTCAAAATGCTTTTACGTTTCTGCAACAAAAATAAAAAGTTTTAATCGGTTTTGCACCAAAAAAAAACTGACAATTTCTTCACTTCTCAGGTAAAATCGAAAAAAAAATTTAAAACGTTTCAAATGTTGAAAAAAAACCTACTTTTTCTTAAATAGCATAAAAAAAACATTTGTTTTGGAAAAAAATTTAACGCAAAGTAAGTGTGTTTAGAGTATTAAAATTTATTTCAACAAATTATACTAATTTCGAATAATTAACCTATCTACATCTTAAAAATATTATTATTTTGAATGAAATATCACAACTTCCAACAATATGTTATATATGCCATTACTTCATAGCATTATAAGTGTTACATTTCCGAAAAAGGTCTACTTTTTTTTCTCAAGGAAAAAAAGCGCTCTCCTTTTACCCTTTATTCAAAAAAAGCAAACACTTTCTAAACGAAAAAAAAAAGAAGTTTTAAACTCAAGACAAACATCTAACTTGAGAACCCTTCAAAACTGAAATATCTTGAAATTAAAAAATGATGGAGAAAAAAAAAGGTATGAAACACTTTCTAAAACCATCTTCTATTTTTTTTACACCACCCTACCTTAACCACGTCGCATTTTTTTTTTCTTTACACCAACCGTCGATCTAGACAGCATTTAAAGAATACGCTGGAAGCTCTAGAAGAGGTACTAAGTACAGGCAAAATGCGTAAAATGGACTTAGGGTGATGGAGAGAAAAAGTGTTTGCTAAGCTATCACCACCTTCTCTTCTTAACTCCTCCATTCTACTTGCTGTAATGGTTCTGTCAAACCAATTATTTACACAGGTGCTTTTATTCACCTCGTACGAGGGAATCAGAGAGCACCCATCCCTCCCCTCAAATACGGGAACCCCCCCCCCACCTAACTACTCACTCCCATCCCTCATGCTTTTGAAGGAAATCCGAGAATTAAGTGGGAGTTTTGAGTACGGGAACCCGACACTGAAAAGTTGGATTGGAGCAAAGCGTATTCCTTATAGAAATCGTTTGCGGTAGACTATAGGATTTCATTGTAAAGCACCCTTATCGATTTAGAACGTTTTTTGGAGGACTACTGAAATTATATGGATGTTTTGCTCGAGGATGTCATCTTAATCTTTTTAAATCTTGCGCTTAATAGGTGTTGTGTATTTTAAAACATGAGTTCCAGTTTGAGTATGATTTAATACACTCATTCTTAAATTTGAAATCTGTTTAAAGATTTGTAGTTTTCTATAAAGATTTGTAATTTTCTCTGCATATCGGATCAAATTTGCTTTTCCTTTAAATCCGTTACGCTCAAATTAAGACAATTCTAAAAAAGTTCTTCTATTTAAAAAGTGATTATACACTGATATTTAAATTGAGTGAGCATTTTACCACTTAAGATTTAAAGAAAAGCATTGGCAAAATTTTCTACTTACCCCAGTAAATTTTTTTTGTGTATAGTTGCCAAAATTCGTGTTAAAGCAAACTAACATTTTTTACAGTACATGTAGTCACATTTTTATTTAATTTTTCAATTTTAAAGTTTTATTTATTTATTCATACATTTTTCGTTTGTCTGTTTACAGACAACACATATTTTCAAGGGTATTATAATTAATTTATTCGTTTCATATGTAGGTCGGGAAGGATTGGTTGATAGGGCATTGAGCAAATGTCCGAAATGTCACGAGTTCTACTCCCGCAGGCTGAACACTTTCCTTGTAGTAAATGGTGACTAGTGCATGTCACTTCTGTCTGGTTACAAAGTCTTTCATGTTTTTGTAACAAATCATACTTCTGGGGATACTGAATCGGAGATTGATCGCTCGTTGGTTCAGGTCAAAATTGAATCCTATAAACAGGCTGCGACGTGTGTGTATGTGGCAGAAGTGGTATTCGTGTCCATAGATGACGCCACTGAGAAACAAGAAACGCACACTCTGACTTAAATTCGCCTGGTTTCACCAAGCAGGCTTGCTGGTATTGGCAAGTGGCATTAGAAACAACGACATGGCAAAACATTTCGTTAAAAAGACAAGCATATTTTTCGTAATATATTTGCCCTAATTCTTTCAAACAGCAGCTATTTTGTTAATTTTATCCTGCTATATTGTCAATTTTATTTTGTTATTTTGCCAATATTTTCAAATTTTTTGCTATCTACTAAGAAACTCTACTTTTTGTTCTCTTTTTTTCGCTTCAGATCCCTATAAAAAAATATGGGAAAATATACATCAAAATTTTTTACTGTGCATACAGTTTTTTTAAATTTTTTTTAAAATTTTTATTTGTCGTATTAAATATATTCTCGAACGTAAATGTTTTCCTTCATCAAAGCGAACGCTCATGAGAAAATCTTGTTAACCCCAATATTCACCATAAGAGAAACAATGAGCTATGTTAAATAATTGACCCGCAGAGTTTGCTAGTAATTGTTATGCAGATAAGAAAAAATAAAACAGAATTCAGTAGTGGACTTAAGATCCGTGATCATGTTTTATTTTTATTTCATAAATTAAAATTGACTGTGAAAATATACAAAAAAAAAAAAAACTCATTTCTCATTGAAATAAGTATTGAATGTTGAATAAATCCTATTTGAAGATCACATAAATATGCTAAATAGAGATATTTTTGAGGAATAAAATATTGCGTCAATGAAAATTTCATTTTCTTTTTTGAATCATTTTTCTCTTGTGACTGTCTTTTATGAGATTAGGTTCATATTCCAATATAAGTTGTGTTAATTTTGAACAAAGAAAGAAATCGTAAAACAGGAAGTTACCCCGTGTTCGAATCTCATCAATGGCAGGTCAAAACAAATTCCGCATCCGGCTTGCACCGATCACAATGATGATAGAAAATATCCTAATTGGTAGGCTCATCATGGGTTAGAGTATCCCTTGCTGTCAGGCGGCTAACCGTGGAAGGTTTTCGTGGTTTTCCTCTCCATGTAACGCAAATGCCGTTTCGTTCCATCAAAAAGTCCTCCACGAAGGCCAATTTCTCCCAGTACTTGATCCAGGAGTTCCCTTGTCTTCTGGATTGAGTTCAAAACTACAAGGCTACGGAGAGTTGAAAATTAGTAGTCGGAACTAAAAAAATTTGTCAGTCTGTTCAACCACGGTTGTAAAACCGTGGTTGAACAACTTTACGGACTGATAAAATATATTGATTGTGGTCGATTATTTGACAAGTAATTTCAATCTCCTTGTTGGATTAATTTGATAACCTACTCATATGAACTGTTATATTAGAATGCTTGTAGGTTTTCAGTTGTATAAAGATATTTATGTTTTCATAAGATTTACATAAATCTACCAATTGCATAAAATAATTTTATGATTTTTAACTTCACAGGCTAATTTTATTTTACGATACTGAGTACTGATTCATTATATTTTACTACAATAATAAAATTTAGTGTTCTTAAAAACCTCGCATGGTGGCGGCCACTTTACACCAAGTGGTGTAAAATAACGTTCCAGGTGTTACATACAATTTTGATGTTCGTAGTCAAGCTTATAATTTTTCTTAAAAGAAATATTCCAATACAATATTATTTATTATTACGTTTATGGTAAATTTGATTTCCATAAACTTCTTCAGGCAATCAAGACTAAATTATTTCCACTATTATCAAAACTCAACCCACTAACAAACTTAGAAGGACAGAATTCGAAATGAGTGTTAACAGAAGAATGACATCCAATGGTCCAATTCAAAGCATATGAGAGATACAAATGTACAACACCATGCAGTTCCACGGGCATTTCGCTAAAAATTAAATTAGCAGACAAAAATTAGTAAAAGATTTTTAAGCAATTTTCTAAAAATTACATTTTATAAATTACTACATCGTGAAAAATAAAAAGCATAACTTTGTATAAAGAACGAAATCTCTCCTATTTAATTTCCGGCTTTGATCAAATGGCAATTATAAATATATTTGTCAACGCATCTCGTTTAATTCCCCATCTGTGTAAATTCAGTATCAATTTATTTCCAAGAAGACACAAAACGACGGAACTTAGTTTAAGCAAATAAAGTAAATACTGTTACGATTGTTCATGCAATTCGCTTACAAGACAGCACTTTCCCCCTGCGACAAAAATGAAATTTCGAAGTTGTTCTAAGCGATCACATGCACAACTACTGTTGTACTCTCAAGGGACGTATACGGAGAAAATTAGTGGTGTTTGTGGTTTCCATGACAACCATAATGAATACTCCTAAATGAATGTAGATTGTCAAAAATGGAAAAATGAAGGGTTAAAGAGTTATGAAAATATTAATTTATTTCTGCTGGGAACATTATGAAATGTTTTTCTACGATTCGTTTATTTTATGAAGTATTTCAAAAATAATATAGGATACTTTTTTATAATTTTTTCGCAGAACGATTTCATTTTTGTATAGTTAATATATTTCGTTATTTTAAATTATGTTATTAGTATGGTTCACTATCTCTTATTCGCTATCACTCGCCACCCCCCACTACAGCTTTCGCTGTTCCTTTATGATCGCTTGGTACGCTCAGTAGATTCTAAACCATATTGGTTAAGTATTATTGCTTAAGAAGTATACTTGTACATAGATTAAAACTGTTAAATATTTCTACAGCACTCGGATAGCTAACGTACATGTCTCAACTTATTGCAGAAAATAACATAATAGTTAAAATTTTAAAATAAATATTTATTTTTCATAAAAAAATAAACTTAACGGATCAAGTAAAAAGAACTTAACTTGACTTGCGTTCTTTATGAAATAAGTAAATTTGATTCAAGAAAGCTTGTCTCAATTTTTAAAAAAATATATATCAGTCTGTTTTCTGGTATTTACAACTAACAAAGGGTAAATATCAAGCACAATGTGTAAAACTAAAGCCTTTGAGTTAACTTATTAATAAGATGAATTAAAGGTAAAATTTTGGAACTGATGATTGGTGTTTATAACGGAAGCACGAGCAATTTTTTTGTAAATGTTGCAAGTTGAGTTTGCAAACTATTTCACTCTTAGAATTTGTTAGAGCAGTAGTTTTATTTCGTGTTTTTGTTTATTTCTTCTTTATGAAAGACTCAAATATCAAATACATAGGGTTCAAAATGAAGATTGAAGGGATACAAGCAGAAAACCCCACAAGAACTCTCTTCTTGCATTCTGATATTCAAGGTTATAGCTGTGGAAGAAACTATATTTACATTTTATAAGTTATTTAACTTTTAGTTTTTTAAGTAAAGGAGTTATTGTTTTCCCTGCAGGCTGAAACATATTCAATCTTTTTCCTCGAGTAACAACAGACTTCCATGTTTACTTCCAAATGCAGTATGCATAAAAATTGATAAATTATGAAAAAATAACATCTTATTAATAATTATAATCATGGAAATTATGAAATTTTTCAGTAAAAAAAGATATTTATTGCTAGTGTTGGGGCTACTAGAGTAGACAAGGGGACTGTTAGATCTGGAGAAATGTGCCATCGGGGCGGAGTTTCTGAAGGAGCTAACTCGGTTTTGCGTTACATGGAGAAGAAAACCACGAAAATCTCTTGCAATTATCCTGACGTTAAGGGGAAACCTACACTGGTACTACAAGTTCGAAATTTTTAAAATTATCCTCTGTCACTTTTTGACCAGTTTGTCTTCTGATATTAGTATATTATGAAAATATTATCATGATTTTGAGTTTTGTTAATCACAAATTTAGTGCTGTCATTGTTACAATTTAAAAATAGCGATAGTTTTGATTTTTAATTACTATAGTTATAGAATAGACCAAAGTTCTTAAAGGCATTCTAGAAGATACCTTTTTATTTCTTGTTCAAAAATATGCATTTGAAGTTTAGTTTCAGTTTGTTTTCCTTTACACGCAGAAAAGCTTTCAGAAAAACTTATTAGAGATCATTCTAGAAGATTCCCTTCTAATTTTTGTTTAAAAAATGCATTTCAAGTTTAGTTTCATATTGTTTTCTTTTTCTGCTACAATCAGAAAAACTTTTAGAAAAACAGAAAAACTTATTAGAGTGTGTTCTAAAAGATCCCCTTCCAATTTATGTTCAAAAAATGCATTTCAAGTTTAATTTTATTATTTTTCTTTTACTGGTTCACGAATAAAAGCTTTTTAAAAAAACTTATATCATTTCTAATCTCTCAAATTTATACACTAGCAAATTATTCCCTTCAAAAAAATTTTCATATTTAAAGTGCAATGATTTGAAACTGATTAATTGATTTAAATTGAATTTTTATATTATAATTTTAAAACATCTACAACAAACTAAAGCAACTTCAAATGACCTAATAAAAATAAGTTAATCAAAAAACCAACCCTCTCCCATACACCATTTTAAAGGAAAATATTTATTTTGCCTATTCTATATATTATAACGATGTTTTGCCCAAAATACACGATGAAACATGTTCTCTCTTAATTGAAGACAAGTTGGACTTGATTGAGTTAGCCGGCCACTCTTTTACTCAAAAGACGCCAAATTTCTGCACATTCCTGATCAGATTAGAAGCCAAAGGAGCCTGAATATTCCAGATAAGGCAAATTTGCAATATTTCCCAAACTCACACAAACTGGAACGAGGGAATGCATCTCCCCCGACACCGACACCTGTTGAAAAGAGACTTTTCTCCTTCTCTCCCTTGGAAGATTAATCGTCTGTTGAATATCATCAACCCTTGTTGAATATCAACCCATTCTCCGTCCCTACAATTCTAAATCTCCAGCTATAATGGTTCTTAGATTGAACGAAACCCCTTTGCCGCATGGGATACTTGACAATTCAGCCTCTAAGATTGTGTGTCTCCAGTTATATTTGGAAATCTAAATGCCCGGGACGCTTCATTTCGTTCGATTTACGAAGCGTGAGGAGCACCCGGATTTAATCTTTAGAAGCTTTTCCACCCCGGGGAATGAATTACGATAGGCAGACCCCATGAATAAAAATTACATCATTTCGTTCCAGAATTATGAATGGCCACATGCACCCAATCGACATTTGTAAGCTAATTGTCGTTCGTTTCCTTTTTCAGTCATATTTGTATGCTACTTGCTTCGATTTATATTCGAAATTCTTTTTCCCTTTGTTCTGAATGATAATCCAGTTTGTTTAAGTGTAAAAATTTTATTAATTTGAGGAAGAAGTGTAACATTTCAATCCAATGATTCTTATCAACTTTTATAAATTATGAATTCCTGAAGAGAAAAAAGTTTTCTGACAATAAGTTTGCACTAAATTTATTTATTCCTGGTTAAATATAGCAGTAAGTTGCACATTTCATTTTTCTTAGAAACCCCATCTAGTATATAAAATGTAGAGTGTACAAAATGCAAAATAATAAATAAAACATCTTAATATAATTTTTTATTTAATAATTAGATTTTCGCGAATACGAAGTAATCTAATGGCTTGTAATCTAATAAAAGATAACAAATTTACATTTTTTATAATAAATTTATATTACTAGGAAATCAGATACAGAAATGTACTTCTTTCTAGAATTTATCTCTTTTTTTGACGGATTTAAATTTTCGATTCTTAAAACATATTTAGTCAAATAATGTGAATCTATAAATTTAAAATTTTTTCTAGGATCTCAATTTTTAAGTATTTAGCTATAATTTCATAAGTAAATAAATGCATGAAATTATGAAAATCGGTTATACAAAGATAAATTCAAATAAAGCTCTTTAATATTATTTAGAATATTTAATTTATTACTGGCTTATAACTTTCGTACTTTATTTAAAAAAAATTTTAATTATTTGAAACCATGAATCACTAAATGAAAAAAGAATAAAAAATTTGGACGCTATCAGCTTACTGATTTTGAGCAATATTGATTTCCTTTTAAATCTTATTTTTAAATTTCTATTTCTTCAGAACTATTTACGTATTACCTTTTAAACATTGAATTTTGTCACTAAAAATACACAGTTTGAAATGGTATAAAAATATGCGCATATTATAGGTTTGAAAATAAATTTCAGCAGCATTAAATTGAATAATGAAAATTATTATTGAGTTTTGAAATCAATATGTATTAAAATTGTTTGACATAATATTATTTTTGAAGGAATGAGTTTTAAAATATGTTCAAAATATTTTGACGTTAAAAATTCTGAATAAATAGAAAAAAGTGAAATTAAAATTACTCGTTATTATAAATTAACATTAAAGCGAAATCAATATCTATGCGTTAGACAGCTCTTTTGACTAGACTATTGGGTCCACATTTTTCTGAATGCGGCAATTCACTCAAACGATGTTCAGAATTCTAGTAAGAAGATATCAATCATCTGTTTTTCTGTGTTTTTTAAATTCTGCGAATCACAGCAAAATAACAGTAAATGAATCAAGATTTGTCTCTTTTATTAAATATATTTCATTTGCCCTGATCTAGAATCAGGTAAAAACGAAATGGATAGAATCAACGGTTTCTGAAAATTAAGTGACGTAAGGTTAAAAAATATGGTATAGTAAAAACTGCAATTAGAGTTTTAAAGCTTATATCTGCTGCATATTACAGTTTTGACTAGAGTAAAAGTTTGAATTTAGGAAAATCGTTTCAGCACCTTAACTTATTAACTCATTTATCAACCCATTAAGCAATCAGTATCATTTTAATATATCATAGTTGTTAAAACACTAATAATCTTTCGAAAAATGTTTCAAATCAAAGTGAAATCAAATCAAAATGAAATCAAATCAAAATCAAAATCAAATCAAATCAAAATCAAATCAAACTACTGTAAAAATTACTGGCACCGTAAGTGCCGTATCCGTAAAATCCGAATTACCGTAAAACCCATTTTTGCAGTAAAATTTCACACCCTAATTTTTACAGTAATTTTTATTTAACTACAGTGCTTTTACAGTAACTATTGCTGTAAACACTCTGTTTCGTAAGATTTTAGGGTAAAAATGAATTTTACGGTGACAAAGCCGTAAGTTTATAGAAGTTAAGTAAGTTTATTAAATTTAAAAAAAATTTTTTAGTTTAAGAGCAGTGGTGGCAAATGGAATTTATAAAATAGAATTAAATTTGACTTCTTTAGTTTTTGTGAGGCGTTTTCGCAAGTATTGCGTGGTAAAATTATCTTAAAGCGAAATTTAGTAGCTTTTATTATTCTTTTCAACTTTTCTTTCAGGGTATAGAGCTCTCGCCTGCGAATGAGGTGATCCGGGTTCGAATCCGTACGATAGCTGGTCGCGAGGAATTCCTCACCCAGCTCACACCGATCACAGTGCTGACGTAAATATCCTCATGGGATTAAATCCTAAACAAGCTTTTTTTATTGTTTTACATTTGGCTGAAAGCTGTGGCATAATTGAGCCTAGGATTAAATCCCTTTGTTTGGATAAAAATGAGTTACGTAAGCAGTGTGATTTAAAAATATTCATTCATTAGCAAAACAGAAGATGATATATCGTTCATAATATAAGAAAAGTACCATTATTTTAATATAGTTCTTTTAAGTTTAAAAAATTTTTCTATGCCATATATTCCTTCTCTTTGAATCTTATGAATGAATCCTAATTTTTTTTCTTTTTTTTTGCATTCAAATAGTTTAAATCATTCTTAAAATGCTTCTGAAATATTTTAGAGATGTTTGCAATGTGTCACGGCATGAGAGAATAGTTAAATTCAAGCAATTATTCCTGAAAAGCGATATATTTCGACATTTAAGAAAGTAAAAAAAAATAGTGCGTGGAGTCCCTCCGCGCGGAAGAAGTTAAACTTTGCAACCTGCGACGTTAATTGTAGAAGAATCAGCAGTCGTAGAAGGATCACTAGTTCTATTCAACGACTCTTTTTCCTGCTCCGCTCGCTTCCGTGCTCTGTAATCACGGTAATATTGTGCATTTTTCCCTCCTCGACCTCTTGAACCAGTGGAAGTGCTTGTGGCTGCCTCATCGTCTCGCCCTGGAAAATGTATTAATTATGTATGTGAATGCGTCATAATGTAATTTCAGAAGAGAAAATTTAGCAATCATTCACAAGAGACGTACCTTGACATAACCTTAAATCCGTCGCATTGTCCGTGAGATTGTTTTCACTCATTTTTTACAATTGTTATCCACTAAGTTTGAAAATAAAAAATACTACCCTATTAAAAATTATGTGTGTATCAAAACAAACTAAAAAAATATTTATAGAAAAACAATACTTTTATGACTTTTATTATTTTTGCTAGTGAGAACCAAAACAATATGGAAATGAATGAAGGAAAACTGGATCCTACCACGTGATTTCCCGGCCAATGAAAATGTAGCGTTAAACGTTTAACGCAGCCTTGTTGGAAGTCGCATAAAAAGTATAACTTCAAAAAGAAATTTTAGTTTCGTTTTTAAACCTGATTGATATATGCGAGTGTTTGAAAAATGCATTTCATGGAAAACAAGAAATTTTTGTATTACAGAATAAAAAATGTTCTGCTTAATATAGATGTATTGCTTGTTTATATAATATGGGTGTTATTATTAGAATTAGATATAGAATTTTATTTATTTATATCTTTTAAATGGCAATTAAATTTAGAAAGGCATATTCTGTTTCAATATGGTTCATTTCCTAAGCGTGAAGAACAACAAAATTATTGATACAAAAAATTTATAACTAATAAGAAAATTATTGCATAAATTTAAAAAAAATTAATTTGATTCAAATTGTAAAAGATTAATATATCATTACTTTAATTAACTGTATATAAATTAATGGCATTAGAAATAAAAACTTAAGCCATATTTCATAAACTAATAGAACTATGATATTCATGTCGGTAATAAATTTTTCAAGTTTAAATTAAATAAAAATGTTTTAGCAATTACAGAAGATTAAATTAAATGCTAATTACTGGTAAAACATATTTTTAAAATTAAATATTCATTTGGATAAATATGCTTCAACGAATATAACTGTATATAAATAAGAATCCTGTATTTAATTTAATTACAAAGTATTGAATTAATTAATGTTCGCTTTCAAATCTCATAAAAGTGAAAATATTGAAATATAATATAACATATCTTTTTAATATTGAAATTCACGTTATTAACGGAGATTAATGAAAAGTAATTTAAAATAAAAGTTAGATGAATGGTTTAGAAACATTAGTAAAGATTTACAAGTGTCGATATAAAAAATAACACAGTTTTTAGAGGAATAAAGTGTTTACTTCAATTATAAACTTGTTAAGTAGTATTTAACGCAGCTTTCTAAAGACTGTATAATTAAATATATTTTAAATATCATTTTAGAGACTTTTTATTTTGTTTTGAAGGGTTTGCAGTTCACTTTAAAATTAACTGATTATCGGCAATGTGGCATTAATATAAAACTCAAGAAAAAGATAAAAAATAAACGATAATTTAAGTTGAAATGCAGAATTTTAAAGAAAATTTACGTTAAACTTAATATATTTAATGAGTTTTATATCTATGAAAAATAAAACTTAATATTTAAATAACTTCGTTTGTGATGTTTGTTTTTAATTTGTTACACTGTAGCTATCTTTATCGTTGACTTAGAAGATTGATGTTTTTTTTTTTAAAAATTAACAAATCATAGTTAGCTTCGAAAGTTAGCTTCGAACCGACATCATTAGAACTAAACATATAATTTTCAAAACAAGGAAAATAAAATTTTCAAAGTTATTTTCAAAGCTAGGAAAAGAATATCATACTAAAATTTTTAGTTCCAAAACTAACTTATATTATCTTCAAAACTACTAAATGACATCATTAAAATTAAAAATGTTATCCTCAAATTTCTTTTGAATTGGTCAATTTTTTCATAAACCTACATTCTTATAAAGTTGGATGTTCATACAGCTACAACTCAGCACCTCAGGATTACTGTGGACCAAATGTGGACAATATCAGTTCTTTGAGCCACTACAGATGTCAAATAGAATTTTTTTTTTTTCCAATTTATTATTTTTGTATTGTATAACCATGTTAAACTATCACGATAATATAGTTTAATTGATTTTATGCTTTATCGATTTTATGGTTCAACCATTCTCAAAACTTTAAGAAAACTTTGTAGGAGCAATAATGCATCTTGAAAACCTTATTTCAAGTCTTTTACTTCAAAACATCTATCTCTATTCTTTTTAACATATAAATATATCACGCTTGATATATTATAATATTTTATTTTATAATCGGTGTAGAGCAGCAGAACTAATTCTGAGTTTATGACTATTATTGTTCAACTCCGTAGCTTTGTAATTCTGAACCCAATCCAGAAGGCAAGGGAACTCCTGGATCCTATATAGGGAGAAATTTGCAATCATGGAGGGTTTTTTTTCAACTTACCTTCATTGAATGGAGAGGAATTTCACGAAAATTTCTCACGGTTAGCTGTGACATCAAGGGGATTCTAACCCATGATCCGTCTACCACTGAGGATATCATCAGCACTGTGGAATGTGCAAATCAGGAGTAGAATTCGTATCAACAAGCCACTTTTAGGATTCGAAGCTGAGACACCTCATTGGGAGGTGGTTGATCTAACTGCTGAGCTACCAAGCTCTTATAATATAAAACTTTTTCAATATTTAAATTAATAAATCATAAATATTTAATTACAGTTCTGCTAATGTTTTGTACTAAAAGGGTTGCAACTACAATAGATCCGTAATTCTTGAGATCTTTTGGAAAGAAGAATGATTGCATAGACTGCATACACTCATTTTTTGCAAACTGATCCACTAATACATCTATCATTCCTCCGTTAGTAAATAAAATTGATGTATTTGGTAACTTAAACGGAAAATAAAAATAAACAGAAAGTATCTAGAGTCATTCGAACACATTGACTCATGAGATTTATTTTCTTCTTTTTTCGAACTACAACGATGAAAACTAATGATTATCATCAATCATGAGTTTTCTGAGTGCTTATTCGTTAGAGCCACATTTACGAGGATACCAGATTTAAATGCAACAATCGAGCACTCAATGACTGCTCATTTTTAAATGTAGGGAAGTAGTCGAAATATACAATGAAGAAAAGATTTCATAAATTTGTATATATATATATATATATATATATATATATATACATACACAAGATACACAATTTTGACATACGATGTTCAAAATAAACAACGTTAAAATCGACAATTTTATTGGACAGTTTAGTTCACAATATATATATTATTAGAAGTTTTAAAGCATGTTTTTCCTTAATATCATTTTAGCTATATTTTTAATATGGTACCAAGTAAAACCGCATTATCGTACTTATTTGTCATGTCTTATCAAAGAATATAGAAAACAGAAGAAATCCGGATGTTTGAATACATAACTACAGCGGTGCCGTATTCTGTGCCAGAAAAACAGCTTGCAGGGTGAGTAATATGCACAGATATAGCAGAGCATCATCTGTACTAAGATCCAAAGCAACTCTACATGTATGGTTGCTTACACTGTCTCCCGCCATTTTATTCTTTTTTTTTCTATCTCAAAATATATTAGCAGATTTAATCAACGTGGATGATATAAATGCATTCTCAAAAAAATATTTCAATTAATTGTACAATGTTGTTTATTAGTAGTGTAAAAATGCAGAACAAACCAACAATAAATAAAACGAAAAAACTTTTCTTCGCTCTTCCCAACCCCAGTAGTGGTTGGGGGGAGTGGAGGGAATCCTCTTCAAGAATCTCTGCTGCTGTGCCCCTAAATTTTGCATTTACTTTTATGCACAGTAGCCGCACCAAATCTTGAGGTACTTGTTTACATTATGTCTGTGGAAGCTAGCCTTCTTCCTCTATGTACATTCTTTGCCTACATGATACTGCAGTTTATCTTGAACTGAAACACAGCTTACTATTAAACATTATGATGGTTGGTGCAAATCTGCAAAATATTATGGTTCTACTTGCACTGAAACAAACTCTATCTCTGGAAGGAAGATCATGTTGGGAGAGTTAAAGAGGTTAATTTCTACAAAAAGAACAAATACGAAAATTAAAAAAAAAACAACTTTTAAAGATATTTGTATCAAAAAATTTATATAATGAAATTCATAAAGTTAAACAGGAGGAGATTTGCTGGGCTTATTTCCAGCAGTCCAGCATACTAATTTTTTAAAAGTAAACCAATTACGAATAAAGCTGGACGTTATAAATTTCGAAGGCTGGATTTCTTTAAGAGAGTGATGTAGCCTTCAAAGGTTCAAGTTACGGTATTGCGAGCATTGATGATATATTTTAATAAATTTTAGACACACTTTATCACTTTCTGAATTCTGATTTAATAAACCACTTTTGTGTAGGTCCTCTATGGCTAAATATGATTTTGCGGCAAAATATCATGATAAAAAAAGCTATAGTTTTCAAAAAATGAAGAGGTCTTGTGACCTAATATTTTAATATTTGAAAAGTTATTTTAACTCTGTATAGTCTAAAAATTTCAGACATATTTTATCTCTTGTTCTTTGATGCGCTAAACTGCGTTTCTGGAGTCCTTATGTACTAAATATGATTTTGCCCAAAATGTCACAAGTTTTACCCAAAAGTTGTATTTTTCTAAAAATGAAAATAACAATGTCTGAATGATCAAGAAAGGTAAATAAAGAAATAGAGAGGTATTTAGAATAAAAGTTTTCTTTCAATAAATTTTATATTTTTATCCAACCATTAGTCTGTAAACAGTACGTTGGTTTGTTCTCAGTTTTAAAATTCTGCATTTTGTTAATAAACAACTGTTTTGAACAACTAGTTGTCGGAATTTCAAATCCATCTATATCCATTACTCTTTCTTAAAATATTACGTAGAATTTGTAATACGCTTTGGGTATTTCTATAACAACTTTCTGAAAGATATTCACACGTCACAGTTAAATAATTACCTTTAATTTGAATTGATTCATGCTATTTTGTACAAGATAAATTTAGCATGAAGTTAGCGCTAAATCTGTTAAAAAATGGCAGTTGAATCAAAATGGTAAAATCATTGCTAAAATAATTTCTTTTTGTTCTTATTATCAACCTATTATAAATAAATTTTTGTTAAATTATTTTATTAAACCATTTGATTTAGGAGAATATTTTTTTTTAATCTTAAATTTATCATAATGTTTCAAAGTCAATTTTTTCCAAGCTTAGTTAATTTAATGAAAAATTACCATATCATTATTCGCGCACTCACATTTTTATGCAAAATATTTCACATTACTTCATTAAAAAGTGTCTATAGCTTTCTGTTAAGTCTAAAAACAGTTCAAATATTCCTTTACCTTTTAATAAATATTTTCAATTATTTTCAAATATTTTCAATAAATATTTCAAATATTTTCAAGGTATAAAAGGTTTGTAAACTAAACTTTTATAATAAACTACTGATAAAATATGTTCTGAAACTCAAACGGGCAGATTAAAACCTAGATAATAATTTTAAGAGCTTAGGCAACATTAAAAAATTGATCGATGCCACAGAACAAACTTATTTTCAATTTTATATAAAGTGTATAATTTTTCTACTTTCTGAACAAACTTTTCAAGATAACTTTTTTGTTTATGCTCAATTAAACTGTTTTTTAAGTCCCATTGCTTCATAACCTTTGATTGTAATTTTTCAACTGTTTGTGGAATCTCAAAAGTTAATGAGGTAAACTATTTTAGTTTTCAGCATTTTTAAAGCGAAAACTACTAATAAAAATCGGCATATCTAAATGAAACTTTTCAGATATTTTAAATTTTCTCAAAATATTTCATAACTAGATCCTACGACTAAATGAGTGCGAGATATTTGAAGGTATAAAGTTATCGTTATAAAATAACAGCGATGAAAGAAAAGAAAATACTCTCTATTTAAAACATCTGCCGTCTGCTTGTGATTGCTTTGAAGATTATTTTGAAAAGGCATAAAAAAAATTCTTACCATCTTTTATCCTGAAATATTTTAAATATATTTACATAAAGTCCTCAAAAATAATTCGAAAGGTTTAAACAGAATTGAACTATTGTGCATTTAGATTACTTTTAAGGATTGTATTAAGCTCAAATTTTGTTTTAATTAGACGATTGGAAGATTCGAGCTTTTATACAAAAGTTTTGAATTATAAGTTTTTATATTTCTACACGGAGAAAAAAAATCTGGTAAAATTACCGTAGTGCATAATGATGACATTTCAGGAGAAAAGCCTTAATTTTGGTTAACAAAGCCAAAATATACGGTATTTAATTAATTCATTTTGTAATTTCTCCTTACAAAAGGTAACGGTTTACCGGAAATCTTCGTTTTCAAAATTATAGTTCTTATTACCATACACATATCATGAAATATATAAAACTGAAAAGTAAATTTAACCGAATAAATGGTCTTTTTGCCTTACACTAAGGTAGCATGACAAATTTACTTCATTTTACCACTTTTACCAAATTTGATCACATATTATAAAACTATATTTTATTGATAATTTTACAAAAGCGCCCCGGTAAAAATTATCGAACATTTTGGTGTACCCATAGAGCCAAAAACACGATACATTTTACCATATTCTGGTTGCTTTGACCTTACTTTTTCTTAGAGTACGTGATAATATAAAAAGCACGTAATTTGTAATACTGCACAGAAAGTGAAAATTTCCACATGATTTTAATATATTTTGCTAATTTTTTTCATAGTTTATTGGTTCCTATTTTTTACGAGACATTCACTAAGCTTTACGCATTTTCAATTGTTGAAGAGAAGCTTGTAAATTATCCTTAATCGCATTGTTTCTTCTTATTTATAAACTTTTCTTACTTTTTCTTAGAGTACGTGATAATATAAAAAGCACGTAATTTGTAATACTGCACAGAAAGAGAAAATAGCCACATGATTTTAATATATTTTGCTAATTTTTTTCATAGTTTATTGGTTCCTATTTTTTACGAGACATTCACTAAGCTTTACGCATTTTCAATTGTTGAAGAGAAGCTTGTAAATTATCCTTAATCGCATTGTTTCTTCTTATTTATAAACATAAAATTCTTCATTCGAACGGAAAACTCAATTATAAAAACTTTGCCAACTTATAATGGGCTTCTTCCGCAATAATTCATCATCCATAACATGCTCAATGCTTTTCATTTTTTTATTTTTAAATGCGATTATGTTCAGTCGTCTGTAGCAAACTATTATTCATTTTTAACTATTAATATGATGAATAATTTGTAACCATTCTCGTTTCTGTAATAAAATAAAAAATATGTCCTGAGTAACAGTTTTGAATGTTTCCTTTGCATCTGTTGTTTACATTCAAAAAACCAAGCTCAGCTTGAAAATACATTATATACTTTTGTACCATTATACTTTTATAACAGTGTACTTTTATAAAGCAGTATACGTTTCATATTTAAAAATATATTAATTATGAGCCAAAAGCAATATTACACATACATGCTATTAGAATTTTTATTCTAGAACTATTGTAAAATTGCAGGCAACAGACCACTTAACCGTAAATTTTACGGCAAAGAACATTCTTTACCTTCACGGTTTTGAAACCATTTAAAACTAATATAGCTTAAAAAACCATGAGATAACATTAACAATAAGGTTTTTAACCATTTACAACTAGCAGGGTTTCAAAACTGTAAATATGATATTTAACTGAACATTGGAACTAGGGTTTTAGATGGGTAATGGGCATTGGAGAGAGTAGCATACAAATCGGGGAGTGCAGGAAACTGGAAACTCCTCATGTGTTGAAGGGAATTGGGAATATTGTGGTGTCAAGGCTGAAACCACCGTTTTTTTCAGCCATGAGGCAGCAGATTACTCGGCTATAGCCTGTATAAAGCTACAAGAGACTAAGTCTCTTCATGAGGTGGGATTAATTGATGGATCGATAAAATTCAGATTATTTAACAGCATTAGGTGAAAGCAGTTAATAAAAGCTTTTCACGCAGTATACAGTTTGAATACTATCTTATTTATGGTTATTTGATTGTTTTGTTTGAATATTGCAAAATAACAATAAAATAAATTTTCATTAAACCAATTATTCTGAGAAATTTCTAACAATGTGAACAAATTGACCAATTCAAAGATTATTCAGCTATTCCTTTTAAGATATTGTTATTCCATTAATTATATTCTTAGCTTGATTTTTAATTTTCAGTTTTGTTCACTGCACATGCAAGTATTTATTTATTTTTTAGCTGTCTATTTAAATCCAAAATACAGCAAATACACCAGTCGACAAATACACCGGTATACAGTACTCGCTTCAGTTCGATTGTGCCTCATCCGAATTAGTTTTAATCTTCTCCCTGTGATGTGCGTAAGGCGGATAAAAAAAAAAACTAATTTTATTTTAAGAATCGTTGAGTGTATGTAGTATGACTTAATTGTTCTTGCTGTTATTCGTATAGTAAAAATAAGATTACTCACTTTTACCTGAATTATGAAGCATTGCCAAGTTTTATTTATCACACTTTTTAGTGATGACGGACTAGAAATAGTTGAAAATAGTTTACTACGACGAAAAGTAATGGAACATTTCACTTAAATGTAAAAAATGAATACTCGAATTTCACGGAACTTTCTTCGTTTTTGACGAAACGGTTTCCTGGTATATGCTTCGAGCAAAAATTTTCAAAATGACAAAATAACTAGCGTCACTTCTGCATTGAAACGAATTTCGTCAATAGTAAAGAAATATTTCCTCATTCTATTTTTTTACCGAAAAAAAAAACTTGTAGTTTCTAATGTATTGATTTTTTCTAATAATCATTTCGTCATGTGTACCATATACCTGGGTCAATGCCACCTTAATGACACTAGAAAGACAAAGAGAACAAGGAAAATTTTTTTACTGAGGCCGAAGTGGGATTTGAACCCGGTATCTTCCTGATACGAGGCCAACTCATTGATCACCATGCTTACCGGTCGACTTATTGCTTTACTTTTGATTGTCTAGTTTTCATCCTAGTTTCGTCGTTTTAATTAACAATCTCCCACAATGCACTATGATGAAGCTTCAAATCGAGGGAACATTTACATCAAACATTTGAGAGTTCTCGTTTCGTCACAAAACACGTGATTTCGTGACGAAAAAATTTTCAAAATAAACAAAATATCGCTCAAGGTTTGTTGAATCGTCAAAAGTGAAGGCTTTATTTCTGAGAATGTAAATGGTGTGAAAATGGTATGCACTTTCATTTAAATTAACAAGCGTGATTTTATTATGCGGTAATAGAATAGAGTCCTACTTTCGTCATTTTAATTAGAAATCTCCCACAATGCACAATGATGAAGTATCGAGTCAAGGGAGCATTTTCATCATACATTTTAGAGTTCCCATTTCGTCACAAAACACGTGATTTCGCGACGAAATAATTTTCAAAATAAACAAAATATAGCTTAACGATTGTTGAATCGTCAAAAGTGAGGGTTTTATTTCTGAGAATGTAAATGGTGTAAAAATGGTATGCACTTTTATTTAAATTTACAAGCGTAATTTTATTATGCAGTAATAGAATAGAGTAGTCAGAAATGTTTCCATCACAGGTATATTAAAATAAAGTGCCGTAGAGTGCTCAGATTAAAAACCCATCTAAACTTTCATAACTACTTACAATAAATTTCACCCAATCTTATTTCTACCCTCTTGGAAAACTGACCGCGTATAAGCGAGCATTACATCCATTTTCCAATAACTGCCATAAGCCTCCTATCACTTCTGTTGCATACTCTACACCTTAACGGTAAGCGAACTATACTCGTCGCCATTTTTTCGATATCATCGAATCTCAACAACTTTTTAGAACATTAAAGAGGCGGAGTTTAAAGGTGGTTTGGAGAAGAGATTTTTAAGTCTGAAATATTAGCAATAAAACGCTAAAAGTGGTAAAGTAGATGTGCTAGAGCTTTTAGAAAGAAGATAGCATTATCTCAAACTTTCACCCATCTGGCTGTACTTAGCGTTTACAAGTAAAGGATTTGAAAAGAGCGAGGAAAATTAGTGAACATCTGGTTGTTGTTTGTTTTTCTTTTCCTACTTTAATGAGATTCAAGATTCCGTAATGTTTATGGACTTGTTCGAAAAAATGCTTTTGATTAAAAAAGAGTGTAAGAAGAAGTGAAAGATATTTTGCTATTGTTTGTTTTCATAAAAATAAGAGCTAAGTTAATTTCGAGCCAGTTTTTTTATGTACCACTTCATCGAATATTTAATAACTTATAAGAGAATCTGTTCAAAATAAAGATATTTAGTTAAATATTTAGTAAAAAAAGTAACGTATACGGGAGAATGTTTTAGGTCATTTTTGACTTAATGTTGATGATTATTTATCTTTTCCCTTCTTTACTTTTTTCCGCTTTTTGGTTGGTTTGAACGACGTCAAAGATGGAAGCCAAACTTAAAATTTTAAACAAAAGACGAACTACGTTAACCTATAAAAATGTAATTAAATTAGCTATGCCTGACACAAAGACAAAAAAAAAAAGACAAAGAACAAAGAAATAAACAGAAATGGATGTTACTATGAATAATGAAATGGCATTGTAAACAACATTAATAATAAATACCAGCAAGTGAATGCCATATTATTGTAACTAAGTAAATATTATAATGCGGTACGTAAGTAAATGCTATAATACAGTAAGAAAGTAAATGCCATAATACGGAACGTTAGTAAATACCATAATGCGGTAAGTTATTAAACATCATAATAAAGTTAAAAGTAAATAGCGTAATACTGTAAGTAAGTAAATGCCATTATGGATGCAGCTAGTATTATTAATAAAGAATAAATGATACAATAATGCATTAAATACCAATAATAACTACCAGTGAATAAATAAATCCTATGTTACAGTAAGTTAATGCTATCATACAGAAAGTAAGTAAATATCATATAACGGTCAGTTAGAAAAATAACATAATACGGTTAGTAAATACCTGTAAATAATGCTGTAAAAAAGTATATTCTCGATCGCATTGCTTGAGTACGCCCTCTAGCGGAGTGGATATTTTTAGGCTACTATTTATTAAGTTTTCATTTAGTTCTATCATAATCATAGGCAGGCGCTTTTTTTCATCAGCAATTAAAAAGCAAAATTTACTTCGCATACTTACAGATGTGTGTATTACGGTAAAATACAGTTTTTTTGTTGCCTTCAATTCATTATAAATTAAAGGGAAGTTATTTAAGTCAACATTGCTTACTTCATTCCAATGAATAAATGTGATTTCAGAGAGTGCAGAACTGTAAAAGTTATAGAATATTCTTCTTCATTATAGAACAGTATATATTTCCATATCTATATAAATTGGAAAATAACAATTAAGAATCATCCAAATTTCTTGAAATAGTATAATTTCTGTTGAGTATTAATAATTTTTTATCGTTTCCTTGTTGAGTATTTTTTTAAAATTTGAATGATTAATTTCAATTAGAATTCAGTTATTCTGTTTTTAAGTTGCATATTGAAATTAATATCGAAATCTTACAATTATAAAGTTTTATTACGTGGTATGTCATCCTAAAGTAATGAAGGGATAATCTATGTATTTGAGAATAAAAATTTCAAATGAAAGACATTTTATTTTGTAATTCTCCAGATTTATAAAGCAGGTAAGTGTGATGATTTTTATAATAAAAAATTTGCTGGTAAATAATTTTCTAATTTGATGACAGTTCTCTACATAATGATTTTCTACGTCTAATTAAAAAGGTACACAATATGGTATACCATTAACATGATGAAAAGGTACTTATTCACTTAGAGTAAGCATTAGAAATCACCATACTATTTTTAACGCTAATGAAGCTAAGTACGGATACGGATAATGAAGCTAAGTACGGTACTAATGAAGCTAAGTAACAGGTGCTCAATGAAATAAGAAATAAGCTATGTAATAAAAAGCAAAATTAACGGAGAAATGGTACGAATTTGTTTATGATAAACCTAAAAAAAATCAGCATGCTATAATTGACGCCAATGTTGCTTCATGAAATTTGGTAATAGGCATTTTTCGTAATATGACAGTTGGTGTAGTTTCAATAGGTACCAAATAGATTGATATAAGTAGAATTAATATATTTGATACCTATTAAAACTGAACCAAAAGGAATTTCGGTTCACTTTTAAAAGTAAATAAGAAACAGAGAAAATCACTTGATTGTAGTAAATTTTTACTATTGTGAATTTGTTTCGAACTACAGCATATGTCAAATAACATATATTAATCTTTATTTGATAGGATGAACTTGTTTTGAGATGCTTATTATTTTGAGAGGCTTATTAATTTTGACATACGCATTAAAATAAAAGCAAATTTCACTGTCACTTAATGATATATGATAATTATGTCATTTGGAGTAGGTTTGGTTAAATTAAATATATATAGTATTCATTATTCTACTATATTATTATTTAATTGTCGCAACACTTACGCAACGTGACAAATTACTTAAAAAGTATTTTGTTTAATCTAATAACGTAAATCCACCGGCAAAAAAACAAAAAATAATTCTAAATTAAAGCAAAATTGGAAATATTTTATCTTTTTTTCATTAGGTTGGTATAGGTCTTTCAATTTTGAGCAGAATTTCGGTAGTGTTGTTCAGTATTGATTGCTTATATTTTTTTCTAACCCGTACGAAGAACGACTATATAGCTGGTCCACAATAATAAAAAAGGCTGTTTGGTCTGGTTGTGTGTCTCTCTTTTAACTTCAAAATCAGTTGTGCTTGAACTTAGACATCAGATGTAAGGAGCAATTAAGGATCGTAAAAATCGCTTCAGAACTTCATTTAGTACCTTCGGGAGAGACATTTATAGAATGAAATTTTCTCATTGGTTTATCAATTAAATTAAAAATATAAACAATTCTGTTTTTAATGTACCAATATAGATACCGAGATGTACCAGCTATAGGCATTGCGATAGTAGATTTTACGCCTCCTCACGAATTTTATAAGTATGATTGATTTATAATTTGATATACGATTGATTGATAACAAAATGTATATGCAAATTTATAAGAAAAGTGATTGATTGTTGAAAATTGTTAATAACATGAGCTGGCCTCTATGAAGCAGCACCCTGCTATACGATAGATTTAATCTTTATTTTGTAGGGATGAACAGCTAAAAACGTCTTTTGTTTAATCTAATACCATAAAGAAAACGTGAAAGGCAGTAAATAACAGTAAATAAAAAATTGCTTTACTCATTGAGTCAGTTTGCGTCTTTGATTTGTTTTGATCAAAGAACAATTTATTGATTTTTAACTAATTTTTTTTAGTCTGTTCTTGATAAACAAGAAAAAAAAGATTTCCAGAAATATTATTGTTGATAAGAATAATAATTAAACCATTAAGACACCTTTTCAAAAGTAGTGAAAGCGTTCATAAATTAGGACAGATTAAAGAAAGCATTAAATACTAAAAAATAATTAAATAAATATTCAAAAGCCAATGAACCAGAGTTCTTTGATTGTTTCGAGACACAGGTGTCAAGTAGTGAGAATGGATGAATGAGCAAATAGACTTGTGAAGAATAAAAGGTGTATCTGACGTTTGAATGATACTAAATGCTGGCGATATATTGAAGCAAATATGTTATAGAAAAGACTTGATATTCAAAAATAATTGTGATCGGCTGATTTTTGCAAAAAAAACCAGTCCGTTTTCAAAGTAATAAGCATTATTTTTTTTAGAAATTGTCCTTTAAGAAGTGGTTACTGGCATAAGAAAAATGAAAGATTTTTCTTTATGGTTTAGAACTTTTTTTTGTGAAAAATTACGAATATGAAATACTGTTGAAATAGAAAATGAAATTCTATAAGAAACAAATTATTTTGAAATAAGAAAATGAAATCTAGGATGATGATACAATGACTTTCCAACACGAAGAAAAAAAAAAGATAAAATTACGGAATTGTATGGTCGTAACATTTCTGTTAAAAAAAAATCTTATAATCCTGGTAAGGGGAACCGAAATATACAGTATTCACAAAAGTTTTTTCCGTTCATATGGTAACTGTTTAAGGAAATTTCTGGATTCAAAAATGTCAGTTTTTATTACCATACATTTAGTAAAAAATGCAAAACTGGAAAAAAAATTTAATGGCTCTAAGGCATCATGATAAAATTACCAAATTTTATCACATTTTATAAAAATCATTACCAAAGCACTTCGGAAAAAAATACTCAGCTTTTTGTTGTCCACCTTTTTCTCATAGAGACGTCATTTCATATATATATATATATATATATATATATATATATATATATATATATATATATATATATGAAGAACTGATCTGAGGACAACGAAAAAGAAAAATAGAACAATGTTTAAAATGCTGCATCTTGCTCTTTTCATCTATATCTGGCGTCGTCACTGTTGAATTAAAAATATTGTTTGTACTCCATTTTAAGTTTCTTACATAATATAGAGAGAATCATGTGCTATCTATCAGATTTACTTCTTGTGAGAGACGTTAATTTAATACGTTATAATCTTATTACAAAATGAAAAAAAAAACCTACGTCGGAAAAATTTTAAGTTATTGGTCAATTTTGGATAGTTTCATCTTATTACCGTTTTGTATATTAGTTTATTATATTCAAAATATATTCTTAAGGGAACACAGGACATTCAAAACAAAAAAGTGAAATTTTTATTCGATCATATTCAAATTTTAACAAAATATTGGTAGCATTAGTATAAATCTGTGTACGAAGTTTAAAAAAAATAATTAGTTTTAAAGTATAGCTAAAAGTAGGGTTTTTAATTGTTGGTTATTAAAAAGTTTTTTTCGAACGAACTTTAATTTTTTTAGTAATTTTTTTCCCCAAATATGTAGTTTATAGGCAGTTAAATAAATGTAAGTGGTTATGGTAACCGAATAAAAATATAATGTAACTAGGCATTAAATCTATACTTTGTCACCAAAAATGTCTTCATAAAGCACATTTGAATTATGTTTGTTCATTAATTAAAAACCCTAAATTAAGATATTGAGTTAATCAAATACATTTGGAATTAAACAAGATACATCAAAGAGTATCTAAAAAGTTTTTAACAACAATAAAACAAAAACTGGTGCGCAAAGAACTTCTTGAAATTGCGAGAACATTGAAAAATTCCCTTACGATAAAAATCAACTTTATCAACCATAACTACATATTGATATATGAACCTTTATAAATTGGTAATCTTGCAACTCGGTAAGAAAAACTCTGATTTATGCATGCATGGTTTGTTGCTCATTACTAAGCAAAGTGAAATTTTTTTTAATGTTTCAAAAACCAAATAATGGTTTTTTGAGGGATTTTTCACATTTTGAACGACCACTGTCCCCTTAACATTAAAAATTCATCAGAGGTTCTTAGTTATGGCAAACAGTTAATTTCAAAAATATAAAAAGTGTGAAAATTCATTTGCGTACAAAACTTTCAGAAACCCAGAGTAGTTTACCATAAATTTCCAATCCATATTTATGAAGAGGTAAAAATTGAAAACCTTCCCTCTCGTCAATTTCTCAACCATTTTAATTAATTAATAAGGAAATTTTCCACACAAAAGCGCTTCATTTGAGCCAACTTTTCAGTTCTAATTAAGTATGGATAGTTCATCAATTTACCTTGATCTCCAATTTCAAGCTTTTCTGCAGAAACTTAGGTAATTAAGTGCTCGAAAATTTAAAAGATTGTCTTAATCGGATCACTAAACTGTTCGATTCCTCCTATATGCATTTTCTGGATTAATATATGTAGATGGGGAAAAGGAGTTTTAAGGAAATATCTGAAAGATTCAGTAAATATAGTCCAAATAAATTTATCTACAAGGAACGTTGAGCAATAATTCATATGATGTTTACATATGATTTTAACACAGTTTCACTTGTACTGTTTATTACAAGCTGTTATTAGGACACTATTTTCGTCACTTATAAACGTTAATAAAACGCCTTATGAAGACGCTGTACCGTGATATATGTTTCATGACGTATTTTCTTCTGTTTTATCCCTAATGAAAATTTGAAGCATACAAAAAATAAGTTCAGATAAACCTAGAGTTAATTAAGTGAATTCTATTTTGCTGATTTATTTTTTTTAAATGTAAAAAAAATCTAACAAAATACGGCAGTAATTATGCTATAAATTGCTAATATAAGTCAGCCCATGTGACTTATTTGAAACAGAGCTCATCTCCCAAAAAAGGTGATTTAAGTTCGAATCTCATCCGCGGCTGGGTGGTACGAATTCTGCTACCGGTTCACACCGACCACAGTGCTGACGTAAAATATCTCCAGTGGCAGACAAATCATTAGAGTCCCTTTATTGTCGAGCTGCGCGCGGAGGGTTTTTCGTGGCTTTCTTTTCCATTCAACACAAATGAGGGTTAGTTCTGCCACAAAGTTTCTCACGAAGGCTATTTTCTCATAATACGTAACTCAGGAGTCCCCTGTCTTCTGGGTTGGGTACAAAATTACAAGGTTACGGAATGGAACATTGGTAGTCGAAAACAACAAATTGGGTCTGCTGTTTAATGCCAATTATAAATTAAAATAAAATATAAATAATCCAAGGTACAACACCATCTTAAGTTCTGTCTACATCTGTTAAATTCTGTCTACTTAAGTAGATTTTTGTGCTTTCTTTCCAAAACTTTATATTATACGAGTACTAATTTACTGTAGAATATTAATTGAGTCATCAAAACATGCAAATTATACATTAAAAAACCATTCTTAAAAATTAAGAAAAAAAAAATGGGTGAATTGTTTTTCATGGTGCACTTTTTATTCTGGCACACTTTAAATTGCAATTTTTTGTTTTGTTCTCCGCACTTGGTGAATAATTGGTTGTGGGAGAAAGTTTTCGAGAAAGCAGTCTCAAATAAATGTTTTTCATTATTTTTGAAAAACAATTTTAAACGTTAAAGTGAGAAAAACGTTTTATAAACATCTGATAAAATATTTTGATTTAACATTAATTATAATCGAAAGACAAATTTACTTCAAAAATTCTGTATTTAATGACATCTTTTAAGCAAACCTTTTTTTTTAATTTTAGTGATGTATTTGAATTATTTTTTGTATCCACCAGAAAAAATTTATTTATTAACTTAAAACATAATGAAAATAGTAATGCACTCGCGCAACAGCTAGTTTCATTGAAGGGCATCACGAAGCTTAAGACTTGCCCTTTTCTAGACCATAGGTTGTGAACCGGCCGCCTGTACTTCTCAAACCAGATTCTGTCCATCGATTCGAAACTTGCTAAGCTTTAAGCCGCCACCTCCGCTATCATAGCATAGAGGCTTAACCACTTAGTCCAGCAGCTAATTTACAAACCAGCAGCTTTTAACAACTCGTTTTCTTCTTTGGAGATTTTCCTTTTGGCACCAATTGGTCCCGATTATTATGCAAATTTCATTAAAATTTTTTTATCTGAACTAAAGAAGGGAAGAATAAATGTTTTAAATTTTTTTATTTTAGAAAATAATAAACAGGATCGTTAAAGGAAACTGGGCTTGAAAATCACTTCCGGGCGACTTTGTACTTACTTTATCTATTATATATTTCATCTTATAATATTATTTTATCCTTTATTATTTATACAAAACATTAAGGCTTTCTATTTAAAGCGAGAAGTAAGCACACTGCATTAACACTAGTATTTAACTGTTAAGAATAAAGCAGGAAAAATAAAATAAAGTTTAACTAAAAGTATTTATTTTCCTCTCATAACAAACAAACTATTTCAGTGAATTTTGATAAACACCTGAACCAAACGTAATTTTTACGATTAACTGATTTTATTAACAACTGTTTGGATGCTTTACTTCAAAGTTTAATTCGTTTTGCCGAAGATAATTAAATAGAAATAACTACCCCATTTCACTTTATCTTTTCAATCCAAAGCGATATTACTTTAAGAACTATCTTTTCCTAAAGAGATCCTTATTTTTGATAGATCAAAACGCGCTTCAGTTGCTTCAATCACCCATTCGTAAAAAGATGCTTTTCTGCAATCTCATCAAATGTTGCGTTTCAACGTTTACACAACTTCAAGATCTTTTAACGTCTATCATTTTATACCCTCTCTTTTTTTTCCTTCTCTCTTTTGTTCCACTGTGTGCTCATTAGAAGATGCGGTTATTAGTTGGAAATTTACTCATCTTTCGGTTGATAATCAACTTGGTGGAAATCTTTCACCAACTCCCTTTCATTTTCCGCATCTCGCTCCTCTATCGATCCTGGATTCTTATTGGTTCCTGGGATTGTCAACTTCTCCTGTCTTTAAATGCACAACATGATCCCAGAAACCCGTCACTCCCTTTATCAACAACTTATCTCTTGATGTGGTGATACTAGTGGCGAGATTAACTAGGAACAGGGAAGAAGGGACATTAGTTGTTTAGGGTAGTAGTGGTGTAGAGAAAATGAGAGAACAGTTACTCCTTTATTTTAAATATTTAAAAAATATTCACATCTCTAATAAACGAATCTATCTTAAATATTTCAGTTCAATACTATAGGTAATTTCCGTTTTGAAATTTTCTTAAAGTTTTAAACAAAATCAGTCTTTTGAAAATTATCTTTTGGAAACTAAGTTTTGAACAGTATTCTAAAATGTTTTATGGTTTTTATTAAAAAATAATTGTGCTATCTACTGTGTTTAATGTATGTAAGCAATGAAGCCTAAACTCCATTAAATGATATTTATCTAATTAAAATTTAACATTTTCTTTATTGTGTTTATGATTTATTAGATTCATTCTCAATTAAAATGGCAATCTATTACTCATACATTTTTTGCTTTTTTTTATTATTAACATTGAACAGCTGATCCTTTTTAAATGTATAACTAACAATGTTCTCCATAGTAGCCTTGCTACATTTAGGTAGGTGGGTGCTTTATTTACGTCACACTAGCTGCACAATGGGCTATTTTATTTTATTTTATAACCGTCTTTAAACAGCCGACCCAATTTTATGGGTTTACTATTACTAATGTTCAACTTCGTAGTCTTGTAATTTTGAACCCAATCCAGAAGACAAGGGAACTCCTGGATCGAGTATTTGAAGAACTTTGCCTTCGCGGAGAACTTTTTGATGGAGCTAACCCGCATTTGCGTTACATGGAGAGGAAGACCATGAAAGCCTCCCCGGTTAGCCTGACAGCAAAGAGACTCCAACCCATGATCCGTCTACCACTGAGGATATTTCACGTCAGCACTGCCGTCGGTGCAAGCTGGATGAGGAATTCGAATCGACTGGGATTCGAACCCGGTTCGCCTCATTCAATGGACTAATGGCGACGACCATGGAAACATCCCTGAGGATGATCTGAAGACATGCCATCCCAATTTTGAACCTCTGCAGAGGGAATATCCTCCCCGCTTTGGTAGCCCGACGATCTGCGCACGAAAGTAGAGCACTCTACGATGGAGTAGTTTAAAGAGGATTAATACTGCACACCCTCGATCCCTATGCAGTCTGATCTAAGTGGTCAAAAACCTGATTACTGATGGCAGTCAGTGATGCTGGACTTCTGTGTTCTTCTAGAAACCGTGTCTTTACGATCAGTCCAGAGCGAGA
Source organism: Parasteatoda tepidariorum (assembly GCF_982258835.1). Lineage (NCBI taxonomy): Eukaryota > Metazoa > Arthropoda > Arachnida > Araneae > Theridiidae > Parasteatoda > Parasteatoda tepidariorum. The sequence goes on from NC_141756.1 coordinate 58,518,103, forward strand.
ACTGTTACATTGAAACCAATTGAAAAAGCAATGGAACTCCTGGATCGAGTAGGGACAAACTCGCCTTCATCGAATACTTTTTGCTAGAACAAATTAAGATTTGTCTTATTTGGTGAGAAAAACTGCAAAATTCTCACTTAGTCAACCTGATGGTAAAGTAATTTCAACCTTGAGTAGTATTAGAACCGACTGACCATCACTGGGATTCTAACTACAGTCATCTTATCGGGAGGAGATCCTGTTCCTTTCTGACTCAACTTAAAAAAAAATCATTAAAAAATCTAGTGCGATGAAACAAAGCAATTTTTTTTAACATTCGCTCTTTATATCCGGTTGTAATCCAAGTCCTCCAAGTAAGAAAGTGAAAATACTAGAATAGCTTTTTTTCTTGTTCTCAATATTTGAATTTATAATATTTTTACAAAAGCATAAATATTCCTTCTTTTAACTCAGAGAAATTATGGGCATAAAGTATGTAAACAATTTCAAAATTCAAAGTGCCTACACCAAAATTAGGCAATATCAAGTATTTCTACAAACGCAAATTTTTTTCCCTAGTGTTATCTATGAAACTTTAGTTAGAATTAAAATAATAGTATAATATAGCGTAAGCATTGTTGAAATTTAGATATACAAATTTGGGAAAAAAGATAGTTCTTATTTTCAAAAAAGTAAAAAAAAAAGCGTAGTGCTTTGTTTTAAGAATTTAAAATGTTGAAACAGGACAGTTCGGTCTGAATATATTAATAATTGAAATATTTATCTATGAATCTATATTCGAGGTTCAGTACTCAAAATAAAAATTGCGCTACTCTGAGTAACTTCAAAAAGTCTCAGTTTTCAAGTTTGCGATAACGTTATAATATATAAATAACGTTCACTATTTTCTAAATAAACTTTGTTAATAAAGTCGGGTTCCGTCGAAAGAAGGTTGATTGTTGATTAATTAGGGTTCCGCAGCAGAAAAAAAAAAATTGGGAACCACTGTAACGAGCTATTTGTACGCTTGTAGCTTGTATCCTGAAAGTTGAATACGGAGCAAATATTAATTAATAATTAATGAATAATTTGGATGTAATTCAACAATCTTATACTTTTTTATTATTTAGCGAATTTCTTAAAATTTTTATTTTAAGTGCTAAGTCAAAGTTTTTATAGTTCCTTAGTGCACGGAGAAAAAAATTCTGGTAAAACTACCATTCTGCATAATAATGACATTTCTGGTTAAAGAAAAGTAATAATAATAAAAAATTATTTTTAATTAATAAAGCCAATATATACGACATTTAAATCATTTATTTGGTAATTTTTCTCTTAATATGGTAAGGGTTTACTGGAAATTCTGGTTTTTTAAATTTGAGTTTCCATTAACATACTCGTATATTTAGTAAAAAAGGGAAAGCTAAAAAATAAATTTTATGAAATAAATGGTTTTTATGCCATGTTCTAAGGTATCATGATAAAATTATCAAATGTTATCGCATATTATAAAACTATATTTTAGTGTTAACTTTACCAAAATCATTACCGAAATACTTCGGTAAAATTTTTTGTGGTTTTCGTGTTCCTATTCCATTTCCTTAATGAATTTACGTAAATTTGATATCACAATTATATTTTTCTAAGACCCGTGTGGATATTGCATTTCGTGGATTAGACATTCATTGGTCTCATTAGATAAATAAATATCAAAATTAATTTCTATGGCAAAAGTAATACAACTAAATAGTAAAAAGAAAATAAGCCTGGATCATTTACCAAACGTTAACGTATCTTTAAAAAAAATTTTGCGAGTATTGCAGTTAATTTTCTATCACAATTATATTTCTCTAAGAATCGTGGGACTATAGCACCTTGGGGATTAGACCTATATTATTGGTCTATAAGGAAAACATTGAATGAACGCTTACCAAAAAGAGTTATTGTCCTGCGTCAGAAGTCATACAACTGAATAGGACTTAGTCAACCTTCTACTCCAGGATAAGAGTTGGAAGTTATCATTGTCTTGGACACATTTCTGGAGAATAAGCCGGACTTAGTTGTTGACAGATCAAGGAAAATAGTTTTTAGACAGCTCTTTATAGGAAGAAGATACTTATTGAAAAATTTTATCAAAAAAGATAAGCGAAGTGGGTTATTGATAAATTTTTCTTTTGTTAACGTAAATTGTGTAATTTTAAATTATGATTAAATTTTTTTTTTCTGATTTTGTGAATACGTTAATAAAATATATTTGTGTTTTAAACATAGATTTTGGATAGTTGTTACAATGTCTCGCTTTTAAAATATAAAATTTTGAATTATGAAATTTTAAGTTTACGACACTTTAGTTTTTGAATGCTTATTTTTTTTAAAATATTTTCATTTGAAAAAACTTTAATGAAAAGCAAAAAATGTTTATTATTTTAATTTTTCTCAATTATGATATTTTATCACATTTAAGGTTTCAATAATCCTTAAGGAAAAAAAATGTGTAACCTATTGCCTTACGAAATTTGTTAACATTGGAACCTTTCAAACAATAGCAATATATTTAGAATTAAAAAGTTCTAATTAGAAAAATAAATTTTATAAATTCCCACTGTAAGCTTAAATAATGCGGGAGAAACAAATGCGCAAGTCCAATGTAATACACTTTAAACTTATGTGCATAGTTTGAAATATTTAGCTAATAAAAAATAAGATTCAAAATTCTTTAAACTCAAATAAAAAAAAACAATGAATAGAGAATTTTAATGCATTCCAATAAAAATTATCCTTGCATCCTAATATATATAAATGAAAGCGAGAAATTGTCGGATGTATCTCACTAATAATTCGAAAACGGATGTGATGACTTGGATTGTGTTTTTTTTTTAAGCACTCCGCATTTTTTTTAGGGATGATTTTTAAACAATCATCTCTTTTCAGCTTTATGTGGTTCGAGCGTAGTATTAATAATATGAAAATGCATTCATGAAAACCATAGTTAGCGATTAAAACGATCGTTGCCGAGGAAGCAGTATTTTTACAAGGGATTTACAAATAAAAGCTGACAAAGCCAATAGGAAAACTTAAATACCCTTAAATCTCTCTAAACTCGTAGTTTTAAGTGCAGTAAAGCATGCTAGAAACAAATAAGCAGACAAACATAAGTAATCGAAAATTGAAGATAAATTATATTTCACCATCAGTGATAATGTTAAGGATGAATATGCTAATTCTTTTTCGTCCGAATGGCATTTCAATTTCAAACTTTTAAATCTATTAAATTCTAATACTGAAGCATTTTAGCTCCAACTATGAATAATGATAATAATTAATTGTTCTTACATTTTTTTGATCACGAATTTTAAACTCTCAAACATAATTTTTATATTTTTATAACAGCCGACGAATTTTTTAGGTTTATGATTACTAATGTTCAAATCCGTAGCCTCATTTTGAACCCAAACAAGAAGACAAGGAACCTCCTCCATCAAGTATTGGGAGAAGTATTGGGAGAGGGCCTTCGTGGAGGACTTCTTGATTTAACTAACTCGCATTTGCGCTATATGGGGAGGAATACTACAGAAACCTTGCACGATTATCCTGACAGCAAGGGGGCTCTAACCCATGATCCGTCTACCACTGAGAATATTTTACGTCTGCACTGTGATCGGAGCAAGCCGGATGCGGAATTCGTATCTACCAGCCATCGCTGGGCTTCGAACCCTGCTCACCTCATTCGAAGAAATATTTAAAATTTGATTTATTTAAAAAGGCGGACCAGCCATTGGGGCGGCCAAACTAAATTAAATGACTTTAAAAGTGAATAATAACTAAAATTGAAGTAACTATTAAAATGATAAATTAAATTAAAAATAGTTTAAAGTTATTCTTAAACTTAAGAATTAAATTAGAATTAACTTAAAATCACTTTTAAAATCTTGAATTAAAATCAAAATAATTTAAAATTAGTTTTAAAAGAATGAATTTAATTTAAAATAATATATTAAAATAAAGGCTCCTTTAAAGCTATGCATTTAATTAAATTTAGTTTCAAAATAACGAATTCGAATGAAATATTTATACAATGAAGAAATGAAGTAACATGCTAAAACAAAGACATATCGAAGAATTTTGAATAATTAATTATAACTACAATGTTAAAGCAAGTCTTCGTAGATTTGCAAAGCTTGAAAAAAAAACATTTTTTAAAAAATACAGTTAAACTAAACTTAAACTTCAATAAACTAATCATAACTCACCATCTCCTTTCAAGAAAAGTAGGCGCAATTTGGCGAACATTTTCTCTATAAAAGTAGCACCTTTTGATCAATATTCATACATTAATGTCTCGCGAGGAACCCGAATGGGGAAAGTTTCTCTCCCCAGCGCAGAATCCTCCTGTGTGTAGAAGATGGTACACACATTATCTCCCAGTGCATGGAAATACAATCTAGAAATCAATATTCCTCTTTTCTTGGTGGCTGGGCAACTTTGCAATTATCGACAAAGCGTCACTTAAGAACTTGATACTTTAATTTTATCCAGAGACATTCCTCTAAAAGTCTAAAAATTATAACTGCAGTTTGCCGCTCTTCTGAATATTTGACTAGGCGGAATTTCTATTGGAAATCTGCTGTCATTGTTTCCTATAAGTTGTTGAGTGGTATTAGAGAGGATGGGGATTTGCGAACGTTTCAGTTAGCGGGTATAATTATTTGAGAATGGAACATAAAAAGCATTGATTTGCTTGCATTAACCTAAAGTTATTACATTTTCCCTTAAAAGAATTAGTTTTATCATATATACAAATTTTATTATCTACTTATGCTTTAATTTTTAACTGATTTAATATACTTACAATACTATCATTATATATTTCAGATACAAAATTTAACTTTTTCCAGAGATATTTCTCTAAAAGTCTAAAAATTGTAACTATAATTTGCCACTCTTCTGAATAGTTAACAATAAGGTAGAATTTCTAGTGGAAGTTTGCTGTCATTGTTTCATGTAAGTTGTTGCGTTGTAGTAGAGAGGAAGAGGAATTGGGTATACTATAGCATACGTCACAGATCGTGTTATTCCTACTAAATTTAACTAGTAAACAGCATTTTCTGCGAATCTGATTTCTAGCAATAAGTAAAAGCATCAAACGAAGTCTCTTGTTATAAGTCGCTACTCGCCAGGTTGGAATTGTATTAGTCTAGTTCCTATGGAAATAATTTATATTGTTGTTTTACCGAAGTTTATGAATTTAGTAAACATATTTAAAACTCAGTTTATTAATTAAACTAAAAAGTAAATGTTATTCCTAGTAAGTGGAAGTAGTTGTGCTTTTTTCATATTATACCCAATTGTGAGAGTTACATTTATCGGGTAAAATTATTTGCGAATGGTACATAAAAAACATCGATTTGCTTGCCTTAACCAAAAGTTATTACATTATTCCTTAAAAGACTTAGTTTCATCTTAAGTACAAAAGTTACTTATGCTCAAATTTCCTTTAATTTTTAACTGGTTTGGTTTAACATACTTATTATATTATCATTATATATATATTTCTCTGAAAGTCTAAAAAATATAACTGTAGTTTGCACACTCTTTTGAATATTCACGTGACGAAATTTCTATTGGTAATCTGATGTCATTGTTTCGTATAAGTTGTAGAGTGGTGTTTGAGATAAAGGTGAATTACGAGTGTTTTAGTTTGCGTGTTTAAATATTTGGTAACATTATAAAACTATATGTAATATAACATTAATCTGAAGGTAATATGCAAAGCCAAAAATCGCGTTTCAGATTACTTTCATAAAATTATCATTGATTTGGCTTTTGTGGTAAAAATATAGTTGTTGCTGTCGTCGGTCATCTAGACTAAGGGGGTGCAATTGTTCTTGCTTCCTAGTGCCGCCATCTATGGCCTAGAATTTGACTTCTGCCACACCCATACGTCCCACCCGTTTTATAGGGTGGACCCCATTCATACATCCATTCATTCATCCGCAGATCGTAATTTTGACCTGTACCAGAGAACGATCAACCTCTAATTCAGTACCCCTAGAGGTATAATTTGTTATGGAAACATGCAGGTCTTTGGAGGATTTAACACGTACCAGTCGCTTTAACACGCACCGGTCACCATTTACTACACGGTTAGTCTGTGGCCGAATGGATCGATTTCCCGTTCTCACAATCGTGAGTCCAGCTCCCTGCCAACCAAACTATCCCGCCCCCGCCCAAAATATAGTTGATTAACAAGTATTCAATTACTTCGCAATCGTCATAACATCATCGTAATTATAATTGTACAATTGTAATCTTAATTATTATCAATTATGATTTTTATCATAAATTTAATCATAATTCACTAGTACATTTGCAACTAAAAACAGTAATAATTAACGATTAGACAGGTAACCATAATTACTAGTGCAAGTTTTTACGAAGTTTCTGACTGGAATTGAAATAGATTATTATTAGATTTTTCAGGCATTGACAATGTTATTTAAAATTAAATTATTATCACGTTCAATATTTAAGTTATCAAAATAATATATATAGTTGAAAAATTCATCATGATTTATCCTTTAATGTTTATTGGATAACATAATTAAGAGCAATTACGTTCAGACATTAGGACGTCTTTGCATTTAGTACTAATGATAAACAATTGCGATAAAAATATGATTGCATGTATTCTGCTATACTTCATTCAACTATTTGTCGCCATTGTAGTTGCTATGGGTTATCAGTTCTGCATAGTTGGTAAAAAGGCCACGAAAGGAAATTTTCATTTCATGTTTTTTCTCCAATTTTGTCTATTATTATAAGTGAGTGATAATGACGGAATACTGCAGTGGTTTCTGAACTGATCCGAACTGAATAAGAATATTTAAGGGGGGGGGGTGACGTCACTTGCGACTCTTTACCCATTCATCCTGATTTTGATTGATGTGATGGTTCCATGAGGTGGCGAGAATATAAATGAAGTAAAAGAAGTATTTTTTTTATGACAGATGGACGTTAAATTATGACTATGTAGTTATATACAGTGTGGTAAAAACCATAAAGGAATAAATAATATAAAATTAAAGTTATGCTTGAATAAAAGTTCAACTCGTCAAAGGTTTCTAATATACGGTTTATTATACAAAGTAAAAAGTCCTACTTATTTTAAGGTGGTATTTCTTTTTACGAAATGTATCTTTTGCTTTATAATCTAAAAGTGTGACGCTTAAAAAACATCAGAACTTTAATCATAATTTCGCTCTAAATAACTACTTTCAAGCCTATAATAACTTCACAAACTTTATGCAAATCATAACTTGAATCATAACTTCGAAACGATATCATTGGGTCAATTCAATATGTTTGCATACATCACGCTTTACTTTATTCTCAACGTATCTGATAAAATCCACAGAAATAAACCAAGAATCTTGAATTCAATCAAATTATTTTTTAAAATCTTTAGTTGTATTTTTGAATTTTGTTTATTGTGTATTTTTTATGTCGTTTTTTGAAAACAAATTTTAAATTAAAGCACTTTAATTTAGAATATTTGGGTACCAGCAAGCGACGTCATCGTGGTATTTGTCGATTCAGAAGCCAATTAGGTTCGTCACTATTACATGACATCGTTTACAGATATGCAATTGCATCTGATTTAAATCACGTAGTTAGGCATGAACACTTTCTTCTCAAGTACGCGATTCTATATTTTTATGAAACAATATTTAAAATGTTTTTTAATGGGCTAGTCAAAGATATACTAGTGAATTAACAAGCACACTATCATGCACAAACAATATGTGCACATAAATTGTCAAAGATTATAGGGAGAAAACTTGATGCCAGTCAACAAATAAGGTGATATATATTCAAAAGGCAAAAGTCAAAATAAAACTAAGCATTTCTCAATACTCATCTAAGCCTATCAGCCAGTGACATACGCATTATTTTTAAAAGAGTTGGTTTATTGGTAGTTAATTTTAGACGAATCATCATTCTGTCAGGAAATAAACTGAATACGATTCTGCAGCGTGTTTAAAATTCGAGTCATCGTTGATGGGCTTTGAAAGTCATAAACAGAGGAAAGGCATAACTTAGAGGTAGTAAAAATTCTGGGAAAACATAATCTTTTCAAGGGCTTTTACCATTGCAGAAGTGCTATCGTATTTTTGCGGGCATAAAATTTGTTAGGGATCATTGTAAATATGTAAAATAGAAGAAAATGTTATGGTTTAGGAAAAGTATCTAAGTTTATTGAAGAAAAACGTGAAATTTTAATGTTGGTAGCCGTAAAAAATTTAGAACAACGGTATCATTGTTTCTTTTGAAGCTATGGATATTTCTTTCGTTAATTTATAGGAGCGTATGGCAAGTACTAAAAATAAACATTACTGGATGCTGCGTAATTTTTAATAACATTCCTAAATTTGTATTTGTTTATTAAATTATTTTGAGCAGTTATGTCATTTTTAACAACTTAATTTTCACAACACAAATATAACACCCACATCTTACTAGAAAAGAAAATATAAAGCTTATAAATGCATATAACAATTGTATTTATAAAAATATTTAATTCGAATGTGAGGTTTCATTTTTCTATGTAACATAAAAGCCTAATGACTAAACATAACTTGTTGTCAATTCATTCGTGAAAGCAAATCACATAGAATTATTCAGTTTCCCCACATAAAATAATGAAAATATATTTTTGGATTTCATCAGCTTATAAATTATAAAAATTATAAGGGTATTATTTACCAATAAAATATTTCTGTATCTCTAACTTAAAAGCATTTTTCTGTAGAATTTATTACTGCTATTATTTAGTTTTGAGTTTAATTTCAAACTAAAAGCTTAAAATTAAAAGTGATGTTTCATTATTGTTACGTAATCCTATAAAAGCCTTTTATTGCGCATCATTTCAATGCTAAACATATTTAAATCCGAATCTAAATTTACTACATGTTTTATAATTATAATGCTGTTTTAAATTTAATTACATTTCTATACAATTATGAATTAATCAGGGACATTAAATTATTTGGAAATTAATAATTAGTTTCATGCACAAAGTGATGTATATAAATTATGTTTTTTAATCTCATTTGGTAAGTGAGATTTCAAAAATGTGGTTGTGAATTATGAACTCTATTCAGACAATAAACTTTTATTTTAAAATAAAGATTTAATTATTTAAAGAGTCAAGTGCAAGATGATTTAGATTCTCAAAAAAATCAAACAAAATGATTTACATTCTCAACAGATTCTCTAAGCAAGATGACTTAGATTCTGAATAAAATCAAACAAAATATATTACATTACAAACAGATTCTCTAAGCAAGATGATTCATATGCTCCAGTGATTCTCTAAGTAAGATGATTTATATTCTTAATAGATTTTCTAAGCAAGATGCCTTACACTAGCGTGCCAAAGTCTTTGGTCAAACTCAATATTAAGATGGTAGATAGGAAATGTAATAAATAATGTACAATTTTATTCCTAAACATCCTTAATATGCTTATCAAACAGAAAGCAAAGTTAGAACCTTGAAAGTCACTTTAAATCAAATGCAATTTTCATATCAGTCGGGTATTTGTTTTTCGTGAAGCGATTTTCTTACATCTAAGAATCGGATGAAAATACAAATGAAAGATCAATTTTAACAAATAAGCATAAGTTTTGCATATTTATTTACGGAAATCGTGATTTTAAGTTTAATTTAACATTGACATTTATTTTTGAAGAATTAGTTCTTACAAGACTCGATATATATAAAAAAAGAATTATTAAACTGAACTGAGTGCAAAGATTTAAATTCAATTCAAAGAAGATTACATTTTCCATTAAATTGCAAGAAAAGTAAAAATTCCAAATTCCAAGTAAAAAGTAAAAATTCCAAATATATGTTGGCTTGACTAAATCAAACGGAAATCGTCTCTTTAAAAAAATAAGAAATAAATTTTAAAAAAACCCGCATAAAAAAGGTTAAAATGCCTTTCACGCGTTGACCAAAAACTTTTGCACGCTAGTGTATATTCTCAATATATTCCAGACAGAAATTATAGGGAGTGGAAAATAGGAAACAAGAGTGTAAGCAAACAGAATTTTCTTATGAACCAGCAGTTTAAATAAATAATTTAAACTGCTGAAGAACAAAAATTATTTTACTCCAAGTGAACCAATCACGGAGCTAAGGGGTAACGAACACCTACCTTACCAATACATAATTTTAATTTCTCGTTGAGATTGTCAAAGAATCCACCTAGAAAGTTCCCATCTAAAAGTTGTCTTTTTTTCCATTTTCATGTTAACTTGAACACTTATTTGTTTGTTACTGATCTTTTTCGGATTGCCTTGAAATCTGAAGGTAATAAATAATAAAATATTTTTAAAAAATACAAAATACCACAAAAGAAACGTAAAACACTTTATATAAATAAATATTTTTTTCTGTTCATAGTTGCATTTAAATTTAGAATTCTGAAACTCCCTAACGCATTGTTAATCTGGTGAGAAACCAAAGTCAGATTGATGATAATATTAATTATTGAAATAATAATATTTTTTCAATTTTAAAACGAATTTATTAAAAGTAGCTATATTAGTTCTTCTCTCAATGTTTCGGAGTCATTAGCCTTCTAGTAAAACTAAATAAATTGAGTTGAACGAATTGATTTTGCTGAAAAAATTTTAAGAGCGGAGATAAGAATGCATGAATACAAAAGTTCAACAGATGAAAAAAAAAATACATAGCTTGAATTTAACCTTCTAGGTCTCTTTGAATTCATTAATCTAAACTTTCTTTTTTTCACACAGTGGGGGAGCGTGAACGTAAAGAACAATATTCAAGACGATTGTGACCACAATCATGACTACAATTTGAAGAGTAATTGCAGATTAGAATGAAAGACCACCTACGCCAATCCATCTGACTTAGTCCCACACCATTAATAAAGGAGGGCCTCACCAAACAAAGAACCGACTGAATTCGTTCTACTTTTTTTTTTCTTCTTTGATCTTTAGGGCAACATTAAAAGGTTTACAAGAAGAATTTATAGATTTATTTTTATATTTTGCTCTGAAATTTAATGATGTAAATAAAAAATACAAAAGAGGAATAAAAAAATAAAAATGAAAGAGAAAAATAATGATATAATTTTATTTTTTTCATTTTAAAGAAAAAGTTGAATAACTTTTGTTATCGTTCAGGTTAACATCCCTTTAAAAATATTTTATTTATGTTTAATTTTGAATTGTTTGTACCTTCAATATATATATATTTTTTAAATTTAGGGAAAAAAGGGTTAAGTAGCCACTTGAATCATTGCGTCTTTCTAATATTTTAACTGTGCCACAATTCAAAGGAACAATCTTTCGCATGAATGTTATTTTGAGTTTGTCCAATTTTTTTAAAAAATTCAAATTAATCATGATTGCTATTGTGCTGATTAATCAGCTTCATCCCACAAATGATGTGTATTACCTATTACTGAGTAAAAACAAAATAAAAAAGGACTCCGCGGTATTTAGAAATTTTGTCAAAAAATCCACATCTCAGGGAGCATTCCCCTTTCACTACCAATTCAATTACATAACTAAGACAAATAGTTTAATAACGATTATCCTCAGTCTAACCATATTTTTTCGAATGGTTGCAAGACAACAGATTTTTCCTAGAAGAACTTTTTCATATATATCGTAGAATGTTTCACACCCCCCCCTCCAGAAAAGGATCACCCTAAATAAATAACCTTTGATCCTAATGATCGGATTTTCACGTTCTAGGATTCAATCTCAATGGTTTGAGGGGTTGACTTCAAATATTAATTAGTGCAGACGATATTTTAAGTTACAAAATCAGACAAAGAAACGTACTTCCTCTGAATGACTGTCTTTTTTTTTTGTGACGGATTTGGATTTCTGCCTCCAAAATATAGGGGGTTGAATAGTATTTATTATTATTGTTATTAATTATTTTTTAATGACAGTTTTTATTTATTTTTTGTACTTCATGTAATTTTTTTCAATAAAATTTATGACAGGTATTTACCTGGATAGACTATCAGACCCCATTCCTTTTAATCTTTTTGAATTAAAAAAATTAAAATGAATTAAATGAATTAATCATTTATTCTTAAAACATCTCAAGCATTGAAGCAATTAAATCTTTTAACCATCTGTTTTAACCATTTAAGCATCGCATTTATTACTTCCCTTATAGCTAGGTAGTTACACTTTAGTTTAAGTTTCAAAAATTGAAAATTTCCTTGTACAGTCTAGACTTTAAAGTCATGTATTGCATTTCCTTTTCTAAAATCAATTACCATCTTAGAAAGGCTTAGTCCTTGATTTCCTGGCTCGTTAGTTTATTTTCAAAAGTAAGCGTTAGCAGAAGTAATATTTTATAACTATATTCACTTGTTATTTAATATTTCCACTTACATAAGAGTTACTGTGGTTATTATTTTTACCTCAAAAATTTTATTCAATAAAAGTTCAATGGATTATAAAACACAGTTTGTAAGTCAGAAAAAATGGTTAAGAAATTTACATATTTATATCTTTACATATTTGTTTTATTTCATGGTTTTATATTATTTTTGCATACCTTACAGCAAGTAAAATTTAAAATGAATCACCTGAATATTTTTATTTTATTTTTTTGTTATCGTATTTGAACGAATTAAATTACTACTTAGTGGAAAATATCTGCAATTCAATCGTTAATTGGCATACAAGACTTTTGATTTACGGAAAATAAACTTTCTCAGAACAAACATTTAAAAAATAATAACAAATAGTGAGAAGAATTATAACTCTTATTTAAATACATAATGAGAAAAATACGCTTCAATATTTAGTATCTTTTACAATGTCTCAAATTATGTAAGCGCAAATGATAAAATGCTGGTGGCTGAGCGGTAGCGCTTCGCGCTGTCGTGCCACAGGTCCATGGTTCGATCCTCGGGCCGGGCAAGGTTGACTCGGGCCTTTCATCCCTTCAGTGGGTCGATAAATGAGTACCAAGCATGCTTGGGAACTAAACACTGAGGGTTCTGCGTTCGGCTGACCACCTGACCGGAACATCTGCTCCTGCACCCCAGGGCCCAAGGTCAAGAAAGCTGAGATGGGCACAGTAGGCCTTGGCCCTCTATGAGCTGTTGCGGCACTGAGTTTAATTTAGTTTAAATGATAAAATCCAAATTTGAAGTGAAATCTCAAAAATAATAATTCTCAGAACAGAAAAATGTACGTTCTTATGAATTCCGGATTTTCTTAATTATTATAATGAGAAAATTTTAAAATGTTACGTATAATATTTTTACAATATTATTTTTTTAATATTATATATATTTATTAATATATTTATATTTTTTTATTAGTTCACTATTTCAAAATTATGCCGTTTAATATTGAGGTGCTCAAACTATCGGTCGCTCTTCTAGTGGTAATGGTACAGGTACTGTATTTACGTCGCACTAAAGCTGCATAATGGGCTTTTGGCGGTGGTCTGGGAAACATCCCTGAGGAGAATCAGAAGACATGCTATCACAATTTTGATCCTTCGCAGAGAGGATGGCTCCCCTGATTAGGTTGCCCGACAGCCTGTGCGCGAAATGGAGCACTTCACTGTAGAACAGTTTGCGAGAACCAATACCGTGCACTCTCGGTCCCTACGCAGACTGATTAAAGTGGTCATCCACCCGCTTACTGGCAGCAGCCACTGATGCTTGATTTCAGTGATCTACTGGGAACCGTGTCTTAACGATAAGTCCACTGCGGGACCGATCGTTCTTCTAACAAAATTCTAAATTGAGGTTACTCATACTTAAGGGACGAAATTATTAATCCTCCGGAAAAAAAACATGTTTTTATTAAATGAAGTTCATTTCTATGTCCGGTTTCATGAGAAAAATTACATACGTAAACTAACATGCATACTCGTAAGTCGAATATTACATCAAAAGTTAGTAAGAGAGTCCCTATTTTTGTGCATTGTAATACAATGTTTAAAATCGTTTGATCAAATATTTATGTTTATTTTTCCAGTTTAAGCCATTATTTTTTTAAGTAAAGTAATCATTAAAAACCTTTTCTTATTAATGAAATGTGCAATAGTTTTAATAGTTCAATAGTTTATGTAAAACACTAAATTGGATTTTAACACATTTCCTAGAAACTGATTTAACAATTAACTAAGCTAATCCTAGCTCAATTTAAGCTATCATTTTTTTTTAATTTTAGATTATTTCGTTCCAAGCATCTTTACCAAATTATTTTTTCACTAAAAGAAACTAATTCCAAAGAAGAACAAAATTTCTTTAGGAAAAAAATAGCTTTTTTATTCATACAATTTAAAAATAAAAATAACTTCCATGACTATTAATTTTGTAAACAATTTATTGCATTATTGCTTAACATCAGTCAGCTATATGACATTTATTACTGGTAATAGAAGTTTAAAGTTAAATGCTGAATTTTAGTATAACTGATAAAGGTTGGTACAAAATAACAGATTTTTTTTAACTTCATTTGCATATTGTTTTAATTTTAAAAATTATTTTACTGCTTAATTATTAAAGGTATTATTTTAAATATGTTAACAAAAAATACATCCAACTCTCACAAAAATATACACTGTGTCTTTTTGAAGTTAAAACTTATTTATAATTGCTTTACTTCTTTCTTAAATAACACGAAATTCAAAGTTGAAAAATATAATTTTATTCGAGAAAAAATAAATATGAAAGAAATATAAATTACTTGTGAAAATCATATTATACTTATTTTATTTTCCATAAATGAGAAAGGATTTAATCTTTTTGGAATTGAGCCAAACTGCGCTAACTATTATGCGTCTTATAGTTTCTAAATAGTTTTAAATTAACTTTTATATATCTAAGCATAATAACAATTAAAAAAAATGGAAAATTTGAAAAATATGTTCAATTTAAAAGGCTTTAAAACGTTTATGATAATATAACGTCACGATAATTAAATTTGTTAAATAGAAAATGCGCGAAAAGGAAAAATCAATTATCAGGAACAGTTAGTTAAAATAGAGTGGGAATGATTTATAATAGACAGGTATTTTAACCCTTTTAGAGCTGATAATTTAGTTAAGAGGCGATTAAAAGCATTGGGTGTAATTACTGGTGTTTAGAAATTTTATTTAAAGAAATTTTGTTAAAAATTAAAATTTATGTTAAATATAAACAAGTCCTAGCGAAATCTGACGAACCATTAATGAGTAAGGAGGCATGAAAAGCATCAAAATCAGTTTGATTGACTGGTGAAACCCAGAAGTATTTCAAACAATCGCCTTTCAACTCGTCTCTATACAGGTTTTAATGTTTACAGTTCCTCCTTTCTAAAGTGGTAAAGTAAATCGTTAGATTTCGACAACGTTTTTGATTTTTTTTCTCCCCTAAATGTTAATTTATACCATTTTCTTCTTCATTCTAACTATATTTTCATATGTATGAAGGATTCCGACTTTACTACATTTTGATTTCCCTTTTGAAAAATATAGAGAAAGAGAATTCGTTATAGAATATCTTGTATTTATCTAACTTTTAACTTCATTTTAACTTTTCTTCTAAATCGAAATTTTAAAAATATAGATTAAGAACATTCATTGTGGAACATTCTGTATTTGCATACTTTTTAATCGCACTTCATTTTGACTTCTCTTCTGAATAGAATTATAAAAATATAGATTAAGGGCGTTTGTTATGGCGCATTCTGTATTTACAAAATTTTTAACCTCACTTCATTTTGAATTCTCTTCTGAATAGAATTTTAAAAAATATAAAATGAGGACATTCGTTATGGAACGCTCTGTATTTACATAGATTTAGATTTACTTTATTTTGAATTCTCCTCTGAATAGAATTTTTAAAATATAAAGAGCGTGTCTAACGGAATATTCAATTTTTGTAAAACTTTTAATTTGGCACTCTTTCTTTATTCGTTTAAATATCACAATTTCAAAATTAATAAATGGAGAATATTTATTTATATTTTCATTTTTTTTTTTTTTTTTACTTTACAAAAATCAGCTTTTTTAATAAAAATTTATACCTGCCATACTCCACAACATGTAATAAATATGAAAACTTCGAAATTGAAATAGAAATCTCCCGTGAGTATCTAAACACTATAAACAAAACCACAATTACAGAAAAGGATGTCCTTAAAAAAAAAATCCATAAATCAGCAGCTGTTGGGTGAAAAAGAAAAAAACACTAGCCACCGAAGCTTTTCAAAATACCAAAAATATAAATTGCATTCGCGGAAATCTTACGACGTAAGATTCGAGTGCCCACTTGAAAGATAAAGCATTTCCCGGCGAAGATCCCAGTCTTAAGAATCGAAGACTCACTACTCAAGATCTAACCACTCATGATGAGCCTGTATTCCAGCACTTTCAGGCAAAATGGCTGCAGCAAGCAATAAGAAAATTTAGCGACCTCTACCACCGGCTTCAGAGTAAATGCCACCAAAAAGTCTTCGTCCGGAAGCTACTTGACTTTTAAAATGCGAAGTTTTTTCCATCGAAAATATTCGATTTATGAACGCATATATACCTTTGAAGAGGATCTCTTATTCTGCTTTTGCGCCTTTATTATACATTGAAAAAGAAGTGGTTTTAAGGCTGGGTATGCTTTAGAAAGCATCGTAAGCGATGATTCAAAATCGAATTAACTATTGACTTCGAGGTTTTTCATGATGCTGTTCAGATTTTTTTCTTTTTACTTTCTGGTGGTTGTTTAGAAAGAAATCTTTTAGGAAGAAATTCAATTAATGAGGAGAGCGGCGAAAAAATTTCAAAAATGTAAGAAGTCCTGAAGCTCTTAGGTTCATTTAAAGTGCAAATTAAATTTTTATTATTCAAGTGTGTATAACTTTGAAAAACTACACGAGACTACTTTTCGTTTAAAAAACAACATTATTTGAGAAGATATATTTAAAGTAATATATTTTGAAATCGATGAAATAAATTAATGGATTTTTGAAACCATTATTACTGAATAAAAATACTTTTTGTTCACATAAGCTTGCATATTAATATAAAGTAATAATAATAATTTCTACATTAATTATGACTCGCGACTTAGAGAAATCTGATGATAAGCCACATTTTTCACAAAGGGGACGTTTTTAAATCATAATATTGTTATCAAGTGGGACTACTTTGACTAATTTTTAATGAAAAGTCCGTTTACTTCTATATTAGTTGGAAAATTAAATTTATTTAGGCTTGTTGGAGGGCTTATAGAATTGATTTAATGTATTTAAATTTTTTTCATTGTTTTTCCTTTCATCAAAATATAATATTAGAAACCAGGAGGGCAAAAATGTACAACAACTGGTTTTTATTTTTTAAATTTTCTGTCCATTTTTGAATAAGAGCAATATTCAATATATTGTGAAGAAGTTTGTGAAGTCCAAATGATGAGAGCGATACAAACTGTTGGTTCGTGAAGTTATGTTTTTTTAATTGCTTTGCATTTTTATTTATTTATTTATTTATAGTATTTTTATTATTTATTCGTTTTTCTTTATTTACTCATGACGCAAGTCAAAAAATTAGATTAAGTCAACAAATTTAAAAATAATAATAAATAATAAAAGTTTTACCCCTTCTCCCATCACTATAGTTAACAAAAAAATTTGTCACTTCAAAAACCAGTTACTACAATATTTAGTATCAAATGAAAAGAAAAAAATTGGTAACATAGAAAGGTAGTTAACAGAAAATCGGTGTTGTCATGGTAATTAAAAAGAATTCTATTCAAATCTAATGGGATACTTAGAAAATCCACCAATTTTTTTTCTGTTGACTCAATTATAAAGAAATCCTTTATAAAGAAATCCTTTATACAGAAATTCAATTAATGAGGAGAGAGTTAAGAAGGCGCTAAGAAAGAGTTAACAAAAGTTGTATCGGTTCTAAATAACAGTTGCTTCAATAAGATTTATCTAGTAACAAATGAGTACAAAAATCACGACAAAAAAAAGATAGTTAACAGAAAATAGGCTGTCATGGTTACTAAAAATATTATCTTCAAATCTAAAAGGATACTTAGAAAAATCCATCAAAGCAAAGAACTTAGAAGGTAACACTAGTCCTGGTACAACACTAACACTAGGAACACTAGATGAGTGAAGATACAGAAGTAAAAGCTACTCTATATGTGCAGTATGCATGGTATTTTATGTCCCTTTATTATTTTGATTTTGTAAGATTATTTTTTAAATCTCAACTTCATATGCATCTTTAATATTAAATTAGATTCAATTTTTTTTTTAAATACTTTTATCGCTGTATAGAAAAATTTTCACAAAAGAAAAATGATAAACTCATAAATATCTTAATTAGGATAGTATAAAACAAAGTAAAGAAACAAAAGGAAAAAGTGCGATGAATTTCTAAAATGTAACTTTCACCTGATTGTTTTTATTTTCCTTTTAAGGTAATCCTCAAGAAAGAGCGCTTTCAGGTCGAAGAACTTTTACTTTAAAATTGAATAATCCCTCAGAGGAGTTATTATATAACACCTTCAAATTCAGCCTCAAGTATTTTGCAAAAGTTAGCACCAATTTACGCCTAACTTTTAACTTTTTGACAGGTCTACCGTTGCTTAGAAACCGAAGTCTTTTCACATCTGACCTCCGGGCCGTTAATTAGCGAAAACCTCATTTTCAGACACATTAACCCCACCCCCACTAAAAATGAAAGAGTGTCCCCCCTCATAAATATTAATGAGACAGCTGGAGAAAATTTTTCAGAGTGTAAGTTGAATTTTAATCCTATCGCCAATGAAGGTAAGATCGTGACAGGAAGTGCCGATGCACTTGCACATCCTTTAGTGTAGAAATCGCATTGTTGTTGGCGACGAGAGAAGTGGAGCTGATCTGTCGGTGCCAATTAAAATTTCAGAAACTTTTGTCTCTCGCCAGGTAGAGGTACTCTCTCCATTTGGCTGCACATTTTGGCGTATTTATTGTTTAATTCTTTCCCAACAATGCGGGCGGGTTTGCATTTCGCTCTCTAGATCCACGAGAGACTAGTAATTATGTCACGCCATTTAATTATTAAGGAAATATAATTTAAAATGCTGTTTTTATTCGAAAGCATTCTTATATAAATTATCATTGCAGAAAATTGTGTTTTACGTTAATTTGAATGATTGTTCTATAAACGCGCATTTGTTTGAAAGCATATAAAAGAATTAATGAAAAGCTTTCAAATTCATTATTAAAACTCTTTTGAAATTCTCTGTTTCGTCGTTTAAAGTATTCTCTCAAAATATACTTGCTTACTGTTTAATTTTATTTAAAAATACGTTGCTCTTTTTCATATATTGTTTAATGTTTTTAGACTGGTTTTTCGAATATTTTATTTGGAGAGTGTATTTCAGTTAACTTTAAGAAATTTTGTTATATATATATATATATTTTTTAATTTCATTTTATCTCTAAATTAATTAATTCTATTGTATCAAAATTAAAGTTTAGTGACATAAAAGTGTGATAACCTGTCTTGAGTTTCTTCTTTTTATAATACTATAATGTTATGTACTCAAAAAAAAATCAGACTGTACTATAAATTATATCAGAACAATAGAATGAAAAAGCAAGAGGTTAAATGTGGAAAGAAAATTTGAAACAGTGGAACCTGTATTTATCTAATTAAGAACAACCTCTTAAGAGGCTAACTTTAACCCGTTCACGCCATTAGATGGAATTCAAATTATGTGATACTTATGCCTTTACCCAAGCACCATTTATTTTTTTAATTTTTGAATTAATCATTCGAACTCGATAAGATTATAGTAATTCATTTAACGCGTGATTTACATTTTCATCACTTTAATTTCATGCCTGCAAGTGACGCAGCCATGATCCAGATTGGTATCTGAAACGTGGCATTTCTTTATGTTAGCAACCGTTCTTTCCATTCTAATTCGAGTAAGACAAGTATCAATTCTCTTAAGTGACACATTCTATATTCTTACACAAAGATTCTTTCACACAGATTTCAATTCCTTCACTATATATTTCTCACTTAGCACAAAGACGGACTTGAAGCCATGTAGAACATAAACTAATTATGCATCGAAGTTGCCAGGTACACAAAACACAAATATATCACGGTTACAATAAAAATCATAAACAAATAATAAATCTAAGTTAAGTAGAAGACGTAGAAGAAAGAGAATTATATTAAAATAAATTTGATGCGTGATACGGCGTTGTATTTTATTAACTTCAAGTTAATTAACATTCTAACTTATGTGAATTTTAACTAATTTTGCTTATAAACGATCAGTTGGCACTGAAGCCATAGGTAGCATGTGTGGGTATCCGTGATCTTCTTGAAGAGCAAGTACCGAAATAAAATTCATATTTTTTCTTTCTATTGTGTTATTGGCCCACCTGTCCTCCTAAATAGGAGAGTGTGTCATATTGCTATTAAAAGTCAAACGTATTTTTTGCAGCAATATAATGAATATTTTTATTACGATTCTTTTTATTTTAGAGTTTTTGAACAGTAATATCATTTCGGATTAGTGGGGCTCTACGATATCGGAATAAAAAAAAACGATACGAAAGAAAAGACGCTACGATCATTTAAGAAAGAATACGTAAATTAGACATATTGCACCTATTTGATTGTAATATTGGTACGCGTCTTTCATTAAAATAAACAGTGGATTTGAAACACATTGGTTGAATTGATTTAACGAAAATTATACTTCAAAGAATTATAGTAATAGATTTTTTTTATTTCCAACATGATTACCGTAAGATAATATGTCTATCTTACGATAACATACTGTAAGATAATATGTTATGCCGTAAGATAATAAAATATGTAACGTGGGGGAGAAAACGTAATACGTTTAAAAATTAGTTTTCAAAAATGTTACTACATATTTATCTAATCAAGTTCTGCTCTTTTTATATTTTACAGTACTAAATATTGAAAGAATTTATATTTTATTTTAATACAGTGAAATGCATTTTTATAAAATTAACATTTTATATTAATAACATTAATTAACATTAATTAATTAGCAAATCAAGAACTTGCATTCTATTCTTTTAAAACAAAAGCTTACCTGTACAATCATTCCTGTGTAATTAGATTACTTCTATGGAGATGCTTTTTATTTTTAAGTTTTATACTGACTAATGAAAATATGAAAAATATTTTAAAGTTTTTCCTTCCTAGTACTCATAACAATGTTCTCAGTGTCCCGAGTTTTAATGGTTGAGCTTGTGCGATTTGTAAACAAAATGATAAAATAGATCTATTTTCGAATTTGTGCAACACCGAATTCTAAACATAAGTGCAGAAACTAACAGTTTCCCTTTTTATGCAGATGCTACAAAACATCAGCATAGCAAGTAAACATAATCACATCGAAATCGTCAGGTTCTAAACTTTTTTTTTTTTCTTAAACAAAGTGCTTGAAGACAGCAAATATTAATTCACGTGTCTAATTATGTCACATGAGAAAGTTAAAAAAAATATCACTGATTTACAAAGTTTTTGTCTTTCAGATGCAGATCTAAATTGGATCATCTGCATGCCAGGCTAAGACGTTATCAATTTGGCTGCGTTGGCGCTTTTTTCACAATACGGTAATTTTCAACATTGATTCACTTTAATCGACACGGAATTTTTGGAGCTCGCTCCAAACTGTTCTAATAATGCTGTTCATAAACAAAGTGAAAAGTCTAATCGGTTTTCATCTTCAGAGATTAGTGGAGATATTCTTTACTTCTTTTTTTTGTTATAAATGAATGATTTTTTGTTAAGAAAAAACTTATCATTTTAATACAAAATATTTTCCAATGCTTCACTAACAATATTTTTT
The DNA here is from genome assembly GCF_982258835.1 of Parasteatoda tepidariorum. Taxonomy (NCBI): domain Eukaryota; kingdom Metazoa; phylum Arthropoda; class Arachnida; order Araneae; family Theridiidae; genus Parasteatoda; species Parasteatoda tepidariorum. The sequence goes on from NC_141756.1 coordinate 58,539,982, forward strand.
AGTGACTTCTTCATCAAAATAAAAATTAATATTAAATATGCATTTAGAAATTGAGAATTTGATTGGTGCATTCAAAGTGAACTATATTCAGTAGGAATGTTCTATTAGTTTCTTAAAATCATGAGATGTATTCAGTTATTTAATTATTTAGTAATCGTAGTTTAATTTTTTGAAAGAAATATTTAAAATATGAATTATCATTAACTAAAGAATAATGATGTCATGTGAAAATTCTCGAAAACAAAAAGTTATACGATTAACAACCGTTAGAAAATAAATTTCTCATAAGTTGAAGATATTTGCAACGGCCATCGAAAGCCCCATTTTACGGAACAGGCCCATTTTGAGTTTTCAATGATAGGTTAGACAGGTCTTTAATATATTTTTAAAGAAAATGGATTTTAATTACCATAAACTTTATGGAGAAATCAAAGCATATACTAGGATTCAACTACTGTGATAATAAAGTAACTATTTAAATATCTAATTTCTATGTATTTAGTAAAATCTATTAGAAATGTCACGGATCAGGCCCTTTTTTAGTTTTCAATGATAGGTAAGACAGGTCCTTAATTTCTTTTTTAAGAAAAATGGATTTTAGTTACCATAAACTTTATGGAGGACTACCAGGATTAAATTACACACAATTTTTTTTTAAAATTCCAATGAGCGTATTACATTGCGTTTTAAGATTTTGAGTTATCAACAAATTGAAACAACTTATCCGGTAATGTTCTAATTTCAAACGGGAAAAATACCTTATTTAAAGTGGTAAAGACTTGAACATTTAGTATTATCAAGTGTTTTCTAAGAAACATTTCGCATTCTTTTCCCATTGATAACCTATTAGAAGACAATTTTTCACACCCCACAGTCAGTTAGCTGTCCTCCCGGAAAAGGTTGAAAACCCTGTTTAAGGATTCAGTCTTCTGTTATTACACATCAGTGACAATACTCACTGTGACCTCAACCTGAGGAGCGTCTAGCCCCAAACCTTAATTACTAGGCCCCCCTTTCACTATTTTCCCACCCCTCTATCCCGAAATCTGGAAATCTAAATCTGGAAAACCTTGATTAAGCTTTATAATGACATCCGGGAACAGACAGTACGGTTGGTTGCTCGTCCCGGCAGTTAGGGCCCCCAAGTAAATAGGAATGCCGGTGGAAATTCCAGGAAACTTCATTTAGGGTCAGGCCGGTGCGCAACCTGACGATTGTAATTACCCTGTGAGATCAGGCTTGATGCTTCAGACGTGATTCCAAAGACTAGGGGTAGGCGCAACTTCTTCGAGTTGTTGTTTCGTCGTCGTCTGACACGTTACCTCGTTTTGTCGAATTCTTTTCTTGTCTTTAAGGTATTTATGAGAAAAGGGAAATTTATCGCAAAGGAGAAGGATTGGAATTCTAATACGGTTGTGAATAGATTAAGGGAAAATATTTTAGGAAATATTTCAGAGAGTAGAACAAAAGAAGAGCTCGCCTGTGGAAAACGCAATGCAGAACTTTAATATCACGTGTAGTGATACGGATTTCCTATTACTGAACGAAATGAAATCAATTGAAACCTAAAATTTTAAGAATTCATTGGTGTAGCTATATGACGGTTATAAGTGATATTTTTGTGGAATTAAGCACACCAACTTTAGAAAACATACCTACAGCAAGTGGCTATATATGAAACATGTTTTTTATTTAAAATTTTCTTAATAAAATTCTTGGCAGAAATATTTTTTAATTTCGTTCTTTCAGCTGATTCAATGCGTTTTTATAAAGTTAAATTTTCGCATTTTTTCCCAAAATTTTACTTGGTACTACCTCCTTCTATAAGCTCTTGAATTAGTTTTAACTGTAGTGTTCTGTTCTTTTTTTTTTCTTGTCGTATGCCTGTTTAGGCAGTGGGGTTGCGAATGTTCCTCTTTTTCATTGGCGCCGTCTATGGCCAGGAATTCGACTTCTGCCTCGCCATTCACACAATCACAACCCGTTTATAGGGTGGGTCACATTCACACACAAAGGAGAAAGGACATAGAATACACAGAGAAAGAAAGAAACATCCATGCCTTGCCCGGGATTCGAACCCAGGATCTTTCTGATGCAAGGACAGCTCCCTGCCCCCTACAAAGGCCGGTCGGCGTAGTGTTCTGATCCCGTATATGTATATGATTTTAAACCTATCATTCACTTCAAAAGCTGTCATATGATAGGAAAAGCCATCCAATCATAGTCAAGATCAGAATTCAACCAATAAACATGTTTTGCAAATTTTTTTGCAATTGCCTGAAAGATGGTGTAACATTTTATCAGAGCAAACAGTCATATCAAAATCTAATATGATTGAACGCAAAGGCGCATTAGTTTAAAAATAAGTAATTGAATTTTAAATGGGGAGATATAAAATTGGTTTCGTTCGTACCCAGCATAACACGATGCTGACGAATCCACTTATTGCAGCACTTTTTCAAGAAGGTTTAAGTCATTTTGAAGATTAAGTCACTCGTTCCCTACTATGCAGGCAGATCAAAGTGGTCACCCACCTGCTCACTGACGCCAACCAATGATACTTGATTTCGGTGATCCACAAGGAACCTTTACACTACCAGGCATTAATAAAAATATAAAGAATGTAGTATATAGATATTAAAAGAATAAAATATAATTTAAAATATAAAACAATTTTAAATTGATCCTCTGGAGAGGGGATGACACACCCGTTTCGGTAGCCCGACGACCCGCACGCGAGGTTGTGCACTTTACGGTTGAACAGTTTAACGAGGACTGATACCGCACCCCCTCGGGCCCTATGCAGACTGATCCAAGTTGTCAGTCAGAGCACACTAACCGCAGCCAGTGATGCTTGATTTCGGTGATTTACTAGGAACCGTGTCATCAGTCCACTGTGGGAAATACATATGGGTGATTCTCTCGAAACATGACAATTCACTGTCCCTTGCTCCAAGATCTAATACTATAATGTTAAAGAGCTTTTTAAGAAAAAATTAATAAATAGCTGCTGTTAGCATTTTAAAATGACTTTGCACTAGCATTGACTGTCTTGTTTACTAAAAAAATTTACTTGAATATCAAAATGTCATTTTTACTGGCATGTCCCAAACAATATTTTCAATAATAACAAGCTTAAAAACTGCCCATACATCTTTCAAAATCTTTTTTTTTTTCAATCTTATCCTATGTAAGCATTTCTAGAATATACGCAGAGGGTACTGTTTACTAAAACTTCGTTTAAAATAATTTTTTCTGTCAATAATTTGTTTGTCCCATGAAAATCTGTCATTTTCCTGGCTACTTTTATTTAGTGATTTATAACCAAAATAGATAGTGCCAGGAATCAATGTCTTATATTAATAGATTGATTAGATACCCTCCTATCTGAACATGTCTTGTTGCATGAATAAAGAACCAATTTTCTGGCTCAAAATCTATTTCAAAAAATTTTTCAAGGTGGGTAGATTTTTATGCTGTCATTTTCCTGGCTTCTTGAAATCATTAATAACAAAAACTACATAGATTTATCTGAGTTATTTTAAGAAATACTGTTGTTTTCTATAGAATATAAACGTCTTCGGCCAAAATATTAAATTAAAGTAAAGTTATATGCTATAAAATGGCGAATTTGTCATTATCCTGGCTGACATTTTCCTGGCTTATGAATGCCAGGACATTGAAGTGTTACTAGAAATTCTTTTTGACTGCTAATACTGTAAAGAGGGAAAGCAAATATTAACCTAATATCAAGTTTATGTATGATTGTAATAGGCTTGGATGTAATCAAAGTTATTTATTTATTTAATGATTGATTATTATACACAATTTTATTCTGTACATATCAGCAACAAAATTTTTTTTGTTTCTTTCTACAGTGTATAAAAAGAATTAATTTAAGCAATTTATGGTCCATCTAACATAAAGGCCTAAGTTGCGTTACTTACTATTAACTTAAAATGACTGTTTTTTAAACTTCTAAGCTAATATGTCATTTTCCTCGCATTCAAGATTTGTTGAATTTCTATTTTATTTTTTTTCTCGAGCAAATGTCAACAAACTACACTGCTGTCTATAAGATATTAATAAGCGCAGCTAAATAAGTATACAAAAAAAATTTAGATCATTTTGAAGACTTTAAATTTGATGAAATTTTTTGGTCCGAATTGTCATGTTTCGTGAGAATCACCTATATATGGCATATTTAATTGTTCCGAAAACATTGAAAGAAACTTAATTTATTGATAATCTTAATATTTTCAAATGATCGCGAACTCTAAAGTCCATTTTATTTTTCATGAATTTAACGTTAATACTAAACATCAACAGTAAATTAAAGAGGTCTAGTAGTGAATAAGAAGGAATATAATTCTTTTTGAAAGTAAATCTAAAAAAACATTAAATTTAAGATAAGTGCTTAAAATCAAAGAAAATATTCGACTGCTAAGTCTCAAAAAGAAATCCTGAAACGTTCGGTCCATGAAAATAAGCAAAAAGCTTCTTTAAGAAAAAAGTCGATTGCATAAATTTATCACTAAGGAAAACAAAAGATTGCCTTCGTTCACCTTCTACGAGCTGCAGCGTCTTAAAAGTTTAATGCGACAGCTAAAAATATCCGACGCATAAATTCCATTTCAGTTTCTCAAGCTAAGAGAAAAGTAATTAAGAGGCAGGTCTTGATGGACCAAGCGCAAAATAAAAGCGCTTGCACAAACAATTTAAAACGTTTCCTAATTCTCCGGGGAGTTTGGTCGCTTGTTTGTTTTGATTTTATTTCTCTTTAATCTGAGTTAAGGGGTTCAGGAACTGTTGGATTCCTTATCTTATATGCTGTTACAGACGCATTGGATTTGAAATATTACCCACCAACAATTTTAAGTGAAAAATGCTCAGAGGAGAAAAATAAATTCATATTTGGCATATTTTTAATGAAAAGTTATTATTTTGCTTTCAAGATATTGTTGCTAGCTTGCAAACGATACGTAAGGAATGTTTTTCTTTAGAAAATTCATAATTAATTAATTTACCTCCTGTATATTTAATTTGCGTTTTGATTGTCAATGAATTACATAATTTTTCGTTAAGAATAAGAACTATATTCTCTTATTAAAATAATCTGTCGGAAATTTAAAATGTTTAAAGATCATATTGTTATTTTATGCACATAAATGTTCGAAAATAAAACAATAAACATCGGAAAATAGTGAAATATATCGATAAATACACATGGGCTAAAACATGATAAAATGAATAATAATAATAAATAAGAAAATAATAACGAGACGTGGTGGCTCAGGGGATAGAGAGCTGGGCCTTCAAAGTGGAGAACCAAGTTCGAATCCCAACAATGTTTCGTCGTTACGAAATCTACTTCCAGTTTGCAACGACGCAGTTACAGTGCTGAAAATTTCCTCAGTAGTTGACGGATCATGGTTTAGAATCCCCTTACCCGCGGACTAATAGTGGGAGATTTTCGTGGGTTAGTTCCATTAAAAGTTCTCCATGAAGACTAATTCTCCATGAAGAAATATATCAACAATAAATAAAAAATCATAACGAGACCTGGTGGCTCAGGGGATAGATTGCTCTGGCCTTCCAATGCGGAGAACCATGTTCGAATCCCAACGATGTTTAGTCGTTACGAAATCTACTTCCGGTTTGCCCCGACACAGTTACAGTTCTGAAAATTTCCTCAGTAGTTGACGGATCATGGTTTAGAATCCCCTTGCCTTCGGACTAACAATGTGAGATTTTCGTGGGTTAGTTCCATTAAAAGTTCTCCATGAATACTAGCTTGTTCACTGCCTGATCCATGAATTCCGTTACCTACTGTGTTCAATATTATAAGGTTACGGAGTATATCTATGGTACTAGTAAAATTAAACTTAAGTCAACTGTACAGATTAAAATTTTAGTAATATTCCATTTTCCTTTTTACAAAACTTAGGAATAATTTCTTTGAAATTTACTTCGATCCATCTGACTAAATTGAACCAATGATATTTCCATTTTTAATGCATTTGTTAAATGAATTTTCCTATTAATAGGAGCCTCCGTGATCGAGGTGTACTGTCTTTCCACCAATGCGTGGAAGTAGCAGTTTCGAATCTGTACTTCAACCTGACCAGAATAGCCGTTCTTTGTATTCAGCACATAAGCTTATATGGATATTTTTTTATTAACATTTTTTTAATTATTTGTTGACATGTGTAAACACATGCTCCGACATTTGAAGTTTGTACAAAATGTTTTTTTCTTTCTTTTCAGTGCTAGTAAAGTAAAACAAAAACATTTAACGTGAGCAAAGTTATGATGTAACTTCAATCAGAACTTCGGAAGCCATGACTTTTGGGCCAGCTGATCTTTCCTGTGTCTAGCTTAATTAATTAATTTGTGTTTAAAATATTCTGTTAAGTTTTTTCAATTTATTTAAACATTGATACATTACTTTTTTCTATCTCTAGAATTTTTTTTCTTCAGAAACAACAGAAGTTCCATAGTAGTTTGAGGGTATGTATATTTACCATATCTTTATCCCCATCCGTTATCAGAAAGCTTGTAAACTAGAATTCTGAAACCAAGTCTCCAATTCTTAAAATTTAAACAGTTTCATAATATTGATTACGTATGCTATTGTTGTAATGCTCTAACACACACAACAAATAAAGCACCATCTTCATTTTACATTTTCACCAAACTTCCATGAACATAACTAAACAGAATACTGTCTGTATTAACACTCATAAATAATGCTTAATAAATTCTTTATATTTACCAAAACAACTAATAACAGGAACCAACAGAAGAAATAATATATCTATCAAATGCTTTTCTTTAAAGAAGCGAAAGAAAAAAAAGAAAGGAACCAAAGGACATCGGTTGAGAATCTGATAAAGACTCTAACAGTCATTACCTTAGGAAAAGAACGTGTTTAACTTCCACAATAGGCTTAAGGCCCTGTAGTAAATGATAGCCATTTTGGATTCTGCGAGTTCTTGATAAAATAGCTTTGTAGGTGGCCGACGATAATTTCTTTAGGCAAAGAACTTCCACAAAAGAGTGAATTCAATTATCTATTGTTTGCAAGGAGAAACTTTTTTTGAAATTCCTACTTTATAGAGTCTTTAGCTGGCACGCCGCTTTTATAAAGATCAACAGATTTAATAAAGAAGAGATTATCTATATGCATGCAATACTTTAAATTATATTTTAAATTGATTTAATTGATTTTTTTTTTATCTAACATATAAAGAAAACTTTTAACATCATCTTCATCCTTTAACATTTTCACCAAAATCTATAAATAAAACTTAAAAGAATGCTTCCTTAAATTACGTTTTCATATTATGATTGATTAACACTTTATATTTACCAAAACAACCAATAAGAGGAACAAATAGAGAAATCTTTGAAATGCTTTCTTTAAAGAAGTGAAGAGGGGAAAAAAGTAGACACCAAAGGTCATCGGTTAGAGTCTTTTAAGACACTGACATCCATTACCTTAAAAAAAGAATGTGTTTAACTTCCACAGTAGGCTTAAAGCTGTGTAATAAATTATAGCCATTTTGGATTCTTCAAGTTCTTGATAAAATAGTTTTGTAGGGGGTCGACAATAACTTAAGGCAAAGATATAAAGAAAACTTTTAACTTCATTATTTTACCTCTTTCACCAATAAATGAAACTTAAAAAGAATACTTTCTCAAATTACGTTTTTATATTATGATTCATAAACTCTTTATATTTACCAAAACAATCAATAAGGGAAACAAATAGTGAAATGATAGATCTATCAATTGCTTTCTTTAAAGAAGTGAAGAGAGAAAAAAAAGACTCTTAAGACTCAAATAGTCATTACTTAAAAAAAAGAATGTTTTTAACTTCAACAGTAAGCTTAAGACCCTTTAATAAATGATAGCCATTTTGGATTCTGCAAGTTCTTGATAAAATAGTTTTGTAGTTGGTCGATGATAACTTTAGGCAAAGAATTTCCTCAAAAGAGTGAATTTAATTATCTTTAGTATGCAACAGACAAATTTTTTTGAAATTCTTATTTCTTAAATATTCTTTAACCATCTTGGTGATTTTATATAGACCATATGATTTAATAAAGAACATATTATCTACGTACATTCAAAGCTTAAAATTCTTTGTTTAATTTATTTTATTAAAAAAAAGTGTTTTTTCTTCTTTTAAGAAAATATTTTTTTCATTTTTAAAAAAATCATGTTAATAAACAAAAATAAATTTATTAAAAATTATATTATAAAAGCAGCAATACAAACTATGTTCACTTAAATTTAAATTTCAAAGTGAACTTTAATTTTTACTTATTTTGAATTCACTATCAACAAGTGGATTTTTAAAGTAGTTTATACTCAAGTGCTATCTAGTCTATACTTTGATATGATTCATTCAAATGTCATCAAAATGCATTTTTTAAAGTTTCTGTTTGTCACAATGTAATATTATTTACAGAAAACGATTAGTATCAATGGTTAACAGTAGAAAAATCTGTGTTGATAATGTATGGAAAGAAGCTAAAAGATGTAGTACTTATCCTTATTTATTCTTCTATAAGTCCTAACAAAATAGTGCTTACAAGCCACATAAAAATGTATTTTATACATAGAAATAAATTTAAGAACAAGAAAAATATAGAGACCTTAATACATTCAAAACAAATTGTAATTTCAATACTTTGACGCAAAGAAAAAAATATACTTACTTCTTCAGCTCTCGATATTCTATAAATAAAAAAAAATGTTCAAATAGGATGGAATTAAAAAAAAGCAAACGATAAAAGAAAATTTCACAAATTCAATTAAAAATAATAAAAGCAAACGATTAACGCTTCGATCAGCTATTTGCTAAGCCCATTACCCATCTACTCATCAGGGTTGCCAGACTGTGAAATTAAAAAACACTTCAACTTCATTTGAAAAAATACTACATATTTTTAAGCCCCATCTACAATAGTTATTTGGAAGTTTAAATAATATTAAATGGATAAAATACTATTAAAGGGATAAAATAAAGGGATATATTACAAATGATAAAGTAATATTAAAATAGAGAAACAATTATTTTTTCCTTTTTGTGCACTTATACTTTAGATAAACGCGTAGTAACAAAGATTTAAATCTACTACTTTGTCATCTATCCGGTTGGCTTATTTCAAAAATTGCTTTTTATTTCAAAACTAGAGGGGCACATCTTCTCTTTGATATAAAGAATGAAAAAAGAGAAAAAACAAACACAGAAATATACCACTTTTTTAAAAAATACTACAAAAAATACTAGATCCCTATTTGTTGGTGAAACAATATGCTACTGCAGTATTGAAAATACTGCGTATGACAACATATTTGGTAGGAAGTGTTGCCATTTCACATGAATTAAAAAAATTGAAAACCCGTTGCTTTTTCACTTGTTCAAGCATTAGAGTGAAAACTCTTGATTAATTTATCTATAAGTATCCTAAACATAATTTCATTTACTTTCAATTCCCGTAAATATAGTTATGGTGATTTATTTTTATAGTAAGGCAATAACAAATAGTTGTAACTTAAATAATTTAATGCTACAAAATTAATTATAATTTTACATTATTACTAAAATGAGTTTTAAATTTTAAAATACGCGTAAAAAAATTACCTCCTGCTAATAAATTAGTAAAATGCTTGTGAACTTGGGATAAAATTAATCGTTTAGCATCGTTTGTCGCAGTAAGCCGCGACTATAAAGCAGTTAGCGCAAATATTGCTCATAATGTTGTTTAGAAATAAAAACAAATACAGGATCTAATGATGAAAATAATATTTACGAAAAAGAAATACGAAAATCTTACATTTATGTTACCGAAGGAAAACTTTAAAAAGATATGCCAGTGGAAGTGAAAAGCTTGGCTTACTTATTGGCATGCGAAATTTATTTTAACATCTATATGTTTTTTTTAATTGTGTTTTATTGGTTATCGTTGTGTTTTATTAGTTTACGTCATAAATGCTCAAAATTAGGGCGTTTGGATGTAAATTTATTTTTAGATATATATAGAAACTTTTGCAATTAATGTTAACTTTTGTCACTGCATAGAATTATTGATTTACGCAAAACTTTATAATGCTCATTAAACTTAAGCTAAATTTTTTTCAGAGATAAAACTAATATCCGTGTTATGCTCCCACCTTTTGTGACTGCCTGAATGTTATTTCCCGGTAAATAAAAATTATAACAAATCGTAAATCTAATTATTATTTATGAAAATGAAAAATCTGTTTCGTTAAATTCGATGGGAATAAAATTTAAAACATTGAAAAAATGTACTATGAAAATTTAAATTAACTTATTTTTTTGCTTTTGTAATTGAAGTTCTGAACATTCATTATTACGGCAAGATATTACGTAGACAAATTTTATAACTTTTATAGTTCATAAAATACGTATCCAGTATCCTTAAGAACTATCAAAAAAATATATATGCATTGTGTATACGTTGCTGAAATAAAACTGCAAAAAATGTATGCAAATTTGAGGTCACGCATGAACATTGTTGTTGATATATGGCTGTTTAGGCAGAGGGGTGCGATTGTTCTTGTTTTTCAGTGGCGCCATCTATGGACAAGAATTCGAATCTCTGCCACACAATACGTCACACCCGTTTAGAGGGCGGACCCTTTCATACTTCCATTCATTCATCCACAGATCGTAATTTTGACCTGAATCAGAGAACGATCGATCTCTAATCCAGTACCCCCAGAGGTGTTGATTTGTTAGGGGAACATGGAGGACTTTTGCGACTCGCATATTTAACGTGCATCAGTCACTTTACAACACGGGGAGTCTTCGGCCGGCGGGGTTCGAACCCACGAACTGTCGGACATGGGCCAGCGCCCTACCGACCAGGCTATACCGGCTCTGAACATTTAATTGGGAATAAGTAAAAATGTTATTGGAACTTGACGAATAATTGAAGATGAAGACATTAAAAAAATCAGAACCTGAAAGATTGTTTAAGTAATTTGAGGTAAGATTGAAAATTATTATTAGAAATACCTAAGGAAAAATTAAAATGAGTTTATACCTCTGTATGGGTTACCTGAAATGCGTTTATGTTTTGGAGAAAAAAATTATATTGCAAGTGGTTATTACAGAACACCCTACATTAATATCAGATCAATAAATTTATTCAGCAAAAATTTAATTTTTCTGAAGGGTGCCTTACTTTCACATGCCTTACTTTCCTATGCAATAAAATGAAATATTTATCATTTACTTACTTTAAAAGAGTATAATTATTTCAGTCTAATATATTTGTATACGAGATAACAACATTTTTTCATCTACTATAAGAAACAAAGAAATACAATATTGTTTAGCTATAGTTTCTAAAACAATAGCAACATGAATAAATAACTAATATTTTAAGTGAATAGATTTTTTTTATTAAACCCAATCTTAATATATTCAATAAATTCCATTTTTAACTAATAATGTTTTTTTTTTTTTTAATCTGCTTCGGATGATAATAAAAAATCTCAGATAACAAAACTTCATTTACTTTAATATTCATTAAATCAGAAAACTCTTATTAATTCACTTTGCATGAATAAAAAATTAAGCAAACTTCGCGAAATGCTTTTAATTATATTTAAATTAGAAAAGAGTATTCTTTTAAGGGTCCTTAAAATATTGTTCGGTAATTTTTTTCTTCTTTTGTTTTTAGGCTTTGATGAGAAATAAGTGAACTTAATTGATAATAACAGTCATTAATCATTAAACATTCAAAATTAAATTTACACACTGTGTTATTTTTAATATGAAGGATAACTTACTTAAAATAATAGATGAGTGAGAAACTTTAATTAAATTGTTTACTTAACAATTTTTAGAAAGCTGCTTAGGTGAAGTTCGAATCACTTGAAAATAATTCCATTTTTACGTTACTCAACAATAAAACTAATTTTAATTCTTAAAAAAAAAATTAAAAGATGTTAAGCTATCCTAATTATAATTTTATTATAAAGTATTTATATAGTGAAAATGTAAAGAAAACTTTGTTTATTCAAAAAAAATTAATTAAAACCCGTATATCAAAGCATTTTATTTTTTATATAATATGTGTTTAATCTTAACTATCATTCTAATCCCTTATTAAAAAATATTTTTTTCGTTGCAATATTAAAAAAATATAAAGAAAATAACTAATAAAAAATTGAAACTAGAAGCATAAGCGCTGTCATAAAATTAATAATTATGCGAAGATTAAACATTTCTTTAATTAAAGGGTTTTTATAATAGGAAATATTGCATTAAGAGGTAACGTCACTTTTGAGTTTAATTTCGAGTTGTTATCATTTAATTTTGAGTTCAATTTGAGGTCAAATATTTTTTATTGAGGTCAAATATTTTTTTAGATATAAAATTTTCTAATTTTTTTTATTTATTATATATCATATTAAAATTTACGCACGTTTATTTTTTTGGTTTTGGCGAGTTTATTGAATTTAATTTTTGGTCGATGTATTCATGTAGACGCTGTAACAGATATCGTGTGCCCATGTCATATCAGTTCGCCTCCATTTTCTTGGATTGAACACTACTTCTGATCTAATTGTCGTAGTTGAATCGACAAGTATTTTTTAATTTAGAGAATAATCATTAGATGCCAGGCTGTCCCGCAGTGGACTAATCGTTAAGACACGGTTCCCAGCAGATCACCGAAGTCAAGCATCACTGGTTGCTGTTAGTGTGCGAGTCGGTTACCACTTGGATTAGTTTGCATAGGGACTGAGGGCGTGCGGTATCGGTATAGCAAAAATTGGTTCGTACTGTATAAGACATATAGAGAATGGTATCTCAACTATATTGGACAAATTATTCATTATATTGTTATAAATAAGAAGTCAAATGGTATTTAATGCCAGCTTTATGTTACAAGGTAATCCCAAGAGTAAGATCTTTTATTTTTTTTAGAAATTAAATTTTATTTTATTTAATATAACATTTACATCTTTTTGAAGGTTGAACGTTTATTTATTTTTCTACATACTCACAAAATCGGTCGATGCAGATTTTGAAGACGCAGTGATGGTTTTGATAAGTCCGTGTCATTGAAGACCTTCCCACCATGCTTCAACCTCATCTTTAATATTGTCAGAAAGCTGATAAACTCTCTGGCCAAGCGTTTTTTTTTCAAGTTAGAGTGTCACTGAATCAGTGTATAGCGTTTGATGTGCAACAGGTGAAGAATGCTTACGCTCATGGTCAAAAAATTTTTCCAGATTTTTTATTTTATTAAAGTTCTATCGTTATATCAGTGTCTGCATTATAAGCCAGTGTTTATTGTGATTCCAGCAGGTATAAAGTCGACTTTGAGCGAGGGAGCCAGCCGGAAGCGAGAGGAATGCAAAAGGAAATAGCATGCACAGAACTGGTGTGCCAGGATCTCTGACTTCAAATGATTCTAATTCTATGGAAATGTGAAAAATGAGTCGTCACACTCTCTTCTTCTATGAGTACGGTAGTGCATAGGCGTACAAAAACTCTTTGATCTGCCGATTTTGTTGCAAATTAGACAATTGTTTAAACATTCAATTGATGTCAATATTATGGAAAACGTAAAAAACCTCTTTGATTTGCCGATTTTGTAGCAAATTAGACAATTGTGTAAACATTCAATTGATGTCAATATTATGGAATTAGCAGTATTATGTTTGAAATAAAATAAGAGACTTCACTTTTTTGATTGGAACACTCTTCAATAAATTTCTAAAAATACTTCTTTTTTATAATTCATTAACTTTATTCTCAAGAAACGTTACTTTAATTTAGTAAAAATAACGAAATTAAAGTTTTCTCTTAATAGGTATTCTCAACTAAGTAGACTGATCGTAAAGACACGGTTCCCAGCAGATCACCGAAGTCAAGCATCACTGGCTGGGGTCAGTAATCGGGTGGGTGGCAACTTTGATCAGCCTGCATAGGGACCGAGGATCACCGGTATCAGTCGGAGGGTGAGCGGTATCAGTCCTCGTTATACTGTTCTAACTAAAAGTACTCGACTTCCCGCGCAGGTCGTCGGGTAACCAAAACGAAGGAGCATCACCTCTGCAGAGAAGATCAAAATTTTGATGGCTTGTCTTCGGATCTTCCTCGGGGATTTTTCCCAGAACAATAGCCTTTTGTGCAGCTCTAGTGCGACGTAAATGAAATACTTACCAACTACAGTTGAATATTATAGTTACATATTGTTGTAGTTTTAGTTATATATTGTTGTAGTTTTAGTTATAGTTTGGCGTTATTATAGTTTTAATTATATTATAGTTGAATATTATAGTTAAAATAAATATTATACAGGTGGTTATCAAAATAATGGAAACACACTAGATTTTGAAGGCTTGGGAATTTCTGTTCTGCCGTAAATGTTCTCTTTATGAAGGTATCTCCTAACTGTAATTGTTGACACTGGAGAATCCAGATGCTGATTGAGCTTTGCGGTCACTTTGGCAGCAGTTGTTTTCTTTTTAGACATTACAATCTGCTTCAATACACGTCGGTCTTTTTCACTCAGCTTCTCCTTCTGTCCACTATTTTGCTTTGCTTAGCTTGTCTTTCCGCGCTGTGTGTATGCTGTCATGACTTTAGACACCGTACTTCTAGAAACGCGTGAAAGCTGGGATGTTTCGGTCACTGTTGCTCCAACTAGTCGTGCTCCTACAATTTGGCCTCTCTGAAAATCTGTGAGGTCTGACATTTTACGCTTCTGACAAAAAATAAAAAAGTAGACATCTCTGCTAAAGCTCTCTCATACCACCTAATATATATACTTTTTATATTAAAAAAACCGGTAGCTAAGATTATATTTTAATGCTTATGAAGCGAATTCTTAAATGTCCCTTTTATTCACAAGTGTTTCCATTACTTTGATAATCACCCGTAGATATATAGAGTTGCAGTTATTGTTGTAGTTTTAGTTATAAATTGTTGTAGTTTGGCATTATTATAGTTAAATATTATATTTATAATTTTAATTATATTTGTTAATATATACTTTTAATTATATTTACATTTATAGAAATGTACTCTAAACTGCTGTCATGTCAGAAGTGCTTCCCAAACATTATAAAAACTCAGCCTTAAGCAAAAATGCATTCCTTTAGTGTTATTCCTAGCTCTGCTTTCAATTTAAATTCTATCTACGAATTCTTGAAAAACTTTAGTATTTCGATTTCCTTCTTAAATCTGTCATCTCCTTTGAAATACATATACCACATTTTGTGACAAGAAACTTTCGCCCTCAAGGGTCAAAAGCCAAAGTTTCAAAGATCCTAGTAGCAAAAAAAAAAAAAAAAAAAAAAAAAAAAAAAAAAAAAAAAAGAGGAGAGGGGGAGAGAGAGAGAAAAGGAGGAAGTCGTTAAACAAAAATCGAGCAATCGGGATATCTTCCCCTTCATTGTCTTAAGAATCATCCTGTCAACTAAGATCAGGAGAATGGCGGACAAGAGCTGAACAAGTTTCCAAGAGTAGACGCAAGACGTGCCAGGAAGACACCCTAGGGCTAGGAAGTGACACCAGCTTGGTTGAAAGTGACACGCTAGAAAGCTGACACTTGGGAGTGGTTTCTACTGGTCTTCTTCTTTGTTCTTTCTTTTTTTTCGTACGTCATTGTTGTCGAATCATTTTTTTTCTTCCTCCCTCGTACTTTTCTTTGGCATTGCAAGGTGGCTAAAATCGACTGCTTGACGATTTTTGGCGATTCTTTTGTTTTTGTGTGATTTAATGCGCCTAAAGCTGTGAAAAAAAATACGTTTCTCTTTTCAATCTATCCGGTTTTATTTTTCTTTCCGTTTGATCCAGTTAAGAGAAAAGAGTTAGGATAAATGTGTAAAAAGCTGAGTCAGGTTGTAAAGTATTGAGTCTTGTCGCCGGAAGTAGTCCTTTTTACTGTTTATTCTTATTTTTTCTTCATTGAATAAATTCCTGCTACAGCAAAAAGTTTCTTGGTTCAACATTAAATTGTAGACTTTAAACCATTTTTATTTAGTAATAACTTCATTCAATTTAATAATTTCCATTTATTTCTCTTTTCTTATACATTATTAACACCGATGAACAATATTTTTTTTTCTGTTGCAGGCGATTTTTTAACTGATCTTAGATATTATTAACACTGATGAACAATATTTTTTTTCTGTTGCAGGCGATTTTTTAACTGATCTTAGATATTATTAACACTGATGAACAATTTTTTTTTTTCGGTTGCAGGCGATATTTTAACTGATCTTAGATATTATTAACACTGATGAACAATATTTTTTTCTGTTGCAGGCGATTTTTTAACTGATCTTAGATATTATTAACACTGATGAACAATATTTTTTTCTGTTGAAGGCAATTTTTCTACTGATCTTAGATATTTTCGCAATCGATTTCTCTGTATAAGCTACAGTTCTTATGTAATTCAATAATAGAGTCAGAACCAGGATTTTTTTAATTTCCCTCAAGTGACGACTAAGGGTCCCCACTTTCTTGTTACGTAAGGCGTAGTAGGAAGAAGGCGACGATTAACTTCAGTTTAGGATGCAATAAGTTATGGTCAGATATTTCATCTTAACTGTTACTTTCAAAGCAGCAATTAAGTATAGATTATATGTCTTCGAACCTATATGTTCTTAAAAAACTTACTTATACATTCAGATAAAAAATAAACTAAACTAAAATCTGTAACTAACTGTAAACTGACTAAAAGCATTTAGAAAAGAATCTGTAGCTTTCTGAAGAAAACTAATTTCAGATTTAAAATTCCCGCACCCAAATTAGGTTAGACCAAGTACTTGTGTAAATGCAGCAAAAAACATGTTCCCCTGTTGAAACTACCGAATTAATAATATAAACTAACAAAAAAAAATTCTTTGAAGAAAAATGCATCATCCCAGGTGGTGTTTCGTAAGCTTTTCGCTTAATATATATAATTTCAGCATACTTGTGAAGAAATGGAGTAAAGATATTAAAATCATCACGCATTAATATTTAATTATTTAGAAAGATGAAACACGTTGTCAAAATCTGACGAAACAACAAGGAATAGAGTGTAATTAATAAATTTAACTGAAGTAGTTCATGTAGTTAATATCTTAAGCATGTAAATACAAATACGACGCATTAATTTTCGAATTATATGCGTCCAATTGATTGAAACTCAAGGGTTGCATAATTGTAATCACCTCTCACACGAAAACTTTCGCCATTAGAAATTATGAACTGATAAATGAGGCATCCGAAAATTCCCTGACCTCGTATTATGTAATCAATTTCTTCTAAAATTAACGTCAGTAAGAAAAAATGGAAGTTTATCGCCAATACAATTATCCTTAATTGCCAGACAGTTGCCGATAGCGTTTCGTTAATTTCCATCCAACATAGAAAGAAGTCTGGGAAAAAGATTAAGCTTAATTGCTTGTAATCAGAACCCACACAGTTAAAACTAATTTTCTCTCGTTTTTTCATGTTTGTGGCCGAAAAAACACCCAAGTAATTAATAATTATTGTAATATCGACAAACGTGATGAAGTTGTTATTGAAATCAACATAATGCTTAGCTTCTTATGAAATAATCATCTTCAGTTGAGTCGTAGCTGTAATTGAAAAAAGAAAAGTGATTACTTTTTTTTCGTGCAAAAGATGAGAAAAATTGTATGCCAAACATTGCATACGTTACATCTTAAAATTAGTTGTGTACTTTTTTTTAATTTACAAATTACTAGGATATTAAACATTTTTGTCGCTAATTATCATAAAGCTTGTTAAGATAATTAGTTATATTTACGGTAATTGGGACGTTTTTTTCATAATGCACGGAACAAAAACCCCATAAATCGCTGAAAAACTGCTGTTTCACATTTTAAATGCTGTAATTTTAATAACCCTGTTAAACTATATGCTTGTAACAGTAATAGAAGTGTTAAAAATGCCTTACAACTACCCAATAAAGTTAAACTTACATGCATTTCGGCGCAATAAAATATTAAAACTTAATTTTAAATTATTTACATACATGTCGAAATAACCTCCCTTTACAACTCTACAAAATTAAGCACTTAGACCTAGAAAAGTATAACTTAATTTTTAACTTCCGAAATTTTATGCAGCTATTTGAAGTTATTTTTTACCCTATTTTTCATAGCCTAACCACAAATTTATTTTAATGCATTAAGTACCTGCTTTTCACTGCTTCTCTGCATTTTTTTCTAGACCCTCCTAACCATCGAACAAAACGTTAAAACGTTAGTTTCAATACCTAGGGAATAATATGTATCTTCAATACATCATAACTTTAATTTAAACCCTAATGAATTATATCTATTTTGCTGATGATATTTTTTGCAATATTATCTTGTTAACTTAAATTAATCTTAAAGGTTAAAATTTTCTCTAAATACCTAGTGACGTACATGCATTTTCATGACTTTATTTTAAAACTTAATGAATCATACGCACTTTTTTGAAGATATTTCATGCAAGATTCTCTCAGAGCCATTTCTCACACAAGTAACAAAGTGTTAAAACTTTAATTTAAATTTCTAGGGAATAATATTCATTTTCATTACATCATAACTTTATTTCAAAGCCTAATGTTAGTTAGATAAGTTTCTGAAGATATTTCTTGCAATATTATCTTGCCAACTTAAATTAATCTTAAAGATTAAAATTTTCTCTAAATACCTAGTGACGTATACATGCATTTTCATGACTTTATTTTAAAATCTAATGAATCATACTCATTTTTCTCAAAGTTATTTCTTGCAAGATTATCTTGGAACCATTTCCCACACAAGCAATAAAGCAGGTTTCGTTGATTTAAATTTAAATCAAATGATTTTTTTAAAAAAATCATTGATTTAAATCAACTGATTTATATCAATTTTAAAATGAATATATATATATTGATTTTAAAAGTTAAAAAGCAATGTTTTAAATTATTGATACTTTTATTATTTTCTTTTCTTAGTTTTAAAATTTATTTTAAATAAATTGCTGTGTTAATTAATTTTAGTTAACGAAATTACTTTCGTTCTTGGTGTGTGTTAAATTTCAACACATTTGAAATTACATTTTTACATTTGAATTACATTTTTAAAAATCTTTTGATTCTTGAGATTGAAAGTAGAGATTAAAGCACACATTTAATGCTGTCTTCTTATAGACTTGCATAGCTGTAGAAAGTAATTAATAGACATGAATTTCGAAAAAAAAAATGCAAATAATCTTAATTACAATTCTACCTTTTGATTGAAACAGCATGGAATTAAAATCTGCATTATATTTCATTGGTGGAAAATGCATACTTCTAAAGCTTGAGGTTATATTAAAAAGAAATTACCCTAATATGCCAAAAATAGAAAAAAAAAGGCTAAGGAATTCAGATATTTTTTCCTGATATAGTGTCATTCTTCCCTTTCAAACTCCATTTGAGGCAGTAGAGTTATTAACTGGTAACTGGTATTTTTTTCTCATAATGTGTTTACAGTATCTTTGACATCATCAGATTTTCTATTAAGAAATTTTGTGAAAAATAGTATCAATGAGTGCATAGACTTTTTTTAAAAATTTTTTTAGCTGATCTATTTTGATATAGAATTAAAAATGAATATTTTAATATAAATATATATAGATTAAATATTTATTTATTTTTTGATGAATGACTACATTTATAAACACAATCTGTTACATTTATTTTGTCACATTAAAAATCAAGAGAAAAAAAACGCAATTTTAAATTAAAATTATGGTTTGCTAATTGAAACTATCCAAGCCAAATTTGTTACTGCTTAGGGAACCTTCACAAATTCAACTTTGGAAATCAACAAAGGAAAAATAATAGTTTCACAAAATACTTTTTTTTAAATTTTTATTTTTGGGTTTCGTAAGAAACGAATAAATCCATATTTTTGTGTTGATTTTTTAATATTATTTTTAATTTTCACAAATTATGTCTAAATTTTCACAAAGTAAATACCACTCAGAAAAACCTAGACAGACCACTTTCATTAAATTTTCTATTTCATCTAGTCTTCAAATTTCAATTATGCATTTGTTTCAAAATGGTTGCTATGCATTCAAAGCTTTGTATTGTAGTGAAAAATTATATTAGTAAGTTAAAGCTTCTAAACTATTCTTACAAAATTGTTTTAATATTAATTTAATTTTGATTAAACATTTATAATGTATTTCTAATCATAAATTAAAGTTCTCGCAATGTGTTTGAATAAAAATCAAAAAAATCTGATTTAAGTAAAAAAAATCCGATTTAAATAAAAAAAATCTGATTTTTTTGATTTTTTTAAAAAAATACAAAAAAATCACGAACCCAGCAACAAAGTGTTAAACTTTTACTTTAAATAGCTAGGGAACAATGTAAATGTTCATTGCATAACATTATTTCAAGACCTACTGAATCGTATTCATTTTTCTGCAAGATTATCTGAGAATCATTATCCACGCAAGAATCAAAGTATTAAAATTATATTTTAAACATCTAATATAATTATTTTTAATATTCTAAAATTTTCTTGGTAGAATTTTTCTTAGAACTAACTTCCTTAGTAGCAACGAAGTGCCAAAACTCTCATAATGTCCATCTCAAACAACTCTTCAAATCTATATGCTTAAGTTTTACTAAACAAAATCACAAATTATAAGCTGAAAATTATAGTAATTTAGCAGAAAGCAACGAGCTGCTTAAGAGGATTATTTTAAAACATAATAAAAGAAAATGTATTCTCATCATATAAATAATTATTGCTTGATAGGCAATCATTATTATTTCTGAGCTTATGGGACGTTACATCAGTGTTAACTGATATATAATCATATAATGTTTCTGCAACCATACTTACGACATTGTAAAGTGATAAAGCTTTTTTTTGTAGGGATCTCAACAATTTAAAACAAGTGTCATCTCGTAGCTCGCTTCTTTAATAATGCTAGATTAGTAGATGCGCAGATTGTTCTCATTGGCTGCCTTTTTCTTAATTACGCAGCGTAGATTAAAAGTGTTTAAAAGCAGAACTTGGCTAATAGAATTTATTTGGCCATAAATTAAAACCTGTCACCATGACTCAACCTTGTTGTTCGAAACAACAAAAGCTGACAGGTTTTCCAGGGGTATTAAGACTTCAGTCAGCTAGCGAGAAGAGCTCCATTGAAAATAAACTGGAAAATTAAATAATTCTGTATCTTTAATTACTTTCGAAGAAAGCTTAAAAAACGTTAACGAAAAAAAAGAGAACATTTTGCATGATCGTCGTTCGCTAAGCTTTGTAATTACATTAAGAAGAGAATAAGAATAGAGTAGAAAATTAATTTCAAACTGACTACGTTAGATGTTTTGATATATTTACCTTAAATGAAGAAAAAAGAATAATTAATGCAGTGAAATTAGATTAATAAAGATAAGTTAATATTCTTTTTATGGAAAATATATAATTACTAAATGAGAGTTGTTGGAAGGTTTATAATTGAGAGAGCTGAAATTAATGTGATTAAAATAATTTTTCTTATATATATATATATAATTTTCGATAAATTGTTTCAGGCAAGAATGTATTTATGAAAGTACAAATACTGTTAAATGTTATTAACTAATTTATTCAGAGAACTTTTGTTAAAGATACAGATTATCTGAATAAACTTTTTATATGTGTAATATATTTTATTTATTAATACATACTTTCGATCTAATCATTGTAGCACAATAACTTAGTAGCACGTTATGCAATAGTAAAATACTTAATATTTTCAACTTACCTGATAGTCTGAATGGTTACGACTTATTTGTTTTTAGGTCAAATATACAATTTAGTTAGATATTCTTAGAGCTATTGGCCAATACAACATAAACTCTACAGTTTGTAATAAAATTATTTCTATTTTTATGGAAATAATAATAATTTCGAAGAATCCCAATCAGTCAGCCACCATCAGTGGACGTTATTTGTGTATTTTTAGTTAAGTGCAGAAGTTTATTTGCGATTTTCAGAAACGCATTTGGTGATTAATGTTATATCTATATGCAAAGTGTAAGAGTTTGTAATTTATTGCGATAATTTGCTTTTTCCTTTTACCCTTTTTCTTCCAATAAAGTAATCTTTTGCATTTTCTACCTCAGAATTGTCAAATCATTCTTACTGTTCGATTCTTGAATCGTTTCTCAATTATTTCCAATATTATTTCATTGTTTGGATTCCAATAATAGCT
This sequence comes from Parasteatoda tepidariorum, assembly GCF_982258835.1. Taxonomy (NCBI): domain Eukaryota; kingdom Metazoa; phylum Arthropoda; class Arachnida; order Araneae; family Theridiidae; genus Parasteatoda; species Parasteatoda tepidariorum. Next base: position 58,562,237 of record NC_141756.1, read on the forward strand.
GCTGAAAAAAGAGAAATACTTTTAAAATATTGAGAGATGTCACGAAATATTTCAGTTAAATATCAGCAAATTTTGGTTTGTTTGTTTTAAAAACAAAAAGGACGATTATGAAATGGTTTAGTTAATGCATAAGGAATTTTTTATTGGCAAATCATAAGAGGATAGTTTAAATTATTTTTTTTTTAAATTTGATATCAACAGAATTTTCTAAACCGATATTTGAAAGGGAAATTCCAAATTACCAATAAATGTGTGATTTCTTTGGAAACAGTAATAAATTAAAGATGCTTCTGACTTGCCCCGACGCAAAATATCTTCAGTTCAGATCAGATTATAGATTTAGAGTTGACTTGCCATTGGGCAACACTTCCCCATATATTGAAAATGCAAGTTAATCTCAGCTAGACAGTCATTTACGAAAGTAAGTTTTTGTCGATGCTTAATCCAAGAATGCACATCTGTTATATATGTATCGGTCTGCTTAATACCAGTAATAAATTACAGACTAGGGGTACGCTTACAGATCTACCTCCTCGTGGTGTACCCTGGTAACGTCTTTTGACGGCTAAGAGATCTGTAGTTTCCGGCATATCTTCGCGCTGTTTCGTTTAGGGCTGGCACCTGCCCCTATTGTTCTCTGTGCAAGAGCCAAGCTGTTTTGGATGGCAGCCACATCCTGTGCTGCAGGGCCCTCCGCTGGTCGTCGTCTACCGAGTGATATTGGGAAGCAAGAGCGCTCCTGAGGAAATGACTTTTTGCTTTCTTGTTTTGTTCCTGTGCTTTTGCTTTTTAACATGTCAATTCACCTCTGCCATTTGAAATAAATAAATTATAGACTTTTCAAATAGAATATTTGTCCCAAGGTCACGCGATTTCTCCACACATCATATTTTCCTCCTCTCCGTTACCGTGGTTTCCGCAAATTTTATTTTTACTACGGTGGCGGAAAAATATTTACGGAAATTAGTAAAATTAGTAACGGAGAAGTAAAAGTGTGGAGAATTGGAAAATTGTGTAACCTCGAGATGTTTATTCTTTTCACAAAGGGCATAAGGTCTTATATGTTCATTTGATGAAAATAATAATTTTCTAATAGCTTTTAATTTAACAATCTGATTCTTCCTGAACTCAACCTAAAAGTAGGAAATGCTAAATGAACTCCATTTTCTAGTGTTAACTTGTGTACGAAAGCATGCTGATTAAAGTCTTAAAAAATGTCAGAAATATAATCGCAGAGCAACAATGGAGCTTGACCGCGTGTTAATGTATACATAAGCCGAACTATATAATTTATAGTACTTATTTTGCTTATGAATTTAAAAAAAATGATTGATATTGTATTTTATACCATTTCTATGTTTGTGAGGTTAGCAGTTTACACGAGTAGTCACCAGTTTCTCCTACCTTATTTTTCATTGCGGTTTGTTTTCTACTGCTTTCTAGTAAACATGAAAATAACTTTCAACTTTTGAAATCTAAATCGTGTATTTTTAAAAGCATAAAAAATTCCTTTTCTGAAAAGACAAAACTAATTAGTCAGAATCTAAAGAGAACCCGTTATTAGTTTTTGACTAATTAAATTTGATTTGTTTAACTTCCGAAAAGAATCTTTTGTACCCTAAACGCAACCGCATTTAAATGCCTTAATTGCAAATGCCGCTTTGAAAATCGTCCTCCTGAGAACTTAATTAACCGTCCTCTTTGGCTCGGTGTCAATGCTTTCATAACAGAAGCCTCATATGCAAAAAGAATTGTCTAAGGGAAGCGCATTGACTGAAAGAATAGTCTGTAGCCAAATGAATGACTGTAATATTCTTACGAAAGGGTGGTACTAAAACTGTCTTATGAATAACACGGGATAATAAAGTCGCCGCATCTCGTTTTGTTCACCAGGGTCCAAGCTAACTCAGACACAAACAGACGCATAATGGCAATTTCCTTTCCCTTTTGTTTCTCGGTTACTGTGGAGACAAGTCTTCAAACAAAGAGAGTTCTTCGCAGAAACAAGGCTTAAGAACAGCTGACCTTGGATAAGAGATGGTTAAGTAAAGTTGACAGAGTTGATAGCGTTGATCCTCTAGAAGAGAAAGTAAATGAACGTGAGAAGAAAAAGCGAAAAGCAATCGATATAAAGTACTAAACGAATTCTGATGGAAGTTGTTTTAACATCCAATATATTTTTTTTATAGTACGTTGTCTTTTTTTCTAATAGTTTAGAAATGCACCATTAGGTAATGGACAACTAAGTTTAGTAAAGAGTCGTTTAAATTGAGGACAGTTTTAAAAGTCTTTTGAGCTCATATTTTATTCAAGAAGTATTGTATTTTGCGTTTTTTTTTTTTAATATTTTTTTTTAGAATTTACTGTAGACATGCTGAATTATTACGGTAAAAGAAAATAACTTGATTCTTGAATCTAGTAGGTAGGATTATTTAAGAAGGATTATTTTTATTTTATTAAGATACTACACTCTGTAAAAAATGGATACCCAAATATCACAACATTTTCTTCGTTTTTGACGAAACAGTTTTAGGGTACATGCTCCGAACAAATACTTTCGTCAAAGTTACAAAATAATTCTCGTCATTTCTCCAAGGAGACAAATTTCCTCAAAATTGAAGAAGTATTTCATTATTCTAATTTTTTTTCTAAAAAAATAAGAAAAATCGTAGTGCCTAATGTATCTGGCATTTTTAATAATCACATTATCTAGTGTTGATGTGCAACATTGATCCACCTTATAGGAGAATCCACCTTATAGGATCCACCTTATAGGAGAATCAATGTCCACCAATGTCCAATCCATCTTATAGGTGAATCAATGTTGCCCAACAATACAACAACAGACAGATCAGAGTGATAAATAACTCCTATAATCGAAGCATGATTTGAACCCGTAATCTTTTTGGTATGTGGCCAACTCCTTGACCACTTTATTTTTGATCTTCTAGTCTTCATTTTAATTTCGTCATCCATTTCACAATCCCCCACAATGTACCGCTGAGTGGTTTTGAGTTGAGGAAACACTTTCATCTTATATTTGAGAGCTTACGTTTCGGCACAAATCACGTGATTTAATGATAAAATTATTCTCCAAGTTAACAAAATACAACTCAAGGATTGCTGAATTGTCAAAAGTGAGAGTTTTGTTTTGTGTACTGTACCATGCAGTAGTATCTTAATAAATTCCTCTCTGATACATCAGTTATTAAATGAGCACATATTATTTTTATAATTGAAGAGCAAAAAATAATTATTTGTTTATACAATTATCCCAAACTTTAATTGTACCGAATGTCCTTAAAAGAAACATATCTAAATAGTTAAAAAAAATCGGTATTAGCAACATCCGTCCGTATCATTATAGTTAAGATTCTCACAATTCCCTAAGATTAATCTGGGATGCATATATATATATATTTATCTTGTATATATTTAAATAATTTATTATAAACGAGAATGCATAAAAGTTTAATTAGTTTTTAATAGAATTCGCGAGAATTTATTTAATATAAATAAGTTTGTCACTTATTTTAATTTTAGGAAGCATTGACAAATCGCTTAAGTCATATTACATCTTCATTTTTCATTATTATTTCCTTTTCAATTAAATATCATGCATACAGATACTAATAGTATCTCTTACAGTGCCAGTAGCTTGTAAAAAGTATTAAAGTACAACTTGGCCAAAACTGAATGAGAAATTAAGTTTATCAAAGAATGCAGAAAAGTCTAGATAGAAACTTTGCAATTTTTCAAAAAAACTTTGGCTGAAACTTTGATAGAAACTTCTGATAGAAACTTTGTGATATTCAAGTTATAAAAAATACAATACATACTATGCAATATATAAATAGGTTGATAATAATAAGAAATATTAAAAAAAATCAAGCAATACTTTAAAGAACGTATCGAGAATATTATTATTATATTTCCTTATTCGAGGTATTCTTAATGAATCATGAGCTCTTTTTGATGTTAATTAGGATTCAAATTATAAATTTTAATTTTCAAAACGAATATAGATACTCCAATTGAGTAAACACAATAGTCAAGTATAAATCATTTCTGATACGATAAACTTTTATTAAATTTTGAGTAAAGGCTAGATTTTAGCTTTGATTTATGATAGAAAGCTTATGTTCTTGGCAAAACGTGCAACTTTTGATAAGATACTAAGGAGGAAGTTTTAAAAAGCTTTCCACTTCAAAAATAACACGGAATTAACACGGACATTTGATAAACCAAAACTCATCGTAAGCGTAACATAAAATAAATTAAAAATTAATCATAAGCTATTTGATGTTTAATGTGTGAATAAGTTTTATAAAGTAAGTTCATTACCTGATTCGAATTTCCACATGGAATATGCATGGGGTTAAATAACCAGAAAGAATAAACCTTTGCAAACGATAGCCTATATTATATACACAGAAAGAATAAGCGTTTGTTAACGATGGCCTACATAATATAAACAGAAAGAATAAACTAACTCTATTACTCATATATTTTGCCTCACATTTTAAAGCAGTTATCTTCTTGTCAAAATGCTATAATTGCTTACCTATGTTATTTAATGAAAAGAAAAGACTAAGTAATAGAATTAACATTTCAAAATCTTTTTTTTTTCAAACGATAAATAATACTTAAATAAAAGCTTTTGAAATCACAGTTTTTAATTGATTACTCTTACATTAAGCTCTATATTTAAACACTGTTATCACTTCTTGACATAACAATATAATTACCAACTCATTTTATGCTTAATAAAAGAGAAATAATGAGTAAAATGATCAATATTCTAACATCGATTTTTCTGCAAACTGTAACTTAAATTATATTTAAATTATCGTTTGCAAGAAGGCAACCTCACATTAGCTATTTTAATTACTAATTCATTGCTTTTACATTGAGCCACATTTTTTAAAGAAATTATCTTCTTGACGTAGTATTATAATAACTAACTCATGACTAATAAAAAAGAAATATGAGCGAAACAATTAACGCTCTAACATTTTTCTTTCCTTAAATTATATTAAACAAAAACTTTCTTTTACCTATTTTAATTAATACCTGACTGCTGTTGAATTATGCCGCACATTTAAAATCACTTATCTTTTTTGACAAAATACTATAATTACTAACTCATGTTATTTTTTATAAAAAAGAAACAATAAGAATACATTTTTTTTTGCAAACGATAACTTCCATAACAGATAAATAAAAATCTTCGAACGGTTACAGCGTGCCGCTGACTCAATGCTCCAATTGAGACCTACCAGAGCGTATCACGACTTCATATCTATTCTATATCCACTTTCTCGAACTTTCTAAGATAGAAAAGAGAAAGGAAGGGAAAACGGTATTTAGAATGTCGACTTAAGTCTGAATAGAAATGCAGAACAGATGCAAATGGTGCAAATGTCTAGGGAACAAATTCAATTTTGAGAAAACTGTTTTAATTTGGGGAAATCTCACGATGCAAATGATACAGTTAGGGCTAGAACACGTGTTAAATTGACTTTTATTAGGGTAATAAATTTTGACAATAGACAAATTTAATACTTTTGCTATGCTAAGTTGGTTTTATTCATATTGCACGTATGTGGAATGTTGGCCGTTGTATTAGGAACTTTGTAAACAATTTTAGTTGAGATAATTATGCATTTGATTACATTTTTGATTTTGTTTATTATTGTAAAGTTCACTTAAATTTTTAGTTTGAAGTTTATTTAAATTTTCATTCGGTTGATCAAGTTTTATGATGACTCAGAAATTTTGTTTAAAGAAGAAATACATTATAATTACTCATTATTGATATACACTCTATAACAAAAAAAAAAATCGACGCACCAAGAAGCAATCATCCGATTGCTTTGAAATTTTTTACGCATTAATGTTTTGGCTCGATCAGGCTGGAATGATGCCGACTGGGGACGTATAGTCTTTAGCGACGAATCCCGCTTCCAACTGTGTCCTGACAATCATTGAAGACGTGTTTGGAGACGCACAGGGCAGAGGGGGGATCCTGCCTTCACTATTGCACGCCACACCGGCCCTCAACAAGGCATTATTGTCTGGGGTGCCATTTCCTTTGACAGCCGGACCCCTTTGGTCGTCATTAGAGGTACACTTACTGCACAGCGGTACGTCGACGACATCTTAAGACCTGTTTTGCTACCGTTCCTTTTGCAGCACCCTGGGCTGGTTTTTCAGCAGGACAATGCCAGACCACATACGGCACGTATTGCTATGAACTGTCTGAAAGCTTGTCAAACTCTTCCTTGGCCTGCCAGATCACCAGATCTCTCTCCCATCGAGCATGTCTGGGATATGATGGGAAGGCGATGGCATCTGGCACGGAATGTTGATGACCTCGTTCGACAATTGATCAAATTTGGCAGGAAATACCGCAAGAGACCATGCGGGAGCTTTATCAGTCTATGCCACGCCGTGTGGCAGCTTGTATCCAGGCTAGAGGCGGATCAACACCTTATTGAACTTGTTACTGTAACTCATCAATAAATTATGCAATTGTTCTAAAATTTTAATCATTTACTATTCTGTACATTGTCTTCCTATCCACCAATTTTCGTTTTAATCGGAACACTCCTTCTTGGTGCGTCGATTTTTTTTGTTATAGAGTGTATATTGATATAAGTCATTATTGATATAATTAAAATACATTATAAATTTTGATATAGCTACATTATGATTAAAATCTCGATCGCGTTGAAAACAAAGTTACATTTAAGAGAACTACGAAAATAAAAATGTAAAACTTCGTAATGAAATCGGTTGAATAGTTATTGCGCAATAAGCCAAAAAAGTTGTAGTTTTAAATTTTCAAATCTCAAACTTAGGATTTTGTCATTTAAAACTATTTTGTAAATAATGATGTAAAATTTTTCAGGCCTTAGAATTAAAAAAATTTTGATTTCCTTAAGATGAAATAATAATAATAATTAATAAATGAAAATAAAATTACTATTTCTTACGTGCATAAATTAGTTATAGCACTCCGAATAAATTAGTTACAATACAATGAATATCCTAGTTTTACAAATTGATGCAATTTTTTCACTTGCTTGAACAGTACAGAAAATATAGGAAAAAAAAACCTCATAAAATAAAAATAAGTATAACCCAAATTTTACGTGCCCTTCTAATTACCATATTTTTCAAATTGTGACTAGCCTCATATCTTTAAAATTAAAATCCAAAATTCAAAAATTCAAGCAAAGATATGATAAGATAATGTATAAGATATTGATTAAAAGATATGTTGAACGAAAGTATGTTAATATAATTAGGTCAAGATTTATCAAATTAATCCGTCTTTTTTCTTTCCACTCTATAAAATTGATGTTGTTCAGATATAAAAGTTGACTTTTCTCATATTTAATTTCAAGTAGTCTTTAAAAAAAAATACAGTTTTCAAACTCTGTACTATTTCCTAGAAACAATGTTCAGCCATGTTTAGGTATGCACAGATATATATTTACTTTACAACTTTTACTGATATCATTGAATCCTGTGATCAGAAATAATTTGCCATTATTTACCATCACATAGGACTTAAGCAACCTATTAAAATATTACTCATGATATTCAGAAGCTTATTTGGATCTATAGTTGTAATTGGGCATCAGTAAGAAAGAAAATAGTGTAAAGGAAAAAGTCTTTTTGTAAAATCAAAATAAAATGATATTTTTTTAGTCTGTAAGAAAAATAATTGTACTCTGTAATTACTAATTGAGCAAACATAGTGATAGAAGAAATCTCTATTTTTAATATGGTTTTATGTTAACAAAAAAAGTTTCAGTAAAACCAAATTTATATTATTTTTTCGAAAGTAATTATTTCATTTAGGAAATAATATTAGATTTCTTATTCTGTAAGAAAAAGTAATTGTACATTGTAATTGTAAATTGAGCAAAAAGATTGATAGGAGACAATTTTAATTTTAAATATGTTTTTGCAATAGCTAAAAAAGGTCAGCGAAATATATATTTTTAATTTTTTAATAGGGGAGAGTGGGGTCAATTGTAACAGGGTACGATTGTAGCAGAGCAAAAATTTCGAGTGTCGGGTTCTAGATTTGGTTCCTAGTTGGAGCACCAGGTGTATTTAATAAATCTACAAGTGCACCCCTGCTGGTAACCATTTTTATGTACTTTTGAAAGAGTTACATCACAAAATATATTTTCACGCTACGTAAGTACTTTTTTTGGTATTAGAATATTATATTGTAACAAAGTAATTTTGTTTAAACAAATAAAAATTATTAACCGAATATGCAAGTGGACATCTTAATTAACATTTCAATAAAAAAATTAGTTTTGCTAATTAACTAGCATTGTTTTTAACAAATGAAGCTGAAATGGTGTCTTGGGGACGATTGTAACAATAAGTAAATGGACTGTTGTAACAGCTGAAAATAAATAATCTTATGTTTACAAACCATTACTTAACTCTTTAAGAACCACCAATAGTTTCCTATATCATTTATATTATGTTGCATGTGCATTATTTCATTTGTCACCTTTCACATCATAAATTAAAATTTCTAACCCCTTGAAGTTTAACCCTTTAGGTCTCTGCTCATCATTATTTTGACTCCTAAAATATCATTACTATTTTAATCAATAAAAAAATATATCACAACTATGATAATATGTATAATTAACTATGTTTTAGTTGAATTTATGAACTGTTACAATTGTGGGAACAATTGTAGCAAGTGCACGACTGTCAAAAATTGTTAATAACTCATATAATAACATTTAAAATAATGTTTTTTTTTTCTAGTAGAGGATAGTCTACTTTACTCGTCTGTCAATTAATACTAATAACATATTGGATTTTTTGTTTGTTAAAAATAGTTAAGTAAAAAATGTTACAATTGACCCCACTCTCCCCTATGTAATCATTTAATTTAGTCATAGAATGAGATTTCCTTTTATGAAAGAAAAAGGTCGAGTTATAATAAAATTCACGGTTGAGGTCCTGTTATCAATAAATAGGTAGTTAACATTAAATCCCCTTTGTAAAATCTATGTTAAATAAAGAGAAAAATTCATGAAAAACCAAAATACATAATGCAAAACAATTTTGAAAAATTAATATTTTACGACATGGAAAGGAAAGCAACGAGTTAGTTCAGACTTGTGATTGTCGCTCTGCATTTGTCACAGCCTGATTATGGAATAAGCTTTAGTTGATTAACTTAATGCCATTATTAGTATAAATGTCCGAATTAAGTTCGCATTTAATTAAACCTTGTACACTAATATAACTGAAAAGTAAATTTAATATAATTAAGCTAACACTTTATTGTTCATGCCTTTTGATACTGGAACGTTTACAAGTGAAACATTTTTGGGTGAAATAATTTTCATTTGTTTCTCAACTTGCAAATAACGTTTTAAAGAGCATACGTAGCAATTTAATATGCATATAATTCAATTATAACTCGATGGTGAATTTATTAGAATTAAACTGATAGTTGATTATTGCTATGTTTCAACTGGATTCATAAAATATTAAATATTGGATTTTGTTTTATATTTAATCATTTATAACAAACAAATCGACTTATGATAAGCACATACGACCCCTTATTTCTTTGCTGGTTAAGAATATATGATGTAACGAAGGCGCGTAAATTTCAAATAACTTTTTAAATGCATTTTTTTTAAAAAATGGCCATTCTTTTTTTTTTTTTTGAATAGCTTTTTAAAGATTTTTTTAAAGGAACATATTTTTAGTGAAAAAGACTATATTTTACTGAAACATTTATAACTTATATTTCTTTATTGGTTTTCAAATTTAGAAATTTGTTTTAAAAAGGAAATATAGATGAATATAGCTTATTTGCTTTAATATTCGAGGAATGAATGCATATATTTTTAAGATGTTGTCTTAAATATAAGATGGAAAAACTATAAGTCATTAAATGATTTCATAAATAACTAATTGCTATGTTTCGACTAAATTTATCAAATAAACGCGCAAACCTGATATCGTGTGAGCTTTTTAAATGCCTTTTTTAAAAAAAATGGCCATTCTTTTTTTTTTTTAAAATAGCTTTTTAAAGATTTTTTTTAAAGGAACATATTTTTAGTAAAAAGACTATATTTTACTGAAACATTTATAACTTATATTTCTTTATTGGTTTTCAAATTTAGAAATTTATTTTAAAAAGAAAATATAGATGAATATAGCTTATTTGCTTTAATATTCGAAGAATGAATGCATATATTTTTAAGATGTTGTCTTAAATATAAGATGGAAAAACTATAAGTCATTAAATGATTTCATAAATAACTAATTATTGCTATGTTTCGACTAAATTTATCAAATAAACTTGAAACCTGATATAATCGTGTGAGCTGATGGCGAGACTTGCTAATAGACGGATAGTATTGAAGTGCAAGAAAATTCAAGACACACTCAGTCCAAAGGTGGTCCTCAAAGTTTAACAGATGATCTTGAAAATCTTAATTTCCACCCAAAACCAGGGAAAAACTCATATAAATAGAATAATTTCAGCTAAGTACAGTTTAATTTCGTTTTAAAACCGCTAGAAACGTTTCAAGCTAATATATTTTCAATTTGTTTTCAAACGCTTCATAATTTAGTTAATATTAGGTATTTTGCTTGGCAAGAAAATCTAAAAAACACAATGCATTGCCTGTGCAGAGGCATTTTAGAAAAATGCCTCTTTAGTTTAAGTTTTAAATTTTTTCCCAACTGAATGTAAGAAACCATAGCAAAATTTGATTACATCCACGTTTTACATAAGTTGGAAAATCACTGTCTGTTTCAATTTTGGTTAAATCCCGCAGACTGTAAGTGGAAAAACAAACCATCTCTATTTTCATCAAATGTCAGTTCTGGTCAAGAATTTATAGTTATTACTTATTCAGGGTAATTGTGTCTTCAGCTGCGACTATTTTCACATAAAGTTTCTAAGTAAGTTTATTTATTTGTTTATTTTTACTTTGAAAAAGTATATGGTCATATTTCTTAGATTAGGTAAGAAGGTCATATTTCTTAGGTTAGGTAAGGAGGTCATATTTCTTAGAAGAAAAAAAAGACTGTCATTATTATGTAATTCGTTTATCATTTTTTGCTTTTGCTCCCGGGTTTCGGTCGTTTCAATCAAAGTTTACAACAGTTATTGTTGGATATTATTTAATTTCCTAATAACGTTTCTGAATGATATTGATTTATCATCAATTAATAATTTAGTAACACATTCATCATGTTATGTTATATCAAACATAAAATTCATTCACCACAAAAATCTGAGAGTTTTTTAAGGTTACGAATATGAAATAAGTTCTGAGTCACATAATAGTAATAGTTTTGAAATTTTTAAGTTAGTTCTGAAGTGTACCGTGATCTTCTACAAAATTAGTTTTCGTTGGTCACTTTTCTGTCCTAGTCCTTCACACAAGTCCTAGTCCTACAAAATAAAAATAATATGTCAAATATAGCTCACTCAAACTATGATTTTATTTTAAGGTATCAGACAACTTTTTTCAAAAATATTAATATAAAATTTTAGAAAACTAGTTACCATGTTTTATTATGAGTGAAAACTTATAAAACTAGCAAAAAATTCTTATTAATTAATTCTTTTTTTAAATGACCATTTTTAGGTAAAAAAAAGGCATTTTTTTGCCTATTCACTAACACAGTAAAAAAATTCTATCACCCAAAACAAAAAAAATCCTTCAGGAATTTTATATTTTACTTAGAAGGCTATCAACTATGTTTTGAACTATTGTTAAAGTAAGTGCATATACTAATAAATTAGGGATCAATGAATTAAAAAAAATCAATTTTGCGAAAAATTTCCGTATTTGTTTTTGCTAAAAAACATGCATAAAAGAGGAAATTCTATGTTTTTCTCTTAGTCTGCATTTCAAAACATGCGTGTTATAATCATAAACACTCGCGAAAAATTGTAGACAATTATTTTGAAAACAACAAGAGATATCGTGTTTAAGGTGGTGTAAAATGTGAAAAAAACTGATGTTGAGATAAACGCATTTAAAGACTAAAATCACTCTTCTATCCACCGTTTTTACCTTGCACAAAAACTGCAATAAATTTGTAAATAATTAGAGGGCGAGCAAAAGTAAAGTATTTTTGGAAAGCTAAAAGTTCAGAGATTCTAAATTTATAATAATTCAAAAATTGAATTTTGAAAATTTTGTTCAAAATCATTTGCTTGCTCTAGATACCTTAATACAATTTACACAAAGTCAACTTTTTTGTCTAATTTACAACTTAAAATATCTAGTATTTGTATTAAATTTAACGAAACATAAGTGATTGGCAAAACCATCCAAATCTAAAACAAAGAAGGGATAAAAAACCTTCCTTTATTTGCCCTGGCCTCCATATATTATGTTTTAATACACTCAGTCTTCCCTTACACAGATTTGGTTCCTATCTCATTTTTGATCCGTTTGTTGAAGATTGACTTTTCCGAAAATTTTGTGATTTAGAATTGGTAAGTAATAGAATTTTAATTTCAATGGAATCTGTTTGACAAATACCTTTATGATTTTTTTTAAAATTATTTTTTTAAATATGTAGATAAAAGTTAACAACTTGATAAGGAAGCTACTTTGACTTTTCCGAAAATTTTGTGATTTAGAATTGGTAGGTAACGGAGATTAATTTTCAAAAGAATCTGTTTGACAAATACCTTTATGATTTTTTAAATTTTTTTTTTAAATATGTAGATGAAAGTTAACAACTTGACAAGGAAGCTACTTTGACTTTTCCAAAAATTTTGTGATTTAGAATTGGTAGGTAATAGAAATTAAATTTCAAAAGAATCTGTTTGACAAATACCTTTATGATTTTATTAATTTTTTTTTCAAATATGCAGATAAAAGTGAACAACTTGACAAGGAAGCTACTTTGACTTTTCCGAAAATTTTGTGATTTAGAATTGGTAGGTAATAGAAATTAAATTTCAGAAGGATCTGTTTGACAAATACCGTTATGATTTTTAAAATTTTTTTTTACATATGTAGATAAAAGTTAACAACTTGACAAGGAAGCTTTTTTCTACTTATGTTTACGCACTAGTACTTACACACTTTTTATCGTAAATGTTACGCGTAGAATTGGTAGGTAATAGAAATTAAATTTCAGAAGAATCTGTTTGACAAATACCGTTATGATTTTTTAAATTTTTTTTTTACATATGTAGATAAAAGTTAACAACTTGACAAGGAAGCTTTTTTCTACTTATGTTTACGCACTAGTACTTACACACTTTTTATCGTAAATGTTACGCGTAGAATTGGTAGGTAATAGAAAGTAAATTTCAGAAGAATCTGTTTGACAAATACCGTTATGATTTTTTAAATTATTTTTTACATATGTAGATAAAAGTTAACAACTTGACAAGGAAGCTTTTTTCTACTTATGTTTACGCACTAGTACTTACACACTTTTTATCGTAAATGTTACGCGTAGAATTGGTAGGTAATAGAAATTAAATTTCAGAAGAATCTGTTTGACAAATACCGTTATGATTTTTAAATTTTTTTTTTACATATGTAGATAAAAGTTAACAACTTGACAAGGAAGCTTTTTTCTACTTATGTTTACGCACTAGTACTTACACACTTTTTATCGTAAATGTTACGCGTTGAATTTGCAGCCCAGAATAATTGACATGTCTAATTTGACGTCTCTTCACTTAATTGTCCACTGAAAATACGTCAATGATTAGTCAGTTACAGATGCAATAAGAAGAAATACGTTTCTATTCTGATAGGAATACTAATCATCCAATAAGAATTGTGCAAACGGAAATTGATTGAAGGATTGCAAGACACTGATCTAGTTCAGCCACTGACTTGGGTTTTAGGTTTTTAGTGTGCAAATTTTGAAAACGAAATAATTAACAATCTGTTAGGTACTTGAATTTCCATACGAAGTGAAGTGATTATGCCTAACCATGTGATTTAAATCAGATTTTGCTGGATACCTATGAGACTGATTGAATTTAGAATCGACAAATGCCACGATTTATCTATGATGATATTATTTGCGATTCTAGGAAAAAAGGGTATCGGAAAAAAAGGTACGGAAAAATAGGTCCCGGAGGAAAAGGTACCTGGAAAAAAAGGTCCCGGAAAAAAAGGTACGAAAAAAAAAGGTCCCCGGAGAAAAAGGTACCTGGAAAAAAAGGTCCCGGAAAAAAAGGTACGGAAAAAAAGGTCCCGGAAAAAAAGGTACGGAAAAAAAGGTCCCCGGAAAAAAAGGTCCCGGTAAAAAAGGTACCTGTGTAGGGAAAATTCTGTAGGGGAAAATATTTGAAATGAGAAGATTAGATTGAAGCGCTTTTTGCTGTTCCGTGCATGTTTTTTTCCCCCGTGTGTCGCGAGTTTTCAAAGTCAATAAACATCCAACACATAAATCCTCCCAACTTCCCCGATTAGCTACTTTAAGCCTCACATTAGCAACTTCTTCACAAAATATAATTTAAAAGAGAAAATAACACATTTTTCACTTAAAAAAATTACAGAAAAAAAGTAAAACATTATTGAAAAATTTAGATAGTATCTTCCCGCTTTAAAAAATAATCAAAGAAGAATAAATAAATGAAATTTTAAAAAAAAAGCATAATACAACCAGCCCATAAGTCCCTTACCCTTCTCCTTACCTCAATGATCTAATCTGAATTATTACAGATAAGAAGAATATTCATTGAAACAGCGAGAAGCATTCATGCTGCCCAGAAAGCGAGAGGGGAAATATCCCTACAGATTTTCCCTATGGAGGTACCTTTTTTACCGGGGCCTTTTTTTTCCGGGACCTTTTTTTCCAGGGACCCTTTTTTCCGTACCTTTTTTTGCAGGGACCTTTTTTACCGGGACCTTTTTTTCCGTACCTTTTTTTCCGTCTACCATTATTTGCAGGTATCCAACAGTCAAACACAATAACTTTATTTAATTCATAGTAAAATACTAGTTGTATCGTGTTTTTAATAATGATAAATGCTCAATTCAATTACTAGCAGCAGGAGCGGTTTAAAAATTTAAATTTGTATTCCGATGTTTAAAGAATGCGAAATTTCCTGATTTTAACTTTCTCTCGGGGAAGGGGATATTTTCTACTGCTGTCTTAAAAACTATATTTCACAAAGTGACTTCTTTTAAGCTTTGGGATGTAAACTACCCATATTTGCATCATTTTATTTCAGAAGCTGGAATTGATAAAGGTTTAGTTTTTTACAGAATAAACTATATTTTAAAAATCCTCTGAAAATAGTGGTTTAAATTACTAATGCAATTAAGAAATATTCATATATATTTGTATTCAAGAAATATTTAAACAGTTGTGTACTTAAAAAAGTTACATCATTGAGTAAAAAATCTGACTTGTTTTTTAAATTACAGTTTAGAAAAAATCATTTATTTGTACTAACGGCTTTCTTTTAGTTGCAAAATTTATAAACTGCGTGTTTTTTCTTGTCTAGACAATATCAAATATAATAAAAAAATATAATTAAACTATAAAATAATTCAACGAGTACCTAAAAAATCACCCATTTTCTCATCCAATTTGTGGAACCTTTTACCTCGTGTCACAATATTCAGAAAAAAAATTAGTACAGAAAGAATCTTTTTCTTTCGAATAATTTCATGTTTAGTACCTCCAATATTTAGTACCGCCTTTTATTATAACACTGATGAAACAAAGTGAGAAAGCGGGGGTCTCTTAAAGGTAATCTTCAAGTCAGAGAATACCCTCGATTTTTCGAAAATTTCTGCTTAATCTTGTATCTTTTTTTTTCCTCAACTCCATGACCTTTGTTTTCTTTTGTGCAGAAAACCACCAAAGAGGAAGGAAAGAAAATAAAAAAGAGAAAAAAACAAAATGTCTTCATTTCCCCTTCTACGAGTTGCCACCTACAGGAGAAAGAGCTGTGGTAGCAAGCGTTGAAGTTCTTCTTTCCAAAGAAAAAAAAAATTCGAATAAAAAAGAACGTAAAGTAGAGAGCATTACTGCTTCTTTTGTCGTCAACCATTTTCTACCATTCTTTTTCCCGCCATTCTGAAGAAGTACCTAACATTCGAGAACTTTGTTGGAGAGCCTTGATGCTTCATTCGGTGGTTACTCCCATGAGACGATAGGGAGACTCTGTTCTCCGAGGGTGAACACCAAGAAAAAGAACAAAAAAGAAGTCAGAAAAAATGTTCCAAAGAACAAAAAAGTGTCCTACCTGTCTATGAGGAGTTCTCAATCTAGATGCCAGCGCGCTATTGGCACTGAGGATTATTCCCGAATGGAAGAAGGGGGTGGAAGTTCCATTGTGAGGGTTTAAGGGAATGTATGGTTTGATGCAAAAAATTCGAAATCTGTAAGACCAATATCTGTTTCTTCGACATAGTGTTAGTGTTTCTCTGCCCACGACTTTCATCAGTCTCGGATTGCTTAAGAAGAAACTATGTTCTGGTGTAGATTAAGATTCATCTTGCGTGAAATTACATCTTTTTTTTTTCCAATAGGGATTAAATAAATAAGTTTCCATTTCGTTTTCATTTGGGAATTTGCAAAGAAAAAATTGACGAAAGTTGCGAAAAGCATAGATATTCCAACAATGGATGCACTTGCATATTTAAGAATGTTTATTTCCGTTGCGACTTTTAGATGTTCTGAAATAGAAATTGTATTTGAATAACTATTTTCGTGACTATATGGAGACTTTGTAATAACTCTTTTTTTAATTGGAAAAAATTATTTAGGATACATGTAACATATACATGTTTAAAGAACTTTTTTTGTGAAAATCTGAACATCGTATCTCGAGTAGCAGAATTTGCTGAGTCAATCTCGAATAGAAACTTTACAAATTCAAATTTGTCTGCGACCTCAACATTGCAAGACAAGATATCATTAATGAAACACTAGGCTTAATTTAATAAGTATGTAGTAAAATAACTATGCAGAACAAAATCTGTATCGTTAATAGCTTATTTTAAATAGATTGTGCTGTAATCTATAATCAAATAAATAAATAAAAAAATTAATTTTTGACCATGGAGAAAGAAGAATTACTTTTAAAAGCATAATCAAGTATGAATCTTATTTTTTATGCTAGTAAAATGACGGGCAGTACTGGCTATCGAAAATAATTTTAATTAAATGTTAATTAAAATAAATTTTGGCATTAAGTTTTTCAGAACATAAATTTTTATAATTTTTAAAATGAAACACGGTTTTCAAAGGAAAAAAAATTGACGATACCTCACTTAATGTTTTTCAGAACGTATTGGAAAACATAAGTGATCTATAAAAAAGTGTGCTTATCAACAAAACGTTATGAATTTGTAAAAATATTTTACTTAAAAATGTTTTATTTAATTATTTTTCATACTCTATAATACCTACACATCGGATATTTTGCTATTAAAAGAAGTCAGCCACCATATATTTGGTGCCCTTTGTTGACCTCAAATATAACTTTAATATAACTTTATTTAATTCATAGCTTTATTATAGTCAAACATAACTTTATCAGAGTTATAGTAAAATATAACTTTATTTAATTTATAATAATAAAATAGTTGTGTAATGTTTTTAACAGTAATAAATATTCAGTTCAGCTACTAGTAGCACTACATATCTATACTTGTATCTAAAATTAAGAGAATTTATTTTTATTTTATTCACATCAATATTCATACAATTATTTTATTCATATCAATTCATTCAATATCGCATTTTTATCTTGATCTTATGAGCATATTTCTGGTATTTTCTTAGCGAGAATCTGATTTTAATTTACAGAAAATTGCCACCTCACCTTTCTTTTTAAAAATAGTTATTAATTTTTTAATAAAATTCTCAATATTATACGTTCAAAAGAAACTGAATTAATAGAAAGAAATATGACAATCAAAAGTGTAATAACTTAATCGTGTTTTTTGTGTACCAACCATTTTCTAACGAACTCTTTTTTGACACTTATTAGAGATAAATTGATTTTAGTTTTCATAACCTTGAATTGACAGAACTTTTTCTACCTCTTTTTTCTTTCTAAAAATATATATATTGTCTTTTTTTTCCTCATAAAACTCTGAATATTATACATTCAAGAAAAGCTCAATAATTAGAAAGAAAGAAAGAAATATGTGGATTAAATGTAAACTAACTTAATCGTGTTTCTGCATAACACCCAATGACTAATAAACTCTTTTCTGACACTTTCTCAAAGAGAAATTGATTTCAGTTTACATAACATTAAATTGACAAAACTAATTTCTACCTTATTTCTTTACTAAAAAATATTTATTAATCTTTACTTAAAATCTCAATATTATTCCTTAATGAGTCACTTAATAATTAGAAAGATATATGAGAATCAAAAATGTAGTAATTTAATCATTTTTTTAAATTCGTATTTTGTGTATAGCAAACATTTTTAATAACCTCTCTTCTGTCACTTTTGTGAGGAGAAAATTATTTTAATTTATATGATTGACAAAAGTATTTCTACCTCGTTTTTTATCTGAAATTCTTATTAAAAATTATTATAAATTTATAATAAAACTCTAAATATTATACATTCATTAGAAGCTGGATAGTTAGAAAAAACACGTTGATCAGAAGTGTAGTAACTTAATCATGGTTTTGTATATTGAGCTTTTCTCTGATACTTTCCCTGAGAGAAAATGATTTTAATTTGCGAGATTATACTAAACTGGCAACAATATCGCTACCTCATTTTTATTCGGACACATTTTTATTATAAAAAAATAATTATTAATTTATAATAAAACTCTAAATATTATACATTCATTAGAAGCTGGATATTTAGAAAAAACACGCTGATCAGAAGTGTAGTAACTTAATCATGGTTTTGTATATTGAGCTTTTCTCTGATACTTTCCCTGAGAGAAAATGATTTTAATTTGCGTGATTATACTAAACTGACAACAATATCGCTACCTCATTTTTATTCGGACACATTTTTATTATAAAAAAATAATTATTAATTTATAATAAAACTCTAAATATTATACATTCATTAGAAGCTGGATATTTAGAAAAAACACGCTGATCAGAAGTGTAGTAACTTAATCATGGTTTTGTATATTGAGCTTTTCTCTGATACTTTCCCTGAGAGAAAATGATTTTAATTTGCGTGATTATACTAAACTGACAACAATATCGCTACCTCATTTTTATTCGGACACATTTTTATTATAAAAAAATAATTATTAATTTATAATAAAACTCTAAATATTATACATTCATTAGAAGCTGGATAGTTAGAAAAACACGTGGATCAGAAGTGTAGCAACGTAATCATGGTATATTGAGCATTATTTATTGAGCTCTTCTCTGACACTTTCTCTAAGAGAAAAGGATTTTAATTTACGTGATTATACTAAATTGACAACCATATCGCTACCTCATTTTTATTCGGACACATTTTTATTATAAAAAAATGATTATTAATTTGTAATAAATTTCTAAATATTATACATTCATTGGAAGTTGGATTATTAGAAAAAAATATAAGGATCAAAAGTTTAATAACTTTATCGTGGTTTTTTACAATGACCTTTTTTAATGAGCTTCTTTCTGAAACTTCCTCAGTGAGAAATTGATTTAAATTTACACGATAATATTAGATTGACAACAAAACTTCTACCTCACTTTCTCTCCGAAATTTGTTTTTAAAAAAATATTTATTAATTTGTAATAAAACTCTCAACATTAGACATTCATGAGAAGCTGGATAATTAGAACGAAATACGTGGATCGAAAGTCGTAAATTTATATACCCTCCAAAATATTCAGAACTTTCGCCAGAGTCGCGCCAAACTTCCCCTCAATCGCGACACAAAATAAATCAATTTGACGTATCGAACACCAAAAAAGACGAACGGCCAGTGAAAAGAGGGGTATAAAACTTCACTCAATCCCCCCCTCCACAACTCAGACTCATAGAAGAATAACTCTTTTTTTAATCTTATTTTATTACACTTTATTTTACGAGGCCGAAACGCAATTAAATTTTATGAGTCATAACAGGCTGCAATCAGGCCTTTACGTATCAACACGAAGTCGACTCCACAGAAAGCCGTAAATTTTACGAAAGAGGTGGGCACTGTGACATAAAAACTGTTCACAATGTCCTCATAACAAGTGCAATTACACGACTAACGGTCTATTTTTATATCTATATCTATCCATAGGTAGATACTATTGATGATATCCCTGTCTATGATTACGAGCCAGATCGGGGGAGTAGAGGGGCCACGAGTCTTATAAAAAACAGATATCCACTTTATGTGGCCAACAATCTCTTTTTTTACTTTTTCGAAAAAGACACGCTGACTGGACAAGTTGTAAAAAATAATCCTAATAATAATCGTAGAACGTGCAGGTGACTTATTTTTATAAAGCCTTATTAGAGGGAGAGAATGTTCTATTTTATTGTGGTATATATTGATATTTCTCCATGAAGCATAAATCAAATTTTTATTCCTCATATTTTCGCAATAGGCGGATATAAATAATTTATAAGTTTTTCGATAACGACAGGTTCTCTTTTTGTCATAAACAGAATGCTATTAGCTAACGCGTATAATGTATTATTCAGGAAACAAAAGCTCTTTTTCGTTCTTTAGTATTTTCTAACAGTTGTGATGAGAATTAAAAGTTTGTTGCAGTGAGTAATAGTTTTAAATTATGAGAAAGGAAAATTTGTCATTTGTATAAGCCAGTTCTTAAAAAAAGAGAAAAAGATGTCAGTAAATTTATTTGATATTGATATATTCTGATTTCTTGTAACAAATTTAAATGAGTGTAGTTAATTAAGTTGTTGTTAGAACAATTGTTTTTTTAAAAAAATAGCTAGCTCGATTTTTAATATTTACTCGTGGTCTAAGTAGAGATTTTAAGCAATTGATACAGGCAATTAAAACATAAGCAGAAAAAATTTTTCTCATAAAATTACCGTATTGTATGGTAATGACATGTGTGGTAAAAAAATAATAATTCTGGTTAATAAAATCAAAATATACAGTATCCATATCATTCATTTGGTAATTTTTCCTTTCGTATGGTAACGATTTACTATAAATTTGGTTTTAAAATTATAGTTCTTATTATTGCATATTTAGTAAAAAATATAAACTGAAAAATAAATTTAACTTGATAAATGGTGTTTATGCCATGCTAAGGTATCTTGATGGAATTGCCAAAATTTATCAATTTTACCAAATTTTATCACATATTACAGAACCACATTTTATTGTTAATTTTACCAAAATCGTTTCTAAAGCGCTACAACAAAAACTACCGGGCTTTTCGGTATTCCCCTAGAACCAAAAACATGGTAAAATTTACCATATTCTAGTAGTTTTGATCATATTTTTTTCTCAGTGTAGGAAATAAGCCAAAATTTAGGGAATATCAGATTTCAAAATATTGTACATCAAACTACATTAATATAGAATCAAATATAGATTTAATATAGATTTTTGTTAAAAAAATTATTTAATTTGTTTTGAAAGTAGATATAGTTTATTTTAACTAATATAAAGGCATATATTTTTATTGTAATTAATTTATTTAATCTGGTTTAAAATTGCTTTATATATTTTTTCGGAAAAAAATACTTATCGCATATAAGAAATATCGCGTAGATATAAAATGTGTAACACAATCTCCTGAAAAAGACTAACGTTCCAGTATTTTAGGAAATTTTTACTTACATTAATAAATCAATAAAAGTATAAACATTGCAAATTTACCGAGTAAATTAGATTTTTAAACAGCTTTGAAAAAATGCATTTTATTTCTTTTTGTTTAATTAAGAATAAAATTTATATAAAAGTAAATTTTAACTTAGTGAGACCATTTTTTTAAGAAAGAGAAACGAAAACAGTTTTAATTAAATTATTCTTTTTGTTTCCTTTTTTGGCACATTAAATTTGCAATAGGTAAAAAATTAACATTTCAGTGGAGTGAATAATAGTTTAAATTTATGAACTCATTTTCTTTTCTGAATATTTTAATGCATTTCTTTTTTCATTTTCTAAAGAAAATGAATAGAATGTTGTTAAAAGTAAAATTTATTTCTTTTGATTTATATTTATAATAATAGTGCTAATGGGCCTTTTAAACATATTTATTTCTAAACTTTGCAGGAAATAACATGCATGAAAATATTTGAAGTATTTTTCTGTAGTAGTGAAAAGAATTAAATAAATAATACATAAAATAAAACCTATTTTTGTTGTTTTTTCTGTGCTAATTTAGGCAACTATCAAATGGTTTAGTGCAATATGCCTACAGATTATGCGAATATAAATAATTATTACTATTACTATTATTACTATTAATATTCTTTTGTGCATGAACCTCATCATTTGATGTTTACATGTTTTATTTTTTTGTTATTCATACAACAATATTAATTTTCTAAAAGTTCTGTTTACAGTATAACAATATGATTAATGCAGATTTATAATTTAGTTCGAGAGTATAGTTAAATTAAGTTAATACTTGAATTGATGCATCTTAAGTGATTTGAATCTAGTAACTTATATAATTTAAGTGATTTGCATTCTACAACTAAATGAATCTTCATTATAGTAATTTTAAAATCATCAGTTTTAAGTAACATTTTTAAAAACATTTAAGTACAAGCATATTATTTCGTGATATATGTATACATTTTTGATAAATCATTAAAAACTTTATTAAATTTTTTTGGTTAATAATTTTTGCATAATAAGAGCATTTAGTAAAACGTAGAAGTGCACAGTGCGCAAAAAAAAGAAGAAAAATGGAAAACCTCTGAATAACTTTTGATCTAACGATCGAATTTTCATGCTCTAGGATTCAATCTTAATTGCTCGAAGGAGTGACCTCAAATATGCTAATTAATAAGTGCGGACAATAATTTAAGTTAATATATCAGACACAAAAACGTATTTTCTCTGAATAAACATACCTATTTTTTCTTGACAGATTTGGATTTCTGACTCCCAAAATAAAGGGGTTAGCCATATTCTCGGAAATATGATATCCCAATAGTTTGGTCATTAGAGTTCTCCAAAGTATGAACCCGTTAATGTTAATTTTATTTTTTGCATAGTTCATCATTTCTCGGGAACTCTTCAAGTCACATGAAAAATTTTTTACACAGAATTATAAGAACCGTTTATCCAAAGATAATTCTATGCAAAAAATAACTTTTAGCAAATATTTATTAATTTTCATTATTTTATTTGAGAATGGTTTAAAAATTTTGAATTGCAAGGTATATAATTTTTTGCATCATTTTAAAGAATGCAATTTTATAAGGTAAAATAAAAACTTACAACCAAATCAGTCGAATAGTTTCCAAGAAATCGAATTATAAATATCTGACTTTTTTGAAATTCTATTTCTCAGGAACTATTCGACCGATTTCCCTCATATTCATGAGTTTTATTTTGATTAGAATAGAAAAAATATTTTACATTGTTACGCAAGAATATTCAATTTGAACATAAATTTTGATTCGAATAGTATGCTGCTCATGCCTTTTATATTCAGAGAACACTTTTTGTTTAACTTTTTAAGTGACACTGTTTAAGTTGTTGCTCGTGTAAGTGCTTGTAACACTGCTCTGGTTCGTTAAATAGGTTAAATTAATTTAAACAATGCTAATTAAAAATAAAAGCATATAATATAAATTTTTCTGATTTATTTTTTAGTAAGAATAAATGATAAATAAATGAATGAAATATTGTGTTCAGATTTATAGCTTATTTATCTAGGAAATCAGAAAATTATAATATTTTTTTTCTCACAATTTTACATTCGTATGAGATATTGTTGCACTTATTGTCTTGATTTTAAACACAAAATCAGGTAAGAATCGTCCGGTGAGCATTTATATTTATTTCTAAGTCTAACAGAAATGCTTTCCATTTATATACTTAAGTTTAAAAAAAATGTTTGTTACAGCAATATTAATTTGTTGATAATTAATTCAAATAAAAATATATGATGAATGGATGGATGAAACCGCATGTTTATAAGAGTGACATAACTTGTTTTAAAATTCAAAAAGTGTAATGAATTATTTCTTCATCTTTTTTTTTACATTCTTTAATTAATTTTTCCGATTTATTTTTGAGTGCTACTCTGTTAAAATTTTCTTCTAAAATTATGGTGAAATAACCGACAGAAGTCTGTCCATCCAATTAACCGTAAAGTTTACGGTAAATAACATTTTTTACTTTTACGGTTTTTTAACCGGTTACAACTAGCATTGTTTCAAAACTTCAAAAAAAAAAAGAAGAAGAATTTAGGTGGAAATGTTAGATAGTGTAGCAGCTTTAGCGTGCTACCATTTTTGCATAAATGAGAGTATCATATTCTAATAGTCTAGGTTTACAGATTGGTAAGTGGAGGACACGAGAAACTCTTCTTGTGTAAAAGACAATGGAGAATTTATTGAAGTGTTAACGCCGGGACTCGAACCCCTGCTCTGTCGTGACCCGAACCCATGTTCTGAGTTTGACAGATTAGCCCTCTCGATTATAATAGGTACCCATCTGCAGGGAACTTACTTCCTTAGTTGAACCTATAAATTGCTAGCTGTTTAATTTTATAAGATGAAAGCATTTTATCAACATTTTTTCTCACAGCTAACAATTAATATAACATCTTATTTACGGTTATTTCACTGTTGCTTTTGAATATGGTAAAATAACAATTAAATAAATTATTATTTAACCATTATTTCCGAGAAATTTCTGACAGTGTATTCCGTTGAAACCATAAACGAAAGAGCATTGTTAATGCAACAATATTCTGTTTAAAAAATGAACAGATATACACATATTTCATAAAACTCTTTCCATGTAAAAACGAAAACAAATTATATGCAGATACATCAATTTCATTTATATACCTTTCCGAAACTAATGTTTCTTTGCATAAGTGATCATAAACTTTGATTGCAGGATCTGAAGTAGTGTCTCCCACAGCAAACATCTGAAATGGACAGCTTAAAATACCAATAAAATAAAGAAGATCTTTCCGGCCACGTGCTCCTGTCTCTAACGACCCTTACTTCTGGAACTCTTGGTTCACAGATAACGTCGAGAGGTCCCTCGTCATTCCAAAAACTCAAGAAAAGAGATTCAGCAGTGATTGTAGATAACCAAGAATGGATTGAATTCATCCTCGAACGCCATCTTTGTTCACCAATTTGAGTAGAAAAATGAACGTTTTTCAAAAATCAATAAATAAAAAAAGTTTTGTGTTGTTAATCTGTTTGTTTATACAATCAAAATGTTAGCTGTGAAAACAAAACAAAAAAAATAAACTTTTAAAATCAATTTCTACATTATAAATACTTCCAAATTACCTGGAAGTGTTACTCTTCAGTATGGCTGAATCTTATTTTATCTATAGCTTTTTAATTGGAAGTAATGTATAAAATTTGTTGCCTCTTTTTCAGAGTATATAGCAATTTATAAATTAACAAACTACAATTTTTACTTTAAATACGAAGAAATGAAGTGTGAAATGCACTGTTATCATTAAAAAAAGCTTTAATTTAAGATTTTTTCGCATCACTCGTATACTTTAATATTTTCTTTTTGAAAATTGAAAATATAAATTAAGTTTTTGAGTTAAATTATAAATTCTGTTTTTCGGAGGGAGGGATTTCAAAGCTCATGCAAAATTGCAGTTCGCCATCAGTTTTTTTTAGGATAACAGTTAAAGAGCCAAATTCGAGTTCGTTTGAACTTTGTATTTGAATTTATAATTATTATTGCGCTATTTAAGTATCTTAAAAGTGATTCGTCAAACTGTTTTCGCAATCACACATTTGCCGAAATTAATGAAATCCATTTTTGAACTTTTTCATCTGAACTCATATTTTCAATAATTTATATCACCTTAACCAGAGAAATGTATACAAATAATCGTTTAAATGCTTTTAACAGACTGACTAACTTCATAAAAAAAGTTCATCTCGATTTGCGAGTAACATTTCGGAAATCTTCCTGGTTAGTTAATAACTTTAAGAAGACCATAATCATTTTTAAGCTACAATCCCGTAGATGTCATAGGGACATAATATCAGAAGAATACAATGCTATAATGACAAATTCTGGCAAGGATACAGTGTTATGGGACAGAATTATCAGGCGAATACAAGGGTTTTATAGTCAAATTCAGGCAAGGATTTGATTACATGCGGACAGGTCATCATGAGAACAAAATTTTGCTTGTTTATAAAAGATTGGGAACAGAATTTGTCACACATAAATCTTGAAAGAAATTACAATTTATATTTTAAGAACTGAGCTCTTATACCACTTCTTAAAGCTAGCAGAAAAAGTAATCAGTTCATCTGGTATAAGTCAGAGACGTAGCTTTGTCTTTATAGTGTAAATAATTAAGAGTATTTTTATAAATAGTTTTCAGAGACAAAACAATATCTAAGACAAAATGGTAGTCTTCAAATCTTTAAATTTTCACATTCGCACTGTTGCGAATTAATTTAGAAAACGAGTTGACGTCAGATTCCATTTTCTACGTTACCTCTTCTAAGATTATTATGGCAAATTTTTCTGATGATACTTATCTTTATACATATGTATTCGATATTTGACTCAAAAAACAAATTAATATAAATTAGATCATGGAACAGCACTAGATTTGTTTTTTACCCTTTGCCAGAGGACCATATTACTTAACATCGAATTAAATTTGGTAAAACTCAACACTTTTTATTAAGGTTAAACAAATGTAAATCACAATCTGAAAGGAATTAGTATGTTTGATATGAAACAAACCGAAGTCAATTTTCTGAAATAACAATTTTTTTTACATATTTTTCATAAAGTGCAGCAAAAAAGTTTAAAGCAAAAGTTTAAATAAGTTCACAGAATTTTGAAGAAAAAGAAAGTGAAAACTTTTCCTTTTTCACTCTTTTATAAACAGAAAATCTAATTAATGTTTACGAGCAATCTGAACTATATTTACGAATAATCTAAACAATCTTTACGTACAATCTAAATAATATGTACAAACAATCTAAACAATGCTAACAAAAATTTTAACAATGTTTAGATGCAATCTTAGCAATGTGTACAAACAATCTTAATTTGTACTAACAGCCTTAAAATGTATATACAAGCAATCTTAATCTGAACAAACCGTCTTAACAAAGATGTACAAACGATCTTAACAATGTGTGCTATTTATCTAAACAATGATAACAAAAAATTTAACCAATGTTTAGATGCAATCTTAACAATGCGTAAAAACAATCTTAATTTGTACTAACAGCCTTAAAAAATATACAAGCAATCTTAATCTGAACAAACCATCTTAACAAAGTTGTACAAACGATCTTAACAATGTGTGCTATTTATCTAAACAATGCTATCAAAAAATTTAAACAACGTTTAGATGCAATCTTAACAATGCGTAAAAACAATCTTAATTTGTACTAACAGCCTTAAAAAAAATACAAGCAATCTTAATCTGAACAAACCGTCTTAACACAGTTGTACAAACGATCTTAACAATGTGTGCTATTTATCTAAACAATGCTAACAAAAAATTTAAACAATGTTTAGATGCAATCTTAACAATGTGTACAAACAATCTTAATTTGTACTAACAGCCTTAACATGCATATACAAGCAAACTTAATCTGAACAAACCGTCTTAACACAGTTGTACAAACGATCCTAATGTGCGCTATTTATCTAAACAATGCTAACAAAAAATTTAAACCATGTTTAGATGCAATCTTAGCAATGTCTACAAACAATCTTAATTTGTACTAACAGCCTTAAAATGTATATACAAGCAATCTTAATCTGAACAAACCGTCTTAACAAAGCTGTACAAACGATCTTAGCAATGTGCGCTATTTATCTAAACAATGTTGAAAGAAAATCTAAACAAATCTCAGTCTTGGTCAACAATGGCGATTTCTTTTGGGGTGGGCAGGCATGTCTCTGCTGCCCTAGGTTTCTATCTAAATCGAAGCTAAATCAGTAGAGCGAGTTAGATGCACCGTGGCAGAAGGACGAACGATCCGAGGAATTGCAACGAGGGTTTGGGGGCCGATGAGAAAAGTCGATTATGCCAATCGACCATCGTCCACTAAAAGACGCCGATTTTCGGTTGTTTTTGTTTAGACTTTCACCCATGCTTATCTTATCTTGATCTTGCGGAGTCTTTACTTTTATTCAGAGCCGGATCCGAATCTTCCCGTTTTCTCCAAGAAATGATGGTTCTCTACGTGAAACTATTTCCCTGAAAGAATGGGTTAACGTGCATTTGATGTCTTACGCTCTTTTGAGGACAGAGTAGTAGACACTGGACCATATATTCTCCTAGAAAATGTGCTTTTATGGTCGGGATGCGGAGAAACATTTTCATTTATTTTGGCTATCTTTCGGTGATAAGATAGGAAATTTAATAAGAAGGAAACATTTATGCAATCTTTAAATAATGATACAATGGTAGGGCATTTTTTGTTTGTTTTTGACTTGAAGTTGATCGTAGATTATGAAGCATTTAATTTAAAAAATATATCATCCAAGTGTACGAGTCAGTTTATATGAAATATTACGAAAAACAACAACATTAAATAACCGCTTCAAAATTAAACACTTTTTTTGTTGTTGTCTAATATTGAAAGGTTCACTTAATCCAAGAGCATATAGGTTGAAATGATGTACAGACTCTGGAAATATTATTACTCTTTAATGCAGACTTTGGGCTAAAAGCATGACTAAACCATATTTTTTTCTATTCTTTTTTTATATGTATTTTGCCACTTGGATTCATAAAAGTTATGGGTCTACACGGTAAAAAATTCCGGATCAAATTGCGGTAAAAAGTACCGGCACGCAAGTGTAGGTACTTTTTGCCGTAAAATCCATTTTTAGCGGAAGATGTTACGGGACAAGCAGCTAATTACAGTAAAATCATTCAATCACTTCAATTAAATACATATTACTGTAAAAAAAACAGTACACTATTTTAAGGTAAAAATAGATGTACCCAAAATGACGGTACTTTATAATGTTATTCTAACTCAGTAGTATATGCACTTTCTTATAAGATAATAATAGTTTAAAACGTATCTGATAGCGTACCTAATATAACGTATCTAAATATAAACCTTAAAGGATTTTTGGTTTTAGGCGATAGAATTTTTTTTATAGTGTATAGCGTATATGCAAAAAAAAAAAGCCTTATTTTTACTTAAAAATAACCATTTAAAAAAATAATAATTTGTTGTTTGTTTTAGAAGTTTTTACATATAATAAAATAAATAAACTATTTTTTTTAAAATTTTATATTAATATTTTAAAAAAAATCGCAGTTAGTCGGATATCTTAATTTAATAACAGGAAGGGTTATATATAATAAAATATAAATCAATGGAATTGTTTAATTGATCGCGTCGGCATATGTCTTTCAGTTTTATGAATGATTTCGTAGTGCTGGTCTGTACTGAATTATTGATTATTTTTTTTCCTCCCCTTTCGTAGAAGGTATTCATCTAGTATAAAAATATAATTGGATTTATCCTCTTCTGCTGGAGCTTTCAATTACAGGGAAAAATAATGACATGGGTAAAAAAAATTGGTTTAAACAACAGTTTGGACAATTTTATGACATATAAAGGCATAAATATATGTGTCCAGTGGATTTTGTTTCATAGCTAAAATGTTAAGAAATAATCTCTAAAAATATCTTATATACTAATAATGCTATTTATATATTGTTTTATATAAGATTTAGACTTTATTTATTAAATTAGTAAATTATTCAACTTTGAAAAATTAAATAATTATATTTTTTTAACAACTTACTTTTACAAATTTACTTTCTTTTAAGCAACGCATTTTTAAGTGAAATTTGCATTTTACTCAATATTTGAAGCTTAAATGTCGGAAAGTGATTAAATAAGGAGTATAAAAAAAGTAGAATTTCGAATTATATCTATCTGAAAAACGTATATTGACAAATATGATATTTACTCAAATATGATATGCATGAAAGTACTCGTTTTTGCTAAATTGAATGAGTCTAAAACGAAATTAATATGGCTTACTAATTTCTTAATTAAATTAATGGTGCCAACTGCAGACCAGACTGCGTAGGGCTCAAGAAACTGTCCTTTCATCAGAAAGGTTCTGAGCTCGAATCCTGGGCAAGGCATGGGTGTTCTATCATTCTCTGTACTATCTGATCTTACTGTGGGAGCAACGTTGGCCTACCTAATATGGTGCCCCTGAAAGAGTGGCCATCAAATCTGCCCTTCAGATGCCTATATTGACGAAAGGACATTCCCTAAGTGGGCACTAGAAAAAAAATGATGCCAAATATAAAGTAATTATTAAAATATTTATGAAGTACAGTTCAAGGATTGCTGAATCGTCAAAAGTACGCAGTTTATTTCTGAGAATAAGTTTAAATTTCGCCACTTTTGACCCCCTTAATTCAAAATGATAGGTTAAGCTTTCCCTCAGAGAGGAAGGTGAAAATTAAGGTCTCCATATTGGCTAAATCTACGACTTTAAAAACAATTTCCAGATTTCCCCTAATTACGTATTAATCCTTTTTCATAACACGGGGAACTGGTATTAAATAACAAGGAAAGATTTTATAATTAGTTGGAATAAGAGAAAGTGAAATTATTGCAATTCACAAACTTTTCTGATACGGAAGAAGTATACGACAACTTCAATATTCTGTGGTTCACCAAACTACACAATAAAAAATTCCGGATGAAATTCCGAAGTATCAGATTTTTTTCCGTATTATGTTTCGGTAAAAATAACGTGACGATATAAAACACGAGCCTCCTGAGAACCGGTACTTTTTATTGTAATTTAATGTTGGATTTTTTACAGTGAATTGCAAATCTAAGAGTTTATTCTAGCTTCTTTAAAATACTTATTCAAAAGGCAATATTTTTCCTTAATTAACACATGTAGTAAAAAAATAAATCAAAGTACTTTTTCTGTGCCAAATTAATTGTCAAATTTTTAAAAAGGAGTCAGTTTGCATAATTTTTGATAAAATGTGAAACTTCTTATAAATTAGTGTATAATTATTGCATACTGGGTTGCAGAAGATACAAAAGTGTTATTCACATTGGTTTCAAGATTTTGATGTGCTACTTAGAATTTCTTTATTTTTTTTTTATTTTGATGATTTATAAGAAAGTTTCATATCAAGGTATAATTGTGCGCGGTGAAAAAAATTAGGGTCAAATATTCCATAATATGGTAGAATTTACAGCGTTTCTGGCTCTATGGGAACACCAAAAGAAGCTCGGTAATTTTTAACGAAGCTCTTTTGTAATGATTCTGGTAAAGTAGGCAAATATTTAGTAAATACCGTAAAAATTTGTGATTACATTATTATACCTTAGAGTATGGCATAAATATCCTTTATTTGGTGAAAATTACTTTTCAGTCTTGTATTTTTTACTAAATGTGTGCTAATAAGAACTATAATTTTGAGAACCAACCGTTACCATATGATCGGAAAAATTACCAAATGAATTGTTTGAATATCATATATATTTTGGTTTTTATAATCAGAGGTATTTTTTTTAACCAGAAATGTCATTACCATACAGAACGGTGATTATTTTACCAGGATATTTTTCTCCGTGTGGTAGTCATCAATTGAGCATAAAATTCAAAAAGTTACGCTCAACAGTGAAGTTAATATAGATTTTTCTACATTTTTTCATCTTAAATTTTATTTGTGTCACAGATATCATCATTTTTTATCAATAAAATTTAATGCACAAAAACATTTTTTTAAATAATAACAGAATAATCAAAATATTTACATACCAGGACTTTATCCAAGCAATAATGTTTAATTTTGGCAAGCATAATTATGGTTTTGACTTTTATTGAAGAGTTTTTAATAGTATAAAAGACCAGTATTTGTAATTATGTAAATAATTGTGGCGGGAAAAGTAATAATTCAAACGGAAAATTATTGTTTAAAAGCTCTTAACTCATAAATATACTAACAATGATAAACATAATAAATAAAATAATAGTATGATAATAATTTTATCAGAAATAAATAATAAATGTAGCATAGTAATAATTTTCTTCCATGGAACCGGAATTTAGTTTATTATAATTCACATACGCCAAAAGAATACTTTTAAAAAGGTTGTACCTAGGGTAAAAAAGCAATATAATTGAATTCTTATTGCATAATAAAGCCTATAATATTTAGATAATGTTCTATAAACAAGCCGGCAGAAGTACTATAGTAACATCAAATCTTTGACAAAATCGCAGTTTTAAACATTTTTGTAAAAAACGTGTCTTTTTTTAAAAAAAATTGTAGAATAATGAATTATTAAGAGCAAAAATAATATTGATTTTGTATTTAGTTTCGTAAAAAATTATTGAAATAGTTCGAACCACGCTAATAAATTATAATCACAATAGAAATTATTATTTGCTTGAAAATATTTTCTTTACGAAACAAATTCTCCATTTCTATTCAAACCATAATGATTTGTGGAATATATTTTAATAAAAATCGTTTATCTTTTACAATAAATTCATTCATTTATTCATTGTGTTTAAGTTATTTGGGTGAGTTTTTTTTCTATGTTAAAAAACAAATGTATAAACCAATGTAAAATATTTATTATAAATGTTTTTTCGTTGTCAGAATTCATTATTCATGTGTTTGTGTTAGATAAACATTTTGTCGATTAACCTTAATTGTCTGTGATGAGGTTCCGTATTTTTATAAAGACAATTACCCAAGTAGAAAACGTGCAGTGAATCATTTATTACTTATAAAAAGTATGCACTATTTCATTTGTATTTCAAAAAACTTATTTTTTACTATAGTTAAAATTAAATTTATTTATCGTTTCAGTATGAATACTAACGCTTTAAAACATTTGTTACTTTTATAAATTTAGAGGGAAAAAAAGAATTATTAACATTGGATTAACACGCAGCTATTGAAAGCAGACAAACAAATCCTTTTGTCTGTATTAAGTAAAATATTTTTATATTTTTTAATTCCTGCCAAACAATTTTTAATAATTATGAGTACAAATATTATATATTATACAGTAAGAAAGTTGTTATTCATAAAATTTTTTTTGTGGATACGATTAAATGTTAATAAGAAAGACTTTATGTTAATTGTTATGAATGTTAATAAGAAAGAATAACATTCTAAAAGAAAGACTTTTTTCTCAATTATTGTTTAAAAAAAGATAATTTGATTTACACTGCACAATCATAATAAATAATTAATAGAAGAAATTACAAAACACTCTTTCAAATATATTTTGTATTGCTTTAAATAGCTTTAAGCTTAAATAACTTTAATAGCTTAAGCAATATTCCCTCTTTTTCTATGAGCAATTTCAGACCTCCAACTTTTGGACTCATTATTATATTTTTACCTATTTATACTTTAATTTTTGAAACATTTCTACTGATAACAAAAACTAATTTTATTGATAAGAAAAAATTCGAAAGGACCACAAAAGATAAACAAAATTTCTATAGATAAAAAGGTAAACCAAAAAAACCAACTAACACAGTTATGAATATCGAATTTTTATTGATTTGCACTGCACAATCATAATAAATAATTATTAAAAAAAATCTACAAAATACTGTTTTATATATATTTTGTATTGATTTAAGTAGCTTTAAGCTTAAGCAATATTCCCTCTTTTTCTATGAGCAAATTTAGGCCTCCAACTTTTGGACTCATTATTATATTTTTATCTATTTATACTTTAATTTTTGAAAAACTTTTATTGATAACAAAAACTAATTTTATTGATAAAAGAAATTCGAAAGGACCACAAATGATAAACAAAATTTCTATAAATAAAAAGGTAAACCAAGAAACCAAATAACGCGTTTTATGAATATTCAATAAACCTTACCTAACACTAGCTTTAATACACAACTTTATACACTAACGAACTCTTCAAAACAAGATTCGGCAAATCTCATCAAATCACTTTCATGAAGAAATCTGTTAACAAATTACATCCTTCCAATATCTATTCTCTGAGTGAAACTTGGTGTTAATAATGAGATAAAAAAATATGCTCAACACTCAAAAGAGAAAGTAATCCGCTTAAAACATGTAACTTCCCCGTCTTGATGTTAGACAAAAGAATTAAAAAAATAAAAATGGAGCAGACGCAAGAAAAGAAAGTGTAGGAAATAATGTTAAAGTCAATCACCGGCAGATATATTTTTTCTTCTTCTTATTTTGTGTATGTTTATTCAGGGGAAAATAAATTGTACATGATTTTGGTCATTGAATTTGAAAAATGGAAAATTATTTTTAGCATAATTACTTTGAAAATGTACAATATTATTGCATAAATGTTATCTATGCTGAAAAGAAAACACTTTGTGATTTTATAGTTTTTTTTTTAAAAAAAATGACAATATTATCTCATAAATAGTATAAATACTTAAAGGGAAATTCTTTGCGATTCCTTTTATTTTTCGTTCCAAAATTAACTTTTGCTTGGTTCGTTGAAAGATTTCATTTTTGTTATATATTATCTCATAAATAGTATAAATACTTAAAGGGAAACATTTTGTGAATTTCTTTATTTTTCTTTCCTAAATTAATTTCTGCTTGGTTCGTTAAACGATTCTATTTTTGTTAGTTCATCCCTGGTTGGTTCATGTATAACTAAACAAGCTCGTTATTAAGATTTATCTTTATCGACAAGTAAATACAACAAGAAGGAAGTTTATTTTTCAGCATATTCATTAAAATGCAATTAGAATATTATTTAAAACTTACTCAGAATATTTAAAAGGAAACACAATGGGTCTTTCTGATCAATATTCTTTTTCTCAATATTCTAACATAAAAGAATTCATAAACAGCTAAAGTCACCTGTTCACGAAATTGTAAGACTTTTCTTTGAAGATGAACAAAAACGATGGTAACAATAAATACTTTGGCTCCAATTCCCTAAGCCATTTCCACAATTATTTAGATCCTTGAAGTAATTTCTCTTAAACAAAAAGATATTTCTTTAACAAAGTTGCTGCTAAGGAACAAAAAATTACACGAAATATTATTTAATAATTTCAACCTGTAAATGAATCTCTGCACAATCCGTAAATCAAACGTAAGCACAATATAAGAAGGAACAACGGTATCTACTCTGAAAAAAAATACAATCAAAAGTACCAGATTATGGTAAAATTTACCGTGTTTCTGGTTGCATAGAAGCACCAAAACATTGGGTTATTTTTACTGAAGCGCTTTGATATGGATTTGTGTAGAATTAACAATAAAATTTAGTTTTATAAAATTTGTTAAATTTGGTAATTTTATTATGATACCTTACAGCATGGTTTAAAAACCATTTATTCAGTAAAATTTACTTTTCAGTATTTTTTGTTTTTTACTAAATGTGAGGCAATAACTCATTGTCATCCCTGTGGTAATTTTACCAGAATTTTTTTCTCTATGTACAAAATGAATATATTGATAGCTTAAATAGAAATGCTGTTAATTTCGAAAGTAAATCGCATAAAAAAATATAATTTTTCTCGCGTATGTACCAACGAGTAAGAAAAATAAATGTTTTCTAGCAAAATGTAATTCAAATTTGTGAATATAGTCATTCATATTAGTTTAAGACTATGTATCCTCTCGAATTACGTAAAATTGAAAAATTAAATTTATTAAATTTTTTACTATGACATTCTCCATTTAACAAATTTGGTTTTGTAAAGAAATATTTACAATTAATAAAACAACATAAAAAGTTACATAAATAAAATAAACTAATACATTAATACCATGATTTCTGTTGTATTTACCTGTCAGTCCTTCATTTTTCAGAAATTAAATTAACTACGTCTCTTGCTCTAAACTTTTTCAAGATTATTTAGTGGTTCGGAAAATATTAATTTTAGAGTTGATACTTCTAAATAGGTTTGAATTTCTAGCATAATTAAGAACAGATAAAGGTGTAAGAACTCAAATATATGAAAAGTTTACTTAATTTTCAAATCAAAACAATATTTTGCACTGGAATATTTTTAGCGTATTTTGACGTCAAAATATTATGTTTGTTATCATTTTCCACCACGTTGAATGTATGCTGAGAAAAATGCAACAGAATATATAAACTAAATTGAATTAATAATGTAATTTATATCATAATTTATAATTTATATCTTCGCGGTCAGAAAACCACAGCTGATTGCATTTAAATGCGGTTCCTTCTTGGGAAATTTATAACACAATTTTTTTTTAAATAATTTATCTTGTATTTTAACAAACAATTTTTCAAAGCTCATTTTCAAAAATATGTATTCTTTTAAGTTAATAAAATTTGTCTTGAGCTTTAGAAAACATTATAATAATTTTTTTTAAGAAACCGTGCAGGCTTTTTGACGTAGTCAGTTTTGTCAACACATACAAAAACGTTACTTCAATGCTTGCTTACAAATGGAAAGTAAACAACGTTTGTATAAAGAATAAATATTTCCAAGACTTTGTAGACTATAAGGAATAAATATATGCTCTTCTATTCAGTTTTACTTCGTCTTTCATGTTTTATCAAGTAATTCTTCAAATTAACTAACTGAATTTATTTTCTCAAAAAAAATCTTAATACGATTATTAAAGTACAAAATTGGAAAATTTAAAAAAATGCAATTAAAAACAGTCTAAAATGATAAATATACCTATTTTCATAAAACAAATTCCACATATTAGTTTAAACTTATTTTGTTAGAAAACTAACAAAATGGATTATGCAACGTCTTTATTTTTCAAATCGGGAAAAATCTCTAAACGTACGTGTATTTGAATATTTTTTTAATATAATTCATGCTAAAAAACAAATTCATTCTGATATTCGTAATAATAATTTAAATTGATAATTTAAAAAAAATATATGTATAATTTTACTATTATATTTGCATTGTGAGTTATCATATTACTTGTTCAATTTAATTCAAATATTACATATTATAGTAGAGTGTAATTGATAATAACAATATACCATAATATGGTGAATAGTCAAATCTCGCTGAACAGTTAATGTGAACATTAAAGATAGGTATATTTGTTTTATGCATATAAAATAATGTCAAAACATTTTATCCTTTTTACAAAACAGCAATTTTGAAACCAAAATTTCTGCTATAGTTTGGTTACTTTTATGAAATTATTTAAGTAAAATTCCAGTAAAAAAAATGACAAAATTTATAAATCAGTTTTTTTTCGTCTAACTGTTTGATTCAAAATGGAATGACTAAATTAAAAAAAAGGAATTATGTTTCTTTAACAACTATTATCAACGTTTATAAGAGTTCTTTTTCGAAAACCCATAATTCAGCTTATTTTATTCATTCTCAATTATTGTATGCGCCAAAAACAAATTCAGAACTAGACTAGATACCACTCCAGGACAGCGAATTTTACCAGGAGTTTGATATAAAACCTATCATTTTACGAGTTTTATAGATAAAAGGATTATTGAAAAAATTTCATTTGTCATATTAAATATTATCCAAGTAATAAGTAGTCTTTTTTTGGTTAATATGTTCACGACTGCTAATAAATTTCATTTACATGCTTGGGGTTTCGCTAAAAGATGCTCGATTATTTAGGATTCAGTAGCCATGGAAAATTGGGAACCGTTGGTTTATAGTTTCCCACTATCACGTTATAAATACACGATATACTAGCGTGAATTAAAAATAATAATGTTAGTACACGATAGTGTTTAAGGAAACACTGGACGTCCTTGAAAATCCTTCAAAAATCCATTATTTGGTTCTTGATGTATTAAAAAAATTTGCACTTAATTAGGTAGCATACAACAAATCGTGTTTAAATTGGAGTTTTTCCTACCGAGTTTCCAGATTATGAATTTGTAAAAGCTCATACAACTATGCGTAGTTGACAAAATTGCTTTTTCTCGTAATGGAATTTTTCAATGTTCTCAGAATTTCAATAAGTTCCTTGTGCATCATTTGTTTTATTGTTATAAAAAAAATTTCAAATGCAATTCGAAGTGTCTTGTTTAATTTTAAATACTCAATAGGATTAACTCAATAGGATAACTTATTTCTTTAATAATTGAACAAACATAATTGAAACGTGTTTTTCGAAGAAATTTTTGGTTAGATAAAATAAATTTTTAATGCTTAGGTACGTTATATTTTTATACGGTTACCACAGGCATTTATATTTATTTAAATACTTATAAACAACTCATTTTAGTGAATATTTCATTAAAAAATTGAAATTCGTTCGCAAGGAACTTTTCATTTATCAACAATTAAAAACAATATTTTTAGCTACAATTTAAGAACAAATTATAATTTTTTTCTGAAACATTGTACACAGACTTAAAATTTGAAAATGATCAAAAAAAATTTTCACTTTTTTATTCTGAAAATCCAGTGTCCCCTTGTTGGAAATTAGGAAATTTTTTTTAATATGAGCAATTTTTACGTTATATTCTGAAATTTTTAAAGAGAAAGAAATACAACAATATTTAAAGAGAAGAAACTATTGAAAAAGTAAAAATCAAAATATACTTTTTAAATTGTATCTTTTGTGCAAATATTTTTTAATTTTAAAATTTTGTAACTGTGCAATCCTTAAAACTTTGGTTTTTATCATTGAAATAATTATTTTTTCCTATTTTTTTAAATTTAAGCTAATGAGAAATTTTCATTGAACGAACATATTTTCGCTGTGAAATATATTAACGTCATAGGAGTTCTGCTCTTCTCATCTTCCATCAATAATTCAATAATTTTTAGATACATTAATCATAAGTATTATTATTTAAAATTAGCAAACATAATTATTATTTAAAAATCTAACGACTTATCAATAGTATTTGAATATCAAAAGTATATTTATTGATTCATGCATGTGTAAAATGCATTTATAATTTAATGTCTGAAGATAACAGGTAATTTTTTCAAATAACTTAAATATTTTTCATTATTTTTGTTTTTATAAATTTTTACAGAGTTTCAAATTTTATATTCGCAGAATTAAATTAATTTACTTAAATTCGAGTATAATTAGTTATATAGTTTATCAACTAAATAGTAATTAGATTACTAGCTTTTCAACTAAAATTGCTTTTTTAATGGTTTAGCAATTGTAAAACTGACAAAATGATATAGAATAAGTCAATATGAATTATTTTACGTTTAGAATTAAATATATAGCTATTCAAAGTAATTAAAATAATTTTTTCAAATATTTAAATTTAATGAAGAAAGCCGTACATTAGAAAGTAATATATTTTAAACATATTAAAATATTTTACCAATGTATTTTGATTTGAATGAAATGTTAAAAAAAATACTACATTTTAATTTTCAGATTTCTTTATTAAATATTTTATTCCTCAAATGTAATAAATTACAATATAATTTCTACAAAACTAAGGATTTAATTTTCTATCAAAAAAGTAACTTACACTATGAAACCATAGTAGTTCTAAATTCGATAACTTTTGAATAATAACGTTTACCACTAAACTCAGAGTTATTGAAAATAGTCTTAAAAAATCTTAAATTATAACGTACAAAATTGATACGCGTGATTAAATCTTTTCTTAATAAATTATCTTTTAAAATCTGGAGAGAAAAAAATTGATAATGGTCTACGCTTTTTCGACATTGGCACCAAGTATGCATAAAGTGTGACTAAATCGAAACGGAAGTAAGAGGTTAAGGAAGTTAAAAGTGACGATTTTTTTTCTGATTATCTAATTTCTGGACAAATTCTTCGGCGTGACATTAGGCCTTCTAACAAAGTATCTTGTCTTCAAAAAATGTGCTGGTGCGTGCGATTACTGATACTTAAAGGAAAATATTGAAATTTAATCGGGAATGGTACTTGGTGAACCTTTGAATGTAGGAAGTATAGTTTGTCTGAGTATATATACTCGGTTATGGTGGTGAATTAACCAGAGAACCATTGTGGTTCGATCAGTAATCTAATATATCTTTTTCCGACTGATATTCCTATAAAGGTGTGTGTTTTCTTCATTACATTTGGATTATATACATTATTGGAAAAGGCTAAGTATATTTATTCTAATAAGTTAAACGTTGAAAGAAATTTAACTTTTAAAAATATAAGATTTAAAAAAACAATAAATTAAAAAAAATATTTATGATAATATCACATAATTTTTTAAACTATTTAATTTTAAAAATACTAATATTTTTATTAATTAAATTTATACTTATTAATACTTTCAGTGTAACTAATTAATTTTAGTAATACCAATTAATACTTTCAGTAAAATTAATTATTACATTTAGTTTTAAAGTAACACTTTTAAAAAATATCTTAGTTTTCTGTTATCTTTTTAATCTTTAGCATAATCGAAGATGAATTACAATAATTAAAAATCATAACAGATTAAAATAATAGTTTAATGTTCCAAGAATATTTTTAAAAAAAAACAATTCATATTTATAACAATATTGCACTATTTTGAAATTATTTAAGATTAAATTTTTTAACTATTTCTTATGATTATAAAACTTTAAATGTTTTAAAAGTGTTTAAATTGTTCTTCTTTAAATTCCTATAATTAAATGATAATATGATTTCAAAATATTTTAAAATATTAATTAATAAAATAGCATTGATTTGAGATAAATTGTGTTTCAATTTTATTAGTTCAGTCTATACTAAGCAATACTTTTAGTAGTAAATAAATACTTCTGTAAAATTTCGCGATTTTCTTTTATATTTTTAATTTTTAGTATAATCAAAAAGAAACAACAATAATTAAAGATCATAAATTTTTCAAATAATAGTTTAAAAAGTTTAAAATTTCAATAATATTTTATCAAAAAATACTACACTATTGCACTATTTTAAAATTATTTAAAATTAAGCATTTTACTTATTCCTTGTGTTTAAAAAACTTAACTGTTTTATAAATAGTTAAACTATTTCTCAATCAATTACAATAATTCGACGATAATATGA
This sequence comes from Parasteatoda tepidariorum, assembly GCF_982258835.1. Classification (NCBI taxonomy): domain Eukaryota; kingdom Metazoa; phylum Arthropoda; class Arachnida; order Araneae; family Theridiidae; genus Parasteatoda; species Parasteatoda tepidariorum. Next base: position 58,603,346 of record NC_141756.1, read on the forward strand.
ATTTTAAATGTTTTTAAAAATATTAATTAATAAATTAACATTAAATTGTGGTAAATTGTATTAAGTAAAATTATTCATTCAGTAAGTATACTTTAATTTCTATAATAGAGTAATTAAAATTTTCTATATCAAAGTCTAATTTACAACGACAAAAGAAATGTTTTTACTCGATACAAATTTTAATCATAATATTTTTATTGGGGTAACAAAAGATTGAAAATTGATCAGAATGTGATTACAATCCTTTTAAAATTATTATAATTTATAAAAATTGAGTTTTATGAATTGAAATATGTTCTGCTTAAATTTTTATTATTTAAAAAATTAAAAAGATTTTTTTTAAATATGTGTCATATATTTAATCAGAGCAATATATTAAAGTCAAAGTTAATTTATAATATATTTCCTCAATGCTATTAACTTATTCGATGAAAAAATATTGCTTAATATCTGGGTATTCGCATTTATATGCCGATTGCTGTAAGATATACTAGGTGCAAAACCAGAATAATGAATTGAGCTCAATAAAATTTTCCATAACTTTATCTTTAATAAATAAAAGCATTAAACTCTATTATTATTTTATAAAATTCAAATAAATTTACTATTATTTAAAAAAAAATTTAAATTTTAATTGTTTTGAATTAAATAATGTATAACTGAAATCAGATTACTTAAAGTTTTAATGCACTGCCTAATGGTTAGTTACCACTCATTTACTTCCGATTCTCAGTTTTTCTTATAGAAATTTGTATTTTTGCTAAATAAATTTAAGTAAAAATATGTGATAAAATTAGTTCATTAATATAACTGAGTAGATGCATATGAATTTAAATATGTTTATAACCTCTTTCCAAAATATTTGTCTTCTGGTAGGCAAGTCACAAAAGTCAAAGTTTACAATTTTGTTAAAAAAAACACTTTCTGAAGTTCCCACATTTCAAACGTTTTCATTCATAATATAAGACTATAAGTTATTTTAACTGTCAAATTTCATAAAAGCAAGCTATAAAAGGAAATGATTTCATTATTGTTAATTTAATTATCAATTTTCGTAATTTTTTTCTTTATTTTATTATTTGTTAACAAGTTAATTAAAATTTATGCCCTGTTAAATTGCAATAAAATGAATAATATTTTTTTAGCGTGAATTCGTTTAGAGACTAGTTTCTGTTCTTATTTTGTTCAATTTAGCTTTATAAATATCTTGATTAACACATAATAAAATTTCATTGAGAACTCTTCAGTAAATTACGTTTTTAAGGTCAAACAAAAAAAATAAAAAATTATGGTTATAAAAATTAGGTGTTTATCATACATCAAAAGCTTTTCAAAATTAAAAAATAATTACTACAAGCATAAAATATGCATGAAAAACGAAATTGTTAACTTTATGCATTGCTAAGAAATTTTATTTTTCTCCTGCTCACCTAATGAATTAATTAATGACTTTTATAATGTCTGAAGGTATTTTTGATCTTGCATATTAAAATACATATTCGTTATTCAATAAGCATTTATACTCAATCATAGTTCAGAAATAATCATCTGAATTACATATAAATATGTAATTACATCATATTTGTGAACGAACCTACGTGTTTTTTTTCCTTTGAAAGTTTACACGCCTTTAATTTGCTTTGGATATAGTATTTTAAGTAGTGTACTCATAATATTTTTGCGAATATTAATTACCTTTACTAATTATGTGGACATTTTTTTATAAATAATGCATAGATCTTAATTATTATTTGTAGACTATAATTAATCTCTAAGCCTTCTTTATTTTTGTGTTCTGAATTGGAAAAAAATTAATGTGAAGTTTAATTGTAATTTTTTATTACTCTTTTCATATTAGAAAAAAAATTCATATGAAACTTAATTTTAATTTTGGCTTACTGTTTTCATGTAAGAAAAAAATTAAAATAAAATTTAATACTAATTTTCGCTTGCTGTTTTCATATAAGGAAAAACTATTAATATAAAATTTGATTTCAATTTTCGCTTCCTTTTTTATATTAAGAAAAAAAACTAATTTAACAAAATAAAATTTCTAACATAAATATTCCCGTTAACTAGATCGTCCTACCATGCTCAATAAACTTAAAGAAAACAGAATGATTTAAATAATGAGTACTCTTTTTGCTTCTTATTTAATTAAAAAAAACGTGTCAGTTTCCTCTTACATTACTGGCCTCTTAATTTTCACTTTTCTATGGTCAACTGTCATTATTCCTTATCAAAATAAACTTAACACAATAGTTAAAATAAAGCATTATTAAAACTCAGAAATAATTTTTCCGTGTTCTACTTAAATAACGGATTTTCTGATTAATGTTAAACTTTTTCAACTATTTTAACACTTCCGGTTAAAAGCGGAGATGTCGCTTTTTAAGCTACACGTGTGTCGCTCAAACGTGACACATATAGTAACTTTCACGGGTTCAGTTGGTATAACATAAAAAAGCAATTACAAACCTAAAAACAAGAATCTTGTTCATGCTCCATTGATCATCCTGAACAAATGAAAATCTCTGAATGCTCAAATGATTAAACTGTGGCGTGGTGTTGTTTAATTCTATCTACTTGAATGAAAGTTAAACTTCAAAAGCATAACGTTTCTAATCAAAATTTAAATATGTATCAATTAACACAATTTTTTGGTTAAAAGCATTTTAGATTAATCAATAGATTACATTTTGTTTATGTAGTATAAAAGATGTTCATCTACTGACTTTAATTTGTTAGAATAATTCATGATAACTGACATCTTTGAGGTGAATAAACTATAAAAATATATAATGTATATTATTTGTTACTCAAAATATATTGCTAATGTTAAAGTTTGGATAGCAATTATTTAATTAAGACTTATTTAATAATTAAATTCATATAGAATTTAAGTTAATTAAAAAGGAGAAGTAATCAAGAATTTAATGTCATTAATACACACTTAATAAAATTGCATTGAGAAAATTAAAAATAACCCAGTGCATTGAAATTTTGATCAAACGTAACAGGCATGGTATATTACGATTGCAAATTCTTTCGTTCAAATTTACAGATAAATTATATTCATAAAAAAATTGTTTGAAAAAGCTGATATTTCGATATGGGAAATAGTAAGGATTTTAATATTCCTGAAATGAATTAAAAATGTATAATATAAATTTTTACATTATTTTTAGTTTAATAATATTTTCAATTAATAGATTTATAGTCATGAATCGTCAATATAATATTACAACAGTCAAGATTTTATTACTAGATCATTCTCTTAAGTCTATTTTTTCGTTTATTAATAGATTGACTTGAAAGTTAATTTTTCTTACAGATGTCAGTCTCAGTGAAGATCTGTTTTCTGCTAGTAGTAGCTGCTGCCTGCTACGTAGCTGCTGATCCTGTACCAGAACCAGAACCGGAGCCCCATCATCATCATGGGTAATTTAAATTTATAGTTTTTCTACTAACTGGTTTTAAATGTTGATTTGGATTAAATTTTCAAATCAAAAATACGTAAAAATCACACATCTAATTTCAATAATTTATTAATTAATAAGCTTAAGAACTTTAAACTCATAGTTTCTTGTTTGCTTTGCAGAAAAGAAGTGATAGTGGTGAAGGATAAAAGTGAGCATCACCACCATCATCATCACCACCACCATCATAAACACGCTCACGGACATAATCATAAACATGGTCATCACCATAAGCATGGTCATGATCATCATCACAAGCATGGTCATCATCATCACCATGGTCATGACCACAAGCACGGTCACCATCATGGGCATCATCATGGGCATCATCATGCTCATCATCATGGTCACCATCATGGACATCACCACGGACATCATCACCACCATGGACATCATCATGGACATCATCATGGACACCATCATCACCACGGACATCATCATGGCCATCACCATGCACATCATCATGGTCATCATCATGGACACCATCACGGACATCACCACCACCACGGACATCACCATGGACACCACCATGGACACCACCATCACCACGGACATCACCACGGACATCACCATGGTCACCATCATGCTCACCATCATGGACACCATCATGGTCATCATCATGGACACCACCATCATCACGGACATCACCACGGACATCACCACGGACATCACCATGGTCACCATCATGCTCACCATCATGGACACCATCATGGTCATCATCATGGACACCACCATCATCACGGACATCACCACGGACACCACCACGGGCATCATCATCATCACGGACATCACCACGGACACCACCATGGACACCATCATCACCACGGACATCACCACGGTCACCACCATGGACATCATCACGGACACCACCATGGTCATCATCATGGTCACCACCACGGTCATCATCATGGTCACCATCATGGACATCATCATGGTCACCATCATGGACATCATCATGGCCATCATCATGGACATCATCATGGTCACCATCATGGTCATCATCATGGACACCATGATCACCATCACAGAAGAGCAGACATCCTGCAGAAAGGTCTTCACGACTTCGATGGCATCATGGGATTTCACTACCGCCGATAAGCGACTGAAACTCGCTAACGGAAAAGTCTTTCTACTACAAAAATACAGCAGCTTTTTATAAGAAAAAAAGTAATCGTGATAATTTATATTTAAAATGTTTTGAAACATTAGGTAAATATGCATATAATTCACGAAATTGCTGTAAAGTCGAGTAAAAGTTCTCACAATGTGCGTATCTAGTCGATACGATGTCTATAAATCTGGAGGCTAAGATATTCTATAGCAATTATCACAGCCAATGGGAAGTTAGGTAGTCTTATGCAAATTGTTAATCTCATACCTCAGAGCTTTCTTCTATTTATTTTGTGTCTGTTTATCTTATTTTCTTGGATTTAGTCTAGGATTCTAACGACGTTGTAACTAATGTTTAGTTCTTTTTTATTTTGAAATGCATCTGTAAATGGTATTAGGAAATAATAAAAAAATGTTTGCTCAAACTTTTTGTTTCAATGAATTAGCTTCTCAAACAAGCATTTGATCGAAAAATCATTGGTCTCAATATTAAATACTTAACGCTTCCTTTATGTTCCGTTTTCCTTTATATAATCATATTACTGAATTATATCATCATTAAAAAATACCTTCAATATTATGAAGTTGAATAAGTATCCGAATAGATCAAGATTAAGTCCAAAACACAACTATAAAAATAGATATTTGAAAAAGAACTGCAGGGCAACCTAACTATAGTTTGAATAGTGACTGATTTTAACACCTATTAAATATTTCAGGTAAACTACAATAATTTAAAAACATTAAATTATTCTATTAAAAACATGAAAATCGCATTAACAGTTGTCAAACAAACACATGCTGTATATCCTGATAACATAAACAAACATAATCATCAGAGAAAATGAGAAAATTAACGAACTAAAATTCTTGAGCACATTTTAAATGGAAAGTACTAAAATTATAAGAACATAATCATGGATATACCTTCCTATTTTAAATTGCTTTTAGAAACCCGATAAAACAGCTTCCAGTTTAGTAACTTGGAGTTATAAAGAGCTGAATACATTTTCTTTTCAACATTTCTATAAAGTAATAACAGAGCCTCTGATTTTGAGTTACTTGCGATATTGAGTTATCATGTTAATACCTGATCTATCTACTCAAAAATACAGACAATTATTTTTTTAACGCTATATATCTCAAAACCTCCAATATGAGAAAAAAAGATTCCGAAATGAGAGAATTAGCTTTTTTTCAAATAAATCTAGCTCATAAAAAAGTAATTAAAAAGTACCCTTCAAAACTCATATGTCATTCATATACTTTTTGCTTTCCTGCTCATATGAAACACGTTAACATGTTTAATGTTACATATAAATGTTAACATCATGTTTAAATTTAAATGCTGATATTTGTTTTCTTCATCATTATTGAAAGAGGAAGCATCGCAAACTTTAGTTGTTTTTTACCAGCACTTAAATATTGTAGCACCTTTATTGCAATGAATCCAATTTCAAAGTAGCACACCATTTATATAGCAATCACGCATATTTCAGAAGTTACCCTGCTTTAAGTAACCCTGTTGTAAAGTAGCTCTGCTTTCTTAAAAATCCTATTTAATTTTGAATCGGTATGATTTTCAATTTTAGATCGATGCAAAAAATATAGGAAATGTGTTACCATTTAAATATTCATGAATGAAAAATAAAAGAAAGTCATTTAATAAGGAATGGAATATGAAATAAAAAAAATATTCAATTGAATAAGAAATAGTCAATTGAGAGAGAAAAAAAGAATAGTCAGTAATTCCAATTGAAGAGAAATTATTTAATGGTGGGTGATTTAGTGATGTTTAATTAATTGTGTTTGTAGAGCTTCTGGAGGATAAAAAAAAGGAAGAAAAAGAGAAATATAGTAAAAAGGAAAAAGATAGGAAGACAGGAAAGAAAGAAGTGTAATGAAATGGCCACAAACATCAAAAACTGTCAAAATTGAAACTCACTATCTATCTTAAAACACTTTTAATACTTTAATTCTTAACTAATTTTATCAGTTAATTCTAGTGACTGATTCACGTTAAATCTGTCGAGTCGCAAAAGTCCTCCATGATCCCATAACAAATTAAAACCTTTTGGGTACTGGATTGGAGATCGATCGTTCTCTGATTCAGGTCAAAATTACGATCTGTGGATGAATGAATGGATGTATGAATGGGTCCGCCCTATAAACGGGTGCGACTTATGGTGCGCAGAAGTTGAATTCTTGGCCATAGATGGCGCCACTGAAAACAAGAAACGCATACTCTGCCTTAAATTTGCTCGGTTTCACCAAGCAGGCTTGCTCGTATGGCAAGTGCCATTAGAAACAACAACAACAACATTAGTTAATTCTTAACTAATTAACTAATCTCTTTTTACCAACTTATATTTGCAGTTTTTTTCCTGAAAGAAAAACTAATTAAGATTTTCAAGCTCCAGCAATCAATCTCGTACAGCAAAAATGGAGGTTTTTTTCTTTTTTTAAATTTTAAGATCGGTGTCTCATGCCACAATGAGGCCCTTGGTTTAAAAATTGCGAAACCCTTTAATTTAGTGTTCCCTTGGGCAGCAATTGGTTAATGTAGGAGTGCTTCACTGGGCATTGTAGGCGTAGTGAAAATTTCGATCACAAGCGTTGCATTTTTTTATTTTTTTTTTATTTCTGCAAACTTCAATACTTTTAAAGTTTAGGCTTTTTGGTCAGTTGCAGACTATCATTACTAGTTTGAAAGGAGAGTACTGTTATACAAACAAAAGTTTTTTTTTTAAAAAAAATATTAATATTTTCCCCCTAGTTTCTTAAATTTTGCCAGAAATTTTTACAAATAATAATAATAGTAACTTCTATCAGAAACTTTATATAATAATTTTTTCTCAAAATTGTTCGACTGAATGCTTCAATAACAAGTATTTAAATGTAATTTCTATATTGATCTGTTACTAAATTCGTATCTTTCCCTGAAACAATAATATGGTCAAAACTATCAGACAATGGTAATTTTTACCTTGTTTCTGTTACTATGGGAACACCAAAAAGCTCGGGGATTTTATCGAAGTGCTTTGGTCATGATTTTAGTAAAATTAACAATGAAAATGGGTTTCATAATATGTGATAAAATTTGGTAAATGTGGTAAACTTGGTCATTTTATCATGATATCTAAGAACATGGCATGAAACTCATTTATTCGGCTAAATTTACTGTTCAGTTTCATATTTATTTACTAAATGCATGGTTATAAGAAATATAATTTTGAATACCAGAATTTCCGCTAAACTGTTATCATACGGACTGAAAAATTACCAAGAGAATGGTTTAGATACCGTATATTTCGATTTTATTAACCATAATTATAGTGTGTTTTACCAGAAATATCATTACCATAGAGTACGGTAATTTTACAATATTTTATTTCTTCGTGTATATGAATCAGATATTTTTCAGTACGGATTCTTGCTCTCTGCAGAACAGAAATAAATTTTGTACAACCTTCCAAACGCAACCTATGTTCATTACTGCTAATTATTGTTTATTTGACTCTTCTCTTTGCTTCTTTCTCTTTCTCTTCTCCTTAAAGACAATTTCGTAGAAAAAAAATATTTTTGTATTGTTATGATGATAATAATGAAAATAATTCAGTAAATTGTTTTAGTGTACAAAATCAATTAGATAATAAAAGAGTGGAACATGCTTAAGATTAATTTATTTACACATGGAACTGATTTAATTTTATGGTGTAATTCTATTCATTAAAATTTTTTTCTACTTTTTGATTTTTTCTCTAAACGTATAGTTTTCTTTCTGCAAGTTTATTATCTATGTCTATAGTTTATCTATATAAGTTTATTATTGGTACACGTAATATTACTGATCTAGAAAAAAAAACTTTTATACTTATGCATTACATTTTGATGTAAAGCTGCTATAAATTTAGATTTAATATTTGTATTTTTTAAGTTTAGATTTACACTTTTTTTAAAAAATAATTTTATTAATTTTTGTTTTTATTTTAAATTTATAATTTCAGCACCCCTTCTTATCAGAAATAAAATTAAAATTTCAACTAAGGTTGTTTTAAAAAAATATCTTATTATTCGGATACCTTAATATTCTCAACGCTAAATATTTTAAAAATAAATATTTTAATGATTGTTAACTATTTAAACTACCTTAAAATAATTAAAAAATTAGCATATTTCTTATTAAAAATATTATTAAAAACGTATCAGTATTAACGTTAATAATATTTTAAACAGATCCATGTAAACTTGAAACTCCCTGCAACTAAATTTTAAGGCAAAACTTCGTGAAGAAATTTTCCGTGACTCATCTGAAATTCGGCATATATTACAGCTTTAACAAAATATTATCGACTTTCAAAACCAGTTCCTTTAACCAGAAATAACTGGCAATTATCCAACAACACCGTCGGCTTTCTTTCCGTGAATTCAGTCAAGCACGTGACACATAGTATCCAAAACGTTATATAATTGTATATAATGTTTTAATGGCGGTTAAATAATTAAATTATGAAAGAATAATATCAAATTTGAAACGATTACATAATAATTTCTAACCAAGTAAATTTATGATATATTCGCCATTAACGACAACAGCTTGTCACCTTGAACCATTTCTAATTAAAACAAAATAAAGGTAAATTAAGGGCCGGGATAGCCTGGTCGGTAGGGCGCTGGGCCCATGTCCGAGAGTTCATGGGTTCGAACAACGTCGGCCGAAGACTCCCCGTGTAGTAAAGTGACTGAAGCACGTCAAATCTGTCGAGTCGTAAAAGTCCTCCATGTTCCAGGGCTAAAGAGAATAGAAGGGCTGGTTCACTCCTTTGAAGTAGCTCTCGCCGCAAAGATTTTCCGATTTTCTCTAGTGACGTCACTTTGGCGCAAAGCTCGCACTTTTACTTCAAGAACGGAGCGTTCGGCCTTACTAGCTCTAACTAATATTGGAGCATTTCTTTTTGCGAGATATTCTAAGACATTTGTTATTTTCTATAATGAATTTCCTCAGTTATTGCAGTGAATTTACAAGAATTTAAAACTATTATCGAAATGCCAGTTTGCGCGATTGCAACTTGAAAAAATTTTGATAGAGAAACAAAAGGCAAAAACATAATTCCCTAAAGTAAATGAACAACTATGTAAAGAATGGATTCCGAAATGACACAGTTAATATAAAAAAGCAATACGTTTATTCTGTCCTTAAGAAATTTTATAAAAATTCATTATCTAAATAGAAACCACCTCGTTACTTCAAAAAGAAAGGCAGGTGAAAAAAATTAAAAAATGGATGAAGTCAAAGAAAATTAAAATGTAAATCAAAAGTGTAAATAAAATATATAGTATATAGTTGGAATTCTCCTAATTTCATAACATATTTTTTAATGTAGTTATTCTAAATATTTATGATTTTTTTTTAAAAATTACATTCTTTTAAATTTAAATATCTATAAATTATATCATCGTAAATTTAACTATCTATAAGCAATTGTAAAATTTCTAATGTCATTATGAACCTAAATTATTATTTTGTTTCAGTAATTATTAGCGTTTAAGGTTGATGTTTCCTAATGATTAAGTATGAACAAATTAATGGCATATTTTAAAATCAGAGATTCTAAATTTAACTCAACTTATTGTTATAAAAGAATATGTAGATAGAAAAGTGTCGATATATGCTTTCATTTTTCTTAATAATTAAAGTTAAAACTGAACTTTTTAAAATAAAGTATTTATAGTGTCTTTTTTGCCAACTAGTAAAATATTTTTATAAGTTTAAAATGGTATTTTTTTTAATATAATGACCAAGAGGGTTTTTTGAACTATGTTTATGAACGGAAATAATGTGTTAATTACGTAAAGTTTGAAAGCTAATAACCAGAAAAAGTCTAACTTATTTTTGCAAAGAGAAAGATGCAAAGTTATCATAATATCTTTGCTTGCGATCTCCGAGATCTGTGGACACAGTGACGTCATTAGGAGGGAAATCGTAGCTTCAGCTCTAAGAGCGGAGTGAACTAGCCCTTCTATTCTCTTTAGCCCTGTCCATGTTCCCGTAACAAATCAAAACCTCTGGGGGTACTGGATTGGAGATCGACCGTTCTCTGATTCAGGTCAAAATTATGATCTGTGGATGAATGAATGATGTATGAATGGGTCCGCAATTATAAATGGGTGTGACGTTTGGTGTGGCAGAAGTCGAATTCTTGTCCATAGATGGCGCCACTGGAAAGCAAGAACAATCGCACCCCCTCTCCCCAAACAGGCATACATCATCAACAACGACAAAGGTAAATCAAAAGTAGCAAAACCATATGACAAAAACCTCGCTTACCAGCTTATCGCTCCCAAAACGTGAATGTATATAATGTTTTAATGTCTGCAAAATAATTAAATTATAATAAATAATTGAAAAAAGGTCATTTAGTGATTTCTAATCAATTAAATTCGTAATACGTATCGCTATTAACGACAACGAGATGTCACATTAAATCATTATTTTGCTATAAAAAATAATAAATAACAAACAAACTACAAAAGAAAAAAAGAAAAACTGTAGTCAAAAATAAATAAACAAAACCTTGTTCATTAGCTGAAGATCTGAACATATTAGCGCTTTTACAAAATGATGCCGACTTTTATAACCAATTTCTGTTACAGAAAATTAACGGCAAACAATTTTGTTACAACACCGACTTATCTCTTTTCATCAATTCAGCAAAGCACGTATCTTATCGCCTTTGAAACCGGATAGTATTATGTTTTGATGTCAGCAAAGTAATTTAATTACAATAATATAATAAATAATTGAAAAAAGTTGTGATTTAACAGATTAATTAATTTTTAACTCTTAGTGATTTCTAATCAAATAAATTCTTAATATGCATTGCTATTAACGGCATCGAAATGTCACATTAAATTATTCTCAGCTACAAAAAAAAAAAAAAAAATTAAATAAGACTGTTGTCAAGAATATATTAGAAAAAAACCCTCGCTTATCACTTGAAGATCTAAACATATTAACGCTTTTACAAAATGATGTCGACTTTCATAACCAATTACCGTAACGGAAAATAACCGGCAAACAATTTGTGTTACAACACCGACTTCTTCCTTTTCGCCAATTCAGCCAAGCACGCGACACATCGTTCACGAAACATTGTATAACCGTTGCAAAGTAAAAAGTAAAAGAAAACAAAAAGCGACGCTCTGTTCCCTTTCTGTTAAATTTCTACTTTCCACCAAAAAAGAAAACAGATCGGCATCCATTGTGAAATGAAATGGATATCTGAGCAAACCAGTGCGAAAAAATAAGATAGATGGAATAATAATTTCCACCGGAAACATCTCCAGAATTCGAATGAGATCAGAAATGCCGGCGTCCTGATGGCCGACTCGTGCACGTCGTCTGAGCCAGAAACAACCTCACGAATTTAAAAGCCTTCAGGGTCTCGACATTGACAACACGTAATTGACTCAGAATTGACAGGCTCTAAATGTCACGTTAGACACTGGGAAAGCCTAGTCTCGCTTCGGTACCTGGCATTTGAACATCTAAACAGTTGTTTTGAAGTTAGGAAACCTCTGTTTTTAATTGAAAATATGTAAATAATTGGCTCATGAAAAGTTTTTAATTTAATGAGTGATTCAAATTCTTTTTTTTAATTCAATGAATTTCTCAAAATTAAGTACTGAGAAGTGGATCATAATTCACAATCCTTTTTTTTAAATTCTTATTTTAAGTTAACATCCCTCTTTCTTTAAGCGTATATTACAAAAACATTTATTTTATTGTAATTATTATTATTCTTCACTTAAGAAAAAGTAAATTTACTTGCTTACTGTTTGACAGGAACTATTTTACATTATAAGTTCAAATGAGATTGCGTTGTTAAAAAGCACCCAAGAATTATTTAAGAATATTTAATCTGCATTGCTTCAAATTTAATTTAAATAATTTAAATTTAAATAAAAAAACTTCAATAACACTTTGAGCATTTTTGAAGTTTTTTAAAGTATTTTACAATAGACATTAATATACTTTGAGTAGACTTTAGAATTATTATCTATTTTAAAAGAAAATGCTGAAATTAGCAAGCATAATTATTGTTTAATGCAAATATATTTAACAAAAAATATTTTCTATTCTCCCCATTACGCAATAGTCACATTGTATCAATCAGTCATCCCGCATTAGAAGTTTAATTTATTTTAAGGAAATTTTCGTGATTTTAGTTCATTAGTTTATGACAGATTATAAATTTATTTAAAACAGCAACTTAAAACAAAGCGCGCAATAATTGAACCTAAAATAAACTAAATAAAATAAACCTATTTTAAAAAGTTAGACAATGAGTGAAATATATATATATATATATATATATATATATATATATATATATATATATATTTAAATATCATCGTTAATTAATTTTAATTCGCTTTTAGCGATAAATGCTGAATATACGATACTGTTTCCACTTGCTTTACATGAATAATGTATACTTGTTTGAATATATAGATAGCAGTATAATAATGGAAGCATTCCATAAATCATTAACCAAATGTAATTATTTTAATTAACTGGTATGTATATATATTACCGACAACGCAGGTATTGTACCCGAAGCCGGAATTCCCGTTTCGCCAGTAAAATATATACACGACAAAATATATAGCTTGATGACAAAAAAAACTACTATATAATAACCAAAAAATAACTTAAAATAAAAAAATAAACTCACCAACGTAATGCATGCGTGTGCACTGTTTACTATTACTTTTGATTATTGTAGTTGAAAAGTGAGGACGCCATAAAATCCAAATCACGAACCATTTTGCCATTGGGTAATGACAAAAAGAAAGAAGAAGAAAATATGTTCACTTTCATGTATTTACTTCTCAATTGTTGTTTTATACATTGGGAATTTAAATTAAATGTAATTTAGTTACATTAACTGAACGTTTTAGTTTAATACTTCAAAGAAATTTTTGATGAAAAAATTATAAAACCTTAAAAAGTAAATTTTAAAAATAAACTATGCTTCAATGTCTTACCCAAGAAGAAGAGTATATGCATAAATCTAACCTAATATCTATTTTCCAAGTTTCAATTTAAATATTTCAAGACAGTTTGGAATCTAAGAAAATACGAGACTCTGATTCGTCTCTTTAGAATTTTACAATAATCTAACATCAATGACAGGGAATCATCCAGAAGAAAAAATTCGTTTAGAAACAGCAGGAAAAACGCATCAAATCGTCAAGATCAGCATTACAGTGACAACCACTAAAAGGCAGGAATGCTGAATTTCGAATAAATTGGAGAACCTGTGGATTTGTATAGAGAGCATATTTTGCCTCTTATATGCACAAAGTGTAAAACACGGATGATTTTAAAAATCATTCCTAAATTCAGTCAAAATTTGAACTTGAATGATAAAATGACATCAAGAGAAAAGAGTCACAGGAATATTAAAAATGGTAATCTACAATAAAGAACATCACTTATGTTTTTTTAAGCATTGATGCGTTTTTTCCTGGTCGTTTTTGTGATTGGACTTTCCTACACAGTTTATGCAGTTCAACGGTGCTGCATTTTTTTCTGCAAGTCTAAGGCTTGAGGTGAATGAAAGTCTGACTGAGCCCTTTACCAATGAGACTGGGGTCAAGCGGGGATGTGTCATATCAGGGTTATTGTTCATAATTATAATTGATTGGATAGTGAAAAGTGCAGTGGGAAAAAACAACCGAGAAATTCGATGGAACTTTACATAAAAGAAATTGTTCTGTTTGACAGCAAATATGGTAATCTGCTATCCACAGCAACTATTTTCAAAAAGTATGCAGCAAATTTTGGATTGAAAATAAATAAAAATTAGGCCAGGAGTATAAAAATAAATAGCAAGACTAAGCGTGTGTGTAAAATTGAAAGTGGCAAAAAAGAAGATGAAAAATGTACTTACCTTGGTGCAGCTGTTGTTAAAAAGGGAGGAACAGATGTAGAAATAAGAACAAGAATTTCAAAAGCACTATTTACCTTTAAAAAAAAACTTTTAAACGTTTGAAGATCAAGTAATTTAACGCTGAAGACTAAAATTATTATTTTTAATTTAATGCTAAAGAGTGTACTATTGTATGTGTCAGAAATATAGAAATTGACAAAACTTTAAGAGTACAAAACAAAATAGTTGCTAAAACAGATGTTTGATAAAGATTTCAAAAATATTCTGGCAGCAGACCATATCAAATTCAGAACCCTTCAGAAAAACAAGGCAAACAACAATCATCATCAGTATAAAAAGAAAAGATAAAAATGGATAGGACGCGTAGTAAAAATGTTTCTTGCGAGAATACTATCAGTAGCTTTAACGTGAGCGACAAAAGGCCAAAGAAAAAGAGGTAGGCCAATGCTAATATGAGGAAGAAATTTGGAAGAAGAACGAATACAGACATGATGGATATTTTGTGCAAAAGACCAAGTGAGCTGACACAAGAGGATAAGGGCCCGCCGAGAAGGATGTAGGATAAGAAAGTCAGTCTGGTTAACCAACGTTCCTTTGAAAGAATATATTGAGTAGGGGAGAGTGGGGTCAATTGTAACATCTTGTACTTAACGATTTTTAACTAACAAAAGATCCAATATATTATTAGTATTAATTGCCAGACGGTTAAAGTAGACTATCCTCTACTAGAAAAAAATAAATACCTGATTTTAAATGTTATTATATTAGTTATTAACAATTTTTGACAGTCGTGCACTTGTCACAATTGTCCCCACTTTCGGGGTCAATTGTAACAGTTCATAAATTCAACTTAAACATAGTTAATTATACATATTATCATAGTTGTGATATATTTTTTATTGATCAAAATAGTGGTGATATTTTAGGAGTAAAAATAATAATGAGCAGAGATCTAAAGGGTTAAACTTTTAACTTTAAGGGGTTAAAAATTTTAATTTATGCTGTGAAAGGTGACAAATAAAATAATGCACATGCAACATAATATAAATGATATAGGAAACTATTGGTGGTTCTTATAGAGTTAAGTAAAGGTTTGTAAACATAAGATTATTTATTTTCAGCTGTTACAATCGTCCCTTTACTTATTGTTACAATTGTCCCCAAGACCCCATTTCACCTTCATTTGTTAAAAACAATGCTAGTTAATTAGCAAAACTAATATTTTTTTTTATTGAAATGTTAATTAAGGTGTCCACTTACATATTCGGTTACTAATTTTTATTTGTTTAAACAAAATTACTTTGTTGCAATATAATATTCTAATACCAAAAAAAGTACTAGCATGGCGTGAAAATATCTTTTGTGACGTAAATCTTTCAAAAGTGCATAAAAATGGTTGCCATCAGGGGTGTACATGTAGATTTATTAAATACACCTTGTGCGCCACCTAGGAACCAAATCTAGAACCCGACACTCGAAATTTTTGTTCTGTTACAATCGTACCCTGTTACAATTGACCCCACTCTCCCCTACTGTATCAATAAAATTCAGCTACATTTAAGCAAAACGGTTGCTGCTAATTCAATTAAAAATTGCGTTTGTGACAACAAAACCTAATTTATATACTGCTATATTCAGCCCTATAGCAGTCGGTTCAAGCAACAAAGGTGCTCTCATACCATTGGTGGAATGCTGAAAGTCGTGAATTCGATCCTAGCAGCCGACTAATTGACTGGTATGCATATTATTTGCGAAGAAATAAACGTCAAATCTGACGAATCTGAAAGTCTTCTCCTTGGTAACGGTATAGAAGTTTGGAAAGAGGGGTTGCTTACCGTCCAAATCGTCTAACCGTTTGGGGTCCACATTACATGAATCTCCCACCATAGTCACTAAAAGATTGGACCCTGAAATACAAGGTTAATTACGTGGCAATAGTCTTGTGAAGAGATGGGTACATGTAATGATTTAAATAAAAATTTGCTACATTTTCATTAAAAATCAGTTTTTCATTAAAATTACTTATTACGCGAGTTTTGGGACATCTCCACTTATATTTTTACAATAGATCTGCTTTATTAAACTCATTGTAACACCATTTTCAGATCAATTTATAACTTACTTAATCAGCACTTAATGAATAAAAGAGCAAGAATAAAAAAAAAATAAAAAAAAGATGTATTTCTTAAAGTGTTTCCGAAAAGAAAAATGATCCTCCAGGTGAATTCATTCCTGCAGTTTAAACGTCTTTCATTTTTTTTCTTCACATCTTATTCCACACACTTTCCCCGCTTTATCGTCTCTTTCAAAAATGAAAACGTTTCTTGGATTGAAAGAGATTAATGATTTCTTCACGGCAACACGTTATGAGGAAGTTATTACCGGAGATGAAATGATATTCTCGTCAGAGCAGATAATATATTATGGTTATTTAAAATGAGAATTAACTCTAATCTCATTTCGAAAAGATAGGATTCCTTGTAACTGTTATCGTTTTACGTAAACGAGAAATTAAAAGGGAATTTTATGTGCGGTTAAGATGTAGAATTAGATTGCAATAAAACTGTGACATTATTAAAAAGATAATCTAAGTTTTGATAATGTATGGCTTAGTTTGAAAACATTAATGATATAAGTGTTTTTGCGGTAAAAATATTTAGAACTTTATAGTATCTTATTTAGTTAACGGAAAGTTACGGTTGATTTTTAAATTTATGATAGTGTGAAAGTTTTGCTAAGCAGTTTCAACTGTAACTATTTCAGTAAAAATAGCTACTTGCTTTCGCATTTAATTATTTTAGTAGTTACTTGTTTTCTTCAGCTAAAACATTTAAACAAAATCTTATTTATTAGACGCACATTTACTTTCATATAATAATAGTGTGAGAGTGTTATAAAACATGGCTCATTGTAACAGCGTATTGACAATGTTTTTGTCAATGTCACAGTGTTTTGTTAACTGTTTTTGAATTTCAAATATTTAAAAAAATTTTGTATTTGATTTATTTGATGAACCGTTACGACTACTTTTAAATAAGAAAAATAAATAAAAAGTTTTGTGCTTAATTATTGTTTATTTCCGATGCATGAAACAAAATTTCACAAAGAAAACAAAAATTTATCATGATAAGAAAATAATGATTTAAAGCTTTCACGCAACATTTTTTATGTTAAATTCCTTCTATTGCAAATTAGTTTAAAATAAAAAAATAAAAAAGATTAAAATAAAAAATGAAAAACCATACTTTTAAATTCTTAATCAATATTTTACTTAATGAATTCCTTTTCTTCCGGAATAAATACCTCATTTTACAAATAAATCATAAGTTAAAAAGCCCATTGAATTATTAATTCAAACTAAATGAATAATTTCAAAGCTATATAAAATACATTACTTAACAAAAAATCATAAAGTTTTAAAATTTAGTGATATTTTTTTCAAAAATAGTAAATTACTACAAAATAATATGAATGCTTTAATTTTGCAAACAAAATTTATTATTAAAAAAACATTTATATTTTAATTTTTAATACAAATGAATATCATCAATAAGTCATATTAGATCTAATCTAATAAAAACTAGATTACACTAAAGATACTATTATTTGTTACAAACATGTTCATTAAATTATTTATTTCATCAAAACAAGTCATATGTTTTACTTATATCAACAATAGTTTGATAACTTTCTCAACAGTAAAAGTTAAAGATAGGATAAGTTTAACAAATGGCACAATATGCGAAACTGTTGTAATTTTCTATATCAATTATTACTAAGACGTCATTGCGAAATACTTTAATATGGTTTGAAAAATATCTGAATGAGCAACTCTAAAAATTGAACTTTTAACTAAGGAAATAAAATGAAATATAACTACCATAATTATACTTTTAAATATTGAAAAACGAACGAAAATGTAAGTAAAAAATAAAATATGAAATGAATGTAAGGAAGTAAATATAATGAAATAAAAAATTAAATTCAAGTTTAAATCGGCAATTTTCTACTTTTTTTATTTAAAAAATATCTACGTTGCTGAAAAAAATTAGAACTTGCTGAACAATACTACAAGTTTTAACCATAAAACCGTGTAAATTAAACCATCTTAAAATCCATTAGACATGACACAATTTGTTCGGAAACGCGATTCAATTTAACATCTTATTAAGATAGTGATAAAATATTCAAGTTATTATGATTCAATGCATCAAGACGGAGAAACAACTCTGGTAAAATTTCCGTTTCGTAAAAGTACCGTACTGTATGGTATAAACCAACATTTCTGGTATAAGCAAACTACTCTCCGGGTTAATAAAACAAAAATATATGGAATAAATCATTCATTTGGTAATTTTTCCATTCATGTGGTAAAGGTCTGCCATAAATTTTGCTTTTCAAAATTACATTTCTTATTACCACACATTTAGTAAAAAGTACAAAACTGAAAAGTAAATTTAACCGAATAAAGGGTTTTTATGCCATGATCAGGTATCATTATAAAATTACCAAATTATACCAAAATTACAAAATTTTTTCACATATTATAAAAATATATTTTATTGTTAATTATACCATAATCATAACCAAAGCACTTCGATTAAAATTACCGACATTTTTAAGATAACCATATGCACGGTAATATTTACCCTATTCTGGCAGTTTGGGTAATATTTTTTTCTCAGGGCGTAAAGCTTTTTTTGTAAAGATTTCAAACCAGAAAAAATTACTTTGGTTTAGAACTTTAATTTAGTATAAACAAGTTTTGCTCATATCGAACTAGAAATACAATAAATTAGCTTTAATAAAAAAAAAGTCTAATTCACTTTTCCTTACTGCGCGAAAGCGACGATTGATATTCTGAAAGGGTTAACCAAATATGAAAATGATAAGATTTTAGACAACCAAAAACTTATTAAAAACGCACATCAAAAAATCATCGAGTTTGATATGCAATTTAAAATCTATGTAACAAGAAATGAAATTTAAATTTAAAAAATGAATTCTATTCATTCGGCAAAGCATAAGTTTCATTACAACCTTCAAATACTTCAACGGGAATAAATTGCTTTTCTTCGATATCTCATTTACCAGAAATTGCCACTAGAAAAAAAAAAGAAATTATACAGTCGAGCAACCACTTAAAAGATGTGTTCACATTAATTTACCCGATATTAAAATTCGACCTGAAATGCTGAACGTAACTTAGATATTAAAAGTAATTTCACTCTTCCAAAAGCAATTTTTCTATCATTAATCTCCTTTCCCGGCACAAAATTTTCCGATCTAAATCGAAAATGTTTCTCAAATTGAAAACCATTTTATCCCAGTTACAAAATGCATTTATTCAAGCAATGGAGTGTGTTAAAACTGTGGCCATGATTTTTTCGTTTAAAAAAAATAATAGTATTCTTTTTTTATTTGATTTCAATCCATCGTATATTTCAATAGGAATTTTAAATATGAAATTATATATATATATATATATATATATATATATATATATATATATATATATATATATATATATATATATATATATATATATATATATATATATATATATATATATATATATATATATATATATATATATATATATATATATAATCTTTAAATTCATATTATGTATGTTTAAAACATTTAACTTAATTAATTTATTTATACTTAATTATCTATTATGCAATCAAATATTTATAAATATTATTGTCTTACTAAGAATAGATTCCAAATTTCTCAAAAATATTGCATTTCTGCATTTAAAAATTTCAATTTTGTTTTTATTAAAATTTTTACATTACAAAACCCTTTCAAAATTTAACAACTAAGCATTTCGAAAATTTTAGCGTGTAAAAATTGCGATTTTACTAGAAAAAACATGGAAAAATAACCTGAAAAATACTCTACATAATTATTTGGTGATGGCTATAATTGCATATTTTTTAAAAAAATAAATAATCATAGTTGACGGCATTTATTGGGTGTGAGAAAAAGTTTTAAACATTAAAAGAAGCATAATGTAAACCAAGAGCAGGTGAAAATCATAGGAAACTCAGGAAAATAACTACGCTGCAATACTGAAACCAAAGAATGACTTTAGATAACATATTTTTTTTTAGTGTGTTCTTAATAAAATATATATTTTTAATCAAAATCAATTTTCACTATTTCAGATTTTACGATAACTAATTTACTATCTTTAACTATTTTCATATGTGTTTAAATCAGTATAATTAGCAGTTAACTTATTACAGTTAACTGTTAACACAACTTACAACAGTTCCATATGATTTAATATTCATAATCATAAACTGCTGTTTGTAGAAAATGCAACACCATGAAGGAATCATCAGAATCAAATGAAATTCGCAGCAAATGTCAATTATAGGATATTATGCAAATTAATAAAGTTTCAGAGCCATCGCGCGTGCGTGGCGCGCGCAGCGCCCTCTGAATTGATGCTGAAAGCGTATAAATAAAGTGCTGTAGCGGGACGTTGAAAATAGTCTATGATTATTTCTTAGTGGCAAACGTTTAGTGAGACCTGAGTATGCCTCCACGACGGAAGAATAAGAAATTCAAGCAACTTACGGAGTTTGAACGAGGGAGGATAATCGGCCTTCGAGAAGGAGGATTTTCCTATCGCGCAATAGCAGCTCGTATGCAGCGGAACAGTTCCACAGTGATGCGAGTTTGGAAGCAGTGGACCGACGAGCACCGAACAACTCGAAAAACAGGCACTGGACGACAGAAGGTGACGTCAGAGCGCGATGATCGACACCTGCTCCGCATGGCGGTGAATGATCGCACAGCTTCCTCCAGGCAGCTGGCAGCACATTGGTCTACTGCTACAGGTGTACAATTGTCGGCTTCGTCAATTCGTCGTCGTCTGCTGCGCCGTGGATTGCGTGCAAGGGTGCCATTATACAGGATTCCCCTCACGGCGGATCATCGACGGCTGCGTCGGCAGTGGGCTCTTGAGCACAGAGACTGGCGAGCTGATTGGCACCAAGTTGTCTTTTCAGATGAATCACGCTTCAATTTGTGAACCCATGATGGCCGTGTTCGTGTTAGACGTTATGCCGGTCAACGCTGCCTTCCTGAGTGTATTATTGAACGACATAGTGGTCGAACACCCGGAGTTATGGTCTGGGGTGCGATTTCGTATCATGGACGATCCAATTTGATACGAATTGAGGGTAATCTCAATAGCAACAGATACGTCCGTGAAGTGCTACAGCCCGAAGTCGTTCCTTTCCTTCAAGGCATCCCTGGAGCTATCTTTCAGCAGGATAATGCACGCCCACATGTTGCGCGGACTGTTAGAGACTTCTGTTCAGCACAACGCATGCAACTTCTTCCTTGGCCTGCTTATTCGCCGGATATGTCGCCTATTGAGCACGTGTGGGATATGGTTGGTCGGCGTCTCACTCGTGATCCGCGTCCTGCAGTTTCCAAAGACGAACTTTGGTTGCGCATACAAGCGATATGGAATTCTCTTCCTCAAGCAGATATTCAACATCTGTTTGACTCCATGCCACGTCGTATAGCAGCACTTATTGCAGCGCGTGGTGGCTGCACCAAATACTGATTTCGGACGCTTAATTTGTTTCTTTTGTTTTGAAAATTTCATCATTTATTTGTATCAGTACAAGTCGTTTCTGCATTAAATTTCATTTGATTCTGATGATTCTTTCATGGTGTTGCATTTTCTACAAACAGCAGTTTATATACATAATATTTTTCATTTTTTTGGGAAAATTCTTGAGCGGCAAGTAGTTTATAAATAGTATATAGTATGTAATTTATATTTTACAGCATTTAATGTATTTGAATTACATGCAGGTTACACTAGCTGTACAGACTAAAATGAAATTAGTTTAAAAAATTTAATGTAAGTTTTTTTTTTGCTGGTAGTATTTAAAATTTTTGCTAATTTACTTATTTCGATGTTGTTCATTTCTAAAGTAGTTTTGAATATTAAATTAGTGGGTATTTAACACAAATTATGCATTATTTACAAGCCAATTACGTAATTTTTCATGTTCAAACATTATGTCACAAAACAATCTGATCTCATTTTTAATCGTATAAATTACGATGTATTTCGAAATATTTTTACTTCTGATAACTATCGCTTGCCTCGTTCGCAATCAGACCGTCCTGTTTAATTAAAGTGCCATTTTAAACATTTTCATCGCCAACAAAAAAGAACTAGAAATAAAAAAAAATGTATAATAAAGGATTTGGCGGAACCAAGCTCATTTAACCGATATGTTTTAATGTCTTGTTCTTTGAAAGACTCAGTACGATTTTCAAGATTACTATGTCACTTTGTTATGCTTCATTTAATCTTTTCATTCACAATATGCGAAGTTTACTTTCAACGCCCAAAAAGATTTAAAACTTGTGGAAGAGAATTTTCTAGAGAATAAAAACTTTCTCTCAGCTGGGGAAAATGATAAAAGTAAATATAATGGAGGTTTATTGATAAAAACTAAATTTCAAATAGATTTCAATCTGTTTTAATCGTGTTATAATAATATTAAAAAAAAGAATTTAAGTCAGAGATCCGAACACGGTACAGTTCCACTCTAAATATCTCAACAAAAATAACACAAATCATGCCTGAATAATATTTGTAAATTTAATGTTAGTGTATATTCTTTTTTTTAAAAAAAATATTATAACATTACCTTGACAATTAATATGGTACAGTTCGAGTCTAATTATCTTAAGGAAAGTAGAGCACATTATGTTACCACTGTTATTATGTATATTTATAAATTTAGTGATATCTTATATTGTTTTTTCAAAAAATAATATAACATTTTCTTCACAATTATCTAAAATTTGTTACATAGTTAAGCAATCGTAGTTAGAATTCACATAAAAAAGTTAAAATTTTCGCTCAGCTGGGGAAAACGATAAAAGTAAATATAATAGAGGAATAATAGAGGTTTATTGATAAAAACTAAATTCCAAATAAATTCCAATCTGTTTTAATAGTGTTATTATAATAATATTGAAAAAAAAAAGAATTTAAGTCAGAGGTTCGAACAAGGTACAGTTCCACTCCAATTATCTCAACAAAAATAACACAAATCATGCCTGAATAATATTTGTAAATTTAATGCTAGTGTATAACTTATTTAAAAAAAATATTATAACATTACCTTTACAATTCATATGGTACAGTTCGAGTCTAATTATCTCAAAGAAAGTAACGCACATTATGTTAGCACTGTTATTATGTATATTTACAAATTTAGAGTTATCTAATATTGTTCTTTAAATAAATAATATAACATTTTCTTCACAATTATCTAAAATTTGTTACATAGTTAAACAATTGTAGTTTGAATTCATATAAAAAAGTTACAACTGATAAATATTTAAATATGAAACAAATTGCACAATAAGCGCTTAAAAAATATCAAGGGAAAAAAATATTATAATAATATTGAAAAAAAAAAGAATTTAAGTCAGAGGTTCGAACACGGTACAGTTCCACTCTAATTATCTCAACAAAAATAACACAAATCATGCCTGAATAATATTTGTAAATTTAATGCTAGTGTATAACTTATTTAAAAAAAATATTATAACATTACCTTTACAATTCATATGGTACAGTTCGAGTCTAATTATCTCAAAGAAAGTAACGCACATTATGTTAGCACTGTTATTATGTATATTTACAAATTTAGAGTTATCTAATATTGTTCTTTAAATAAATAATATAACATTTTCTTCACAATTATCTAAAATTTGTTACATAGTTAAACAATTGTAGTTTGAATTCATATAAAAAAGTTACAACTGATAAATATTTAAATATGAAACAAATTGCACAATAAGCGCTTAAAAAATATCAAGGGAAAAAAATATTATAATAATATTGAAAAAAAAAAGAATTTAAGTCAGAGGTTCGAACACGGTACAGTTCCACTCTAATTATCTCAACAAAAATAACACAAATCATGCCTGAATAATATTTGTAAATTTAATGCTAGTGTATAACTTATTTAAAAAAAATATTATAACATTACCTTTACAATTCATATGGTACAGTTCGAGTCTAATTATCTCAAAGAAAGTAACGCACATTATGTTAGCACTGTTATTATGTATATTTACAAATTTAGAGTTATCTAATATTGTTCTTTAAATAAATAATATAACATTTTCTTCACAATTATCTAAAATTTGTTACATAGTTAAACAATTGTAGTTTGAATTCATATAAAAAAGTTACAACTGATAAATATTTAAATATGAAACAAATTGCACAATAAGCGCTTAAAAAATATCAAGGGAAAAAAATATTATAATAATATTGAAAAAAAAAAGAATTTAAGTCAGAGGTTCGAACACGGTACAGTTCCACTCTAATTATCTCAACAAAAATAACACAAATCATGCCTGAATAATATTTGTAAATTTAATGCTAGTGTATAACTTATTTAAAAAAAATATTATAACATTACCTTTACAATTCATATGGTACAGTTCGAGTCTAATTATCTCAAAGAAAGTAACGCACATTATGTTAGCACTGTTATTATGTATATTTACAAATTTAGAGTTATCTAATATTGTTCTTTAAATAAATAATATAACATTTTCTTCACAATTATCTAAAATTTGTTACATAGTTAAACAATTGTAGTTTGAATTCATATAAAAAAGTTACAACTGATAAATATTTAAATATGAAACAAATTGCACAATAAGCGCTTAAAAAATATCAAGGGAAAAAAATATTATAATAATATTGAAAAAAAAAAGAATTTAAGTCAGAGGTTCGAACACGGTACAGTTCCACTCTAATTATCTCAACAAAAATAACACAAATCATGCCTGAATAATATTTGTAAATTTAATGCTAGTGTATAACTTATTTAAAAAAAATATTATAACATTACCTGGACAATTAATATGGTACAGTTTGAGTCCAATTATCTCAAAGAAAGTAGCGCACATTACGTTAGCACTGTTATTATGTATATTTATAAATTTAGTGATATCTTATATTGTTCTTTAAAATAATAATATAACATTTTCTTCCCAATTTTCTAAAATTTGTTACATAATTAAACTATCGTAGTTTGAATTCATATAAAAAAGTTACAAGTGATAAATGTTTAAATATGAAACAAAATGCACAATTAGCGCTCAAAAATATCTAAGGAAAAAAATAAAATTATATTATACATATTATCTAATAATTATAAGAGTTTTATAATATTGTAAAAACTCCATAACAGAGGCATATATGGACAAAAATTAAACTTTAAATTAATTTTAATACGATTTACGTGCGTTCTTAAAATATAATTATATAACAGGAATTTAAGTTAGAGATTCAAACATGATGCAGTTTCCCAACAAAACATGATGCAGTTTAATTATCTCAACAAAAATTACATAGATTGCGTATACACTGAATAATATTTATAAATTTAAGGTTATCTTACATTGTTTTAAAACCATTAAGCTTGAGTCCTAGCAAGCGAAGATCCGATCACTAGATCAAAAGTTATTCAGAGTTGTCCTTTATTTTTGGCGAACAGTGCAAAGCAGTTTTTTCGTTTCGACAAATCATGCTACTACTGCTTAGCTATGTGGCGAATCATTTTTACTCTATGAATTTTGATATTAAAAAAAATATAAATAAATAAACTGATATGTATTCTAGTAACACACCGAAAACAAATTATTAAAAAATGAACTTAACAAAACATATTTACATAGTTTTATTTAAATATATATTAATTATGAACATTTTTGAAATAACAAAACTAACTTTTACCTTCAGTTACACTCCATTAAATGAACTAATATAGAAGCTTTTAACCATGTAACGTTGAATAATAATTCAATTTTTCGTAATTTTTCCTGCATGTAGCCGATGAATATGTAGCTGATATATAAACAGATCTTATGCATAAATTATTGTTGAGAGAATATTATTTTAGCAACGGGAAAAAATTATTTTGCATTTATTAACTTAAATAATCATAAAAAAATTCATTGATGCATTAATTAACTTAAAAATGAAAGTTTAGTTTTTAACCTTCTTGCTTCAATATGCTTACATTGTTCCCATCGTACTATAGATGCAATTAAGCGCTATTAGTTTTTGTCTTTGATTAATCCCAATCAAGAAGGTTTCCTAGTCTACGTCCTGTTAAATAAAAACAATATCGAGTACATCGTCGTAGTGGCACTTTAATTTTGAAAAACAATTTATTCGTGTTACGAAATTTAAACCTATCTTTAAATGAAAAAAAAAACATAAATCAATAAATTTTTAGAGGAAATTCCCTTACACTTTAAAATAAAATCAAGCCAATGAAAAATCGATTTTAAAAAATAGATTTAGAGCTTATTTTTAAATTTGTCACCAACCTCTATTCTTCAATTTCTTTCTAAGTGTCTTGGAACAATTATGACAAAATTGATTGTCTGTGCTAGTTGAAATAAAGGCTGTTAATCACAGCGTGGTGTAAAATAAAAGAAACAAGTAAAAAAAGAAAGAATAAAAATAAAATAATTACCGTTACATTTACACTTTAAGACAAATAAATAAATAAACCCATTACACAACATGCAAACAAAGTACAAAATTGTCAAAACTTTTTTAAAAGCATTTGAATTTTTTTGTGTGGAAATATTGTATTTTTAATTGCGGATATTTTAAATTTTAAGAAGAACACTTTTACCTCTTTTCAATTTCTTAAAAGTTCATAAATTTCTATAATATACTGATATGAATCTTTTGTTTTGAACTTTAGGCTGTAACAGATAAAATTGTTACTTCATTAAAATTAAAATTACAAAATTCCAACTAAAAAAAATCATTTTTTCTAAACATAGAAATAATTAAATTTTCGTTCAAAAGATATACAAAATTATCAATCTATGGTTTGAGACAAAATATGAATAAAGTAGAGTACAGTTGAAAAAAAATACAGTTTTTTTTCTAATTTAACATTTTTTTAAATTAGTATCACCTTTCATAATTGATCTTAAGGAAACAGTGAAAAAAATAATAAACAAATAAATAAATAAATAAGGCAGTTAAAAGCGTAAGAATCTTTATGTTAATATCACTTGTAGTGTATTTCATCAGATTATGAGAACATTTTAGCAAATCACAGGAGTTTTCACATATCCACAATATTTATTTAACCGAAACATAACTCCGTGTAAAAAAAATGTTTTTTTATTATTTAATTTTATAAGAATTGAAAAAAAAAATTTTTAAGGTACGCAAATCTATTTTAAATGACAAAACACAAAATTAATGTCATTTCTGACTAATAAGTTCAAATTTTGAAGACAATTGCATTTATAAAATTTAATTTCTCAAAAACTATTTAACAAACTTATTTAAAAAAAAAATTTTTTTTGACATTTAAAGTTACATAAAGATTTAGAATGACTAAAATATTAATTATGGCAAAATGCAAAAGTGAATTTAAAATTAAGGAGTTCAAGTTTTTGACCGCTTGTCCTTATTTTCCAGACCCCCAGATTCATTCAGAATAAAATTTACTATGGTTTTTATCATATTAATACAGTTTAAATATACTCTCAAATAAATAGGTTCAACATTGATCTACACACTGCAAAAAATTTTCGTATATCGTAGCACCAAAAATGGTGGCACTTACTTTACGTCAAAGTGGTGCTCCACTAAATCTTCCATTACACCAAGAATGTTCTTTTACACTACTTGGTATAAAGTAGACGCCACCCTTTTGTATTCAGCAGCATTATAATTTATAATAACAGTACGATAAGATACACATAAGAATCAGTAAATTTATTTTTGCAATGCAGAAAAAAGTAAGAATCATTAATTTAGAATGCATATTTATATATATCCTCTAATTCTTAAAATAAAATGAATTTGTGAATCAAACATGCACGTAGCTTGAACAGAATAAAGATGAATTCGAATTCAGATAAACGAAATTAAAACGAATAAAAATTGCGCATTATGAAATCATTTGGTGCATTTCATAGGAATTTAAAAATTAAAATATAATTATCCTTATTGCGAAGCTAAAAGCTTACATAAATGTTTTATGGAAACCTTTTGTTTGGGTTGCTGTACAGCAGCATCAAAGACTTGGCACCACGGCAGCGTATATTCAAATGTTAACTATCTACAGACGATATTTAAGGTAAAAACTAGTTTATATGCTTTATTGTGTGTAAAAACTTGTAAAACTAGCAAAAAAATTATAAGGAATTTTTTTTATTTTTAAAATGGCCATTTTTAGTTAAAAATAAGGTATTTTTTGCATATAAGCTAAGCAATGTAAAAAATCTATGTCTATCCCCCAAACTAAACTTCCTTTGAGGACTGTATTTGAAAGGCTATTAACTATGTTTTGAACTATTATCTTAAAAGCAAATGGACATAATATTGAGTTACAGATCAATGTAATTTAAAAAAAAAATCGAATTTTAAAAATTTCCGGACTTGTTTGGGCAAAAAACATATGCATAAAAAGGAAAATTTTTTACTTTTTTTCTCTTAGTCTGTAATTCAAAACATGTGTGCTATAATCATAAACACTCATTAATAATTGTAGACAATGATTTTAAAAACAACATGCGACATCGTGTTCAAGGTGGTGTAAAATGTTTAAAAATCTGATTTTGAGATAAACGCATTTAATGACTTAAAGTCACTAGTCCATCCACTGTTGTCAAATTGCACAAAAACTGCTATAAATTTGTAAATATTTGGAATACAAACAGCAGAAAAGTATTTTTAGAAAGTTTCTAGTTCAGGGATTTAAAATGTATAATAAACTCAATTTCGAAAATTTTGTTCAAAACTATGCCAGATGCCTTAAAGTTCGCCTACATGGATGTTTTCGGTAGTGAAAATAATAGGTCTCGTTTAGAGTAAATTGGCCAGATTTTGGTACACTTATTCCATTACAAGTGTTTGGATTTAAATTACACCCTTTTAAATTGTAAATAAAAGTTTTGCTTGGGGTTAATCAGTTATAAACGTTATACAACTTTTTGGGTTAGTCAACATCATATTTAGAAAGATATTACACCACAGTCTTTATTGTGTATTAATCCTTTAATTAATACAGTGCAGTTATTAAACTGTTTTAAAAATATCCAATTCACCAACCTTTTACCTTGTAGATCAAAATCAGAGACTTATTCCTCTTTTTTGTAAATTTCATAAACCCAGATAATGCAGCATAGGAGTAAGTTTCTAAATATAAAAAATTAGACCACAAATGCTTTTCCTTTTCTCAAAACTGTGGCTTTTCTCCATATTGACGCATTGCTCCATTTCCTGAATAAACATAGAGGAAACTGACTTAAGATAGGCTAAATTTGACCTAACGTTCATGAGTAAACTCACATCAATTATGAAAATAGCATATTATTCACAAAAAAACATCATTTCATGGACCACAGAGCCTTTGAAAAACAGCCTTAAGAAAAATAAATAATCGTTGTGGTTAATAGAATCAAAATATCTGGTATTTAAACCATTTAATTGGTATTTTCTCCTTTCATATTGTAATGATTTACAGGAAATTCTGACTTAAATTAGAGTTCCTATTAAATCTCATTAAGCTTAAAGTACAAAACTTAGTCTAAATGTGTAAAAATGATAGGGATTCTTATAGTTATAGGTAAAAAAAAGTTCAACTAACAATAATTAATTAAAGAACAATATAAAAATATATTTAAATTACATAAAAGAAGTATATGATGTGTTACATTTTTATATACCAATTTTATTATTCCTTCTCCAATTTTTAAATTTCACCAAATTTAGAAAATGACTAATAAATGATACAGGGGGAAATTATTAAACTATATAGGAAAAGCATTTCAGGTATAAAAAAACATATATGTGGTTAATAAAATTAAAATATACTGCTTTTAAAAAATTCATTCAGTAATATCACTATTTATATAATAACGGTCTATTGAGATTTCTGGTTTTAAAAATTATAGTTCTTACTATCACAAATTTTGCAAAAAGTTAATACTGAAAAGTGAATTTAACTGAATAAAGCATTTTTCTGCCATCGTCAAAGGTATCGTAGGTATCTACCTTATTTACTAAATACTATAGAACATTATTTTATTGTTAATTTTACCAAAGCGCTTCAGTAAAAATCACCAGAGCTTTATGGTGTTCCCATAAAGCCAGAAAAAAGGTAAATTTTACCATATTCTGGTAGTTTTCACCATACTTTTTTCTCAGTATAGAATAGTATGTATTTAATGGACATAAAAGAGCAGCAGTAAATAGTAATTAATGATAAAAATGGCGAAATACACATAATTTAAAATCAATTCAATTAAATAAATTCGTCTTCCTTCGATACTTAAAAATATGAAAATTAAATTATAATAATGTTTCAAAAGTGAGAAGTTTAACTAAAACTGTTTAGGGAAACTGTCATACACTTAACAGCGTTATTTATTATGATGATGCGGTTCAGTAAATAATCCTCTCTACACAAAATCCTCAGTAGAAGATAATGCTTAGGTAACGCTTGATTATTTACGTTATCTAAGGATTACATAAAATGAGAGTAATCATAAAAGAAAAGAAGAGCTACGAAAGGTCTGCGATGTTACGAAAAATGTTGTTCATTCAACCATGTTACTCAAAAAAAATCGCACGAATTTACTTTCTCTCTATATTTCTTTTTCATTAACAAAAAAAATCCTCCTAAACAATTCTATTTTCCATTAAAAACAATATTTTTTTATTATTTAAACTCATTAAAGTTTGCATTAATAAGGCATTGATGAATGCTCAGTAAATTTTACGCATTATTAACTTCATTAGGCACAAAGAATTCAATCATATTAAGATAAAATCAGTATGACGCAAAAATTTTGAAAAATTACTTAAATTTTTAATTTTGCCATAATTTAATTTTCATTTGATCACTTTCAGCAATTATGCATCAATGATATTTATCTTACATTTTACAATGTGCTGGTGGAAGTTCAATGAAGAATAAAAGAAATTTCTCATTTTCCTGTATATTTAAAGACATACTTATAAATTTGACAAACTAAATTTCATCCTCTATATTTTTTCAAATTACAAACTTTTAAACTTGCTTAAGAAATTATAACTTCCACTATGCAGTCAAGTAAAAAAATTCATCTTGTAGTATTGTTTCTTTAAAAAAAAAATACTCGATTTAAAAAAAATGAAAACACGAAATCATTTGATTGTACATTCAGGAGATATTTTTTATTTATATATGTCAAATTGGTTTTGGGATATATTGAAATTCTATGATAAAATAATATAAAATATTCCTACATTTTAAACTGTAAGAACGCTCTTTATACTTAAAAACCATTCAGAAAATCAAATAAATGCCTTCATTAATATTCTTACTTCACATTCAAAATGTGTTTGTGAAAGCTACAGAAATAGCAAGAAACCTTTAAGAAAAGACGTTTAAAACAGGACTTTCGTTTAAAAAAATTATCTTTCCTAATGTGACACTTAAGTTAGATAGCAGAGTATTCAATTATTTCAGTCTTTATCAGCCAATTTTGCTTATTTGATTATTTTATAAATACTTATTTTTTCACTTTATCGGTAATATACATACGAAATATAATATAGATAAGTTGTGAAATTACAAAAAAATTTCATAGATATTTCTATGGTCAAAAGTTAATTAAAATGCCATAAGGTTTAAACGTAGGTTCCTTTTACAGATAATTTAGAAGAAATACTACACAGTAAAAAAATCAGAATATAATTCTGGGAAAAAAGTAACATTTTAGTAAGACAATTTTTTTAAAATGTGCTAGAAATGTATAAGAAATATTTTTTTTAATATTATTTATTTAATTAGGTAATTTAGTTTCAGATACTTAATAGAGAGCTGGCATGAATTAACCCGAAAAAGAGAGTGAACCTCTTCCCCATTTAAAGCCCAATAAGCACAACAATTAAAATATAAATTTGACATCAGAATATACATTCGTTATTATTCAAATTTTTTAATTATCAGAAAAAATCTATACGATTTCATATTAGCCAAATCTCATTCACTACTGCTTTTGCAAGCTAAGTAAAATTATATGAATACTACGAAACAATGATACATTGTAAAGAATGCCAATAATGTTTTAAAACAGGTCATAAATGATTATCAACATATTATGTGGCTGTAGAAAAATAGATTATCAGAAAATAAACTTGTGAAGTTCATCAGGAAGTGTGTTATGACGCCGTAACATGTTACAGTCAAGTACGACTAACTTGTTGCGAGGAGTTTTAATTCAGTATATAAACCCACCGATGTCAGTTTGTCCGTATCAGTGTCTATCAAGCTTTAAGTTCTCAGCCAGCTCTGAAGTAAAAAGAGGTATATCTACTGTTCTGTTTTATAAATTGTGTGTGAATTTACTTGGATAAAACGTACAAAAATGGATAAGTAACATTTTGCAGATATCGTTTCATTTTAGCTTTAATATCTACATTAGCCTATTTTAGGTACAAATATAATAGTAATAAAGTTTTTAGTAATAACATAATTGATATATTTAGCCTTACGCTCCTTAATTGATCCATTTTTTAAAATCAAAACTAGTTATATGTAAAATTTGCATAGTTAAAGTACATATTCGCCTTATTTATTCAAACATGGTAGTTATATACGTAAAAGCAGCTTTTTAAAACTCAAAAAATTGAATGCAATTAGATGGATGTAATATTGTTAATGTACTTACTTTATAACGTCTGTTTTTTTTTCTTCAACCAGTTTTTAAATTTCAATTTTATTTTTCCCCTTTATGCTAACAATTTTTACTAGAATTTTAGTTCAAGCAGAGAGATAAAAATAGTTAATTATTCGATTTTATTTCCCAGAATTTTGCGTTGATTTCATCACTCTAATTTTATTCAGATTACCAGTATTAGAATAAGAATTCGTAGTTTGTTAAGAATTCATTTTTTATTATACCCAATTTTACGTAAGAGTTGCTACAATTTTTTCCATTAAGAATTTAAAGAAATAAATAACATTTATTTTTCATTTGATTTTTCATCACTGAAAAACTAATTAAAAGATAAGTATGATTAAAAATAACCTTTCCTTTTATTTTTTAAAATAATATACTAAATTAATATCCCCTTCATTTTTTAAAAAAATATATTGAATTCATAATAAATCAAAGTTCAACAGAACTTATTTCTTTTCCTCGAAAGCTTGCATTGAAATTAAAAAGATAAAAATACCCTAAAAAGAAATAACAGCAGAAAAAATTAGAAGTATTTGTATGCAACTGACAAGCATCGTTAATAATAACATAATTTTTTTATTCCCTATAATTTTCGGTTTAGTTGCATTTGAATGTAATATAAACTAATAAAAAACAGAAAAAAAATGAATTAATATTATAATCGTATAATATATAAATATAAGGTTTATAATAGTAATTGTAAAGTTTAAGTAAATAGTCATATTTTGTGTAGTTATTTTAAATCTTCGAATTTTTCCCGACAGACGCTGTTAAACTAACAACTAACATAATAAGTATTTTTGCTGTACCTACAAAGGAAATATAACTGTTTAGTAAAATGATTTTTATACGCAGCAGATCAATTTCAATTATCAAATTTACTATTTTCATTTATCTTAAATAACATAATGAAACGTTTTAGAGATGACTTAAATATTATTTTAACTTATAAAAGGGATTTTTGCGATATGCTTATTATTTCTAACGAAAGAAATTGGATAAAGAATTTTCTGTTAAAACTATTGTTACTTTACTGCAATAAATAAATTTAGAAAAAAAAACTTGAAAAAACTCAGAAATTGTTTTTGTGATAGGAGGAAGAAACAAAAAAAAATTCTGAGACAAGAAAAGCATCTTAGTTCTTTTAAAGGAAATATAATTTAATAAATTTTTATATTTTTAGTCAATAATATAATATTAGTTTTTACTTCCAATTTTATTATCATGACTAATGTGTTTCTTTTGTCCCTAATTTCTGTAATTCGAGACTCGGTGGCTCACCAATCAGGCACCGCAGGTTCAAATATCAACGATAGAACATCAATTCGATTTCTACTTTTCACTCGCACCGACCGCAGTGCTGATACAAAATATCATCAGTGGATGACGGATAATGGATTTAAATCCCTTTACCGTCGGGTTAACGATAAGAGGTTTTCGTGGTTTTCCTCTCCATGCAACGCAACAGCAAAGTTTGAAATAAAAACTCCATGATTTTAATTTTTTAACAATGTATGCTCTGGAAGTACCCTTGTCTGCTGGATAGGGCTTAATATACAAGGCTACAGAGCTGGACATTAATAGTTGTAAACTCAAAATTGAGTTAGATTTCAACACCGATTATAAAATAAAAATCTACCTATATTTCATATCTGAATAAATATAATTAACTAATTAAAATGTTAGAAAGTTGTTGAAAGTTCCTGCAAAACTTCATAAATACTTAAGATTTTTATTATTTTTTTTCAGATGGTGCTCAACATGAAGGCCAGTTTGGTCTTCTTAGTAATGTTGGTTTACCTGGTTTCTGCTGATCCTATACCAGAGCCAGGACCAGAACCGCAGTAAGTTTTGTTATAATGAGTATATTTTGTTACGTAAATAAAAAAAAGGAAATTAGGGAATAAGTTATAAGAGTTGCAATTTAATTTTGACGCAAACGTTAAAGAAATACTGACAAATTTTTTCTTCTGATTTTCTATTATAGAGTCTTCAAAATTAAATGCATTTAAAATTTATCTAATATTTATTTTGTATAAATCACTTGTTTTACATGCTGTAAAAACGCAGCTGACATTTAGTATAGAAACGAAATTAACAAAGAATATAGGTCATATTTCATAACAATTTACTAGATCTTAGTTAACAAAAACTACATATTAGGTTAAAAATATGTCTCATGAAATACCTGATACACATTAGATATTTTTTCTGAAATGAATGAAATTTGCATTCAGCGCAGAAAAAAAATGGGATACCTTAATAACTGTTGATCAAATGATCGATCTTTCGAGAATTAATATGCAATCTTAACAGTTCGATCGGCTAACCTTAAATGCGCTACACAGTAAAAAATTCCGGATCTAGTCAAATTACGGTATAAAGTACTGGTTGCATCGTCCGTGAAGTCCATTTTAGTGTAAAGTATTATACTGTTTTTCACAGTCATATTTATTTAATTCGTGTGATTCTGTGATTTTACGGTAATTTGTACCATAAAAATTAGGGTACATTAGATTTTTTGTTTCACAGCATGTTCCGGAAATAAATTTTGGGTAAAAAAGAACCAGCTCTATGAGTTTCTATATTTTTTACAGTTATTTGATCTGAAATTTTTCACAGTGAAATTAATTTGTATACAGGACATTTTAAGTTATGAAATCAGACAAAAGTATTTCTTCTAATTAAATATGCCTTTTCTCTCGATAGAATTAAATTTTTCAAATTAAAAAATGAAGAGTAGCCATCATTTAGAAAATATCACCCCTATCGTTTTTCAAGGAGAGCATTCAAAAATTTGGAGTTTTTGTACCATTAAAATAGCTTTTTAGTTCTTGGAAATCTAACCGTTAATCTAACCGTTGGAAATCTAACCAATGTTTATGTTATTCTAAACCTATATATTGCATAAATCTTATAAAGTATCCTAAAAGAAATTTACTTAGCGCATTGTGTATCCTTGTTGCTACTATTTACAAAAAACATTATTTTATTTTTATTTTTAGTCATCATGAAGAAAAGAAGCAGGTTATTGTTATAAAAGATCAAGCTGAGCATCATCATCACCATCACCACCATCATCATCATAAACATGGTCATGACCATAAGCACGGGCATGAACATAAGCATGATCACAAACATGGTCATGATCATCATCACAAGCATGGACATGATCACAGTCACAAACATGGACACGATCATCTCCACAAACATGGGCATGATCATCATCACAAACACGGGCATGATCATCACCATAAACATGGTCATGATCATCATCACAAGCATGGACACGGACATCACCATAAACATGGTCATGATCATCACCACAAACACGGCCATGATCATCACCACGGACATGACCATCATCATAAGCATGGACATGACCACAAACATGGACATCATCACCTGCACAAACATGGACACGATCACCATCACAAACATGGACATGATCACCATCACAAGCATGGACACGATCACCATCATAAGCATGGACATGACCATCAACACAAACATGGACATGATCATCATCACAAACATGGCCACCATCATCTTCACAAGCATGGGCATGATCACCATCACAAGCATGGACATGACCACCATCATGGCCATAGCCACCATCACAAGCATGGACATCATCACGGCCACCATCATGGACATCATCACGGCCACCATCATGGACATCATCACGGCCACCATCATGGTCATGATCACCACCACAAGCACGGACATGATCACCACCATAAACACGGACATGACCACCATCACAAGCACGGACATGATCATCACCACAAACATGGACACGGCCACAATCACAAGCACGGACATGACCACGGACATCATCATAAACATGGACATCATCACGGCCACCATCATGGACATCATCATGGTCATCATCACGAAATCAGTCACCATCACGGTCACCATGGTCACAGTTTGGGTGGATCCAGTTATGGCGGTCTTGGTGATCATAGTGGTTTCTTTAATCTTGGAAGTGACTTTAAATTGTAAATTCAGAGATAAAATGACTTATTTAACTAAAGAAAGTGGCAACATCTTAACAGGTAAACATCAAGCACTAGGGGTATTTCCAATGGTCAGGAAGTTTGATAGGAGTATGCCTCTAGCTTTCCATCATCCATGCATATTTTATCATTAAATAGTAGATAAAGTGTATTAATAAATCAAATGTTTTTTAAGGATGAAGGACTATGATCAGTTTTGTCCCCCTAGCTCATATGGTATTATTTATTGTCCTGGGAACGGTGTTTATAATCGCTTTAAATCTAAATCTTTTATAAATCATTGCACAATTAATTAAAAGTTTGATAACTCATTATAATATTATTTATATTGAAACACACTGTGATAGCAGGATATTCATTACTAGCACAAAGAACAACCATGTGTTGTTACAGCCAAATAATTGTTTGGTGATGATAATTTTTCTTTTAAATTATTGATATTTATTTATTTATGATTTCGTGTATAAGTGTATGAATGTGACATTCTTTTGTGTAAATTAATCGGCTGATGGTTGAATAAAAATATAGGTTTGCTAAAAAAAATGTTTTATTTATTTACATAGTCCATATTAGTAGAATATTCAGAAGAAAAAAATATATGTATTGCGAACAGCTTAACTGTTTTTCATATGTGATATACATCTTCTACATTCCTCTCTGTTGACTTAATTTCTTTCAATTTAAAATTTAATCAACTCAAAATTTATTAAAATTTATTATTAACCAAATTTATTATCCAGAAGAACAACCACATCATTTATAATACAATTAATCTTAACAATGAACTAAAGTTGTGATTTTAGTCAGCAAAAGATTTTTGCAAGTTGCTCTTCAAAAAGTTTTTCCATAAGTATAGGACCTAATCAATCACATAAATTTTTTTCTCCCAAACGATATTATTTTTCAAACCAAAATTACGTTCATAAAATATTTGATATTTTTCACTAAAATATTTATTTAATTATTCATTAGTTAACGGTATTGCCAATATTTCACTTTAAAGAACAATAATTTTGTCAAAATTTGTTGCGAACTTAAACGCGGATAAAACCTGTCGTTAACAAGTTCTTTAAAAGTTTGTTCTTCGTTATAATTTTTTTCTAATATAATTCATTAAAAGCTTTGATAATAGATAGTTGACATTGAAAATTAAAAAAAAAAACGCTTTATTACAAAATAGAATTTAACTTTTTAAAAAATTTTCAATTTTGTAATAAATAGTAGTTTTTCAAAAATTTAGTCATTTCAAGTTATTTTCATATTATAATCATCCTATAATTTTAGGTCATGATAGGTTAGGCTAGGTTTGTAACTATTTGGTTAGTATTTCTTTTTTCAAAATGATACTTGCCCTTGATTAGATAAAGTTATAATAAAGTTTACGCTGCATTCTTTACAAATTGAAACAAAATAAGTTAAACAAAAATTTATGGCATTATTTATAATCTGATTAAAACCTATAGACATTTACTTTTCTGTTTACATATTGCTTAGTTAAAATTTATGTTGTGAAGAAATCGTACAATATCCGTAAATTGAACACTCTTTTTATTTTTAGCATTTATCTAAAAGTATGAATATTAAAAAGGAAAATTTTGTGTAAAATAAGGGTATTAGGTAAAAGTAGGCTTGCCAAAATTGAAATCTTCGTGAAAAATACCCAGACAGAAGCACAACGTTACAAAAAACGTTACTTCGTTTTTTTGAATTTTTTACCTGCTTAAATTAAAACTACGCCATGGATAGAAAATTTTGTAAAAGTTTGCATGTCCTGTTTGTTAATCCAACAAAATACATGTCCGAAAAAAGTTTCCCGGGTTAAAAAAATGCTTAAAGCATGTCAATGAAATAATTTGGACATATCTATCAGTAATCTATCTAACGAATTCTCTGATATTAATAGAATTATATGTACATTAACATTTTTATTTGTAATAAGTAAAATTATTCAACATTTTTAACAAGGAAATGTTAAGTATGAATGAGTAGTATTGCTGGAGTACCATGGTAGTATATGGTGCATTGCTCAACGGTTATTTTACATGAAAACACATCAAAGGAACTAATTTTCTGCTGTTGCAAAAGCTAATATAAATTTCTTGTTTTACACCTAATTCGCATTAGCTAATCTAAATGCAATGCATTATTATAAGCAAACAAGCATTATTAACAGCCGATTTAAACTCTATTGGCAAATGCAAGGCTTCAACATGTATACGTCGTCACGAGTAAAACATTCAAGGTTCAATGGGCGAAAGCTTGAAAGTTCTACCTCACCAATGCTTCTTCTCATTTAATTATTTACTTTTCTGACTGCCCCGAGAAAAATTTAACAGTCAAAACTACGAAAAAATGAGGAAATTTGCAGTGTATCTAATTCTATACAAACACCAAAAAACTCAGTAATTTTTAACGAAGTACTTTGATAATGATTTTGCTAAGATCAACAATAAATATGGTTTCATAATAAATGATAAATTTCGGTAAATGTAATAAAATTTGGTAATTTTATCATGATTCATTAGAGCAGAACATAAATCACTTACTTGGTTGGATTTACTTTTCAGTTTTGTATTTACTAAATGTGTGGTAATAAGAACAATGATTTTGAAAACCAGAATTCCTGGTTGACAGTTACTATTTGAACGGAAAAATTACCAAATGAATGGTTTAAAAACCGTAAATTTCAGTTTATAAACCAAAATTATGCTGAATTTTCTTACCATAAATGTCATTACTATACAGGGCGGTAATTCTACCAGATTTCTTTTTCTGCACGTGAACAAGCTGCATCGCTAAGCAATATCAATTCGATTCATCTCCCTAGATCTTCTCTCACAGGCAAATTCAAAAGTTCCAATTAATGATCTAATGATCCATCAGTCGCAATGTTCAATTGCAAATGATGAATCTAAGTTTGAAGATTCTAAACCAGTTTTTCTGGCATTTAATTGTTAATTTTCTCCCTGATAAAGCTGCATCAAGAGAGAATTCATAGGATATTTCTATGTCCGACCGGAAAATGGAGTAAAAATAAATGTCCAATTGCAATTTTTACATAAACTGGAATTACGGGCAGTATATTTTACATTACCCACACCATACATTAATTAAAACAACTACAATGGTTATCGTTTGAAACTTGAAATGTTCAGATTAGGAATCTACTCAAAATTTTTAAACCTATCAGAGAGAAAACAATAGTATTTCAAAACTTTTAACATAATATATATATTTTTTATGCTACGTTTCAAACATAAACTATACAGTGAAACGTAAAACTATGCATACCCTAGGAATTTCTGTTAAATCTAATTTTTAATATGATCTTTAGTAAATATATTAACTGCATTGAAAAAAGAATATTGAAAGAGATTATTTAAAAATCAAACAATTAAAAGGCACATGTTGGATAACTTATGAAAAAAAAATTGCAAAATACCTTTCATGAAAAACAAATTTTAATTTCCCAATTTTCAACAAAAACGTATTTAATAATCGCATAAATTCTTCGATTAATGAAGTAAATTTTTTTTGCATATTATTAGAAATGCTTAGAATGAAATAGTTGCAAAATCAGTTTTATGCCAGCCGTTATGAGTTTCTAGTTGCAATTCATTCTTATTATTATATGGCGACTGTCCACAAACAAACATTTTTTTAAAAATTTTTCCAAATGTTTTCCATTAGATTTTGGTCAGGGTAGTAAGATGTAAAATTCATAACGTCAATTTTACTTTGTTTGAGCCAGCTATTAGTTCTTGTTCTAGAATGTATGAAAAGGTTTACTTGTTGAAAAACAAGCTTAGAATTTTTATACCTTTTCAGAAACGTTGTGTGTTTGTCTTTTAGAGCTATTTGATAGTCCTTGCTCATCATTGTATAAAATGAAGGCAAAGTTAAGTATACCTTGTTTACTATAAATTCTTCAAACGTCATGATGATTTCTCCCGAAAAATTTCTTTTTGAAAAATATTTCTTGTCGCAATACTCATCTGATCTGCCTTTTTTAACCACTAAAAACAGTCTATAAGAGACTATACAGAAAATAATGTTTTAATTGCAACAAGAATTGGTTTCCTCGGTTTACTTTAGGCTCCCCAAAACATTATGACTTCTCAAGGAAAATATTTTTTTAATTTATCTTAAATAATAAGAATATTCATGT
Source organism: Parasteatoda tepidariorum (assembly GCF_982258835.1). Lineage (NCBI taxonomy): Eukaryota > Metazoa > Arthropoda > Arachnida > Araneae > Theridiidae > Parasteatoda > Parasteatoda tepidariorum. Next base: position 58,644,876 of record NC_141756.1, read on the forward strand.
GATCCGTCTAAACGACTTTTTTTTCAGGACTAAAAGCAGTCTATAATGAAATATAATGCAGGAATAACATTTTCGTTACAACAAAAATTGATGTTCTGATACTTGTGAATCGGTGCTGATTTTTTTCGACAGAAGTTTAGTCTTGAAACTTTGTGATGAGATTTAACTCTTCATTTTAGAAACCCCAATGTCTGAATTCCGCTTTGTTGCCCGAAGAACTGTATACGTAAAGGCATCAAGTTACTTTTCTCTTCTGACTTTATTAACATTTATCGACATATTTAATAATTGTTCGAATAACACTGACTTTATTAACATATATCGACATATTTAATTACTGTTCGAATAACACTGACTTTATTAACAGAACTTTATTAACTTAACTGACTTTATTAACAGATATCGACATATTTAACACTGTTCGAATAATATCACTTCTAAACGAAGAGAGTGCTTATGAGGATGACGTGTATATTTATTTAACTCACAATTGTGCTGTTTTGTCAAAAAAAAAAATTACTAGGTTTGCAATTGGTATAAATCTTAGTATACTGTAGCACTCTAGGCGAAAGCCATTTTATAGCACCCAAAAATTAAATTAGAATTTAAAATTTTTTAGAGGAACCGAGCAAAATAATAAGATTTATATTTTACCCCAAAAGAAATTAGAAGTTAAATTTGTGAAACAAACTCTACTTCAATTAATTGTGATCTTTTAATTAAATAATTTTACATTTCAATTATAAAATATAAAGTTATTATTGCGATCAATAACTTATTATTCAATCATTACTAGGGATCTTTTAATTAAATATTTAATTATGATGCAATACTATGTTTGTTGTCAAAAAATTATTAGTAGAAGTGAAGCGAACTGAGGGTGTAGATATTGCTTAACATATTGTGCTAATTTTTTTGCCTACCATGTGTTAATTTTAAGCGGCAAAATTCTGAATGGTATTCCTTAATATAAAAATATCCTAAAAGCAACCGCCATAAATAAAGATATGCTGAATAGAGAGTACGATGAAAACAAAGGTTAGTTTTCTATAATTATTTTGAGAAATATTGTTTATTTATTTTGCTATAAATAACATCACGGAAAATGATCCGCATCCCAGAAGAATGCATCGAACAGAGTATAAATTTCTTCCGTAGAAAAAGGACATTATATTTATTTGTGAACACTGAGGATTTTTATTTTGAAATTCTAAATTATTTGAAGACTAGAAGGTCTTGCAGTAATAAACCAGTTTCTTCTGAATTATTTCCCACTTTTTGATTTTACAGAGACCATACATATATAATTGTTACAAAGAAAGGTGGAAAATACAGATTTTAATAGGAAGCTCCGTTCTCTGCTTTCCACCCTCAACAAACCCCATAATTGTCTTTCGTTAATTATTTCTTTTTCTTACTTAAAAATCAATATTTTCCACAAAAGAAAATTAGATTTCGCCAAAAATTGCATAATTATTATAATTTTATGTAAGAACACTTAAAATGTTAAATGTAACAAAATAAACGACTCTCTGTACGTGAAAAATAATCAAATGTAAACGAAAAATTTTAAATTTTGGAAAGCAGAGTGCGTTGTTCAATAAGAAAACTAAATAAGAAGTAATTTCACTCATTAACTACGTAATAGCAGCTCAAATATGAAACAGTTTGCATCTATAGTAAATTAAGCCTTTTATATTTCTTTAAAAGTTTTCATATTAAATAATAAGACTTATATCTGGCTACAAGTTTTTCTCTAGACCGGATAGCATGGTTGGTAGGGCGTTGGACCCATGTTCAAGAGGTCGTGAATTTGATCCTCGTCTGTCAAATTGATGGTGGTTGGTGCAAGTTAAATCTATTGAGTCACAAAGTCTTCCAGTAACAAATAATTCTTCTGGGAGTACTGAATTGGAGATTGATCGTTCTCTGGTTCAGGTCAAAAGGAATATCTGTGAATGAATGGATGTATGAATGGATCCACTCTATATGCGGGTTGTGACATATGTGTGTAAAAAAATCGCACAAATTTACTTTCTCGCTACCTTCCTTTTTCATGAACAAAAAAAATATCCTAAGCAACTCTATTTTCCATTGAAATCAATAATTTTTTTATTATTTAAACTCATTTAATCTTGCATTAATAAAGAATTGATCCATGCTCAATAAATTTTACATATTATTAACTTTATTAGGCACAAAGAATTCAATCATATTAAGATAAAATCAGTAAAACGTAAAAATTTCGAAAAATGACTTCAATTTTTCATTTTGCCATAATTTAATTTTCATTCGATCACTTTCAGAAACTATGCAATGATATTTATCTTACATTTTACAATGTGCTTTTGAAAGTTCAGTTTTTTAATTCAAGAATTAAAAACTTTTCTCTTTTTCCTGTATGTCTAAAGACATATTTATAAATTTAATAAATTAAATTTCCTTCTCAATATTTTTTCATGTTACAAACTTTTAAAATTTGCTTAAGAAATTATAACTTAACCAATGTAGTCAAGTATAAAAATTCTCCTTATATTATTGTTCCTTTAAAAAAAATACTCGATTTAAAAAAAAAATTAACACACGAAATCATTTATATATATCATGTTACGAATTATTTATATGTCACGAATTATTTATATATGTCAAATTGGTTTTAGGATATATTGAAATTCTATGATAAAATAATAAAATATTCCTATATTTTTAACTGTAAGAACGCTCTTTATACTTAAAAACCATTCAAAAAGTCAAATAAATGCCTAAATTCCTATTTTTATTTCTCATTTAAAATGCATTTGTAAAGGTTATAGAAATAGCACAAACCTATAAGACAAGACATTTAAAACACGACTTGAGTTTTTAAAAATTATCTTTCCTACTGTGACATTTAAGTTAGATAGCAGAGTATATAGTGCCAGAAGAATGTGAAAAAGTTTCATGCGAAAATGTTTATTTTAATGTTAATGTGATGTATTTTAATGTAATGTGAATGTAATGTATTTTAATGTAATGTGAATGTAATGTATTTTAATGTAATGTGAATGTAATGTATTTTAAAGCGTGTTAGAATATGAAAATGTTAATGTATTTTAAGGTTATAGAAATAGCACAAACCATTAAAACAAGACATTAAAAACAGAATGAACAAACCTTTAAGACAAGACATTTAAATTTAAAAAAATTATCTTTCCTACCGTGACCGTAAGGTGCCTTCCCACCGTAAGTTAGATAGCAGAGTATATAGTGCCCGGAGAAGGAGAAAATGTTCAATTATTTCAGTTTTTATCAGCCAATTTTGCTTATTTGTTTATTTTATAAATACTTGTTTTTGCACTTTACCGGTAATATACATACGAAATATAAAATGTGATAAATTGTGAAATTACAAGAAAATTTCATAGACATTTCTATGGTCAAAAGTTAATTAAAATGCTGTAAGCCTTAAAAGGGGGTTCCTTTTACTGACAATTTAGAAAAAATACTACATTGTAGAAAAATCCTGATACAATTACGGTAAAAGGCATCGGTCTTCAGGGCGTCAGTACTCTTTACTCTAAAATCAATTTTTACCAGAACATGTTAAGGAACAAAAAAAAATATGTTATACTGAAATTTTTACAGTAATAATTACCGCAAAATTACTGAAATATTCTAATTAAATAAATATTACAGTAAAAATTAAGTTTTTAACGGTAAAATATAATTTCGGATGATGCACCCAAAAAGCCGGTACTGTATATCGTAATTTGATTTGGAATTTTTTACAGTGTATACACTTAAAGGCTTAAACTATCTATAATTATAAAACTGTATTAAAAAAATGCGCAAAAAAAGCATTTTTAAAAAGAAGTGTGATTTTCTGATTCAGTATTTTTAAAATATGTTAGAAATGTATAAGAAATATCTTTGCAAATTTAAACACAGCAGTGAAAATATAAGTTAGACATTAGAATATACATTCGCAATTTTTCAAATTTTTTAATTATGAAAAAAATCTATACGATTTCATATAAGCCAAATTTCCTTCACTATTTCTTTCTCAAAGTTCGTAAAATTATATAAATACTATGAAACAATGATGCATTGTAAGCAATACCAATAATGTTCATAAAACAGGTCATAAATGATTATCATCATCTTATTTGTTTGTAAAAAAATAGATTATCAGAAAATAAACTTGTGAAGTTCATCAGGAAGTGTGTTCTGACACCGTAACATGCTACAGTCAAGTACGACTAACTTGTTGTGAGGAGTTTTAATTCAGTATATAAACCCACCAATGTCAGTTTGTCCGTATCAGTGTCTATCAAGCTTCAAGTTCACAGCCAGCTCTGAAGTAAAAAGAGGTATATCTACTGTTCTGTTTTATAAATTGTGTCTGAATTTACTTGGATAAAACGTACAAAAATGGATAAGCAACATTTTGCAGCTATCGTTTCATTTTAGCTTTAATATCTACATTAGAGTATTTTAGGTACAAATATAATAGTAAAAAAATTAGTATTATAATAGTAATAAAGTTTTTAGTATTAACGTGCTTGATATATTTTGTACTACGCTTCTTAATTGATACATTTTTTACAATCAAAACTAGTTGTATATAAAATTTATATATTTAAAGTACATAATCGCCTTATTTATTTAAACATGGTAGTTAAATACGCAAAAGTAGCTTTTTAGAACTTTAAAAAAAGAATACCATTAGATGGATAGAATATTATTATAATGTACTTACTTTATAACATCTGCTTTTCTTACTTCAATCAGTTTTTAAATTTTCATTTCATTTTTTCCCTTCATGCTAACAATTTTTATGACAATTATTGTTCAAATAATGAGATAAAAATAGTAAATTATTCGATTTTATTTCCCTGAATTTTACGTTGATTTTATTATTTAATTTTATTCAGATTACCAGTATTGTATTCGTAGTTTGTTAAGAATTCATGTATTTTATTATACCCAATTTTACGTAAGAGTTGCAAATTTTTTTTCCATTGAGATTTTGAAGAAATAAATAACATTAATTTTTATGTTGAATTTTCCCCACTGAAAAACTAATTAAAAAATATGTATCATTAGAAATACCCTTTCCTTTTATTTTTAAAATAATATATCAAATTGATATCCTTTTTATTTTTATTAAAAAATATATTACATTAATTCTAATTCGAAGTTCATCAGAACTTATTTCTTTTCCTCGAAAGCTTGATTCGAAGTTAAAAAGAAAAAAAACCCGAAAAATAAATAATAGCAGAAAAAAATTAGAAGTATGCAACTGACAAGTATTGTTAATAATAACATAATTTTTTTTCCCAACACTTTTCATTTTAGTTGCAATTGAATATAGTGTAAACTAATCAAAAAATGTAAATTAATATTATAATCATAATATATATATGATTTTTGGTTTATAATAGTAATTGTAAAGTTTAAGTAAATAGCCATATTTTGTATAGTTATTTTAAATCTTTGAATTTCTCCCGACATACGCTGTTAAACCAACAACTAACAGAATAAGTATTTTTGCTGTACCTACAAAGGATATATAACTATTTAGCGAAATGATTTTTATGCGTAGCAGATCAATTTCAATTATCAAATTAATATTTTCATTTATCTTAAATAACATAATGAAACGTTTTAGAGATGATTTAAATATTATTTTAACTTATAAAAGGGTTTTGCGATTTGCTTATAACGAAGGAAATTGCATAAAGAATTTTCTATTAAAACTATCGTTACTTTACTGAAATAAATAAATTTAGAAAAAAAGAACTTGAGGAAACTCATAAATTGTTTTTGTGATAGGAAGAAAGAATAAAAAGAGAAAAAAAAATTCTGAGACAAAAAGGCATCTTAGTTCTTTTAAAGGAAATATAATTTACAAATTTTTATATTTTTAGTCAATAATATAAAATCAGTTTTTACTTCCAATTTTATTATCATGACTAATGTGTTTCTTTTTTCTCTAATTTCTGAAATTCGAGACTCGGTGGCTCAGTGGATAGAGAGCACCCTTCCCAATCAGGCACCCCAGGTTTCGAATATCAACGATAGTAGATCGATTCTATTTCAACTTTTCACTCGCACCAACCACAGTGCTGATACAAAATATCATCAGTGGTTGACGGATTATGGGCTTAAATCCCTTTACCGTCTGGTTAACAACAAGAGGTTTTAGTCGTTTTCCTCTCCATGCTGCGTAACAGCGAAGTTTCAAATCAAATCTCCATAAATTATTAAAATGTTTATATTTTATTCAAATGATTGCGCTGTAGAAGAACCATTGTCTGCAGAATAGGGTTCAAATTTACGAGGCTACAGTGTTGAACATTGATAATTGTAAACTCAAAATTGAGTTGGCTTTCAACACCGATTATGAAATAAAAATATATTTATATTTCATTTCTGAATAAATCGAATCAACTAATTGGAAAGTTGCTAAACGTTCCTGTAAAACTTGATCAATGCTTAAGATTTTTATTATTTTTTTTTCAGATGGTGCTCAACATGAAGGCCAGTTTGGTCTTCTTAGTAATGTTGGTTTACCTGGTTTCTGCAGATCCTATACCAGAACCAGAACCGCAGTAAGTTTTGTTATAACGAGTATATTTTGTTACGAAAATAAAAAAAAGGAAATTAGGGAATAGTTGTAAGAGTTACAATTGAATTTTAAAAGCACACGTTAAAGAAATATTACTAAATTTTTTCTACATAATTTCTATTACTTAGCTTCAAAATTAAATGCATTTAAAATTTATCTAAATAATATTTTGCTTAAATCATTTGTCTTAAATGTTATTAAAACGCAACTGATATGTTGAATAGAGTTCAAATTAACAAGGAATATAGATCATATTTAACAACAATTTACTAGATCTTAGTTAACAAAAATGACATATTAGGTTAAAAATATGTTTCATATTGTGTCTCGTGCCTTAAGAAATACGTGATTTACATTCGATATTTTTTCTTATGTGAATGAAATCTAAATTATGGGCAGAAAAAGTGATGATACCTTAATAACTGTTGAGTCATTGATCGATCTTTTGCGCATTAATATGCAATCTTAATAGTTCGATTGGCTAACCTTAAATATGCTACACAGTAAAAAATTCCGGATGTACTCAAATTATTCAACTTAAATACAAGAATTTAGAAAATATCTCCCTTATAGTTTTGCAAAGAGAACATTTAAAAATTTGGAGTTTTCGTAACATTAAAATAGCTCCTTAGCTCTTGGAAATCTAACTATTAGGTAAAATGTTATCCGCGCCGTTATCCATACTTTACGCATTGTGTATCCCAGCTGCTACTATTTACAAAAAAAAATTTTTTATTTTTATTTTTAGTCATCATGATGAAAAGAAACAGGTTATTGTCATAAAAGATCAAGCTGAGCATCATCATCACCATCACCACCATCATAGTCATAAACATGGTCATGACCATAAGCACGGGCATGAACATAAGCACGATCACAAACATGGTCATGATCATCATCACAAGCATGGACATGATCACAGTCACAAACATGGACACGATCACCTCCACAAACATGGGCATGATCATCATCACAAACACGGCCATGATCATCACCATAAGCATGGCCATGATCATCATCACAAGCATGAACACGGACATCACCATAAACATGGTCATGATCATCACCACAAACACGGCCATGATCATCACCACGGACATGACCATCATCATAAGCATGGACATGACCACAAACACGGTCATCATCACCTGCACAAACATGGACACGATCACCATCACAAACATGGACATGATCACCATCACAAGCATGGACACGATCACCATCATAAGCATGGACATGACCATCAACACAAACATGGGCATGATCATCATCACAAACATGGTCATCATCATCTTCACAAGCATGGACATGATCACCATCACAAGCATGGACATGACCACCATCATGGTCATAGCCACCATCACAAGCATGGACACGATCATCATCATAAGCATGAACATCATCACGGCCACCATCATGGACACCATCACGGCCACCATCATGGTCATGATCACCACCACAAGCACGGACATGATCACCACCATAAACACGGACATGACCACCATCACAAGCACGGACATGATCATCACCACAAACATGGACACGGCCACCATCACAAGCACGGACATGACCACGGACATCACCATAAACATGGACATCATCACGGCCACCATCATGGACATCATCATGGTCATCATCACGAAATCAGTCACCATCACGGTCACCATGGTCACAGTTTGGGTGGATCCAGTTATGGCGGTCTTGGTGATCATAGTGGTTTCTTTCATCTTGGAAGTGACTTTAAATTGTAAAATCAGAGATAAAATGACTTATTTAACTAAAGAAAGTGGCAACATCTTAGCAGGTAAACATCAAGCACTAGAGGTATTTCCAATGGTCAGGAAGTTTGAGAGGAGTATGCCTCCAGCTTTCCATCATCCATGCATATTTTATCATTAAATAGTAGATAAAGTGTATTAATAAATCAAGTGTTTAAGGATGAAGGACTATGATCAGTTTTGTCCCCCTAGGTCATATGGTATTATTTATTGTCCTGGGAACGGTGAAGATTGTGTTGACTATTTTAAGTTTTATTTTATTATCGTTATAAATCTAAATCTTTTATAAATCATTGCACAATTAATTAAAAGTTTTGATAACTCATTATAATATTATTTATATTGAAACACACTGTGATAGCAGGATATTCATTACTAGCACAAAAAACAACCATGTGTTGTTACAGCCAAATAATTGTTTGGTGATGATAATTTTTCTTTTAAATTATTGATATTTATTTATTTATGAATTTGTGTATAAGTGTATGTTTGTGACATTCTTTTGTGTAAATTAATCGGTTGATGGTTGAATAAAAATATATGTTTGATAAAAATTTTTATTTATTTATTTACATAGTCCATATTAGTAGAATATTCAGAAGAAAAAAATATAGGTATTGCGAACAGTTTAACTGTTTTTCGTATGTGATATACACCTTCTACATTCCTCTCTGTTGACTTAATTTCTTTCAATTTGAAATTTATACCATTCAAAATTTATTAAAATTTATTATTAATCAAATTTATTATCCAGAAGAACAACCACATCATTTATAATACAATTAATCTTAACAATGAACTAAAGTTGTGATTTTAGTCAGCAAAAGATTTTTGTAAGTTGCTCTTCAAAAAGTTTTTCCATAAGTATAGGACCTAATCAATCACAGAAATTTTTTTCTCCTAAATGATATTTTCCTGGGAACAGGAAATATGTTTTTAGGGGCACTGTTTATAGGGGTCCTGTGTAATTTTTCAAAAAAAATTACGTTTATAAAATATTTGATATTTTTCACTAAAATATTAATTTAATTATTCATTAGTTAAGGGTATTGCCAATATTTCACTTTAAAGAACAATAATTTTGTCAAAATTTGTTGCGAACTTAAACGCGGATAAAACCTGTTGTTAACAAGTTCTTTAAAAGTTTGATCTTCGTTATAATTTTTTTCGAATATAATTCATTAAAAGCTTTAATAATAGATAGTTGACATTGAAAATTAAAAAAAAAACGCTTTATTACAAAATAGAATTTAACTTTTTAAAAAATTTACAATTTTGTAATAAATAGAATTTTTTTAAAATTATAGTCATTTCAAGTTATTTTCTTATTATAATCATCCTATAATTTTAGGACATGATAGGTTAGGCTAAGTTTGTAACTAATTGGTTAGTATTTTTTTTTTTCAAAATGATACTTGCCCTTGATTAGATAAAGTTATAATAAAGTTTACGCTGCATTCTTTACAAATTGAAATAAAATAGGTTAAACAAAAAATTATGGCATTATTTATAATCTGATTAAAACCTATAGACATTTACTTTTCTGTTTACATATTGCTTAGTTAAAATTTATGTTGTGAAGAAATCGTACAATATGTGTAAATTGAACACTCTTTTTATTTTTAACATTTATCTAAAAGTATGAATATTAAAAAGGAAAATTTTGTGTACAATAAGGGTATTAGGTAAAAGTAGGCTTGCCAAAATTGAAATCTTCGTGAAAAATACCCAGACAGAAGCACAACGTTACAAAAAACGTTACTTCGTTATTTTGAATTTTTTACCTGCTTAAATTTACACTACGCCATGGATAGAAAATTTTGTAAAAGTTTGCATGTCCTGTTTGTTAATCCAATAAAATACATGTCCGAAAAAAGTTTCCCGGGTTACAAAAATGCTTAAAGCATGTCAATAAAATAATTTGGCCATATCTATCATTAATCTATCTAACAAATTCTCTGATATTAATAGAATTATATGTACATCAACATTTTTATTTTTAATAAGTAAAATTATTCAACATTTTTTAACAAGGAAATGTTAAGTAGGAATAAGTAGTATGGCTGGAGTACCATGGTAGTATATGGCGCATTGCTCATCGGTTATTTTACATGAAAACACATCAAAGGAACTAATTTTCGGCAGTTGTAAAAGCTAATATAAATTTCTTGTTTTACACCTAATTTGCATTAGCTAATCTAAATGCAATGCATTATTATAAGCAAACAAGCATTATTAACAGCCGATTTAAACACTATTGGCAAATGCATACGTCGTCACGAGTAAAACATTCAAGGTTCAATGGGCGAAAGTTGTAAAGTTCTACTCCACCAATGCTTCTTCTCATTTAATTATTTACTTTTCTGACTGCCCTGATAAAAATTTACCAGTCAAAACTGCAAAAATATGGGAAAATTTGCAATGTATCTAATTCTATACAAACACCAAAAAACTCAGTAATTTTTAACGAAGCGCTTTGATAAAGATTTTGCTAAGATTAACAATAAATATGGTTTTATAATAAATGATAAATTTCGGTAAATGAAATAAAATTTGGAAATTTTATCATGATACATTAATGCAGAGCATAAAATTATTTACTTGGTTAGATTTACTTTTCAGTTTTGTATTTTTTACTAAATGTGTGGTAATAAGAACAATAATTTTGAATGCCAGAATTCCTGGTTGACAGTTACTATTTGAACGGAAAAATTACCAAATGAATGGTTTAAATGCCGTAAATTTCAGTTTATTAACCAAAATTATGCTGAATTTTCTTACCATAAATGTCACTACTATACAGGGCGGTAATTCTACCAGATTTCTTTTTCTGCACGTGAACAAGCTGCATCGCTAAGCAATATCAATTCGATTCATCTCCCTAGATCTTCTCTCACAGGCAAATTCAAAAGTTCCAATTAATGATCTAATGATCCATCAGTCGCAATGTTCAATTGCAATTGATGAATCTAAGTTTGAAGATTCTAAACCAGTTTTTTTAGCATTTAATTGTTAATTTTCTCTCGGATAAAGCTGCATCAAGAGTGAATTCATAAGATATTTCTATGTCCGACCGGAATGTGGAGTAAAAATAAATGTCCAATTGCATATTTTACATAAACTGGGATTATAGGCAGTATATTTTACATTACCCACACCTTCATTAATTAAAAAAACTACAATGATTATCGTTTGAAAATTGAAATGTTCTGATCAGGAATCCATAAAAAATTATGCAACCTAAACCTATCAGAGAGAAAACAATGGTATTTCAAAACTTTAACATAATATATATATTTATTATGTAACGTTTCAAACATAAACTGTACAGTGAAACGTAAAACTATGCATACCCTAAGAATTTCTGGTAAATCAAATTTTTAATATGATCTTTAGTAAATATATTAATTGCATTGAAGAAAAAATATTGAAAGAGATTATTTAAAAATAAAACAATTAAAAGGCACATGTTGAATAACTTATAAAAAAAAATAATTGTTGCGAGATACCTTTCATGAAAAACAATTTTAATTTCCCAATTTTCAACAAAAACATATTTAATAATTGCATAAATTCTTCTATTAATAAAGTAAAAATTTTTTTTGCATATTATTAGAATGAAATAGTTGCAAAATCAGTTTTATACCAATCGTTCTGTGTTGCTAGTTGCAATTCATTCTTATTATTATATGACGACTGTCCACAAACAAAGATTTCTTTTTAATTTTTACAAATGTTTTCTATTAGAATTAGATCAGGGTAGTAAGATGTCAAATTCATAACTTCAATTTTATTTTGTTTGAGCCAGCTTTTAGTTCTTGTTCTAGAATGTATGGAAGCGTTTTCTTGTTGAAAAACAAGCTTAGAGTTTCCATACCTTTTCCGAAACGTTGTGTGTTTGTCTTGTAGTGCTATTTGATAGTCCTTGCTAATCATTTTACAAAATAAGGGCAAAGTTAAGTTTACCTTGTTTCCTATAAATTCTCCAAATATCATGAGGATTTTCCCCGAAAAATTTCCCGTTGAAAAATATTTCTTGTCGCAATACTCATCTGATCTGCCTTTTTTGAATTAATAAAAACAGTCTATAAGGGACTATATACACAAAATAATGTTTTAATTGCAATAAGAACTGGTTTCCTCGGTTTACTTTAGTCTCCCCAAACCATTATGACTTCTCAAGGGAAATATTTATTTTCATTTATCTTCAATAATAAGAATATTCATGTGATCCGTCTAAACGAATTTTTTTTTCATGACTAAAAAGAGTCTATAATGAAATATAATGCGAGAATAACGTTTTCGTTGCAATAAAAATTGATGTTTTCATACTTGTGAATCGGTACTGATTTTTTTCGACAAAAGTTTAGTCTTGAGACTTTGTGATGAGGTTTCACTCTCCAGTTTAGAAACCCCAATGTTAGAATTCCGCTTTGTTGCCTGAAGAACTGTATACTTTAAGTCATCAAGATAGTTTTCTCTTCTGACTTTATTAACATATATCGACATATTTAATAATTGTTCGAATAAAACTGACTTTATTAATTGAACTGACTTTATTAACAGATATCGGCATATTTAATTATTGTTCGAATAACACTGACTTTATTAACAGAACTTTATTAACGGAACTGATTTTATTAACAGTTTTCGACATATTTGACACTGATCGAATAATATCACTTCTAAACGAAGAGAGTGCTTATGAGGATGACGTGTATATTTATTTAACTTACAATTGTGCTGTTTTGTCAACAAAAAAAAATTCTGATATAACATAGAAAAAAAATCCGGCTTTCTTAAGTTATCATCAGCATAAAATACACAAATAAAGTATTTTTTTTGTTTGTGAAATTATCTCAGCTTGTTACATATTAATACTTGTAGCTATATTTCTTCTTTTACGATACATACATTTAAAGATTATTTATTATTATTTCTTATATTTGTTCTTTTCCGTTTATACTTTATTTAATTTGATATTATTCGTAACATTTAACGATAAACGCGTTTAAAATGGAACCCATTGGTGGAGATAAGACACCGGTGTAACTTTTATATATTGTTTCCTGACAGTCTAATTACAAGTAAAAATTCATTTTAGTTTCCTTTAATTAACAGTATAATAGTTCTTTGACAGCCTAATAGTTACCAGATTATCGGAATTATATTTTATTTAAAATGTAAAATACAAAAAAAGCAGTGTTTAATTTTTTATTTATATTGAAAAAATTTATCAATAATTGATTTTGTAAATTAATGAAATTTCAATGAAGAATTTCTGTTTCTTTTAGATCTAAATAATTACAAATAAGTGCAAATTTGAAAAAATATTGTTTGGAGGTAAGCATGGTTTGAAAATTTCCTCCCTTTAAAGCAAAATTGGCTTTAATGGTGTCCGATGATGTATTTCATAACAAAAATTTATCAAATTTCTAAATATAATATTTTCTACTTATTTTTACCAAAATTAATACAAAATAACGAAAAAAAAGTATGAAAAGTATATTTAATGAAAATTCTGCTTCAAAGGGTTAACTTATTAACTTATTCTTCAAGCACTAAAAAGAAAAAGAAAGTTGCATTTATATCTATAAACACTTTATGTACTACAACTGTGACCAGTTAACAATTGTCATTAAAGGATTAGATAGATATTGTAAAAAAATTAATAGGTTTGCAATTGGAATAAATCTTAGTATACTGTATCACTCTAGGCGAAAACCATTTTATAAAACCTGAAAATTAAATTAGAATTTAAAATTTTTTAGACGAACCGAGCAAAATAATAAGATTTATATTTTACCTCAAAAGAAGTTAGAAATTAAATTTGTGAAGCAAACTCTATTTCAATAATTGGGATCTTTTAATTAAATAATTTTATATTTCAATTATAAAATATAAATTATTATTGGGATCAATTACTTATTATTAAATCTTTATTAGGGATCTCTTAATTAAATATTTAATTATGATACAATAATATGATTGTTGTCAAAAAATTATTAGTAAAAGTGAAGCGAGCTGAGGGTGTAGATATTGCTTAACAGATTGTGCTAATTTTTATGCCTACCCAGTGTCAGTTTTAAGCGGCAAAATTCAGAATGGTATTCTTTAATATAAAAATATCTTAAAAACAACCGCCATAAATAAAGATATGCTGAAAAGAGAGCATGATGAAAACAATTATTAGCATTCCATAATTATTTTGGGAAATATTATTAATTTATTTTGCAATAAATATACGACGCAAGATGATCTGCATCCCAGAAGAATGCATCTAACAGAGCAGAAATTTCTTGGATAGAAAAAGGACATTATACTTATTTGTGAACTTAACACTGAGGATTTTTTTTCCTTTGATTTTCTAAGTTATTTGAAGGTTTGAAGGTCTTGCAGTAATAAACCAGTTTCTTTTGAATTATTTCTCACTTTTTGATTTTACAGAAACCATACATGTAAAATTTGTTACAAAGAATGGTGGAAAATATAGATTTCAATAGGAAGCTCCGCCCCCTACTTTCCATCCTCAACAAACCCCATAACAGTATTTCGTTAATTATTTCCGTTTCTTACTTAGAAGTCAATATTTTCCGCAAAAGAGAATTAGATTTTGCCAAAAATTGCATAATTATTATAATTTTATGTAAGAACACTTAGAATGTTAAATGTAACAAAATAAACGACCATCTGGATGGGAAAAATAATCAATTGTACAAGAAAAATGTTAAATTTTGAAAAATAGAGTGTGTTATTCAGTGAGAAAACTAAATAATAAGTAATTTCACTCATTAACTAGGTAATAGCAGCTCAAATATGAAACAGTTGGCATCTATAGTGAATTAAGTCTCTTATATTTTTTTAAAAATTTTCGTATTAAATAATAAGACTTATATATAGCTACAAGTTTTTCTCCGAACCGGATAGCATGGTTGGTAGGGTGTTGGAACTATGTTCAAAAGGTCGTAAATTTGATCCCCGTCGACCAAATTGATGGTGATTGGTGCATGTTAAATCTATTGAGTCACAAAGTCTTCCAGTAACGAATAATTCCTCTGGGATTACTGAATTAGAGATTGTTCCATCTCTGGTTCAGGTCAAAATGAAGACCTGTGAATCCGCTCTATATGCGGGTTGTGACATATGTGTGTGAAAAAAAAATCGCGCGAATTTACTTTCTCTCTCCCTTTCTTTTCAATTAGCAAAAAAATTCTCCTAAACAATTCTATTTTCCATTAAAAACAATATTTTTTTTCATTATTTAAACACATTTAATCTTGCATTAATAAAGAATTAATCAATGCTCAATAAATTTTACACATTATTAACTTTATTAGGCATAACGAATTCAATCATATTAAGATAAAATCAGTAAAACGTAAAAATTTTGAAAAATGACTTAAATTTTTCATTTTGCCATAATTTAATTTTCATTCGATCACTTTCAGCAAATATGCAATGATATTTATCTTACATTTTACAATGTGCTGATGAAATTTTAGTTTTTTAATTCAAGAATTAAAATTTTTTCTCTTTTTCCTGTATGTTTGTTTAAAGACATATTTATAAATTTAATAAATTAAGTTTCCTCCTCAATCTTTTTTCAAATTACAAACTTTTAAAATTCCTTAAGAAATTATAACTTCTCCTATGTAATCAAGTATAAAAATGTTCCTTATATTATTGCTCCTTTAAAAAAAATTAAAAAATACTCGATTTAAAAAAAAATGAGCTCACGAAATCATTTTATTGTACTTTCTGGAGATATTTTTTATTTATGTATATCCAATTGGTTTTAGGATATATTGAAATTCTATGATAAATTAATAAAATATTCCTACATTTTAAACTTTAAGAACGCTCTTTATACTTAAAAACCATTCAAAAAGTCAAATAAATGCTTACATTCCTATTTTTATTTCACATTTAAAATGTGTTTGTGAAGATTATAGAAATAGCACAAACTATTAAGACAACACATTTAAAACAGGATTTCCGTTTAAAAAAAATTTTCTTTCCTACTGTGACACTTAAGCTAGATAGCAGAGTATATAGTGTTTAATGTGAAAATGTTAATGTATTTTAATGTGAATGAAATCATTTTAATATAATGTAATGTAATGTATTTTAACGTGTGTTAGAATGTGAAAATGTTAATGCATTTTAAGGTTATAGAAATAGCACAAACCTTTAAGACAAGACATTTAAAACAGGACTTTCGTTTAAAAAAATTATCTTTCTTATTGTGACACTTAAATTAGATAACAGAGTATATAGTGCCTGGAGAATGTGAAAATGTTTAATGTGAAAATGTTAGTGTATTTTAATGTGAATGTGAATGCAATTTTTTTTAATGTAATGTGAATGTAATGTATTTTAATGTGAATGTAATGTATTTTAACGTGTGTTAGAATGTGAAAATGTTAATGTATTTTAAGGTTATAAAAATAGCACAAACCTTTAGGACAAGACATTTAAAACAAGACTTTCGTTCTAAAAATATTATCTTTCCTACTGTGACACTTAAGTTAGTATATAGTAGAAGTATATAGTGCTTGGAGATTGTGGAAATGTTTAATTAGTTCAGTCTTTTTCAGTCAATTTTGCTTATTTGTTTATTTTGAAAATACTTATTTCTGCCCTTTACCTGTAACATACATACTAAATATAAAGTGTGATAAATTGTGAAATTACAAAAAAATTTCATAGATATTTCTATGGTCAAAAGTTAATTAAAATGCCATAAGGTTTAAACGGGGGTTCCGTTTACAGACAATTTAGAAACAATACTACATTGTTAAAAAATCCGGATACAATTACGGTAAAAGGTATTGGTCTTTAGGGCGTCAGCACTCTTTACTCTAAAATCAATTTTTACCAGAACATGTTAAGGAACAAAAAAAAATCTGTTATACCGTAATTTTTACAGTAATAATTACCGCAAAATGACTGAAATATTCTAATTAATTAAATATTACTGTTAAAATTAATCTATAGTTTTTAACGGTAAAATATAATTTCGGATGATGCACCCAAAAAGCCTTTACTGTATATCGTAATTTGATTTGGAATTTTTTACAGCGTACATACTTAAAGGCTTAAACTAGCTATAATTATAAAACTGTATAAAAAAAATGTAAGAAAAAAATTAAAATTTTTTTAAAAAAAGCGTGATTTTCTGATTTAATATTTTTAGAATGTCTTAGAAATGTATAAGAAATATTTTTTAAATATTTATACGCAGCAGTGTTAGACATCAGAATATACATTCATAATTTTTCAAATTTTTTAATTATGAAAAAAATCTATTAGATTTCATATTAGCCAAATTTCATTCACTTCTTCCTTCGCAAAGTTTGCAAAATTACATGAATACTACGGAACAATGATGCATTGTAAGCAATGCCAATAATGTTCATAAAACAGGTCATGGATGATTATCAACATTTTATTTGTTTGTAGAAAAATAGATTACCAGAAAAAATAAACTTGTGAAGTTCATCAGGAAGTGTTTTAAGACGCCGTAACATGCTACAGTCAAGTACGACTAACTTGTTGTGAGGAGTTTTAATTCAGTATATAAACCCACCGATGTCAGTTTGTCCGTATCAGTGTCTTTCAAGCTTTAAGTTCACAGCCAGCTCTGAAGTAAAAAGAGGTATATCTACTGTTCTGTTTTATAAATTGCGTGTGAATTTACTTGGATAAAACGTGCAAAAATGGATAAGTAACATTTTGCAGATATCGTTTCATTTTAGCTTTAATATCTACATTAGCCTATTTTAGGTACAAATATAATAGTAATGCAATTAGTATTATAATAGTATTAAGGTTTTTAGTATTAACATACTTGATATATTTTGTACTACGCTTTTTAATTGATGCATTTTTTTTAAAATCAGAACTAGTTATATATAAAATGTACATATTTAAAGTACATAATCAACTTATTTATTTAGACATGGTAGTTAAATACGTAAAAGCAGCTTTTTAAAACTTTAAAAAATTAATACCATTAGATGAATAGAATATAAAAAATTAATACCATTAGATGAATAGAATATTATTTTAATGTACTTACTTTATAACGTCTGTTTTTTTTCTTCAACCAATTTTTTAAGTTTTCATTTCATTTTTTTCCCTTTATGCTAAAAATTTTTATGAAAATTATAGTTCAAGCAACGAGATAAAAATAGTAAATTATTTGATTTTATTTCTCTGAATTTTACGTTGATTTTATTATTTAATTTTATTCAGATTACCAGTATTGTATTCGTAGTTTGTTAAGAATTCATGTATTTTATTATACCCAATTTTGTGTAAGAGTAGCAACATTTTTTTCCATTAAGAGTTTAAAGAAATAAATAACATTTATTTTGAATTTTCCCCACTGAAAAACTAATTAAAAAATATGTATCATTAAAAATACCCTTTCTTTTTATTTTTCAAAATAATATATTAAATTAATATCCTTTTTATTTTTATTAAAAAATATATTAAATTAATTCTAAATCGAAATTCATCAGAACTTATTTCTTTTCCTCGAAAGCTTGTTTTGAAGATAAAAAGAAGAAAAAACCCCGAAAAAGAAATAATAGCAGAAAAAAATTAGAAGTATGCAATTGACAAGCATTGTTAATAATAACATACCTTTTTTTATTTCCTACAATTTTCATTTTAGTTGCATTTGAATATAATATAAACTAATCAAAAAATGTAAATTAATATTATAATCATAATATATATTATTTTTGATTTATAATAGTAATTGTAAAGTTTAAGTAAATAGCCATATTTTGTATAGTTATTTTAAATCTTCGAAATTCTTCCGACAGGCGCTGTTAAACCAACAATTAACAGAATAAGTATTCATCATGCTGTACCTACAAAAGATATATAACTATTTAGCGAAATGATTTTTATACGTAGCAGATCAATTTCAATTATCAAATTCACTATTTTCATTTATCTTAAATAACCCAATGAAACGTTTTAGAGATGATTTAAATATTATTTTAACTTATAAAAGGGTTTTGCGATTTGTTTATTATTTCTAAAGAAAGAAATTGAAATAAAGAATTTTCTGTTAAAACTATTGTTACTTTACCGTAATAAATAAATTTAGAAAAAAAAATTGCGTAAACTCATAAATTGTTTTTGTGATAGGAAGAAAAAATAAAAAAAGAAAAAAAATTTCTGAGACAAAAAAAAAAAAAGCATCTTAGTTCTTTTAAAGGAAATACAACTTACTATTTTTTATATTTTTAGTCAATAATATAAAATCAGTTTTTAGTTCCAATTTTATTATCATGACTAATGTGTTTCTTTTATCTCTAATTTCTGAAATTCGAGACTCGGTGGCTCAGTGGATAGAGAGCACCCTTCCCAATCAGGCACCCCAGGTTTCGAATATCAACGATAGTATATCGATTCTATTTCTACTTTTCACTCGCACCAACCGCAGTACTCATACAAAATATCATCAGTGGTTGACGGATTATGGGTTTAAATCCCTTTACAGTCGAGTTAACAACAAGAGGTTTTAGTGGTTTTCCTCTCCATGCTGCGTAACAGCGAAGTTTCAAATCAAATCTCCATGAATTATTAAAATGTTTATATTTTATTGAAATGTTTGCTGTAGAAGTACCATTGTCTGCAGAATAGGGCTCAAAATTACAAGGCTACAGTGTTGAACATTGATAATTGTAAACTCAAAATTGAGTTGGCTTTCAACACCGATTATGAAATAAAAATATATTTATATTTCATTTCTGAATAAATAGAATCAACTATCTAGAAAGTTGCTAAATGTTCCTGTAAAACTTGATCAATGCTTAAGATTTTTATTATTTTTTTTTTTCAGATGGTGCTCAACATGAAGGCCAGTTTGGTCTTCTTAGTAATGTTGGTTTACCTGGTTTCTGCAGATCCTATACCAGAACCAGAACCAGAACCGCAGTAAGTTTTGTTATAACGAGTCTATTTTGTAACGAAAATAAAAAAAAGGAAATTAGGGAATAGTTGTAAGAGTTACAATTTAATTTTAAACGCAGACGTTAAAGAAATATTACTAAATTTTTTCTACATAATTTCTATTATTTAGCTTCAAAATTAAATGCATTTAAAATTTATCTAAATAATATTTTGTTTCAATCATTTGTCTTAAATGTCATTAAAACGCAACTGATATGTTGAATAGAGTCCAAATTAACAAGGAATATAGGTCATATTTAACAACAATTTACTAGATCTTAGTTAACAAAAATGACATATGAGGTTAAAAATATGTTTCATATTGTGTCTCGTGCCTTAGGAAATACGTGATTTACATTCGATATTTTTTCTGATGTGAATGAAATCTGAATTCTGGGCGGAAAAAATGATGATACCTTAATAACTGTTGAGACATTGATCGATCTTTTGCGCATTAATATGCAATCTTAACAGTTCGATTGGCTAACCTTAAATATGCTACACAGTAAAAAATTTCGGATGTACTCAAATTACTCAACTCAAATAATATGCATTAATATGCAATCTTAATAGTTCGATTGGCTAACCTTAAATATGCTACACAGTAAAAAATTCTGGATCTACTCAAATTACTCAACTTAAATACATGAATTTAGAAAATATCTCCCTTATAGTTTTGCAAAGAGAACATTTAAAAATTTGGAGTTTTCGTAACGTTAAAATAGCTCCTTAGCTCTTGGAAATCTAACTATTAGGTAAAATGTTATCCGCGCCGTTATCCATACTTTACGCATTGTGTATCCTAGCTGCTACTATTTACAAAAAAAAAATTTTTATTTTTATTTTTAGTCATCATGATGAAAAGAAACAGGTTATTGTCATAAAAGATCAAGCTGAGCATCATCATCACCATCACCACCATCATAGTCATAAACATGGTCATGACCATAAGCACGGTCATGAACATAAGCACGGTCACAAACATGGTCATGATCATCATCACAAGCATGGACATGATCACAGTCACAAACATGGACACGATCACCTCCACAAACATGGGCATGATCATCATCACAAACACGGGCATGATCATCACCATAAGCACGGTCATGATCATCATCACAAGCATGAACATGGACATGATCACAAACATGGTCACGATCACCATCACAAACATGAACATGGGCATCACCACGGACATGACCATCATCATAAGCATGGACATGACCACAAACACGGACATCACCACCTGCACAAACATGGACACGATCACCATCACAAACATGGACATGATCACCATCACAAGCATGGACACGATCACCATCATAAGCATGGACATGACCATCAACACAAACATGGGCATGATCATCATCACAAACATGGTCATCATCATCTTCACAAGCATGGACATGATCACCATCACAAGCATGGACATGACCACCATCATGGTCATAGCCACCATCACAAGCATGGACACGATCATCATCATAAGCATGGACATCATCACGGCCACCATCATGGACACCATCACGGCCACCATCATGGTCATGATCACCACCACAAGCACGGACATGATCACCACCATAAACACGGACATGACCACCATCACAAGCACGGACATGATCATCACCACAAACATGGACACGGCCACCATCACAAGCACGGACATGACCACGGACATCACCATAAACATGGACATCATCACGGCCACCATCATGGACATCATCATGGTCATCATCACGAAATCAGTCACCATCACGGTCACCATGGTCACAGTTTGGGTGGATCCAGTTATGGCGGTCTTGGTGATCATAGTGGTTTCTTTCATCTTGGAAGTGACTTTAAATTGTAAAATCAGAGATAAAATGACTTATTTAACTAAAGAAAGTGGCAACATCTTAACAGGTAAACATCGAGCACTAGAGGTATTTCCATTCGTCAGGAAGTTTGATAGGAGTATGCCTCTAGCTTTCCAGCATCCTTGCATATTTCATCATTAGATAGTGGATAAAGTGTATTATTAGGTCAAGTGTTATTTAAGGATGAAGGACTATGATCAATTTTCTCCCCCTAGCTCATAGGGTATTATTTATTGTCGTGGGAACGATGAAGTTTGTGTTAATTATTTTTTTTAATTTTTATTATCGTTATGAATCTAAATCTTTTATAAATCATTGCACAATTAAATAAAAGTTTGATTACTCATTATAATATTACTTATATTGAAAGATACTGTGAGAGCAAGATATTCATTATTAGCACAAAAAACAATCATCTGTTGATACAGCCAAATAATTGTTTGTAGATGATAGTTTTTCTTTTAAATTATTGATATTTATTTATTTATGATTTTGTGTATTAGTGTATGTATGTGACATTCTTTTGTGTAAATTAGTCGGTTGATGGTTGAATAAAAACATATGCTCGTTAAAAAAAGTGTTTTATTTATTTACATAGTCCATATTAGTAGAATCAGAAAAAAAAAACTACTGCAAACAGCATAATTTTTTTTATATATGATATACATCGTCTAGATTCCTCTCTGTTGACTTAATTTGTTTCAATTTAAAATTTATTATCCTTCAGAAAAAGCAACCACATCATTTATGATTAATGTACAATTAATCTAAACAATGAACTGAAGTTGTGATTTTCGAAAATTTTTGCAATTTCAGTAAACAAAATATTTTTGTATGTTGCTCTTCAAAAGGATTTTTTCCACAAGTATAGGACTTAATCAATCACAGAATTTTTTTCTCCCAAATATTATTATTTTTCAACCAAAATTACGTCCATAAATTATTTGATAATTTTTACTAAAATATTGATTCAGTTATTCATTAGTTAATGGTATTGTCGGTATTTAACTTTAAATAACAATAATTTTGTCAAAATTTATTGCGAACTTAAAAGCGGATAAAACCTGTAGTTAACAAGTTTTTAAAAAGTTTTTAAAAAGTTTGATCTTCATTACAATATTTTCGAATATAATTCATTTATTGCTTTCATATTTGATAGTTGACATTGAAAATTAAAGAAAAACGCTTTATTATAAAATAGAATTTAACTTTTTAAAAAATTGGTAACAATTTAGTAATAATTGTTTTTCAAAATCATAGTCATTTCAAGTTATTTTGATATTATAATCATCCTATAATTTTAGGTCATGATAGGTTAGGCTAGGTTTGTAACTATTTGTTTAGTATTGTTTTCAAAATGATAATTGCCCTTGATTAAATAAAGTTATAGTAAAGTTTAAGCTGCATTCCTTACAAATTTAAATAAAATATATAAAACAAAAACTTATGGCATTATTTATAATCTTATTAAAACTTATAGACATTTACTTTTCTGTTTACAGATTGTTTAGTTAAAAATTTATGATGTGAAGAAATCGTACAATATCCTTAAATTGAACAATCCTTTTATTTTAAGCATTTATCTAAAAATATGCATAATATAAAGGAACATTTTGTGTAAAAAAAGGTATTAAATAAAAATAGGCCTGCCAAGATTGAAATCTTCGTGAAAAATACCCAGACAGAAGCAACGTTACAAAAAAAACATTGCAAGGAATTTTATTTTGAATTTCTTACCTGTTGAAATTTATATAAGCCAGGAATAGAAAATTTTGTAAGAGTTTACATGTTTTGTTTGTTTAGCCAACAAAATACATGTTCGAAAATTTTTTCACGGGTTACAAAAATGCTTAAAGCATATCAATAAAATAATTTGGCTATACCTATCATTAATCTATCAAACAAATTCAGATATTAATGGAATTGTATGTACAGTCCGCAAAAAAAAAAAAAAAGATATCACCCTGAATAACTTTCGTTCTAATGATCGGATTTTCACGAACTAAGTGTTAATCTTAATGGTTCCTGGGGGTGACCTCAAATATGCTAATTAATTAGTGCTAACTATTAATTAAGTTACGAAATCAGACACAAAAAAGTACTTTCTCTGAATAAACATATATTTTTTCTTACATATTTGGATTCTTAACCTTCAAAATTTAGGGGGTAGCCGCAATCTGGGAAATATGGTCCCCATAGTTTGGTCAGGAGAGCGATCCAAAGTTCGTACCCCTCAATGTTAATTTCACTTTTTACGTTTTTAGTCATATTTTAAAAACTAATAAAGCAATTCGATGAAAATTTCACCCAGTCATAAAACTCATTTACCTAAAGATAATTTCACGAAAAAAAAATTTTTAATAATTGTTAATTATTTTTTATTATTTAATTAAATTAAGGATGAAAAATTTTTGAATTATAAGGTATGAATTTTTTAATACCATATTAATCTACATATTTTTCAATTGAAAAATCTAAAGTTTCAACTGTTTTTATTTATTAGAAGCTGAGAAAAATTAAAATTAATTATTTTTAAAAAAATAATTTGGCGACAATGAAGAAATGATTAAATGGGGCGATTAATATTAAAATGTGATAAACTTGCGAGGAACTTGACTTCGCGCGCTTAGCATAAAATTTCATTAATATTTTTTTCGCTAATAATCGTTTGCTTATCTTTTCATTTTTATTTTTTTAAGCTATAAAATACGATGTTTCTTTTTTAGTCGTCTAAAATTCTATTTGCAATTTAGTAAAGAAATTTGAATAAAACATTTTATTGAATAAAATACATTTTATTCAGAGAATGTGGAGTTTTATAAAAGCATGCTTCTGATAGAATATGATTATACAACAGATTGTGCTTCTTTAATGTGATTATTTTTTATTTTTTAGTTTTTTTTTCTCGATAACTGATAAAATTTCAATAATATACATACGAATGAATAAATTTGGAATAAAATATTCATCAATTTCTTGAATATATATTTTATGAATATTAATAAAAATACGTAGTCAACATTTTTAAGCATCTCTCACAACATCGCAAATTTCTCAAAATTTTATAGGGTAAACTAACCAGTGAAGAAATACTTAAGCTTACTCTTTAAAAAAAATCATATAAATTTCAAAATTTGTAATTTTAGCTAAATGACGTATTTGTTATTAAATGCATGGCGACATATTTGTTATTAAATGCAAATTATGTAAAAAAAAATTTGATAACTTACATAATACTGTTTTAAGCTTTTGGTGGTTTAAATAATAAGTAGTAAGATAACCAAGTGAAGGAACAGTTCTTAAATTGAATAAACACTAAATTTTCCAGTGAATGAACACTTAATTTTGAGAATGTTTGATGCTCGTTAGGAATCCTTAGGCCACACAGATATCTGTCGCCCTGTAGATGCCTGAATTGACGGCTGTTAACACAGGCGGGCATTAGGAAAAAAAAATCTTAAGTTTTCGTGCCCCCATTTCAGTATCTTAAGGGCCTTAAGAGCTCTGTTTAAAAAGAGAGTATCATATATATATATATATATATATATATATATGAAAACAAAAATAATCATAGTAGCAGTATTTGATGGTGAATTTGCGAACGTAAGTTTCAGAATGTATCGAAACATGTGGATGCTATTTGCTAATCATCTTTATCCAAAGAAAACCATGTAACGTAAATATCTAGCAAAATGAAGCAATTTTTTAAACAATGAATCATACAATATCCAACATATAATTTCAATATCTTATTCTTAAACATAACATATTTCAATGTTTTTAAAATGCCACTAAACATTCAGCAATTCCTTGAGTTATAGAAAAAAGAAATATCGTAAATTATAGAAAACCTTGTGAATGTGCATTAGAATTACTATACAATCTACATTTTATTTTTCAAGCACTTTTTTTTCCTTCAAACTTTCGTGCCTAGAAGACTCGATTAAAGCTGTAAAAATCTCTATCCCTAAAATTTTGTATATAGCTATTATAAGTTACGTTAATTTGATTTTAGTATAAAATCCTCGAATAAACATAGCAAAAATAGCATAATCTGAATAATATCAGATAAAAAGTTCATGTATTTAAATTCTAAAAACTTATAAATCGATTCAAATTTTCTTTTCAAAGGAGATTAAAATAATTTTTTTTTTTTTTTTTTTTTTGCTTTTTGGACATAAATAAACTTAAAAATTGTCTATTGCCTAGAAACTTCGAGATGTTTTCTATTAACTATTAATTAAACCTCTCAGAGCAATCACAAAACATTATTTCAATTTTTTACAGTCAGAAATTGGTTGCCTAGCAACCTAGTAAAATTAAGCGTTTCTCTTTTGAATCAGTCAATGGGTTATCTTAAAATATTTATTTGCGCAGGCGACTTTTTTTGGCGGTTTTCTGGGCTATCGCCAAATATATAAACCTTTATTGCAACCCAATTTACGACCCAATTGTTTTAAAATTTTGTCTACCCCCCCCCCTAATTCAAGTGTCTAGATTCCAAATATGTAAAAAAAAATATATGTTTATTCAGAGAAAGTACGTTTTTGTGTCTGATTTCGTAACTTAATTAATAGTTAGCACTAATTAATTAGCATATTTGAGGTCACCCCCAGGAACCATTAAGATTGACACTTAGTTCGTGAAAATCGGATCATTAGAACGAAAGTTATTCAGGGTGATATCTTTTTTTTTTTTGCGGACTGTACATCATCTGCATTTTCAATATGCAAAATTATTCGACATTATTAACAAGGAAATATTAAGTATAAATAAGAATTGGTGAAGTAGTATGATAGTAGATGGTTCATTGCTCATCGGTTATTTTACACGAAAACACAATGATGGAGCTAATTTTCTGCAGTTGCATAATATAATATTAATTGCCGTGTTTTTACACCTAAATTGCATTAGCTAATCTAAATGCAAAGCATTATTTTGAGCAAATAAGTATTACTAACAGACGATTTAAATACTATTGGCAAATGCAAGCATTCAACATGCTTACGTCGAGTAAAAGAACCAAGGTTCAATGGGCGAAAGTTTGAAAATTCTACACCACCAATGTTTCTTCTCATTTAAATACAGTCAAAACCCCGCTATAGTGAACCTTCAAGGGACCGAAATTTCTGTTCACTATAACCGGGAGTTCACTATATCCGTTACGTAGGCAATTTAACTAATGGTTCCCGAACTCCTCCCTTTTATTACTTATTATTCAAATAAATGACTGAAAAATGTTATGTAGTAGCAAAAAAAAATTTTTTATTTTTTTTACTCTTCGTCCTTTAGAAATTTGTAATCTTTAGCTGATGAGAAATCCTCAACATCAGGAAACACTTCCGACTCTCAGATAATCTTTTTTCTGAATTTCTGTTATTCCACTTTTTAAATCGTTTTTCTGCCATCTAAATTTTTTTCATGCGCAGAAATTGTTAATTGCCTATTTTTCCATATGTTACAAACTGTAGATTTGGATAGTTTATATTCCCTGCAAATATCAGCTTCATTACATCCATTTTCAATTTTTCTGATTATGCCCATTTCATCATCAATGGAGAACGTTTTACGTTTACTGCTGCTACGTTTACTGCTAGTTAAATTTTAGACACTTGTTTGCCGTTTTATTTTTAAAACTGAAATGAGAGCTTTATCTACACAGATTAGTGTCCAACCCTTTGACTAATAATGAATAATTACTCATTCCTTCTGCCAGAAAATGCATATTGATCACACTGACCCCTTACAGGTGCATCATCTGCCTGGGTTGAAAACATCTACTTGGTTTGTTTAGGGATGGGAAAGTGAGATAAAAGAAACAAACAAGAAAAAATGCTTATCGATGCATTCCCCTCTATAGATGGTTTTAAAAATCGGTATATGTATTTATTTTGAAGTAGAAATTTCAAAAATATGAAGAAAAAAATCAGTCGAAAACAGAAAAAAGTTCATTATATCCAACTTCCTCACTTTTTTGGTTCACTATATCCACAAAAAATAACATTATATGTGTATAGCAAGGCACGGGACCGAATATTTCGTTCACTATATCGTTCATTATATTCACTATACCGTGTTCACCATAGCGGGGTTTGACTGTATTTACATTTTTCACTGCCCTGAGAAAAATGTACGGGTCAAAACTACCAGAATATCTTGAAATTTATAGTTCCAATTCTATACAAACATTCAAAAGCTCGGTAATTTTTAAACGAAGCGCATTGATAATGATTTTGCTAAGATTAACAATAAATATGGTTTTATAATAAGTAACAGAATTTTGGTAAATGAGGTAAAATTTGGTAATTTTATCGTGATACATTAGAGCAGAGCATAAATTCAATTACTCGGTTAGATTTACTTTTCAGTTTTGTATTTTGTACTGAATGTGTGGTAATAAGAACTATAATTTTGAAAACCAGAATTCCTGGTTGGCAGTTACCATTTGAACGGGATAATTACCAAATGAATGGTTTAAATACCGTAATTTTAGTTTATTAACCAAAATTAAGTTGATTATTTTCCATAAATGTCATTACAGTGCTGTAAATGTCATTACTATACAGTGCTGTAATTCTGCCAGATTTCTTTTTCTCTATGTGGACAAGCTGCATCGCAAAGCAATATCAATTCAATTCATCGGCCTAGATCTGCTCTCACGGGCAAATTCAAACGTTCCACTTAATGATGTAATGATCCATCAGTCTCAATGTTCAATTGCAATTGATGAATCTCAGTTTGAAGATTCTAGTTCATTTTTTTAGCATTTAATTGTTAATTTTCTTTCTGGAAAAGCTGCATCAAGAAGGAATTGATTAGATATTTCTATGTCCTACTGGAATGTAGAGTAAAAATAACTGCCCAATTTCAATTTTCACATGAACTGGGATTACAGGCAGTATACTTTTCATTCCCGCACCAGACATTAATTGTAACAACTACATTGATTTTCGTTTGAAAATTGATATTCTCTGATAAGGAAACTATAAAAAGTTTTGCAACTCAACCCTATCAGAGAGAAAACAATCGTAATTCAAAACTTGAACATCACATATATTTGTTTTTGTTAAATTTCAAACATAATCTGTACAGTGAAATTTAAAACTTTGCACACATTAGGAATTTCTGTTAAATCTAATTTTCAATATGATCTTTAGTAAAAATATTAATTGCATTGAAGAAAAGTTATTGAAAGAGATGATTTAAAAATAAAACAATTAAAAGACACATGTTGGATAACTTACGACAAAAAAAAACAATTGTTGCAAAATACCTTTAATGAAAAACAATTTTAATTTCCCACTTTTCAATAAAAACATATTTAATAATCGCATAGATTCTTCGATCAATACAGTAAAACAATTTTTTAGCATATTATTAGAAATGCTTAGAATGAAATAGTTGCAAAATCAGTTTTATACCAATCGTTTTGAGTTGCTAGTTGCAATTCAGTCCTATTATTATATGGCGAATGTCAACAAACAAAGATTTTTTTTAAAGATTTTTCGAAATGTTTTCAATTAGATTTTGGTCAGGGTAGTAAGATGCCAAATTCATAACGTCAATTTTATATTCTTTGAGTCAGTTTTTAGTTATTGTTCTACAATGTATGGATACATTTCTTTGTTGATAAACAAGTTAAGAATTTCAATACCTTCTCA